>NC_138988.1:65944894-66643145 GCF_964341445.2 Mesoplodon mirus
TAACTCCGCAGAGCCCTGCAAAGGGACAGCTGAGCGTGTGGTGAGGTTAGCAGCTATGTGTGGAGTGAGGGCTAGAAGGCCTGGTTACACTGAACCGTAGCCAGGCGGGGCAGACGCCAGCAGGCCAGGCTGGCAGGAGAAGAAGGACTGACCTGAACTCAGTAATCTCAGTGCACAGGTTACGTTAGCATTTCTGCCCCTTAGTGAGAAGCACATGGCTCCTTGTAAGACAAATATATCTCCAGCAAAACAATTTTGGCAAATAGAAGGCATTTATTCATTTAAAAAATACACCCAGTCAATTATGCTGTGTGATTATAATTATGTAGAAGAAGCTGTGCAAGTATATCTTGTCATACCTTTTTAAAATTTGTAAAGTGTTTTTATTGAAATATAGTTGATTTACAATGTTTCAGGGGTACAGCAAAGTGAATCAGTTATATATATATATATATATATATATATATATATATATATATATGTACATCTCTATTCTTTTTCAGATTCTTTTCCATTACTGGTTATAACAAGATATTGAATACAGTTCCTCTTGTCATAACGTTGTATGTTGACAGAGGGTAACTAGACTCGTAGTGGTGATCATATGTAAAATATTGAATCTCTATGTTGTACACCTGAAACTAATATAATACTGTAAGTCTACAATACTTCAATTTAAAAAAAGATTTTACGGGCCTCCCTGGTGGCGCAGTGGTTGAGAGTCCGCCTGCCGATGCAGGGGATACGGGTTCGTGCCCCGGTCTGGGAGGATCCCATATGCCGCAGAGCGGCTGGGCCCGTGAGCCATGGCCGCTGAGCCTGTGCGTCCGGAGCCTGTGCTCCGCAACGGGAGAGGCCACAACAGTGAGAGGCCCGCGTACAGCAAAAAAAAAAAAAAAAAAAAAAAAAAAGATTTTAGAACAAAATATTTCACAATTTGTATGGAAACACAAAAGACCCCAAATAGCCAAAGCAAGCTTGAGAAAGAAAAGCAGAGCTGGAGGAATCAGGCTCCCTGACTTCAAACTACACTCCAAAGCTACTGGCACAAAAACAGAAATATAGATCAATGGAATAGGATACAAAGCCCAGAGGTAAACCCACGCACATATGGTCACCTTATTTTTGATAAAGGAGGCAAGAATATACAATGGAGAAAAGACAGCCTCTTCAATAAGTGGTGCTGGGAAAACTGGACAGCTACATGTAAAAGAATGAAATTAGAACACTCCCTAACACCGTACACAAAAATAAACTCAAAATGGATTAAAGACCTGAATGTAAGGCCAGACAGTATAAAACCCTTAGAGGAAAACATAGGCAGAACACTCTATGACATAAATCACAGCAAGATCCTCTTTGACCCACCTCCCAGAGAAAGGGAAATAAAAACAAAAATAAACAAATGGGACCTAATGAAACTTAAAAGCTTTCACACAGCAAAGGAAACCATAATCAGTCGAAAGACATCACCCAGAATGAGAGAAAATATTTGCAAATGAAGCAACTGACAAAGGATTAATCTCCAAAATTTACAAGCAGCTCATGCAGCTCAATATCACAAAAAGAAACAACCCAATCCAAAAAATGGGCAGAAGAGCTAAACAGGCATTTCTCCAAAGAAGATATACAGATTGCCAATAAACACATGAAAGGATGCTTAACATCACTAATCATTAGAGAAATGCAAATCAAAACTATGGGGTATTACCTCACACCAGTCAAAATGGCCATCATCAAAAAATCTACAAACAATAAATGCTGGAGAGGGTGTGGAGAAAAGGGAACCCTCCTGCACTGTTGGTGGGAATGTAAATTGATACAGCCACTATGGAGAACAGTATGGAGGTTCCTTAAGAAAAACTGAAAATAAAACTACCATATGATGTAGCAATCCCACTACTGGGCATATACCCTGAGCAAACCATAATTCAAAAAGAGACACGTACCACAATGTTCATTGCAGCACTCTTTACAATAGCCAGGACATGTCTAATAACCTAAATGTCCATCCACAGATGAATGGATAAAGAAGATGTAACACATATATACAATGGAATATTACTCAGCCATAAAAAGGAACAAAATTGAGTTATTTGTAGTTAGGCGGATGGACCTAGAATCTGTCATACCGAGTGAAGTAAGTCAGAAAGAGAAAAACAAATACCATATGCTAACACATATATATGGAATCTAAAAAAAAAAAAAAAAGGTTCTGGAGAACCTAGGGGCAGCACAGGAAAAAAGATGCAGACATAGAGAATGGACTTGAGGACACAGGGCTGGGGGTAGGGGGAAGGGTAAGCTGGGACAAAGTGAGAGAGTGGCATGGACATATATACACTACCAAACGTAAAATAGATAGCTAGTGGAAAGCAGCGTATAGCACAGGGAGATCAGCTCCATGCTTTGTGTCCACCTAGAGGGGTGGGATCGGGAGGGTGAGAGGGAGACACAAGAGGGAGGAGATATGGGGATATATGTATATGTATAGCTGATTCACTTTGTTGTAAAGCAGAAACTAACACACCCTTGTAAAGCAATTATACTCCAATAAAGATGTAAAAAAAAAAAAAAAAAGACCTTGTAAGGCAAACTTTCAACCAATAAAAAATAAATAAATAAAAATTTAAAAAGATTTTAACAAAGGAATGAAAATTGATACAAGTAAAATAATATAATAGTAATAGTTGTCCTTGTTTGTTGGGGTAATTTTTTTCTACATTTCTAATTTTCTTAATTTCATACTTGTTAGTTTTATAGCTTTAAAGAGAAACTAAATAAATTAGTTTTGTAAAAAGAAGGCTTAATAACTCCAAGGACAATCAATTAAATTATTAGGGCTTATGAGCCTAGTAAGATTTATATTTAGGAGATAAATATATTTAAATCAGTAGCTGTCATAAGCTGTTAATAATCAATTAGAATGATGACATATCTCTCTATCTGTATCAGGAAGAAACAACAATAAATGTGCAAGATCTATGTTTGTGAAGAAAGTATTAAAATATATATGAATAACATACATGAATAAATGGAGAGACAGGCTTTGTTTCTGCATGGAGCACTAAATACTATAAAAATATCAATTCCACTCACATTAATGGATTAAAATGCAATTTCAGTAAAAATTCCAATAAGACTGCTTTAGAACCTGCCATGGGAATTCTAAATCCATCTGGAAAAAAGTAGAGAAGAAATTTGTTTAAAAAAAGAAGAAGAAAAATGAAAAATAAACTTTCTAGAAGTTCTATGAAACTGCAGAGATTATGGCAGCTTGGACAGTCACACAAATGAAGAAAGAGATGAAAAGAGGAACTAGATTATATCTATGGGGTTGATTATATGATAAAGGACGTATTTCAAATTCAGGAGGCCTGTTCGATGCTGAGGATGGAATTTGAAAATAAAAGAAACAAAGTATTGTGGGTAATCCCAAACAAACTTTTTGGTAAACCCAATAAGAGCTCAGCTTTAAGTCATAAGTAAAATATGTATTTTGCGCATGGACTAATGACCAGATGGATTAATAAATGACAAATCTATGCAAGTAGTAGATGGAAAAACCAGGGATATATTTTATAATCTTGTGATGAGGAAGTCTTTCTTAAACAAGAAGTAAAACTCAGAAGTCGTGAAAGACAATTGATGGACCTCACTATATAGAAAGGGAACACGTCTGTGAACCATTGTCAAACAGACTGAAAAATGAACTATAGTCTAGAAGGAAAATACTTGTAACATATAGTAGACAAAAGATTACTGTAAAAAGGTAAGCAACCAAACAGCTAAAGGGATAAAGGCCATAGACAGGCAATCCCAAGAAGAGATCTTTAAGTCTAACAGACTTTCATCTTCATGCCTTCATCATGATGTGCAAATTAAGACATCCATGGGAGCCACTTTTCACATATCAGATCAGTTAATCTTGAAAATATTGATAATACCCATTAATTGCAAGGTGGTAGGGAGAAGGGACACTTTTATATGAGATGATGCATATGTAATTTGGTGAGCCTTTTAGAGATGTAATTTGGAGGGCAATTTGAGAAGAGCTATTTAAATAACCCAGCAATTCCATGTCTACAAGTCTGTCCTACAGAACATCATGTACACGTGCCCATGGATGTGTGCACACAGTATTATCTGTAAAACAGAAAAATTAGAGTCAACTGAATGTCCCCCTATGAGGGGTTGGTGAGATGGATTGTGGCTCAACTGTGCTGTAGAATACAACACCATGTCGATAAGGACAAAGTAGATCTACAGGTACTGATGATGAAAAAGGCTCATGACATGCTGAGTTAGAAAATTGTGGCATACGTGTGTGCAGGGATAGCTTGATTTTTTTAAAAAAATATTCTTTATACTATGTGAAGAACGGAGGATTCTTTTATTTTATAAACTTTCATAGTTTCAAGTTAGATTACTCTTATCTTTTTAGAACACTTGCTTAACTGAAGTATTCAAAACTAAGCATCTCTAGAGCAGTCCACTTCTCAATGTTCTTGCCCTCCCTAGGGGCCCAGGCTACTCATCACTTCTACTCTGTTCACAAAAGAGCCCTGGAAAGTTTTTAGAACATAGCGACTGCCTGGGCTCCATCTTGAGCAAGTAAGTCAGAATCTCAGGGGTAGAACTGAGGCATCTCAAAGCATGGTCTGCAGACCAGAAGCATCACCAGCCTCTGAGAGCTTGTTAGTCATGCAGAATCTCAGGCCCCACTGCAGGCCTTTGCCAGCAAAATACGCATTTCAAGAGAACTATACTCAGTATCCTATGATAAACCACAATGGAAAAGAATATTAAAAAAAGAATATATATATAATTGAATCACTTTGCTGACAACAGAAATTAACACAACATTGTAAATCAACTATACTTCAATTAAAAATATATACATTAAAAAAAAAAACTCATTTCACGTCGTACACCCTGGGTGATCCCTGGGCACATTAGAGTTTGAGAGGCACTGACTATTCCACTTATTGGCCTAGAGTAAATGACTTAATCTCTGCAAACTCCACCTTCTTCTATTGTAAAATGGGGGAAAATCATATCTGTGAAACCTGAAGAACTGTCACATGCCCGGGGTCCTGCCAGGCACATGGTAGAGACTCAGGAAACGTGGGTTTCTTAAGCTGGCTACTTCCAACTTTGTACCTGAAAGTGGGGCCTTGCTCAAGTGACCTCCACCTGCCAACTCAGCAGAGCATCCACGCTTTCCAGTCCCTGAGATGTGCAGGCCACACTTGGGATGCACAGAGGCTCTCGGCAGTGGCTGTCCTCCAGCACACCCTGGCTTCTGCTCCCACAGGTTCAACCATGTGTTTACCAAGAGGCAGCTGGGTGTGTCCCCAAGCCTGTTCATGCCAGAACTACCTGTAATGGAATTTAATAATTTAATTAAATAATTTAATTAAATATTATGTGAACCAATTGAAATATTAGTACAAAAAGAAGGCTGTTGTTTCTATGAAACGCTAAATTGAATGCTTTCTAAAAAACAGTTAAATGCAAGCTTCTAAAAATGGGTGTGGATGAGACAACTGTATAAGACAAGAGAAAAGACATCATATACATTTATAACTATATTTAGGTCTCCTTGCAAGTTTCTCAAAATTTTCAATCCAGTATAAGGAAACCAAAATTGGAACTCACTGTCAATGTTTTGTGGGTGAGTTAAAGAAAGATCTATTCACCTGTGCTCACACAAAAGGCCTTGGCTGTACATTGAAAAATTGGGGGTGAGTGTACATTTTTAAGTTTCAAGTGTAAACAAGATGCTTCAAGAATTGATAGGCATCTCTTGAAGGGTTTCGCATGTGGTCTGGTTAGGAAGGCTTGGTGCTCAGTAGGGTACAAAGAGAAACTTTGGGGTCTGCTCCCCAGCCTCTGCTGCTTTGCACTGGCTGCATGGGCTGGTTCTTTCCCTGTCCCTGTGTGAAGTCTCAAACAGTCACCCCTGGGTGGGTGGTAATGTCCTGAGGTCACCTTTGGTCTTTAGGAAAGTCTTGTTTTAGTAATTAATAATGTTCAGTTTAGTATAATAATCAAATTCCAAAATTTTTCCCTTCCCTGAGCTGAGGCCTGATTTAGGCCAAGAAGCCTGGAGTGGGAGTCCTGGGGGTCAGGGGCACAGGGGCCATCAGGGCAGGCGGGCATCTTTCCTCTTCCACTCCCTTCCCTCACTAGCTGCCTTTCCCACCCCTCCATGTTGGGCCCAGAGCAAGAGGGTTAGGACAAAGGGCACAGTCTTCTATGGAAGGTACCTCTGGTCTGGAGTTGCTGCTCATTGGACCTGGCATTCAGGGCTGACTCTGTTACAAGGTGCTTCCCTCATAAGAATCCCCACTGGGAACTCCATGATGACAGCGTAACTTCTCGGCCTGCCCACTTTCACCAGCGCTCAACCCACAGGCTTCTATGTTGAAGAACCCTCTAGAAAGCCTTATCTTTGGGCAGTCTTTCTTAGAAAAGAAGGCTCCAGGCCAGGTCCCTCCCAAGAGCTCACACAATCAATCAGAAAAGCATTTACCTCCTTGTCCCATGGTTGGAAAAAGTACAGCTTGCTCCCAATGCTATTACTTAACTGCAGCTCCAGCCACAATAGCCTCATGGAGAGTCAGACACCCAGGGAGTTCAAGCACAGTTTTACAGGTTATAAATACTGTCATCTCTGTGAATGGGACCTGTAGGCTTGTACAGTGTGCAACCTAAACAGCCATCCTCAGAGTTCAGACACTAGTCCACTGAATTCCAGAGGACACAGATCAAGCACCTGAAGTGACTCCCTCAAAGCCTTTCTCACTTGGATTGAGAAGGGAGGACACACACTTCTCCCCCTCCCCCCAAAAAGGGAAAATGCCATAGCTCTCCCAAGAACTTCCTTCAGAGAAATCCTCTCTCTTTGCTCTCTTTTCTCTTCTTCTCAACCTCCTAGCTCCATCTTAAATTACTTCCAAGGGTCACAGAAAGAGTTTTTGTTTTTGTTTTTTTGACAATGTAGCTAATGAGAAAAATGAGAAGCTAATCTTTGGGGTCTTGTCTAATCTTGTTTCAGTCTTGTTTTATTCTAGAGCTAGTGGGTTATTAGTACAAGCAAATCCCTAGAATGACAAACTTTCTTGAGCATTGATCAGGTATCAGGCACCATGCTGGGTACAGAGATTCAAAAAAAAAAAGGACACTACAAGGACCTTGTCCTCCAGGGTCACATAGGCTAGGGAGGGGAAAACCACGTTAGTATAATGTGGCAGGTGTCACGAGACGCAGCTATACCTGTGGCATTGCAGGAACGTGGAAGAAGGCACATAGAACAGTCTGGGAGATGGGTGGGAAAGAGGCAGGCAGGCACGTCAGGGAAGGGGTCGATGAAAAGAAGGTCACTGATGGAGAAGATACACTATCAAAACTTGTTGGTAGGGCTTCCCTGGTGGCGCAGTGGATGAGAGTCCGCCTGCCGATGCAGGGGACACGGGTTCGTGCCCCGGTCCGGGAAGATCCCACATGTCGCGGAGCGGCTGGGCCCGTGAGCCATGGCCGCTGAGCCTGCGCGTCCGGAGCCTGTGCTCCGCAACGGGAGAGGCCACAACAGTGAGAGGCCCACATGCCGCAAAAAAAAAAAACTTGTTGGTAAAGAAACTTATATTATTTTAATGCTGTGTGGCCACAGGACTCAGTATCTCACTTTTATTAAGCCAAACGCTGCCAGGAAAGCAAGTTCTCTGATTAACAGGCATCTACATTTTAGAAGGTTGACTCTTCAATGGTGCCACCGCAAATGAGAGCTGGTCCCCGAGGCTTTCACGTGTATACTGTTTTTATTATCTGACACCAAAAGGCAGCCCTCAGTGACTATACGCTTACAGTCGGAGAACCCGTGCTCTGTGTTTTGCAAACTGCCTCATACTTTCAGAAGTGCTTGCAATGTACATGTTTTCTCCTTTCCAAGTGTGTCTAATCCAAAACAGTGCTGCCACCTTTAAAATGTCACAACAGAGCATGTGGCTTGCAAGTGTCCACTTATGTCAAGAAGCTCTTAACTATATTGAGCACAGCCGCAGCACAGCTGGCATTTCTAGAAGTTATTGGGACGAGCAGTGGGAATTCACTGGGTTAGCTGCAGTCTCCATGAAAGTTTCTACTTCATTGATGGACCTCATGTTTATTTTCCAGAAGTCAGAGTTTGATGGGAACTCTGAACACATCTGTGCTGCTGGCCTGAACTTATCTTAGCCAGGGCTTCCTGCTTCAAACCTACACGTGTCTGAATAATAAAACATCTCCCTTTGGTTCCCCTTGAAAAGGCAATGCTTCGAGTCTATTATCTGGAAATTCTTGGCATGTGGCCTCTGCTCATTCTGTGCGTCCCATTTGTTCGCAGAGTCACTAACAGCTCCTCTCGCAGGCAGGTTCCACCTCCCACAATAAAGATGGAGACAATGTGGGGGGGTGGGGGTGGGATGAACTGGGAGATTGGGATTGACATATATACACTACTATGTATAAAATAGATAACTAATGAGAACCTGCTATATAAATAAATAAATAAATAAATAATTTTTAAAAAAGAGATGGAGACAGCATTGCTGTTCTCTGTGACCCGTCCACGAACAAGCACGTCCTTCTCAGTGAGGACAAGTGGATTAACTCTGGTGCGGCCCAGACATCAGCTGAGGTCTCCAAGCCTTTTTGATATTTATTTATTTATTTATTTATTTTGGCTGCGTTGGGTCTTCGTTGCTGCACAAGGACTTTCTCTAGTTGCGGCGAGCGGGGGCTACTCTTCATTGCGGTGTGCGGGCTTCTCGTTGAGGTGGCTTCTCTTGTTGCAGAGCACGGGCTCTAGGCACACGGGCTTCAGCAGTTGCAGCACGTGGGCTCAGTAGTTGCGGCACTCGGACACTAGAGCACGCAGACTTAAGTAGTTGCAGCGTGTGGGCTCAGTAGTTGTAGCTCGCAGGCTCTAGAGCGCAGGCTCAGTAGTTGTGGTGCACGGGCTTAGCTGCTCCGCGGCATGTGGGATCTTCCCAGACCAGGGATCAAACCCGTGTCCCCCGCACCAGCAGGCAAACTCCCAACCACTGTGCCACCAGGGAAGTCCCCTGATACTTAAATAAAATTGGTTTGACCTCTCAAAGTCACTGCCATTGAGAAGTTCCATGCCCTCACCTGCATTTCAGGGACTGGCCCAGGGCCTTAGGCTTGTGTCTGTCACCTCTGACCCCAACTGACCCTTCTGTTGGAC
Organism: Mesoplodon mirus; assembly: GCF_964341445.2. Taxonomy (NCBI): domain Eukaryota; kingdom Metazoa; phylum Chordata; class Mammalia; order Artiodactyla; family Ziphiidae; genus Mesoplodon; species Mesoplodon mirus. Next base: position 65,954,145 of record NC_138988.1, read on the forward strand.
ATTCCATCACAGCCTATCTCCATAGCTCTCCTGTCTTCTCTGCCCACCTGGGTGACCCTTCATTGATTTCCGCTCAAAACACCCACCCAATGTTTATGGAGAGCAGGCTTTACCGAAACTTCTGTGCCATGGAGAGTCCTCACCCCACAGAATGCAAACCACTGAAAACAGATCATGAGGCACTTTTGCTGTTCCAGGTACTTCAGCCACTGGCCATCAGAAAGTCCTCCAGGGCTCCTTTTCCCCCTCAGACTCCAGTTCATGTTGTGCAGCTCAGTTCTCGTCTCCCTGACTCCCCATCTTCCAGACGGCCTGCTCCCAGCTTCTCGCTTCTCCTCATTTCATGAGCTCCTGAGCTAGTAAACCACATAACTAAAGAGGAAGGGAGTCTATTGAAGGGGGCGTGGGGAGGGGCAGGATAAATTAGGAGTTTGGAATTAACAGAGACATACTCCTATATATAAAATAGATAATCAACAAGGACCTACTGTATAGCACAGGGAACTATACTCAATATCATGTAATAATCTATAATGGAAAAGAATCTGAAAAAGAATATATATATGTATGTATGTATGTGTATGTGTACATATATATATATATATATATATATAACTGAATCACTCTGGTGTACACCTGAAACTAACACAACATTGTAAATCAACTATACTCCAATTAAAAAAACAAAAGAAAGAAAATTTTTTAAAAGAAAACATTATAAAAAAAAAAAAAAGATCCCGTGCGGCTCAGGGAATCACTGTTGGAAGACCAGAGAAACAGGCCAGGGAAAGGAAAGGAGCAAATGGGGGCTTTGCAGCCAGAGCCACAGCCAAGAAGAGATTCAGTCACCACAGCTGCCCCCACAGAACCGTGGAAGCCACAGCTGGATGTCCCAAAGCCTCCAGCTCTTGATCCCGAGGCCGTTCCTTCAAACCAATGCCACTCCCATTGCCAGAAGGGTTCCCAATTTCCAGCTGGGGGCACAGGCATCTGATCAGACAAGTCTTTATCTTGTGCCCATCTGTGCCATTGTTGCAAAGAAGGCTGGCAAATCAGGCATCTTGCTTTTTGCCTTCTAAGGTGGGAGACAGACTCTGCTTCGTACCTAACCTCATACAGTGGAAAAGCACACAACCATTGGAAAGGGGTTCAGAGGTCCTGCAGCCAGAAGTAAAATGTTCTGCTTCACCCTTCCACTGTCTGTTGGTCTCCTGGCCTTTCTGGCTCCTTGATGACTTTGCACAACCGAAGACTTGCTATAGCCTTTGCTCAGCAAAGGCTATCTTCTCCAGTCTCGCCTTCTAAGAGCACAAAAACTGGCAGCTTTGTTCTCTTAACCTTTCCTGTCTCCAGCCTGAAATGAAACTGCATATTTCAGGGAACCCAAATGTCCGAAACACAAAGGCACAAGCTCAAACACCTTTTCCAGGCTACTGTTCAAGATGACGAGTCAGGATTTATTTTCCAGTTTCCATTTAAAGAGCAACTTTAAGACAACTTCTGTCCCTAAAGTTCAGTTTTTATTTTGAACAGTTTCCAGTGTATCCGGAGATCATAACAGAAGTAGTGATGAGAATAACAGACACTCTGCAGACTCTCACTGGCTGAAGCTTCTTTTCAAATTTTCTTTACACCTGCACTGTCTGCACACCTGCACAGTCCATACACCTGCGGTGTCTATTACTAGCTACTAGGCACTTGAGGTGGGGCAAATCCAAATTTCAGCCCTTGAAATGTGCTGAAAGTGTAAAAGACAGACCAGATTTTGAAACCTTAGCACTTACTTAGAATGTAAGTTTAACTTTATATTGATTACCAATATTATGCATATACTGAGTTCAATAAAATGTATTGTTAAAATTAATTTCACCTGTTCCTTTTTACTTTTTTTAGTGCAACTCCCAGAAAATTTAAAGTTACATATATGACTCACACACTGTTTATATTTTGCTGCTCTATACACTGAAATGCATCTCTAATTTTCAGTCAATTAGTATACAGCCCATCCCTAGACAATCCACAAAATGAGAAGATGCCTTTGAGACTAAACAGACACTATTCTGCCTAAAAATACACTTATAAAATTCCCCAGCATGAACAAAAAAAAAGCTATTCACTTAGTGATTCTCTGAATTAAGTAATCAATTGATTAACCAACTAATTTATGTGCCTAACACTGTGTTAGGACTGGGACTACAGCTGTGAACAAATCAGACACAGCCACTGCCTCCATCAAAGTCAAGGGTGAGCAGCACAGACTCTGGAGCCTGACAACGGGTGGGTCTACATCATGGCTCCACCCCTTACCAGCCACGTGCTCTGGGAGGGAAATTGAAGGCACTGTGGGAGCACAGAAGCTGAGCTGAATGTTCAAGTGAGGATTTCTCGAGGAAGTGATATTTAAGCCACGATGCAAAGGATGAGTTAGGACTCATTAGGCAAAAATGAGGGAAGACACCACTCAGGCAGTTGGAACAGCAAGTATGAAAAGCCAAGGCAGAGGGTGAGTGTGCAATATCTGAGGCCCTTGGAGAGGGCAAGGGCTGGTTTTGCATGAAGAGATCACAGAAATAGACAGGGACCGCGTGTCTGAAAGGCACTGCAAGCCAGGGAAGGATTTGGCACTTTATCCTGAGGAAACGGAAAGCTGTTGAATTTCCTGCAGGGGAGTTACATGATCAGATTTGGAAAGACCATTTTGACTATGCCGTGTAGAGGATGGATGGGGAGGAAGCTAGAGTGGACACAGGAAGCCCTTTTAGGGGATTTCATGATGGCCCAGGTGAGAGGTGATGATGGCTTGGACCAGAATGACAGCAATGGGAGAGAAATTACAGATATATAATACGAGGACATGGTGATCAATCAGATATGGAGATGAGGGTGCAGGGTGGTGAGGAAGAGGTAAAGAATGACCCCAGATTTACCATTTAAGGAACTGGATGATGGGTTGGCTTATTCACTACCAAAGAGAATACTGTAAGAGGAACATATTTGGAGGGAAAGGATGACTTCAGTCTTAGAAATAATGAGTTTAAGGAGCCTGTGAAATGCATGAGCTCATCTTCCAGACACGGTTTTGAGGATGGAAGGGAGTCTAGGACAGCTCTGAATCTTCAAGAGTTGGGCAGAAGAACTTCTGTAAGGAAAGGAGAATGAGAAGAAACAGCCAGAGCAATTGGAGAGAAAGCAAAACCAATGGGAAAAGGGCATTTTTAGTAGGAGCGATTGGTCAACAGTGTGGAATAATTCTGAAAGGTCAAGCACCGACAAATGTCCAAAAAACCAGTGACTCAGGATTATTTATGACCTTGGCAAAGCACTTTGGTAGAAGCACAAACAGGGAAGCCTGGTTGGATTTAGTTGAGGGGGAAAATGGGAAGCAACAAGATAGAGGCAGCAGGTGAAGATATACAACATATCTGAGAAGTTTGCTATGAAGATGTGGAGAGAAATATGACATTAACAGCTGGGGAAGATAGACTAAATTGATAGTTTTGTTTGTTGTTGTTGTTTTTTAAATAGGAGAGTTTGTGTACCATTCAATGGTGGTAGAAATTAGCTGGCAGATATGGAGGACTGGGTACAGAGGGGGCAGAGCTGAGAAAGCAAGGTTCTCGAACAGGTGGTTGTGTCTGTGATCCAAAGCTGGGTTTAGAAGGAAGGCTGGTCCACTTTTAATGAGGCAAAGAAGGAAAGGTTGGGGACTTCTTCCAGTAGATCTGAACATGTGGTATTAGAACAATGAGGGAGCTTTTATGGAATGGCTTCTATTGCCCTTTAACAAACCCTTTCCTTTCCGATATTGAGTAACCAAGCATTCCAAATCCTTGCTGCTCAAAGTGTGGTCCTTGGACCAGCAACATCAGCATTACCTGTGAGCTAGTTAGAAAGGCAGAATCTTGGGCCCCACTTTAGGTGTACCTGGTCAGAATTTCTATCTAACAAGGTTCCCAGATAATTCCTGTATCCATTAAAGTTTGAGAAGCAGCATTCTAAATGACTTCCTACTGAGAGTAGGAATTGAGAACTGGATAAGTGATCAGAGCTATAATATACAGCAGTTACATGTACTTTGGGGACCATGGGTTATTGTCCAGTGATTCTTTCAGCTATAAAAGCTTTTTTAAAAGACACGTTTCAGCTAGAGAATCCCTGTGAATTGTTGTAGGAGACAACTAGGATGAGTAAAAAGCAAAATATCACAATACTTTTCATCTTTGTAATTTATTGTGTAGTCAGTATTATATTTTTATGCAACAAATGTTTATTGAGTACCTATTATGTGCTAGGCATTGTCTTGGTTCTGGGGTTACAGCAATTAACAAGAATTCCCTGCCCTCGGGACTTCATATCCATCCTTATTCAGCTCAGTTTTGTGGTCTGTCATTATAATACTTCTTGGCATACGCTCTCAATTCTCTTGTTCTCTAACTTCATCTTACTCATTCAAACTTTATTTATTCATTCATTTATTCACCTAGTCAGTTAATAAACAATGACTCATCATCCACTATGTGTCAGGCACTGTTTTAGGCACTTGGGGCTCATCAGTGAACAGAACAGATAAAGATCCCTGCCCTCATGGAGCTTACATTTGAGTTGGTCTGTGGCAGAGGGTCAGGGAAGGTTGGTGAAGGAGAGGTGGGCATTAGCAATGGAAACAAATAAATTACCCACATTGCAAAATCCCTTCTCCAGTTAAATCCAGCTCTCTGGTTTCTCTGCAGTTGAACATGGCTTGAGAAAAACACACAAGCAGGCTGACAGGTCTCAGACCAACAGTCACGGCCATTGACCTCAACTGGGCCTTCTATCCTGCTGGGCAATCCTAGTCCATGTTCTCTGTCACCAATACCACCTACTCTACCCTAGTCTTTGCTGATAACTCACCTAATATTTTCTATCTCTTTCTAAACCTCTATATTCTACAAAGGTTATACTCCCCAAAAGCCAGAGCATTCTTTCCAAAATACCAATCTCATCATGGCCATCTTTTTGTTAAAATAAACTTCAACACATAGGTCCCCATTGCTTTAAGAATAAAGATCACATTTCTTCAGACACAGACATAGAGATCAGACTTGTGGTTGCCAAGGGGGAAGGGGGGAGGGAGAAGGATAGACTGGGAATTTGGGGTTGAAAACTATTACACATAGAATGGATAAACAACAAGGTCCTACTGTATAGCACAGGGAACTATATCCAATCTCCTGGGATAAACCTTAATGGAAAAGAATATTAAAGAGAATGTCTATATGTGTGTAAAACTGAGTCACTTTGCTGTACAGCAGAGATTGGCACAGCACTGTAAATCAACTCTACTTCAATAAAAAAAATGATCAAATATCTTAATATACACTACAGCCTCCTGTCCAGGCTCCTTTTCTACCCATGTTCCATGCCCCCTATTTCCAGCATACCAACCGCAGCAATAGTTGAATCTTGGCATGTGCAGCTACTCTGTGAATGTTTTTCAATTGAAGTGTCTCTTAGATTTTCCATTTCTGCCATTTATTCTTCCACTTGGGTTCATACCTCTATCTCAAATAATATTCTATTGAAAGAATTATCTCAGTGTTGTTCCCATGAACAAGCTGAACTGAAATTAACAGTCTTGAACACTTGAAGACAATAGTGTTGGCCACCACACCTACCTCTTGACGGCCCTTTCCATCATCATATCATCATTACCATAAATACTGATATAAGGTTGACTTCTTTTTTTTTTTTAGATGTTGGGGGTAGGAGTTTACTAATTTATTTATTTTTGCTGTGTTGGGTCTTCGTTTCTGTGCGAGGGCTTTCTCCAGTTGTGGCAAGCGGGGGCCACTCTTCATCGCGGTGCGTGGGCCTCTCACTATCGCGACCTCTCTTGTTGCAGAGCACAGGCTCCAGACGCGCAGGCTCAGTAGTTGTGGCTCACGGGACTTGTTGCTCCACAGCGTATGGGATCCTCCCAGACCAGGGCTCGAACCCATGTCCCCTGCATTAGCAGGCAGATTCTCAACCACTGCGCCACCAGGGAAGCCCCAAGGCTGACTTTTTATCACAGTAAGAGTAGAGTTGAGTGCTCTGGTCCTTGTTGGACTCAAGGAGGTAGAAATAAGAAAGATCATTTTGGAGTGAGTTGTCCTCCATTAGCTTTATGTCAACCATAGAATAAAGAGCTTTGTTTGATTTACTTCTAACACATTCTGGGCTGGAGATCTATGGGTGGAAGTAAATTTTTAAAAATCAAAAGAGTTTTTCCTACAAAAAAGCTGGCTGGTTGCTGTACACCTGAAACTAACACAACATTGTTAATCAACTAGTCTCCAATATAAAATTTTTTAAAGCTGGCTGGAATTCAAATAGAAGTGGTAACTAAGATGCTATCCAATGAGTTGAGAGGGATCAGGAGAGCTAGAGGCAAATACATATAGAATCATAGAGTTTTAGAGTTGGAAAGACACCAGAGATGATCCAGTGTGAGCAAGAATCTCCTCCGTGTCACCTCAGTGCTATAGCTTTCTTTACGTCCACCCTTCTAATCATAGGGAACTGGTTCCTTTTCATCACTAGAACCCATTTGTTATCTGAGTTCTCCTTCCTTATTTTTAATATTTTTCCCTGGAGTTTCTACCCATGGGCCTAATTTTTGACACCTTAAGCTACAAAAATTTTAATTGAATCCCCTTGCTACCCAACAGCCCCCCAAACACTTGCACCCAGGAGACTCACTTCTCCTAAGTCCTCTCTTAGTTCTCCTTTTCTGCAGATGGTCCCAATATGCCCAGCTTCCTTCCAGCCACTTCCTTCAGGATACAGAACAACTTCTTAGTATGCCACAGCGGCCAAGCAATGCTGAATGCGTGATCTGACTAATGAAGAATAATTAGAACATTTATTTTCCATGATCTGTTTTTCTTTTATTGCAGCCTAATATCAGGGTAACTTTTTTAGCAGCCATTTCACACACTTGGTGCCTATTTAAAGCTTGTGGTCAGTTATAACCCTCTACACTTTTTTTTCCACAGGAAGTGTTGCCAAAGTATTTCCCCAAGCTGTATGTGTGCTGGAGTGTGTGTTCATCTCAGGCCTGTGGATCACCAGATAATAGGGACTGGTCATGAACCTTACTCTGTTAAACTGTACGATGACTCCAGTGATGCTGGTGCCATATGTGAGCTACCCCAAGTTCCTTTTCTAAAGAACAGTCTATTTAAAAACCCAATCTTCTTAAAGGACCTGAGGTGACCAGGCTATTAACCTTTCTAGTAGCTCATTTTTATCCACAACCTTCCCTTTCTCTTACCGAGTACACACACTCTAATCTGCTTCCAACAATTAAACACCCACCTAGTTAATTTTCTTTCCTCACCCCCAGGTTGATTGAGCTCTTGACTCTCTTGTTTTTAAATACTGAGCAGGTTAAGAAACCCAAGCCCTCTCCACCAACCAGGGCTCCGCCCTCTGCCCCCGGGTGGCCTGAAATTGAAGCCAAAGCAGGGGGAGGAGGGCTCAGAGCGCAGGCTCAGCGGCGCTGCAGCCAGAGGGACAGCAAGAGGTCACTCTAAAAACTGCTGCTGCTGGGACACGTCAGGTGGCTGCTGGTGGTTCCCCAACGGGTTTTCCTTCTCCCTGTCTCTCTCTCCACAGATTGCTTCTCAAAAGGAATCTGCTGCTGAAACTTCACCATCACAAGTCGGGGACGCTCCTCACACAGGACGGTAAGGACCTGGCGCCTCAATCTCCAATTCTGGTCTTCTAATCCTGGGGTGTGAATGGTGGGGGGCTGGGAGGGGGGGCGTCTGCGTTCGCGGTGGTAGAGTGATTTCATTGACAGTGGTCTACAGCTGGGTCAGATCCTCCTGTTGGAGCCAGAAGACATCTTCTTGAAATCCAAGGGATGCGATAGATGAGAAGAATGTCATAGCAATAGAAATGCATGCTAAGGATGCCTTATGAAAGTAAAGTGACTTGTAATTTCTAACAATAATTTTAAGTCTCTAAAGCCTAATGTAGGTTTTTCTTCCTCTATTTTATAGAGAGGGGAGGGGGAAAATAAAATTCTTGGGTTTTGTTCATAAAGTTTAGAGTTTCACCTCCATTTTTTATCAGGAACTGTCAGGAACATTTAGTATCTGATAAGTTTAGATAAAATGTAATCAGTTTTGTTGAAATGGGTAGCAAACAAATCAGACAACTCTTTGAATCCCCAGAAATAGAACCTATTGACAAAATCCCTCCTGCAAAAAAAAGAACAGCTTTTAATTTAACTGTGAAACAAGTTTTTGTTCCAAATGTGTACCTATGGCAATGCTGACATATGTTTTATGCTAGAAATCATTTTGGAAATGAAACAGTAAAGTAGAAAAGCCCCCTAAAGTTGGACTTCACTGAAAATGGCAAGAGGCAGAGGCTGGGTGTTTCTATTCCGGGGTCAGGCTGCCAGCCGACACACAGGGGGGCTGGAATGTGGCGGGGACCGGGAGCGGACGCAGCTGACGCCCCCTTGGCAAGAAGACCTTCTGGGACCCCAGCTCATTCTGGCATGAGAGTGACAGTGACACTTTGGCACACATGGCTTCCCAGCTTGCCCTGGGTACAGTCTCTCCCAGGAGGCCGGGGTGGAGGGCAGCAGGAAAGAGAATGCTCTTACTTATACAGTGACAGTTCTTTTCTGTAATTGGTTCTGGGAGTTTTCATCTGAAATCTGTTTCAGGCCAGGAGGGACAGGTGTGATCCTGTCACGTGGACTTGTCCCCTTGTAGAAGAGGGTAGAATTTATGTTACCATGTCTTGGCAGCCTCATTTCAGTCCAATGGTTCTGGATCTATTTGGGGTTATGGACATTTTTGTGAACCTCTGAAAGCTCTGGGCCCACTTTATAGAAAAATACACATAAACACACATGCACAACATGTTTTCATAATATTCCAGAAATGTTCATGGAATTCCTGGGCTCACCTGAAACCCAACCCAGAAAAGGGTTGCCTGATAAAATACAGGACACCCAAGTACACTGAACTTCAGATAAACCACAAACCAGTTTTTATTATAAGTATGTCCCAAATATCACCTGGGATATATTTAAATACTAAAATAGATTGGTGGTTTTTCTAAAATTCAAATTTATCTGGAGACCCTATATTTTTATTTACTAAATTTGGCAACTCAGACCCAAATGCATGACTTGCAGATGGAGAATCTCCTGTCTCTGTCGGTTTATCCATATCTGATCATGAGCTGATGCTAGAGTTCTAAAAGGCCATATTGGGGGGGGGGGCGAGGGGAAGGGGGGAGAAGTGATACAGACCGGACTTTGACAATTCTGACAGCAAAAGCCGGCTGTTTATTTTTAACTCTCTGTAAAATTTTACAGCTGAAAGGTACACATCTCATCTGACAGATGATCAAACTGAAATCCTAAAAAGTTGAATGTTTTGCCATAGGTCTTTCAAACGGTTAGAGCAAAATTAACATCAAAACCCAATTCTCAGTTCTGTGACAACCAAAGGGACATTAGTCTTACAAACTAGATTTCTAACCCCACTTCCTGCAACCTTAACGTATACACACAAAAGACAAGTAAAAGAAAGAGCTATTTTACTAAAATTTTCAGCAAAATCAAAACCAAAACTCTTAGCACAGGGTCCTTACATCCTGTATCCAGGTTTGGAAAATAGAAGTTAGCTTTATGTATAGAGTGTGTATATGTTATAGATAGCAGGACTCTAGCTAAGTTGAGCCATCAGAAATTGATAATATTTGTCTTTAAACAAAAATTGATAATTCTGTATTCAACCTAACACTGAAAAGGAGGTGTCTGATTCTCTGATCAACAAATTCATACAAGATCTCCTTGAACCTACTTCTGTTTTTGGCTTATGCAAACTACTAGAATTTCATAGACTTACAACCCCTAGTAGGATAAAGAAACCCACAGGCTCTGATTGTCCCCAAACGAATCTGTCTTACAATTAAAAGAGCAGCTCTTTTATTTCCGTGTTTGGAGTTATAAAGAACCATTTCATGTTCTCCATATCCAAACTTTGATTTTATAAATTTGAGTTCCACCTCACTCAAGCTCAATCTTCCCATGTTGGAAGGAGTTAACTTTTTAACCTGCAACAGATTTCAACCTGCCCTGGATATAAGGGCTACATAGGGGGTCAGGGTTCAATCTGGGTTTGAATCTTTGCCCTACCACACATTACATACTCATCATGTGACCTTAGATATGTTTTTAAAACTCTCTCTGAACCTTAATTTCTTCATTTGTATAATGAACATAATATCACCTGCCTTTTAGAATTTCCATGATGCTTAAATTTTAAAAAATAAAATCATGTCAAGTATTTACCTAGGCTCATCACACAGTTCTTCCTCAATTTATACATGTTAGCTCTACAATTATTATTTTAGGTAGAAATGAAAGTAATAGTTTACACTGAATACATAGTCTAGATTCATGCTTGGTGATTTATATTTAGGAATTAATTATTCACATGCTTAAATTGGCAAATACAAAAGATCACGGCAAAGTTGACGGCTCACTTAACTGCCCAGCTGTTATCACGTGTTGAATACACGACACTATCATCATAGCAATGACCCAAGAGGGCTTCCCTGGTGGCGCAGTGGTTGAGAGTCCGCTTGCCAATGCAGGGGACACGGGTTCGTGCCCCGGTCCGGGAGGATCCCACATGCCGCGGAGTGACTGGGCCCGTGAGCCATGGCCACTGAGCCTGTGCGTCCGGAGCCTGTGCTCTGCAACGGGAGAGGCCACAACAGTGAGAGGCCCGGGTACTGAAAAAAAAAAGAAATGACACAAGAGCCAAGACCAGCAGTGGGCAGTGGGAGGAGGGCGTGGAATTGTGCCTCTGTTGCCCTTCTGCCCGCTTTCTAAAAGGCAGCTCTTCCAGGGGACCTGGGAGGCTGCTCTCTGGGTGCTAGTGGATGGAGCGGAGAGGGAAGGAGGCGTGGGGTCCACGACCAGAGAAGAATTCTCTGATCTCCCTCCACAGAATGAAGGGATAGCTCCGATAGCCTGGGCAGCCTTCCACAACCTTTTGTGCTCTGTGCAGTCTCCTCTTTTACCCCGAAGGGGAAGGGACGGGGGGCACTGCAGTGCCTCCAAATAGCCACTCATCCGACCTGCTCTGTCCAGCGTGTCCTGCTACGGCAGGGCCACTAACGGTCCCGGGGCACCTGTAAAGCTCTTTTTTGATCCCAAGGGGGCAACTCACTAGAGCCACCTGGCTGGGGAGGGAGAATCATGCCCTTCGTGCTTCAGGAAAAACGTAGAAACAGTCTTGAAACTGTCCCAGTTGCAGGCAGCTCAGAAAGGCTGGTCCCCTCACCATGCAAACCCCATGCAGACTGACCGTGACCCCAGTCAAAGCCCTCCCTGGGGTTTGGAAGTCACAGTGACTGCCCGGCTACCAAGCCCGGGGAAGGGGGAGGGTGGTCCCTGAGCCTCTGGCCACAAGGCCCTCACTCATTAAAAAAGAAAAGAAAAAGACAAAAAGATTTGAAAACAACAAGAGTAAGTGAAAGCCCCATCCAGCTTATTGAATCAATAAGAATGGAATGCTTTCGAAACGGATTACTCAACACCTATGTTACACTCTGGATTGTATAAGAACATGTACAGGCAACTCGTTGTAACCACCGCCTCTTCCTCGTAGCCATGTTTTGGTATCACTGTGACCACCATTTGTGATCATTTACAGTATGACCCAGGGGTGCATAGTGAACATTTGTATAACTGTAAAAATTATATATGTTATAATTGAAAAGACAAGGAGACTTCTGTGCAAATTGCTTTGACTACTTGTTCACATATGACCTTGGGGCTGAGCAGTACGTTTCTGTGAATATTCCATTTTTTTCTAATCATCCTCTACAAGCCCACACCATCAGCCTGGCAGTCCAGCACCGTGCCCAGATGAGTGAATGGAAGTGAGTTAAACTGTTCCCCTTTCCTTCCATTCATGACTCCTTAGGCTGCCCTCTTATAACTTCTTTCCTTTAAGGCTGCCTTTGCTTTTCATTCAAGTGTGATTGTAGAAAAATGCTGGTTGGTTGGTCAACTGGCATGGGGTGTGTGTGTGACATGTCAGAAAGGCTTCAGTGTGAGGGTCCTAGAGAGTCATCAAAGGCTTCCCAGTCTGCCCTGTGAGAACATAGCCTCTGGGTTTTGATCACCCATGAAGAGGGAGCTGGTCTTCCCTGCAGTAGGGCCCGGAGCACACCCTGTAGCTGTCCTACCATACTTGCCTTAAATTGAGAAAAGCCATGGTCGGAGCCCCACCTCCCTGGGAGATGGAAGAGCAGGGCCAGAGGAAGAGCATTTCTTGGGATGTAGGGGGAAGTGAACACCTCTGCAGCCTAGAGGACAACATCAGGGCCTGGCCCAGCTTCCAAGGAGTGAGCCTGGTCCCCAGACTCCTCTGAGGGGTCTGCAGCATGTTATTGGAGGAATATGGCCCAGACTGAGAACACCTGGGCAGGTGAATGGAGAGCCTCACCTTCGAGGTGCAGACCCAGGAACAGGATGTAATGGCAGCTCTAGTAGAGAAAGACTGAATTTATGAGCATATCTAGGGAAATATGGCCACCAGGAAGTGGTCTTCAGGCTCTGATTTCAAAACTCTCTTAAATGGTCTCCTGCATCTCAGAGCTAAAGAAGCCAGTTACCTTTACACAGTGATTTCGAGGATTCTAAAAACCCTCTCTTATTAAGAAAATATATATATATTTAAAATATTAATTAATAATATTAAGATTAAATTAATTTAATTTGATTAATGTTAAAATATTATTTAAATAATAATATAATATTAGTTTAAAGAATATGCGTATATGTTCCACAGTGGTAGCTCTGTTAGAAATTTGTATGTGAGTCATTGGAGTACACTGATTAAAAAAAACCCAAAATACTCCAAAAAACATGCATATCTGGGAGAAAGAGTAGATTTGCCCACTGATGGATTAGCTTGGATCATCTGTCAGACTAGCTAATGTGTCACCCAGTAGGGCCCTGGAGAAATGGGACAAGGGCAAGAGAATTCAGATAAAGGGTCCTGAGGGTTTCCATGGCAACACCAGGGGCAGCAAGAAGGCCAGACCATGGAGGAAAGAGAAGGCAGCAACAGAAAGTAACAGAAGGAAGCCGTGGAGGAAATTTGACTGATTTCACTAGGGCCTCAGTGCGCCCTCTCCTTCCTGGAGGTTCCTTAATCCTTCTCAATTGCATAGCAGCTCAACAAGTTCAAACCCTTCCTGGCATCCAGCATTCTTTCTGTATCCTCATGTTACCTGCCTACCTGTCTCCCTCACTCCAGCAGCCTTCTTCCTCTGCACATCCCATGCTGAGTCACCCCTCCTTGCTTCCACAACAGGCATTTCCTCTGCTTTAAAGGCCTTCCCCCTCCTATACCTACTCCTCTTAAAGACCTTTCATTCCAGGAACCGGCAAGATTCCTGTTACTTACAAATCTTCCCATCCTAACTCCGCTCCAACAAAACAGTTCCTTTCATTTGAAATCTGAAGTCCAGGCTCATAGATTCAATCTGTTCCATATAATCTGTTATTTTCCTGACATAACCTATGTCCCAAGTTTCCTAAATTTCCAGGGTTAACTTTCTCATTCATAGCAAAGTAAATAATCTGTTCTTCAGCCTATGTCATTGCATGAGTTCCAATTCTCTCCCTGGCATTTTCAAAAATCCCTTAGAAATGTTTAACTGTTCCAGAAATCTACTCTTGATCCCCATGACTGCATCTCCATCCTGTGACCACTTTCTCTGATTGGCTTCACCCCAAAGCTTAAACAGGTTACTTCCTTCATTCCCTAAAACACACTAAGAAGGTTATTGATTTTAATGAAAAGAATTCAAATTTTTTGAACATTCACATTTTGCAAAACACCCTATTAAGTGCTGTACAGACATTTCTCACTAAGCTTTCATGGACCACCTGACAGGCAGGCACCATTATTATATTTACTTTAGAGGTAAGTCAGTGGAGTGGAGACTCTAAGAGGTTAGTAATCTATGGAAACTCACAGCTCAGATAAGTGGTGGATCTGGTATTTACATTGTATTTTCATTTTCATTCTCATTCAGTTTGAAATACTGTCTAATTTCTTCTTTGATTCATGGATTATTTACAAGCGTATTGTTTAATTTCCAGGATTTCCTCCAAAACAATGAGTGGTTATAAGCCTGACGTCCAAATGAGTAAAAAATTGCCCATAGGGCTTCCTCCAGGAAAATAGACAGGGCTACTTCCAAAAACACATTTGTGCTCCTACTGGTAGAATCTACTGGGTTTTTGTTTTGTTTTCTTTTTTTAAGTTACTCTGCTGTGATTGTCTACTTTCTTGTTGTCATTTTGTACTTGTAATTGTTTATCTATTTAACACAAATTACATATTGTATTGCTCCACCATTCCCAGTACAGTGCCGCCCGCACAGCAATAGGTGTCTGATAGCTACTTGCTGAGCAAAATTTAAAAAATTTTCCCCAGAAAAATCCAACAAGGGGACACTTACCACCTAAGTCAAATGCATTTGAAGACTAAAATGATGGTGGGTTGAAAATCTGTTTCACGAGGTAAGGATGCATGTGGCTTTGCCTGCAAGAAAGAATGAGGAAGGACAAATGTGCTACAGTCTTGTAAACAAAAATAAATGTGAATATGACAGAGCTTAATGAGGAAGAAAAAAAGCGCTGGCAAGGCAAAAGACCTTCTGTTTCCTACCTACTTGCTACTCTCCTTCCACATGGAAAAGAACAGGAACAAACACAGTAGAAAGGTTATGGAATTGTTTTTAACATCTATTACAGTAATTAAACTGAAGACTTTCGAGGGGGATCAAAGCTAAGTTTTACCCCTCAGGATGAACTCAACAGTGAGACAAAACAGACACACACACACACACACACACACACACACACACACACACACCACCCCTCAAAAACTATGAAACACCTAAACATCTAAATGTGCATCAACAAGAGAATAACTGAACAAGTTTTATATATCCTTACTATGGGAATCTATGCAGCTGTTAGGGACAATGATATAAATTTATGTATGTGCTGATATGGAAAGATGTACATGAGTACATCCAAGTGAAAAAAGCAAACTGCTGAATAATATAGCATAAACTTGTTTTGATACAAGTTCTCTTACAGTGGTATGCTGGAGCTCATGAGAACCAATTTACATTTTCAGGAATTTAGCAATCTGGTTGTTGGTAGCTTAAAACCAACCACAACGAGTGTATCTGTACTAAAGAAATTAGCACCTTACAAATAAGGGGTTCCCCCCCACCGGAGAGTTGATTTACCGGCACAGCACTGCTCAAACTATGCAAATATAAGTTTGCATAAGCATATACAATTATCTGGAATGATATAAAGCAAACTGTGAGTTGTTGAACTACACATACTGATTTTGTTATTTTTAAAATGAAAAAAAAAAAAAAAAGGATGAACCTAGAGATTATCATACTAAGTGAAGTAAGCCAGACAGAGAAAGACCAGTATCATATGATATCACTTCTATGTGGAAACTAAAAAACAAAAACAAAAAAAGATACAAATGAACTTATTTACAAAACAGAAATAGATCCACAGACATAGGAAACAAACTTATGGTTACCAAAGGGTGAAAAGGGAGGGAGGGATAAATTAGGAGGTTGGGATTAAAATATACACACTACTATATATAAAATAGATAACCAACAAGGACCTATTGTGTAGCACAGGGAACTATACTCAGTGTTTTGTAATAACCTATAAGGGAAAAGAATCAGAAAAAAGAATATATATATTCTGAATCACTGTGCTGTACACCTGAAACTAAGATGACATTTAAAATCAACTATACTTTAATAAAAAATAAAAATGAAAAAAGTAACACCAGTAATTTCACAAGAAAGTGAATGGCCATAGATAAAATCCATTTAAAAGTCTAAGCGTAGCATCTTCTGATGACTATGCCCAATATTTTGAGAAGGGCTAAAATAATTTAATCTGTGATACTTTAAGGGCTATGTATTTATTTGGTAAACTTAATATATTTCAAGGCTACATTTAATATTAGAGCTGTTCAGAGCTACGTAATACAGCTAAATCTACACTTCCTATAGATTTAAAAACTGGTTCAAATATTTATAACATTGATAATAGGAAATGGTTACTGTCCTTAATATGTCAGCATCTATATAAATATATTTCTAAGAGGCACATTAGTAGATTTAGAACTTTAGTGTCAAAGCATAAAAATAGTTTTTATTCTTAATGGGCTGCTAAATTATTATTCAAAAGACTGTATCAGTTATACTCCCATCAACAATGTATGGAGAGTACCACACCAACATCTGATATTCTGAATATTTTAAAATATTTTAACCACTTGATAAGCAAAATTTGATGACAAAAAATAAAAAGGCTCTCTGGATTTCAGTTGACAGTTCTCTGATTATTGTTAGTTTAGCTTTTAAAAAATATTAACTGTTTGTATTTTATTTTCTGTGAACAACCTAGTTATCTAGACATAGTCTTTGTCCACTTTCTACTTGGATTACCTTTGACTTATTAACTTTAGGAGTCCTTTAAATGTCGTGTTAGGGAATTCCCTGGTGGTCCAGTGGTTAGGACTTGGCGCTTTCACTGCTGGGTCCCAGGTTCGATCCCTGGTCGGGGAACTAGGATACGGCAAGCCTCCCAGCAAGGCCAAAAAATAAATAAAAATAAACACTGTGTTAACTTCACTTTAACCTTTTATCTGTCAAAAATGTTACAAATATTTGTCTTCACAGTCTGTTGCTTGTCTTTTAAATAGTTGGTGCTGTTTTATAGGTATAAGATTTCATTTTTTTAATAATCAGATATTTCAGTCTTCCCCTTTATGCTTCTGGATTTTATGTTATGCTTAAGAGGGTCTTTCCTACTCTAAGATTTTTTTTAAAACTACTTTGTTCTAGTTCTTGTGTAAGTTTGTGTGTGTTTGTGAGTCATTTAGAAATTCAACTGGAAATTATTTTAGTGACTATGTAGAGTAGAAAGTACTTGACTATCATTACAATTCCTTATCCATTGATTGTTAGCCACATTTATTCTAATATATATTCTACATTTAACATGGATTCCTGAATTTTAGTGTTATAATATTTTATTGAGAGAGAAAAACCTCAGGGTAGTTGTCATTCACTTTTTCCTGAACGTAAACTAAGCCCTTAAAATGATGTTTAACTCCTATTCCATAATAACTGTACAGGTAGATCAGAGAATATGGGTCATTTCTGCTACATAAAATTACTTGGCCATATAGCTATTGAGAGGTCTCATTTGATAATATAAATTTTTCTAGAACTGTCTACAATGATAGATGCTGAAGTAAACTGTGAATAAGATGTGCATCTAGTTTAATGTAAGTCTTTAAATCTAATTTTGAGACAATCAATCTGTTATGCCATTAAAAAACTACTATCTTATTAAAAAAAGGAAAGTTTCTCAACGTAGCATTTCAAAGTTTAATGCACAATTAAAATAAAACCATGTCTTTTTTTTTTTTTAGCAAGTTCTTGCCTGTGACAGCGTGTTTGCCACCATGGCCCCCAAAAAGAAGACTGTCAGAAAGAACAAAGGCAACATCAATGAGATGACCATCATTGTAGAAGACAGCCCCCTCAACAAACTCAACGCTTTGAATGGGCTCCTGGAGGGAGGCAATGGCCTTAGCTGCATCTCTTCTGAACTAACAGATGCTTCTTACGGCCCCAACCTCTTGGAAGGTTTAAGTAAAATGAGGCAGGAGAGCTTCCTTTGCGACTTAGTCATTGGCACCAAAACAAAATCCTTTGACGTTCACAAGTCAGTGATGGCTTCTTGCAGTGAGTACTTTTACAACATCCTAAAAAAAGACCCCTCTACCCAAAGGGTGGATCTCAATGATATCGCACCGCTGGGCCTGGCCACGGTCATTGCATACGCCTACACTGGAAAGCTCACTCTCTCCTTGTATACCATAGGAAGCATTATTTCTGCTGCTGTTTATCTTCAGATCCATACCCTTGTCAAGATGTGCAGTGACTTTCTGATACAAGAAATGAGTGTTGAGAATTGCATGTACATTGTTAACATTGCCGAAACATACTCCCTGAGAAATGCAAAGGCAGCAGCCCAAAAATTTATCCGGGATAACTTCCTTGAATTTGCAGAATCAGATCAGTTTATGAAACTTACATTTGAGCAAATTAATGAACTTCTTATAGATGATGACTTGCAGTTGCCTTCTGAAATAGTAGCATTCCAGATTGCAATGAAATGGTTAGAATTTGACCAAAAGAGAGTGAAATATGCTGCCGATCTTTTGAGCAATATTCGCTTTGGTACCATCTCTGCGCAAGACCTGGTCAGTTATGTTCAGTCAGTACCAAGAATGATGCAAGATGCTGATTGTCACAAGCTTCTTGTAGATGCTATGAACTACCACTTACTTCCCTATCATCAGAACACACTGCAGTCTAGACGCACAAGAATCCGAGGGGGCTGTCGTGTGCTTGTCACCGTGGGGGGCCGTCCAGGCCTTACTGAGAAGTCCCTTAGCAGAGACATCTTGTATAGAGACCCTGAAAATGGATGGAGCAAGCTTACAGAGATGCCAGCCAAGAGTTTTAATCAGTGTGTGGCTGTGATGGATGGATTTCTTTATGTGGCCGGTGGTGAAGACCAGAATGATGCAAGAAATCAAGCCAAGCATGCAGTCAGCAATTTCTGCAGGTACTGGCTCTTTTATTAGGAATCAATATTATGAGGAAATTGCCCTGACATAGAATGAAATTAATCATGCCTATTAGCTTAATTCATTGGCTCAGTAAATCAATAATAATAATAATGCCACATTACATATAGGTAACACTTCACATTATATAAAGTGCACTCACATATATTATGCATTATAATTTTCCAAATAAGCCAATGAAGCGAGGCTGGAAAATATGATGATTCTGATTTTACATGTGAGAAATTTGACACCCAGAGAAGTGACACCACTAGTAAGTAGAATTCACATTTTCTCATTTCTGGTCAGGGTGCTCTTCACAATACCCTGCCTTCTTGAAAGAAACTGGGTGCAAATTTAGTTTTTAACATTAAGTGGTAAGAAAGATTAAAATGATACAAAATTTCTTTTTAAGTGGACTGTTACTGATGACTTCAGATTTATAACTGGCAACTAGAATGAGATCATTAAAAATGTGGCAGCTAATTAATTTTAAATATTTCTTTAAAGACTGAATACCATCAATACTTTTGATACATGTAAACAAGAGTAAAATCATGATAAATCCTGCAGAAAGTGGAATTCAAATGCATGTTATTTTTGTATATTTATAATAAAAAATTAAACCTCCATATACATGAAATGTTCAGAAAGTCATGCTTCTATCATGGTAGTGGTTCAAAGGCAAACATAACTAATGAGCAAGATCTGAAAATTCATCTAGTAAATCATAAAAAATATTCTTTATTGTTTCATTATATGTACATGTGTGTCATTTAAACGAATCCAAACAATTGATTTTTAGCCCTTAATTTATAGCTATGGTTAAGTTTTGATTTGGAGGTGAAATGAGACAAACATGAATGAACATCAAACACAGTCAGTTCTGTGTTTACAATACTTGGAACTATGGAAAGTGTTAGTTTACTATGGGTGCTTATTTTCCTCCTGCTGATAACTACTTGTACTCAAGTCACTGTTTTTGAGGTATTGACTTCAGTGTTTATGGTATAATAACTGTAATGCTGAACACTGAAAAAAATATACCCCTACACTAAAAAGTCAGACCTACTAATAAGTGCTAGAAAATAGAGAAGCATCAAAATTTAAGGCTTTGTTGATGCACTGGGACATGAGTTCTATTGTTCTCATTATAAACAGATGACAGAAGACTTAGTGACTTAGCTTTACAGCGGCAATGGCCAGGAGAGGTGTGTGAACAAGAAGGGGTTTGTGAGAATGTAGGAACTCAGTCAACTTTCTTGATTAAGTCATGAGAATGAGCTAGGGGTGGCTGGTGTCTGAAGATATGTGGAATTGACTTTAATGTGGCCATATTCCCTTCTCCGATTCCACAAATACCCAGCTTCCACCCTTCCTCCACGTGCGCATCCCCTAAATCCTACGGGATGATGGATTTGAATATGAAGGAAAGGGGACTGGAGGTCGGTCTCAGCGGGGTGGTCTCCCAGTAGCTGCTTTTATAAACGGGAGGAGGGGGAGTCACCTATGCCTGCCCTGCCTTTCCCAAGGGTCACACTTTTTTACTGGTTGAGAGAGGATTAGCAGCCTCCAGGCGAGGAGCTGCGATGGGTCCCCAGCCTCCTCGCAAGGATAGTGTCGAGCCTCCCACGTCCTGGTTGGCGGCGTCACCTGGGTTCCCCGGCTGCCGCCCACAAGGCTGTCACGCTTGCTCTACCACTTCCAGATACGATCCCCGCTTCAACACCTGGATCCACCTGGCCAGCATGAACCAGAAGCGGACGCACTTCAGCCTGAGCGTGTTCAACGGGCTCCTGTACGCCATGGGCGGCCGCAACGCCGAGGGGAGCCTGGCCTCGCTCGAGTGCTACGTGCCGTCCGCCAACCAGTGGCAGCCCAAGGCGCCCCTGGAGGTGGCGCGCTGCTGCCACGCCAGCGCGGTGGCCGACGGCCGCGTGCTGGTGACCGGCGGCTACATCGGCGGCGCCTACTCGCGCTCCGTGTGCGCCTACGACCCGGCCCGCGATGCGTGGCAGGAGCTGCCAGCGCTCAGCACGCCGCGGGGCTGGCATTGCACGGTGGCGCTGGGCGAGCGCGTGTACGTGATGGGCGGCAGCCAGCTGGGGCCGCGCGGCGAGCGCGTGGACGTGCTAACCGTGGAGAGCTTCAGCCCGGCCGCCGGCCAGTGGAGCTACGCGGCGCCGCTGCCCGTGGGCGTGAGCACGGCGGGCGCCTCGACGCTGCACGGCCGCGCCTACCTGCTGGGCGGCTGGAATGAGGGCGAGAGGAAGTACAAGAAGTGCATCCAGTGCTTCAGCCCCGAGCTCAACGAGTGGACGGAGGACGACGAACTGCCCGAGGCCACCGTGGGCGTGTCGTGCTGCACCCTGGCCATGCCCAATCACGTGACCCGAGAGTCCCGCGCCAGCTCGGTGTCCTCCGTGCCCGTCAGCATCTGAACCCGGGGAGCCGCGGGCTCTCGGGGAGAGAAGATAGGCGTCGCGGTTCAGCAGTGAGCTAGCGGAAAGGAAACTATCTAACATTTACTACAGGGGAGTCTTTTCAGATCCATCGAGGCATCTGCCTTGGTGGTTTTCAGTTGCTGGTGTGGCATCATCTACCTCTCTGTCGATTTTTTTTTTTTTTTTTTTTTTTTTTTAAAGCAAAATACAGAGCCGGAGCCAACAAAGGAAAGAAGCCATTTATTTCAGCGGCCACTGGGTGGCAGACAGAACTCGCGGTGGGCACTTCCATCGCGGCATCCTTTCTAAACAGAGCGGTTACACCCACATTTGAGATTGTGCTTCTGCACTTTAATACACACGAAGCCTGTGTGAGTAAGAGATTTCTCGTACAAAAGTTTATTTTCCTTTCTCTTTTTTTTCTTTAGGAAGTTTAAAATATTCCTTTATAGGCTTCATTTTTAAATGGAAATCAGTCTACATCCATAAGGACTTAAAATTTAATTCTGTGTTTCTATGCAGTTGCTTTTCCTATACATGCCTGAGTAAAGGATTTCGAAAGACATCCCAGGAGAAAATCATAAAGCTTAAGACAAATACTGACGGGAAAGTAACAGGGATTCCACCCAGGGGCTGACAGGTCGATGCCTTTGGTTTAGCGGTGATTCCCTCCTCCCTGCCTCAGGCCCCCAAAAGTATTTTCTATCCTAAAATCCTACTCTCAGAGAAGGAACTGACATCAGTCATCTAACTTATAGGCAAATTTAAACCATTTTGTTGTTTCTCCTAGAAGTATTCATGTTTTACTTTGGTCCCCCATTAAAAGAATTGCAAGTAGTACTCTCACCCTAAACACTACATCAAGATGGTTAAAGGCAACCTTGACCTTCATGTAAGCCCCCAGAAGAACACCAAATAAAACTCTGTCTGTAAGGATCCTTAACATATAGCATATTCAGCCTGCAGGTTATGCAACCAATAACAATAATTTGATTTCTTCCAGTCTTTTAGATGAGTGAGAATGAAGGAAACATTTGGAATTCCTAGATTTGGCAATAGCGGGATGAATGGGTCCCCCTGTTGGTAAATTCTATTGTTTACCAATTGATTTCAATCCTGATTTCTTAATTAAAAATCTAACACGTTCATTTTCTATAGAAATGTTAAGATAATATATGCCCATTTATTATATATTTTTAAAATTTCATCTGCTCCAAATTAGCTTTGCAAGTTAAACTATATCGACTCCATATCATTTTTCTTATATGTTCGCCAAGTTTGGAAACAAGGGAATGATGGCAGTAAATGATACATATTTTCCTTTCTTCTAATTTATCCTTTTCTTCTTTGATAGTTCACTTGTTTTGGAGAGGAAGGGCCTATCAATTATGGGTTATGTGCAAATGGATTTTGAAAAATAAGACAAACTATTTAAATGGTGAAACATGACATCTATGACAGTATAACCGGGGTTTCGTGAACCCTGTCCTCTCCCACTGTGTGTAGTTAGGTTACGGCTAGAGTTACAATATTTATATTAAAAATATTTTATTCGAACTGTGAAAAGTGGTTCATATAGTAGTACACTTTGTGGAACAATTTTATATCAATTGCCCCTTATGGAAAGTTCAGTCTCTGGGTATTTAATGGTAACACTCAGGTAAAAGCTAGAACATTGCGGGTTGAGAACAAGACGTTATTAATGTAAAAACACTGGGCTGTTTCCTAATCCTTGATTCTTTACTGGCCCAGGCTGAAAAATAAACCTGTGTGAAAAACCAGTGTATGGAGCTGGTTATATCACTGAGCTCTTAAGTCACAATGTACAACCTATAGATAGACTTTTGTCCTTGCAGCACCATGGGTAAAGTTAGCTTTTCATTTGTAATAAGTTGTTTAGGACACAACTTCCAAAGCCTATATGAGGGTGACTGTAACATCTTTTAGTTTGGTATAAACATATATTTTCAAACAATCGAAAAGCCTATAGCATACCGTTAATTTTGAGAGACAAAAGGTGATGTATTATGGATTACAGGTCATAAGTGGGCAAATAGACATAATCTCTTGATGCTCACCAAGAGATGTATCTCCCATTGAGATCCTAGAAGTATAAGTGGGGGGCTTAAGGCTGGAATGAAATAAGAATCAATCAACTGTAATATTTTATCATGGATGAATGAGGAAAGATGCTGAAACTAGAGGATTTTTCATCTATCAGAGCTTGGTAAACTACAGTGCACAAAAACTCGGCAGTGGCTTTCTAGAGGTGACCCTGGAGATGTGTTAGAATGGATAAAGCATTTGAAATGACCTTGTAACGTAGTTTCTACATTGGTTATCTGAAGACTCAGAGGATACAAATATTGGGGCTACCCAGGTTCCTGGGTGCATTGCTGCTGTATCTCCTGCTTCAACCATTAGGTCAATAAACAAAGACCAATAGGAATTTGGAATTCCAGAATTTCTGACATAACAAATTGGAAGGGAGCATGGAACCTAAGTGTGGGTGAAGATTTTACCTCCTGGAACATCCTGCATGGACCACTGAAAGACATGAAAATATGCAGCATCAAAATAATGCCTGTCATCTTCCACGTGTCAGCGAAAAACACTCTTTAACCCAACTACTGAAGCAGGTACCTCTAGAAAACTTGACGACTTCCCCATGTTTTCCAACTGGAAAATTACTTCATTTTCATTACATTTAAGCTTACATTCAGTCACACTCCCAAGTCTTAGGAGCCAAGCTGATACCTCCTTTTATTTTTCCGAAAGCAGAGGACTTGTTATTTTTGTAAAGCAGAGTCCTGTGATGAAATAAAAGCATTGGTTCAATGTATCAGAGAAATAGCAGGTTACCCAGCAGCTGAAATAATAAAACTCAAGCTCTCTTTTTCAGAATGGGCCAGAGACCTGACATAAAACTTTCCAGGGAGCCAGCCTGTAGTCTGTCCGTTTTTAGTTAGCTTCTTGGTGCCAAGTTGTTAACCCTCCTGCTCTAGTTGCTTTCAGTGGCATTGGATGAGTTTTATTTTTACTTCCTATGTTGTAAGAATGGTTATGAATAGGAGGTCAGGGATGGTACAGATGAATATAATTCTAAACAAGGATTAGATGGTAGTGGACTGTTACGAGTGAGGAGGTATAATTGAGGTAAGAAGGATGAGAGAATGTACTGACTGGGTCTGTGACTTAAGGCAGAGCAGCAATTACAGTAAGTGTATTTTACAAACATGCATGTAGATAGAGGTTTGCTTGGAAATACATAAGTGTTAAGAGGTCCACGTTTTGCTGGTTATCCTAGCCAGATAGCTTCCGAATTCAACCAAGTTACTAGATAAAAGAAACTAAAATCACTTCATTTAATTAATGTTTTCCCTGAGTTACAAAGAAGTGAATTTATGTCATCCACTCTGAATGACTCTTCTCTGAATGAGCTAGATTCCCACCCCAGCCACTGATGGATATATTCTCTAGCACAAGGCAGCATTCAAAGGAATTATTTTTCAGTATTTCTTTTCATATTTTAAAAACTATAGACTAGTTTCCTAAACACTTCTCCATGGTAATTATGAGAATTAAAGATTCTAAAATATTAATAATTTACCCTCCAGCACATTCAGACGGTCAAGACCATTTAAATGTCCCTCTCAGGGAACTTGAAATAAAATACTTGTCTTGAATACTCCTAAAAATCTTGGTATTATTTAGCAAATTTTGGCCCCAAATTTCTTTGTTTGCTTAAGACATTCTTGTACTCTATAAGGAACAACAAACTAAAAGGTATGTCGTGTTTGTAACTCCTCTCTATCAATAAAGCTGCATTCAATAAGCGCTTTGTCAGTGATCAGATATGGGTAGTTTTGAAGTGTTCTCTCTCTGATGGTTGGGGTGTTGGTTTCTTTCTCTTTTTTTCTCTGTTTAGTTTTCCTGATGACTCAGCTAAACAAAACACAACAAAAAAAAGGAAACGACAAATAACTGAAAAGCTGTTCCAATAACTTGAAGACTAGTGAAAAATAAAAAGGGATAAAGCATCACTAGTGACTTGCTCTGTAATTCAGACAGAAGCCTAGGTCAGTCTCTCAGTCCTGACCATGTAGAAGTCATGGATTAAGTGTGGTTTCTCATCTCAGTTCCACCCTGACCACAGCCAGCCTGGCGCAGACTCAGGTTCATCATCGTTTTCAAGGAAACTACTTTTTAGGAAATGAAATTGTGTTGTTATGCAGACCAACCCTCACAGCCTTTCTCTTCCACCTCACTGTCCAGATGAGCAAATGACATGGAACCAACATGAGATGCTCAACCTTTGATCTGAGTTAGCAGTAAAGTAATAAAACTCAGTTGAAACCATCTTGGTCATTTCTAGAAAATTCTAAATGGCAGAAATACTTTTTCTTAAGGCTCTCCAAGCTGTGTGACCATGTAAAGAGAGTGGATTGGCCTCCAAACTGAAACAGAAGCCATGTTCCCAATTTTGAGCATCCCAGCCAGGGGCCACAGAGTTTCTTTGTGTTTTCTTTGAACTCTCACAGAATTCCAAGCTTCCCTACAGGTTAGCACCACCCCCTGCCCCCCGCATTCACATACCATCTATCCAACTCATAACACACATGAAGTTATTTCATCCCACTGAAATAATTCCTTTGTGTGTCAAAGGAATAACCATTTTGCACATGCTGTATTTGGCAAGCTTGGTAGAAACACTAGAGGCGAAAAGACATTTGAACACTCCTCTCGGCTTTCCTCCATCAAGGTGGTATGGAAGTGCAGTGAAGGTCCATTTCAGAAAAGGGAACAGGCCTTGAGGGAGAGAGATCCAACCCATGACTCTGGAAACACCCTGCTCAGCCCCTTTGCTTTCCTTTCTAGCACATTCGCAGGCTGGTCTATGAACCTGGGTATCAGATGCATTACTCCTTATGCCAGCACCAACCTTCCACCCAGTTTCAGACCAAACCTGCTCTTTAGGGAGTGGAGCCGAAGAGAAGGCACTTTTCCTGAACCTCTGGACAGGCACATTAGCCTCGGGTTAGCCTAAAGATCCTATGTGTTTTCTTTCCTTATCCCTTTCAGAGAAACGCCTTATAAAGTCAGGCTGACTCATATTGACCTCCCATTCGGACTTTGCCTTGATGTTCAATCATGGCTATAGAAGTGATTGCAATCTTCAAAAAGAAGACCCTTGTAAATTACCATTATTTAGCCCAGAAGGGGTGATATACCAAAATGGAAGAAACAAGACCTTGATTATAGTAACAAACATTTCTCCCACTGCACCCCCATCCCAAGCATTTCAACATGTACCCGAAGGAGGGAAGTATCCAGTGACACGATTGGAGGACTTGGACGCCCTTTATCTGGCTGTCTTTGCTTTGTGCTCATGTTTAGGTTATCACCACAGGCTCCACATTCAGAAATTCTCGTTCCATGTTGGGGATACATTTCCCCCTCAATGAGAGGGGGAAACTGAGCAGGTGGGCCAGGTATGGAGGTGATTTATGTCAATTGCATCTATATCACTTTGGCCGGAAGTAGGCATACGGCCCTACCTAGATGCAAGGGAGCTGGGGAAGAATGTCTTCATGTGACACCAGGAGGAAAAAGAAAAATTTTCATCGAGGATTGTCTCTGCACAATGAAGGATTACATTCTGGAAGCCGTAGCTCTCATCTCCCTCCCTGGCTGTTCACGGAGCAAGGAGCTTGTCTGGCGAACCACCTTCCTCCACCACACCCCTAGGGATCCGCTCACACTACGCAGGGCTCTCCCCCACCGTCAGCCCCTTGCCTGGATCATAAGTCTTGCACTCAGCTCCCCTGTTATATCTTGCCTTTCCCCTTCTGAAGGACAAGCCCAGACAACTCTTGCAGCCTTTTCTCAATTCAGGGCCCTTACAGGTCTACAGCATACATTAAATGGGTTCTGTAAGCCTTGGGTATCTGCATAAATCTGGGTCTAATGAACTCAAGGAAACCCATCTAATATCGCAAGCCCCCCACACATACCTCTGCCCCCCTGGGTCTCCCTGTCCCTCTACTTCTAGAAAGGCTCTACACTCTTCTTGATTTTACCTTTTCTAAGACAATATGGACTGTAAAGTCCATATCTGTGACTAAATTCCTCTTATTCTAGCCATACAAGGAAGTTCCCAATGCATGATGGTTTGGGGAAAAGAGGGCATATTATGGAGAGTCTAAGAGGGAATACGCGCATCGATTCTTTTTTTTTTTTCCTTTTTGTGTTAGTTTCAGGTGTAGCAAAGTAATTCAGTTATACATATATATATGCGTATATAAAAATATATATATTCTTTTTCAGATTCTTTTCCAACATAGGTTATTATAAGATATTGAATATAGTTCCCTGTGCTATACAGTAGGTCTTTGTTGTTTATCTATTTTATATATAGTAGTGCATATCTGCTAATCCTAAACTCCTAATTTATCTCTCTCCTCTCCATGCATCGATTCTTAATCACCACAGCAAGAGAGGATTCCTCAGGGACAGAGGGAGAAGGAAATTGAAAGGATTATAGTCTGTCCTCCAGGTCTTCTTCCCTAACCTTTATGAAACTTTTCCATTTATTGCAGGCTTGAAGTTGAGAAATGTTTTATTCTATCACAATTCTGCATATGGGTAACAAAGAAAATTCTGCATGCAAAAAGAATCCTTGTTTAGCAAATGTTCACTGGCATAACTGTGCACCAGGCACATTGCTGTAATACATCGTGAACATGATGCTATGTTCCCCCAGGGATAGTGAGGAACCAGAACCCCCATGGGGTGACCGATGCCTGAAACACACATTTAGATCAAGCAGAGCCAACCATACAAAGCACAATTAAATTTTTTTTTGAATTTTATTTTTTTTTGTACAGCAGGTTCTTATTAGTTATCCATTTTTTACATATTAGTGTATATATGTCAATCCCAATCTCCCAGTTCATCACACCACCATCCCCCCTGCCACTTTCCCCACTTGGTGTCCATACGTTTGTTCTCTATATCTGTGTCTCTATTTCTGCCCTGCAATCTGGCTCATCTGTACCATTTTTCTAGGTTCCACATATAAGCATTAATATACGACATTTGTTTTTCTCTTTCTGATTTACTTCACTCTGTATGACAGTCTCTAGATCCATCCACGTCTCTACAAATGACCCAATTTTGTTCCTTTTTATGGTTGAGTAATATTCCGTTGCATATATGTACCACATCTTCTTTATCCATTCATCTGTCGATGAGCGTTTAGGTTGCTTCCATGACCTGGCTATTGTAAATAGTGCTGCAATGAACATTAGGGTGCATGCGTCTTTTTAAATTATGGTTTCCTCTGGGTATATGCCCAGTAGTGGGATTGCTGGGTCCTATGGTAATTCTATTTTTAGTTCTTTAAGGAACCTCCATACTGTTCTCCATAGTGGCTGTATCAATTTACATTCCCACCAACAGTGCAGGAGGGTTCCCTTTTCTCCACACCCTCTCCAGCATTTGTTGTTTATGGATTTTCTGATGATGCCCATTCTAACTGGTGTGAGGTGACACCTCATTGTAGTTTTGATTTGCATTTCTCTAATGATTAGTGATGTCGAGCAGCTTTTCATGTGCTTCTTGGCCATCTGTATGTCTTCTTTAGAGAAATGGCTATTTAGGTCTTCTACCCATTTTTGGATTGGGTTGTTTGTTTTTTGATATTGAACTGCATGAGCTACTTGTATATTTTGGAGATTAATCTTTTGTCAGTTGCTTCATTTGCAAATATTTTCTCCCATTCTGAGGGTTGTCTTTTCGTCTTGTTTATAGTTTGCTTTGTTGTGCAAAAGTTTTTAAGTTTCATTAGGTCCCATTTGTTTATTTTTGTTTTTATTTCCCTTACTCTAGGAGGTGGGTCAAAAAGGATCTTGCTGTGATTTATGTCATAGAGTGTCCTGCCTACGTTTTCCTCTAAGAGTTTTATAGTGTCCAGTCTTACATTTAGGTCTCTAATCCATTTTGAGTTTATTTTTGTGTATGGTGTTAGGAAATGTTCAATTTCATTCTTTTACATGTAGCTGCCCAGTTTTCCCAGCACCACTTATTGAAGTGACTCTCTTTTCTCCATTGTATATCCTTGCCTCCTTTGTATCATAGATTAGTTGACCATAGGTGCGTGGATTTATCTCTGGGCTTTCTATCCTGTTCCATTGATCTATATTTCTGTTTTTGAAGCACAATGAAATTAATAAGCATGTGCTTCTTGCCAAGTTTTTTGTTCCTTGGTCCTA
Organism: Mesoplodon mirus; assembly: GCF_964341445.2. NCBI lineage: Eukaryota > Metazoa > Chordata > Mammalia > Artiodactyla > Ziphiidae > Mesoplodon > Mesoplodon mirus. The sequence goes on from NC_138988.1 coordinate 65,983,650, forward strand.
GGGGGAAGAGAAAAGTAAACCCAACTTAGAGCCTGCCCTCAAGGTGCTCAGATGTGGTAAAATCTTTCTAATTGACTACATTTGGCCCCTGATCATGCTCTTTCTCTGCCCTGCTCTGTGCTCCGGGAGGCTGACCCCCAGGGATTGCATCATCCAGACTCAGACTCTTCAGCCAAGAGGTTGTATTTATCCAATAGGAGACCTCAGAGAGGTCAGAGGCCAGAAAGGAGTGGCTGGGGTATTTCTCTCCTGTCCTTTCCTGGCCGTGGCTATAATTCTGAGCCTGCAGCTCCTGCCAGGTGGCCTCTCCCCACACCGCCTGGACTCCAGCTTTCCCTGGACTCATACCACCACACCGCAGCTACCACTTCTAGATATTTTTTCACTGGTTTGTTGATGCTCTGCCACTCTTTTTAGAATATGTTCCTTCAGAGCGAGGAACTTGTCTGTCGTATTCACTGCCGTGAATGTCCAGTGCCTAGAACGATGCCTGGTGTACAGCAGGGGATAAGTACTTTGTGTTGAGTAAATAAATGAGTGAATGAATGAAATAGCAAAACCATCATGACTTACCACTTGCTAGATTCCTATTCCAATATCATTTATTTAATCACTAGTTATTGCACGTCTACTATATTCAAAGCACTTTCCCTTGCCCCAAGAAGAGGGGAGCACAATAAAGTACACAACCGGGGCTTCCCTGGTGGTGCAGTGGTTGAGAGTCCACCTGCCAATGCAGGGGATACGGGTTCGTGCCCTGGTCCGAGAAGATCCCACATGCCGCGGAGCGGCTTGGCCCATGAGCCATGGCCGCTGAGCCTGCGCGTCCGGAGCCTGTGCTCCGCAACGGGAGAGGCCACAACAGTGAGAGGCCCGCTTACCGCAAAAAAAAAGAAAAAAGTACACACCATGACAACGAGGACTCCTCCAAACTAGCTGGAAGCCAAGAATTCCTTTGCTGAGAAACATCACAGGCTAAAGGAATTATCCAACCAAGGCTTACTCTATATTTACCTTTTTTTTTTTTGGCTGTGTTGGGTCTTTGTTGCTGTGAGCAGGCTTTCTCTATTTGTGGTGAGCGGGGGCTACTCTTCGTTGTAGTGTGTGGGCTTCTCATTGTGGTGGCTTCTCTTGTTGAGGAGTGTGGGCTCTAGGCTCGCGGGCTTCAGCAGTTGTGGCGCACAGGCTTTGTTGCTCTGCGGCATGTGGGATCTTCCTGGACCAGGGCTTGAACCCATGTTCTCTGCATTGGCAGGAGGATTCTTAACCACTGTGCCACCAGGAAAGTCCCTACCTATTTATTTTTAAATTTCTCAGAAGATTGATAATATTTCTATAGTTATTTCTCCATTAATTTTTTTTAATTGCATACTTTCTCTCTATAATTGCCAAATCTTTAAAAGCAGGTTAGGACCAGTTTCAGCAGTTAGCTGGTAAGTGTTTATTTAGTGCTTACTATATGTAATATAATATAGTAAAATAATATATAATTATATATAATTATAGACTATTTATGTTTATAGACTTATATATATTCTATCAAATAATATGTACATATATGAATATAAATATATATTCTATTGAATTTTATAGATAGATCTATATCTATTTATCACTAAATAAATACCAGCTGAATGCTGAAACTAGTCCTATATATAGTTATTTATATAAACATAGGTATATTGTTATAGACTGAATGTGTCCCCTCAAAATTCATATGTTGAAGCCCTAATGTGATGGCATTTAAAACTGGGGGCTTTTGGGAGATCATTAGGTCATAAGGGTGGAGCCCTATGATGGGATTACTGTCCTTGTAAGAAGAGGAAGAGTTAGCCCTCCCTCTCCACCATGGAGGACACAAATGAGAAGACGCCATCAGTAGACGAGGAAGAGGACCTTCACACACCTTCACACTGGCACCCTGATATCAGACTTCCCAGCCTCCAGAACTGTGAGAAATAAAACTATTTGTATATGTTTAAGCCACCTGGTCTATGGTATTTTATTACAGCATCCCCAACCGGAGAGAACTAAGAGATAGAGATGGAGATTACAGAGACAGAGATAGGTCTCATCATGTTGTTACATGACTGCGTTCTGAGACTGAGCTGTTCTGATTCCATCCCCTTGACTTACATGACACCTGAATGAGTTACTAGGTAATATTCATTTCTTTAAATACGTCTTGAGGGCAGCTGTGTTCCTGGCCACATGGAGAAAAGTGAGAACGTTGGAGCCCACCCACGGACACCCAGATGACTTTTTCTGGTTCAAGAATGAGCCATAGATAGAGGGACTCCTGGGAGCAGGGCACCTGCAGCCGGAACCCTGGAGCCCTTCAGAGCGCCCAGACAGGCCTCCATTGATGGTTCTCTCATTTCCCTTATGGATAAAGATACTGAGGACAAGTAAGGACTCATGGCACAGTCCTGGGTGATGGACAATAAAGCTTTGGGCTTGAGATACTAGGATATCTTCCAGAGATACTAGGAATGTGGCATGTATTAAAAAAAAAAAAAAAAAGTCGGCAAATTCAGCTGGAAGAAGGACCTGCCCACTCTTCAGAGGCTCTCCATGGAGGCACACTTCTGAAGGTGATGCAGTGGACTGCACACCAACCCAGGCAAGCATGGGAGACACATGCTAAAGGTGGCAGGGCCACTGGAGGAGAGCCTCACCATCCAGGGATGCTTGGATGGAACGGCGACAAACTGGCTCCACCGAAAATCCATGAAATATTAAACACTTCCATTTCTCCTGAATTCTTCCAGTTGAAATCCAGCTCTATAAGTTAGTGCCTTTGGTGAAGCCCTTCAGTCCCCTGTCCCTGCCTGCACTGACCAAACACAGACAAGATAGGGAGTCCAGGGGTGAGAGGTCCCTGTGATGTCCAGAGGTAGACCAGGGTTCTGAGCTGCAGGAGAAAACTTTAAATCAGGAGAAGAGTGAGCTTCACCCAGGGATAGAGCACACGAGTCCCCTGCTGCAGCAAATGCCACCATAGGCCCTGCCACACTCCTGTGCAGAGAATGGGTTATGACCCAGCCCTGCTTTGATGCCTCCCAGGTTTGCCATTGGAATTTAGCAGTAGGGATTTTGCTGTAGGTTTGCCAGGCAGGGTCTACAGAGGCCAGTGCTTCTCTGGCTGCAGTTAGCCATTTGCGTTTTTCCCCAATGCACCACACAAATCATTTCACTTTCTCTTTGTGCATTTTCTTTGCTCACACAGAGCAGAGTTAGAGAGCCCTGTTTTACAGAACTTGGCCTCCCCATCTCCCAGCCCCACTGATGGTCTGCCCTGGATATCAGGAACTTGTTTGGGTCAGAACTCTGCAGGATTCCATGCCATCAATTGTGGCTCACAGGTCACTGGCAACCAGAGACAGAGCTGCCGTGTTCTCTGGAGCCAGAGGGGGCCTGCTGACTGCCACAAAAATGTCTTTCCAGCAGCCCTGGAACAGCTGTGTGGTGCTCTGCCTGTGTTGTCAGAATGCTGGGGACGATGCCCAATTCTCTGTGAGTTTCCCAGTAATTCTGGTATCTTCTCTTTATACTAAAAAGCCCACTTTCTTTAAGGAGGGAAAAAGAGTGAGCCAAAAGGTTTTGTGCCCGGGATTAAGACTATGGTAAAGTCAGAGAGAAGATCAGACTGCTTACAAGACCAAGAAGGCCTGAGTCACCTCTAGTGGAGGTTGGTCCTCTGAAGTTACAAGCACTCGACAAAAATCTGAACATGTCCATCTCTTCCCTTGAGGATAAGTAGACCTTCCTGACAAATGATAGAAAAGCGAGACTCCTAACCTTTCATTTCATGGAGTGATGTTGCTCGCCTTCAAGGACAGAAGCACAGTCACTTGAAGAGGCATCAAAATCCTCCAATGCCTAATAACACACACCGAAAAATACCTTAAAGGCATCTCAGAAGAATGTAGAACAATCTTGGAGAGAAATGATTGGTGGTTTGGATGAAAACACTCATCTTCAGGAAAGCCTAAAACTGCTTATGTGAGGGACTTCCCCAGTGGCACAATGGTTAAGAATCCACCTGCCAATGCAGGGGACACGGGTTCAATCCCTGGTCCGGGAAGATCCCACATGCTGCGGAGCAGCTAAGCCCATGTGCCACAACTACTGAGCCTGTGCTCTAGAGCCTGCAAGCCACAGCTACTGAAGCCTGCATGCCTACAGCCCATGCTCCACAACAAGAGAAGTCCCTGCTCGCCGCAACTAGAGAAAAGCCCGTGCGCAACAACAGTACCCAACACAGCCAAAAAATTAAAAAAAAAATTTTTTTAAACCAAAGAACTGCTTATCCAAGAAGTTATGAGATGGAAGAAAGTGTGGGAATTAAAGAACAGAAAAAAAAAAAAAAACTTGAAAACTCAAACCATGAGAATGAAACAGGTTGTGAATGACAAAGCAACCAGTTTAAATCTCTAATTGAAACTAAACTGAAGGTGATACATTTGTCTGCTCTGTTTAGAGAAGATTATGGATGATGGCAACTTCGAATGAGATGAAAATAGTGAACCGTATGTGGCTGCCTAAACTGTCAGTCAGAAGTCACTTTGAAGAAACTCATTGATGCTGCTAACTTAAATGTTTCCTTAAAAGGGTTTAAAAGAGAAGACTGGGAATTATTTTAAATTATTTGAGTAAAATCAAATGGATGAAGAGCTTACAGTTCAAATGAAAAGTTTCCAAACTGAGCAAATATCTTAACATTTAAAAATTCAGAACCTAAAGGTGCAAGTCAAGAACTTCAACTGAAACTTCAAATACCGCCTGAACTGTGTCCAGACCATGCAGTGAAACTTTGCAGAAAACCAATCAAGGAAGTAATTTACCTCTTAGGGAAAAAACTTCCTAAAACATAGGAAAGCATCAGAAGCATGAATTGGAGACACAACTCCAACTGGAAGATGGCTGAAGATCTGAAGAAAGAATTACAATGAACAACTTCCTTCTTGGAGAGCTAGATGGACTATCTCCCACGGGAAAAAAGCTCAAGAGAGATGGTTGGCAACTTCGTCAACTGAGAAAAAGCTCAATGGACTAAGAAAAGGAAATGTCCGTACCAGACAAAAATCGGCTGAAGCTGATTAAATTTCCAATTTTCTCAAGCGACCCTACAGTGGGCTGATTAATGGCCACACCCTACTTTCTGGATCCTGTGTATATGTCATGTCACGTGACAAAAGGGACTTCACAGAGGTCATTAAGGTTATGGAGCTTGAGGTGAGGACTATCCTGGACTCACCAGATGAACCCAACCTAGTCACTTCAGACCTTAAAGCCAGAGAAATTTCTCCAGCTGGAGCCAGAGAGACTCAGCCAGAAGAAGAAGTCAGGGAACTTCCAAGTGGGAGAAGGATGCACTGCACTGTTGAGGTGTAGGCGTCCGAGTGCAAAGATTGAAAAGAGGCCTCTAGAAGTTACAGCCAGCCCCCGGCTGACAGCTGGCAACAAAACAAGGACCTCAGTCCTACAGCTGCAAGGAACTGAGTTTTGCCAACAACCTGAACGAGCCTGGAATGAGTCTCTCTATAAGAGCCCAGCCCATCAGCACTCTGATGCAGAGAAACCAGAGAGCAAAACCACACCTCTAACTTACAGAACTAGAATAAATGTGTGTTGTTTTGAGGGCTAAGTTGAGACCTAATGCCCTTCTATTCAACAAGCAGCCCTGGGCATATGTCCAAGAGGATCAGTGCATCCCCTGAGCCATCAGGTCCCTGGGGGAGGAGGAAGGTTAAGGAGTCTGGAATGCAGGTCACATGCAGGCTTGATTCAGCTTTCTAGGCATCTGACCCCTGCATACTCATGGTTACGGGAAATTTTCCTGCATTCTCTCTCTTTAGAAGTCATTTTGAGTCATCTGTTTTTAGTTTAACTAATATTTTCTAATTGAGGCTACATCTGCTGATAAAATTACAATTCTTAAGGTAGTGTTTTTCAAATATAGGTGGTTGTTATGTAATTCTTATGCATACATCATTTCCATTTCACTTGACCCTGTAGAGAATGTCATATAAATATTGTATTTTGTTTAAAATGAAAGCTCTAATGAATTTATTAATTTAATTAATTTATTTATTTATTTTTGGCTGCACTGGGTCTTTGTTGCTGCACGCGCATGGGCTTTCTCTAGATGCGGCGAGGGGGGACTACTCTTTGTTGCGGCGCGCAGGCTTCTCATCGCGGTGGCTTCTCTTGTTGCAGAGAAATAATTAATGAATTAATTAATTAAAATAAAGTAAAAGGTCTATTATCACTTAAGCCATCATTGAACTTCGACATGACCAGACGGAAACATTCAAAAGAATAAAGATCATTTCTATATCCTATGAGCTGTTATTAGAAATCTGTAGAAGTAGGCTGATACTTACCTCAAATTTTTTGATTGTTTTTTAAAACAACACACACACAGACCCGAATGACAGCACCACCCTCAGCTAACCTTAGTCCGATAATATTTTTATAATCACTAATTCATAGATGAGAGGATTTGACATTTGCATTTGTTTCTTATTTTTCCATTTTTTAACCTTTATTTTGTTTAGGATATTCTTTACTGTTTAAATGTCTCTAAATGTTATGCAGTCAACAAGTTTTCCTTTTGTGAAAAACACAAAGTTACTTCTTGAGTTGTTGTTACATCTAGCAACCTGCTCGGTGCTGGAGATCCAAGATGACTAGACCTTGGCTGGTTGTCCCTGGGGGCTGGGGAGTGGTGATGGAGATCCAAGATGACTAGACCTTGGCTGGTTGTCCCTGGGGGCTGGGGAGTGGTGATGGAGATCCAAGATGACTAGACCTTGGCTGGTTGTCCCTGGGAGCTGGGGAGTGGTGAGGGAGAGGCTGGGAGACAGACGTGTAAACAAGTGATTGTTGGATGATGCAACATGTGTAACCCCAGGGTGTGTGCAAAGCCTCATGGCATCACCACAGGAGATGCAAATTCTACCTGCAGGGGTCAAAGCAAAGGAGGCAAACCTCCAGATGAATTTTTTAAAAGATTTAGGAATTCAGTGTTTCTGTGGATCATGCACTACGTTCAAAGAGCATTATAAAGTCTGTACTCTTGCCTCTCTTGAATTTTGCCAAGAAATTTAGCGAGGGTTTTCCCCTCATGACCTCTTATATCGTCTTTGGAAAGCAATCCAAACTGAGAGTTGGAAAACTGGCGTTTTATACCTAAATCCAGCATCTACTAAACAAATGGCTTGGGCCTCAGTTTCTGTAAAAAAGGCAATTAATCATAACCATCCTGCTTACCTCATAAGATGACTGTAAAGATGAAATTAGATCATGTATGTGAAAACACCGGGGCACTCTACACATTACTCCAGGTCAAAACATTTCTATACTGAGTTGCCTGTGGCTGATGTGAATGACTGCCGTGTATTAAAAGAACAGATTCATGAGAATAATAAAGATATTTGATTCCTTAGAGTTCCACAGCACCGTTCTTCTGAAGCTTTGCACATCTGATCTCTCTTTGGCCTCCAGGCCAAATGTCTTTCCAGGATAAGCTGGGGCACGTGTTACTGCCCCAGACTTGCAGAAGAATGTGGAAGATGAAGTCACAGGGCGGAATCTGGACTTGAACTCCAGCTCTTGCCTTCAGACCATCCCTATACACATATGGTGCCCAGAGCGCCAAGGAGGAATGGCGGTGATGCTTCCTAACAGATTATTTTAATAGCCATTCAGAAGAGATAAGGATATATTTATTCCAATTACAACTGCTCAACAGTAAAGTTCATTCTCTTCAATATTCGACTGGAAATAATAAATCATGCCTCTAAAATATAAAGGAGAAAGCACTGCCTGCCTGACTGCCCGGGCTCCCACCTTCCTCCCAGTTGTCTGCACAGCTGTGGGGACCTCCCTGCTCTGTTCTGCTCCAGCCATGCCGGGCACAGAATACCTTTCCCCAACTCCACCTGTGGAAATTCCTGTCTTCCCTAAACTCAGCTCAAATGCCGCTCCTCCCCAATCCCAGATGCCAGAAATATGTTCCTCAGCTTAGACAAGTGGGTAAGAACCCAGGCCCCCAGGAAGCCTGCCTGAGTCTGAATCTCCGTCCTGCTACTTTCGAGCCACCTTTCTGCCTCTGGTCCCTTATCTGTAAGGGGGAAGCTATGGTGGCCACGCTAATAATGGCACGGTCATTTCAGGGTTATTAAAGGGATTACTAAGATAACACGTGGCACACACTTGATGGTGCATGCAATACCCAATAAATACTAGCAGTCAAATTCTCTTCTTTTCCTTTGCAGGTTTTCCATCCTGCACCAGGTAGCCAGTTCCCTGAGGATGGGAATTCGTTCCCTGGCACCCCTTGCCTGGTACATAAGTGTAGGTTCCAGCTCTGTCATTTATGATATCTGCGAACTTGGCCTATCATTTAATTTCCTAAATTCTCAGTCCTTATCTGAGGACTGAGATAATGGGGTTAATGTGGAAATCAAAGCTAATAATGTGTATTAAACCACATGGCACAGTGCCGGTAGATAAGTAATTAAGCAAATATATTTTAGCCACTGTTTGGTGATTAAGAGTTTATATGAAAACTGTATTAAAGTGTTAAGGCTCTGATGTCACAGTGTTCCTCAGACAGTATTCTGACCTGTACAGTTAAAATTACAGATCAAAATTTGAGGATTGAAAAAAGAGAGAGAGAGAGAGAGTAGTGGTAGGAGGCTCAGGGCTGGGAGGACCGCAGGAGGCAGCCTAATGAGATCTATTCTCCAAGAGAGACAACAAGCCCTCAACTCTACTCCTGGAAGGAGGCCATGGCCTCCTCCTGATGAAGGGGGAGGGAATGGGGAAGGGAGAGCCAGTGGGGGAGGACGTAAGGGACAAGTAAGATGAAGAAGAGGGAGGCAGAGGGACAGAGGATGAGGGAGACTCAGAGGAGGAAGAGGAGAAAGAAGGAGACAGACAGAGGGGACAAGGGGACCAGAGCGGCTCTGTGACTGAGCAAGCACTCACCTAAGGGTCGTCAGATGGAGTACTACAGCCCAGGAAGGGGGCTGGGAAAATCTAAGGGGGTAGTTGTTTGTCCCAACACTTGCAGGTTGCATATGGCAAGTGGACTACACAGGCAGGTCCCACAACTCAAAGAAGAGTCCCACATTCTGATTTTTAAATTTTTATTTTATCAATATTTATTATGTTTTAAAAGTCATTTAAGGGACTTCCCTGGTGGTCCAGTGGTTAAGAATCCATCTTGCAATGCAGGGGATGCCGGTTCGATCCCTGGTTGGGAAACTAAGGTCCCACATGCAGTGGGGCAACTAAGCCCGCACGCCACAACTAGAGAGAAGCCCCATCACGCACCGCAATGAAGCCAAGAGCCCACGCGCTGCAATGAAAGATCCTGCGTGACACAGCTAAGACCCGACGCAGCCAATAAATAAATAAATGTTTCAAGTCATTTAATAATGATGGTATATATATCCTACTCTTTAAATTAATTAATATTGAAGTATAGTTGATTTACAATGTTGTGTTAATTACTGCTGTACAGCAAAGTGATTCAGTTATACATATATATATTCTTTTTTTACATATTCTTTTCCATCATGGTTTATCATAGGATATTGAATACCGTTCTCTGTGCTTTACAGAGAACTTGCTGTTTATCCACCACATCCTGCTAGAGGAATGTTTGGCATGGAGGAATCACTCGGTAAGTGTTAGCTATTAGGATTCTTCTTCCCGGGAAGTTTCCTTCCTTTGACTCTAGCGGGCCCCCCCGGGAAGCGGGGAGCACTGCAGAACGACTCAGCAGTGCTTGTTGCGATCCTGCTATGCCAGGTGCACGGTGCTCTTTCTATCCATGTCATCAAACACAGATCAAATTAGAGGGGAAAGCTCTAAAGGAAAACAAAGACACCAGAGAATTCCCCTCTGACAGGCACAGAACAAGACAAAAGGAGTTATGTGAACACGAGCCATATATTCAGAAGAGTTTAGACAATACACTTCTTTGTTATATTGCATGAGTTCATGGCACCCAAAGATGCTGCAAATACAGGAGGACAATAGCTGACATATCAGGTTTTGCAGTCATACTACCAGTGGCTGACTGTTTGCCAAACTGCCTTCGGCTTCGGCCCTGAATTCACATAACAAAAAGAGGAGAGTATTAAAATGCTCACTTCCATTTGGCTTTAAAAGTCCCAGCTTAGCTGAAAGATAAATCAAAAATAAAACCAGAATGTAGCCCGTTGCATTTGATGATAGGATTAGTAGTTTATTCCTTTCCTGAGGTATCTAAATAGGAAGAGAGAGGGTGTTTTGCAAACATAAGCAGAGGGTAAGCCTGCACAGAATTTATCTGAGTTATTAGTTTACATCAGCCCATGGGTGTTGGACTTGTTTCCTAGGGCTTAACAAATGACCACAAATTGGGTGGCTTATAACAATAGAAATTTATTCTTTCACAGTTCTGGAAGCAAGAAGGCCAAAATCAAGGTGCCAGCAGGTTGGTTCCTTCTGGAGGGCTGCAAGGGAGCACCTGATCCGTGCTTCCCTCCCAGCTTCTGGAAGTTACCAGCCATCCTTGGCATTTCTTGGCTTGTAGCTACATGACTCCAAACTCTGCTTTCTGTTGTCACATGGCCGTCTTCTCCCTATGTGTCCCTGTGCTTCACATGGCATTCTCCTCTGTGTGTCCCTGTGTCCAAACTTCCCCTTAGGGTGTTGGATTGGAGCCACCTTAGTGACCTCAACTTACCTTGATTACATCTCCAAAGACCTTTTTCCCAAATAAGGTCACATTCCCAAGTACCAGGGGTTAGGATTTCAACATCTCTTTTGGGAGGATGCAATGCAGACAATAACAGGTGATGAATTTGCTAATTGCTAAAGAGAATTTAGAGTCAATCAAGTTCTGCCCACTGGCCTGAGTATCTTCATTCCTTATATGAGGAGGGCAAACAGACTTGATTTGGGTAGGGATAACTCTCTTCTAGTTTTCACTTGAGTTCTGTTTTGATATTTTTTTCACTTTTAGAAGAAATGGTATTTGCCTTGTCTCTAAATCTATTATTAACTCTGTATGTAGATAAGTCATCCCAGAAGGTAAAATTACAAAGACTGTTGAGTTAGTCATTGCTGGCCATGACATGGGAGAAAGAAAATAGAGGCCACCTCAGAGAAGTTCCTCCACTGTTGCCAGAGGCTGGCTGTGTGCAAAGAACTTCACCAGCTGGGAGGGAAAGTAGCAAACGGGGCCCCTCTCTTTAAAGAAAGCCTGGAATAACATATTCCAGCCCTTTCTGTATCTTAAAAGCAGGCATGAAGTTTGGTTTAAGGCTATTAGCTTCCAAAGTTACAAATGTAAGATCGAAGGGAAACGACAGTGACATAGTTCCATGCAGGCAAAATGGTTCCTCCTTTCCCCATCCTTTAGGAAAAAACAGTAACAAAAAATTGCTTGTGGAGAGTATGAAAGTTATTTACCTGTTTGTTTTGTCTGTTTATTTATATCATGGGTCAGCACTGGGGGCCCACGTGCCAATCTGATGGCTGCCTGTTTTGTGAATAAAGTTTTATTGAAACACAGCCACCCCTATTTGTTTTATTATCCATCGCTGCTTCACCCTACATGGCAGAACTGGGTGTTGCCAGCAAAGCCTGAAACATTTACCATCTGGCCCTTAACAGAAGAAGCTTGCCAATCCTTTAGATTTAGGGAATTAGGAAATAAAGGATATCACGAGGCACCAAACACCCTACGCATGGATTACCAGTAGTAACTTGCAACCTCTTGGCACTGCCATTTCTTTAACAAGCCTATGAGCTTAGTGGTAAACACTTGGCATTTGTGCGTATTGGTAAAAGCCAGGCAGGGTTTAAACAGCCAAAAACCCCTAGCAATCATAAGAATAGGGATGCCAAAAGCAGATACTATTAAGAATCAGAATCCCCGAACTGACAGAAAAGAAGACTGAATCACAGTCTAGGATAGCCTTCTAGGGCTTGAAGCAGGGTGTGGATGAAGAATGCCGCCTGCCATATCAGTAAACCAAGGATGTTGCAGCCATCAAGCCCTCAGCCACTGCAGCCACGCCCAACGGTGCACCCTGAGGGGCTTCAGGATGGAAAAAAGGAGGATACTGGCGCCAGATAGCTAAGGTGCATATCAAAGGAATGATTTCAGCAAGCTCAGACTCTTGTACCCTCCCATACATGGAAAAGTGCTAAAATCCTTAACTTGAGATGTCTGGTTTTCTTTAATTAACAGTAACATTTTGATGTCCCAACTCCCTGATTTTTGTTGCAAAAACTCTATGTCCCGCCTCCTCCCTTACTCTTCGAAGCAGTTCCTCACAGCTATCTGAGAGGCTGCCTCCCGGGCTCAAGTCCACAGCAAGTCCACCAAATAAAACATAATTCTCAACTTTTAGGTTGTGCACTTTTTTCAGTTGACAAGGGGATCAAATTCCCTTCTTATGCTTGTTGATAACCACTTTCTGGTGCTTGGATGAAATCTGGCACTTCTCCCTGCTACTGTCATTCTTGTACTTTGTCCCCTCCTTTGTTTGGGTCACCAAACCACGGGAGGGTATCCCCAAACAGTGCTGGAGACCCCTGAGCCGTTCACGGGGTCCCCCCCAGAGCACCTCAGACCCAGTGCTCTATAAAAAGCACCTGCCATTTTGTCCCAGGGGCTGAGACTCCTCTCCCAGCTCCCACACCCCTCTCCCCGGCCTATGGCTTTGATCGGGTGTGCCCGTATTCTCAACCCAAACTGTCTTTCTGGCCGGGCCCTATGGATGAATGCTTTGGCTGAACTGTCTGCCTGGCTTCGCATCAGATCATCTTTGAATCCAGGCTCTGCGGCGAAAATGCCAGACCTGATCTAGCCCAGTCCGCTCTGACCTCATTATTTTTCCCCTAAGGGCACAGTGTCCAATCTCTACCACTAAGCCACCGGGACTTCGACGTACTATATTGGCTGTTGCCTTTTTGCTGAATCTGTCTTTCCATGACAGTTTCTGGGTTAACCAACTTAGAATATACCAGAACCTGAAGGGGCTGCTACTCTTTTATGTCCTAGGAGAATATATATATATATATATATATATATATATATATATATATATATATATATATGGCATTTAGAAGCTTGCCTCACTATAATAAGCACCTAATACATGGTAGTTTTTATGTTATTATGTTATCTGAGCCAGCGACTGTAGTTTCTTAAGTGCTACCCAGTATTCAGAGAGCTTCTTAGAACCAAGCGTTTACTTCTAAGGACAGGATTTGTCTTCAGGTTATTGAAACTGTAGTCTTATCTAGGATCTCTTTTGAATATTTCTCAATTCCTATTTCCAGGTGGAGAAGGAAAGCTTGGGAAATGTGCCTTTAAGTAGAATGAGAAGGCACGAGTACCTGTATTTATTTTTCTTATTTTATTTTTAAGCCACTGAAGCTCAGTTGGGCCAATAGATAAGCAATCCTTGAACTGTCACAAGCTTTGTCTAAAACAGAAGCATGTTTTTCATCTTCTCAACAGAATGTCTTTTATACTTTTCCATATAACAAGGATTGTTTTTCCCCAAATACTAGCACAGAAAGAACTACTCATTGTCAGAGATAGCATATTTACCCAACATAACTGCAGCCCTCCAGGGTCATCTATTTTCATGTGCTGCTAGATGATCCATGGTTATGATGCGCTGAGTATTTACTGCTCATTTCTTGAGCTTCAGGTCTCTCCCGTGCTGGTGTCTTGTCCTTTGAACTCTTTGTCCAGCCAGCCCTGGGAGACAGGGCTGTAGGAAGGGGTGTAATAGAAATCAGGAAGCAAAGGTGCTGGTTCCCCAGCAGCGGTCAATCTGGGAACGGACCTGTTTCAAAGATTATTTGGGACAAACACATGCTGTACTGTTCCCAACACTACCTGTCCAGTGTCTGCTCCAGAAGTTGCCACGTGGGGTGGATAATAATTAATGGGCCTGTAGGGACCAGACCAGTAACTTGGTAACCACAGGGAAATTTTAGACAGCGGGCCTGGCTCCAGATATGAGATAATCTGTGATCTTTAGAATCAGGCCTCATTTAGAAGAGCTGGAGCTGGAGTTGAGCCCATACTAGCCTGCAGGTAAGAGGGCCTCCCAGAGGAGTCTTGTCTAATACAAAGCCTGGAAGATTCCTTCTATCTTGGACTTGCTTTATTGTTGCCCTCATCACACAATATCATAAATATTTCTCCATATTCTCCACTAAATTCTGAGCTCCTTAAGTGGTATGATCATATAATTTTCATGTTTAGATCCCCAATGTCCATCAATCAGCCAATTCACTAACCAATCAATTCATTTCAGGTGAAAAAGAACACTGTACCACACACCCCTCAATTAGACCAAGCAGTTGAGATACTAATGGGGCTTTAGGGACTCCTCCAGGGTGGTTTAAATGTGGCATCTTTCTTTCTCCTACCTCATTCTCTGGGTCATTCACAAATGGACTGGGAATGTTGGTCCCCCTTGTGTCTTAAAACTAAAAGGCTCTATCTGGTTGTGGGGCAATGGAAGAACATTTGGGACTAATGAAATTTTTCCCACCTACCTGCCAGGTGGCATGAACATCGTCCAAGCCTAGATGCAGGGATTCACCCAAACGCTTGTTGTCATCTATTGCATCATCCTCTTCTAGGAAAGAAGAAAACAGCTTCCATATCTCTGTGCCCCTGAATGTTCTTGGTCTAATCTGACCGAAGGCAGCTCTTGGCCTTTCAGTGCCAAAAGCACTGACCATCCTAGTGCCTACAGTGTCACCCTGAGCAAGCACTCTGGAGGTGTGCATGACTCATGGAGTCCCACCTTCTGGAAGTTACAGCAGGAGTGTGGATAGTATAGCAGGGCCAGAGTCACACCAGGAGAGGTGACCAACCTGTCATTACCAGAGAACGGAGCAAGTTTTTTCATTCTCAACCCCCCTGAATGATACTCCATTTATGTTTTATTCCTTTTAAATGCATCCAAATTTGCCCCTCATTTCCTTACTTTTAGTATCTCACTCTAGATCTATTTAGATCCAGTGCCCTTCCTGTACCTATTTAAAACCCACTAGTTTACCATCTGAGTCAGATGTTCTGGACTCTGACCTCTGGTCCAATATTTGAGACAAGATGAAGAGGTGACTTTAACACTTTCAAAGGATAAGAATCAAATCAGCACATCCAACCCTTACAACCTGCCATGTATCACAGAAGTGACTATATGGATGTTAAAAGGGTGAGCAGAAGTACTGTAAGCTCTACATCCCCACCCCCGTTACACTGAGACATTATAAGAAGGCATCAGGAAATAGATGAGGGAATTATAGGAGAAGGAACTATGAGCTATGCTGGCTGGAAGCCACATGCCTTGTGGGGGAACAGATTCTTTGACCACCTCCAACAACAACTCCCAACCTCTTTGGAATTCTGACATCCCATCACTACCTGTTTGATGATCTAGTCTTGATCTGACAGCTTCCATCTTGCAGGAAACAAGTTACACAGCATAGATTCATTACATTTTTTCAAATGAATGTGAATGAACAAGACTTTTACTGCAAGCGTTTTACTGCATCCCTTGAAACAACTTGCAACACCTTGGCTAAACAAACACCTTTTTTCAAAAATAAACTCCAGTGGTTGTGTAGCTATTATAGCACTGTAGCCACTAGGGGAGCATTACTGCAAGAGTCCTAGGACCTAGCAGAGAGCAGCTGTAACCTCAATCAGGAGACAGCACAAGAGAGGGAGAGTTTCCCAGGAGGTCCAGGCACACTTCCTGCAAATGAAGTTCAGGACATTTCCTCAAACCCTTCCAGTAAATCCTCCCTTTACTTGAGCTAGATTCAGTTTTTCAGTCCTTGAAACAAATGATCCTTGACTAGAGCATGCTGAACTGGAACTCAGAAAAAGGATAAATGGAGAAAAACCAGTAGAAAGCTTTGCAGGCCCATCACCTGCCTTCTCTCGTTTGACCATCCGAGCACAATACCCTGTGGGAGTGGAGGGTGAGAGAGAGCTTGCCTCTGTGTCTGGTATCACTGTCCCACCTAACAGAGCCATATTCCCATCTGAAATGTTTAACTCAGATAAAAGAGGGCATCTTCTTGGCCTCTTTAACTGATATCTTTGGGTAGGGCAAAGGTAAAAGAGACATTGGACAACATGAAGAGGAAAAATAAAACAAAACATGAAAACCTGTGGCAAATAATTCCCACCCAAGCATGCACACTCCTTTACAGAGCACATAAAAGACCCTGGATTTGGAAAAAGACTCTGTTCCCTCAGAGTCATACTTACATTTTCAATAAAATTATCTTTGCTCTACAGACCCGTCTGGCTGCCTGAGTCTACTATAAAACAAGCTCCAACTTGGCCTGGCTGTAAGGGGGAAATGTGAAGCTGGGAAAATTATTTTCCCAGCTTCCTTTAGTGCCCCCCCACCCCGCTTTATTGTGCTAATTCCTTGACTTTCACCCCCAGGTTCCCATAACTGCTTTATTTCCCTTGTGCTTAAGGCCAGGTCAGCCCACAGTCGTTGGTGGCCCAGTCCCTCAAGTCTCCGCTTTCTGCCAAGTCACCGTGAGTCTTACTAGTTCATACAGGAAGTAGTGGTGTGGATAAAAGGGTTTGGCTTAGACAGGCTGACAGCCCACAGCTAAGGAGCCCAGTGCCTTCCCTGGGCCTCAATTTCCTAATGTATAAAATAGATATTTCTGCTCTCCTGGGTTGCTGACAGGCTTGCAGAGCTCCAGGCTGGGAGCAGGTACACGCCAGGCTCTACATACTACACTGCGAAGGGCCTGGCCTCTCCCTGAAACGTACTCACCTTCTTAGAGTTTCTATTAGTGGGTCCAAGAGTGCATGAAATTTAAGAACAAGTTGATAAGGCAGCAAGAAGTGGGCAGAGGATGGAGGACGTTTGCTCAGGGGCACTTTTGTGCCCTCACATCCCACTGCAGGGGTAGAATGTGCTTTCGTACACTTACCACGGACTCAGATGAAAACTTCAGAGAAGGTTGAGGAAGCCATGGAGCAGAAAGGCTGAAGGAAGGTGAGCAGTAGAAGTCAGTATAATTCTGCATCAGGATCAAAACTGAAATTCTGCAGATAAAATTTTATTGTGAAAGAAAGGTGTGAATTAATGGGAATTACAATTGAATGAAGTTAGAATTAACTACTATCTTAGCTGATTTTTTATGTACTGAGCTGAAAGGAAGTTTATAGTCATTCTTCTTATTATTAATAATATTAATATAATATTATTATTATTATCATGTTTAGCCAATTCAGAGTCTTTTGGGGGAACCAAAATGTCTCTTAATGACTTAAAGAAATTAAATTACTTATTTAGAGCCTATAAGAAATCTCTTTGACTCTTTGTTAACAAAAACTTTAAATCCATCATTCAGAGATGGATTCCAAGAAATAGCAAACTTATTAAGATTTAATCATACAGACTAAACAGCCAAGTCCAAGTAGTGAATTTGACTGAATTTAGCTGATGATGTGGATGAGAATTTGGTTCTCTGAAATATCTTAGAAAATAAATTCTGGGACTTCCCTGGTGGTCCAGTGGTTAAGACTCCACACTCCCAGTGCAGGGGGAATGGGTTGGATCCCTGGTCGGGAAACTAAGATCCCACATGCTGCACGGTGCAGCCTAAATAAATAAATAATAAATAAATAAATAACACTGTAAAAAATGAAAAAAAGAGGGCTTCCCTGGTGGCGCAGTGGTTGAGTCCGCCTGCCGATGCAGGGGACACGGGTTTGTGCCCCGGTCCGGGAAGATCCCACATGCCGCGGAGCGGCTGGGCCCGTGAGCCATGGCCGCTGAGCCTGCGCGTCCGGAGCCTGTGCTCCGCAACGGGAGGGGCCACAACAGTGAGAGGCCCGCGTACCGCAAAAAAAAAAAAAAAAGAAAAAAAGAAAATAAATTATATGATTGTTAATGTGAGGATAACAATCCGTGTGCACAACTTTATGTTCAATCTTTATCTAGTTGGTTATAGTTTTAAAATTTAACTAGCAGGCTAATTAGTTACTCCCGCACCATTTTCTATAAAGAATAATAAGCCACTAAGAAGGTTTTATAAAATAGAGCTTGATAACATAAGTTACCTATAGGTGGAAAACAAACATCAGTACATGAAGTAGAACTAGGAATAAATCCAACAAAAACTTGTCTACCATATGAAGCTATTTAGTTACTTTGGTACCAACTTCTCTTAACCAGGTGTGGAAAAAAACAGTTTGACTTTTTATAAATATAAAATATTTAACTTTTTACTTTTTCAAGTTTAAACTTTACCTATTTGAAGCACATTCCAAAAAGATTCCTTTGCACTTCAAAATCTTCTAGTGAGTCTTCTTAAAATTAGTCATACCTTATTATGATATTTATATTTAATATTATATCAAATTGAATTACTATTTTTCTACCTGATAGCTTGAAAACAAGGACTGTCCTTGTAGAAAATCCTACAAAAAAGCAAATCTCAGCCTGTGTGAATTCCTGGGAAGTGATAGGATTTTTTAGGGACTTGTATATATATCCACATCTATAATTTTTTTAAGATAGAAAATTTCTGTAGAAATTGCTTGCAAGTTTCTGTTTACAGGCTTCAAAGACTTCAGATATACCCTACCCCTCCACTTAACACACTATTCTTTTATTTAAAAGATTTTCCCAATGAAGTGTTAGTTTTATCAGGTTTTGGTCCCTACAAAAGCAGTCACCTTGCAAATTTCAGAAACAGATAGCCCTTAAGATTCAGCACTCACAATCTTAGATTTTCTGAGTCCAACTTTAAGCATTCTGTCCCATATCCTGTCCCACTGAATCATCAAAATACCCCAGAAATGCCAGGATTTCAGCAAAAAAAGAAAAAAGTATATAAGCATTATAATAAAAACATTCACAATTCAAAAATAACTTCAAGCCACAGATGATGAATAATCACAAGCTAAAGAAATACTTTAATTAGTGGTAGAGCTAGTAAGAAACTTTTAAAAGCTAACATTGTGCTAATTGATAAAATGACTTTTTTTCCTAATCTAAGTAAGATTTCTGGTATATCAGTTAAAAGTATTAACATCAACAACATTTGCCTTGGTAGGTCCAACGTAAGACACAACATGTTAATTTCAACAATAATGTTTTGAGTGCTTCTTGGCTTACGCCATACAAGGCAGTATCAAGCACTAAGTACAGTTATAAACAACCCCCAGGGATCTTTCTTTGGCACTCAATTAGGGAAAATTTCTAACATATACAAAAGTATACAGAATAGTGTAAGGAGCCCTCACATACCCGTCACCCAGTTTTAATAATTATCAGCTCATTGTCAGTCTTGTACCATATCCCCAACCACAACTCACCCCATATTATTTGAAATCAAATGCCAGATATCATAACATTTTATCTGTATACATTTATTATTTACTCTTGATTTTAAATACAAGCATAAGAGCATTATGCCACCTAAAAAAAAAAAACCCAATAATTCCTAAACAGTATCAAATATTCAGTCAGTGTTCAAATTTCCCTGCCTCTTAAGTCTCTTTTAATCTCAAGCTCTTCCTCTGTCATAGTTTGAGTTCCTCCAGAAAGAGACCATAAGACAAGGGTTCAAGTACACGTAGTTTACTTAAGAAGTTCAGGGGACACAGTGAAGTAAGGAAGAGAAGGCAACCAACAAAGGGTATTAAACATAAACCAACAATGCCATTTAACCATTTACCAGTGCATGATTGAAGCTTAATCCTTTCAGGGAAAAGGTAGTAACACACACACACACGCACGCGCGCGTGTGCGCATGTGCGCGCGTAAGCCCCTCGGAATCACCTCCCTGAGAGTTGAAAAAGCAGGGTATTTATTCACCCACTTTATTTAGTCATTGATTAAAGGCTGCTTCTGGGGGCATTGATTTCCTGGCACTCCTGACCTTCCAAAAGTGGGCAGAGCAGGCTTCCAGGGGTCAGGGGGAAAAGCTCTTTGGCACAGAGGAGCTAGTGACAACTGGAAGTCAGGTTGAGCACAGTGAAAGGTACAAAAGACAAGGGTAAGCACTGACAGCGTCTGCTACACACTCTTTCCCTTCCTTGCCATTTATATGGTGAAGACACTGGGTTGCTTTGTCCTGGAGAATTTCCCCCATTCTGGATTTTCTTGACTGCATCCACATGGTGTCTTTTAATCTGTTTGCTGGCCCCTGCATTTCCTGTGTTCTCACTCTCCAGTGGGTAGTTGGTTACAGACTTGATCACTTAACAGATTGGATATAGCAGATATATAATGCCCAGGACTTTTCATTAGCAGATATATAATGCCCAGTTGTCTTTCTTAGATATTTTTTCCAAGTTCATTATTTCATTAGAACTTGCAAATATTCTAACTCTCATTCCTTTTTTCACTTACTAGCAGGAATACTTCTATAATACAGAAACTTCCTCTTGTCAACTATTTGGTTACTCCGTGATACATTTAGTACAAGAAAAGTAGGATAAGCAGTTGATCTTTTCCTTTTATTTACCAATTCTCAGAGTCCTCTGTAGGTGACCAGGAGTTCTTTATTTTTTATGAACTCATGGATTTAAACATATCTGCTGTGTTTCAATCCATAGCTCAAATGTTACTTTTCAAAAGCAGTATATCTGTTAATGTGCCTTAATGTCATCTTTAGAGGATTTTTAAAACTTTTTTTTTTGAGAATTATGTTTTATTTGGTGGACAAAACTGAGGACTTAGCCTGGAACATAGCCTCTCAGCTAGTTCTGGGTGACTGTTCTGCAGAGGTAGGGGAGGAGCCAGGCTATATAGGAGTTTTTGTAACAAAGACCAGGTAGTGGGACATCAAAACATTACTGTTAATTAAAGAAAGCCAAATATCTCGTTAAGGAATTTAGTACTTTTCATTTTTATTTTTTTGAATTTTATTTTATTATTTTTCTATACAGTAGGTTCCTATTAGTTATCTATTTTATACATATTATATATATATGTCAATCCCAATCTCCTAACTCATCCCACCACCACCAATCCCCCACCTGCTTTCCCCTCTTGGGGTCCATACATTTGTTCTCTACATCTGTGTCTCTATTTCTGCCTTGCAAACTGGTTCATCTGTACCATTTTTCTAGGTTCATATATATGCATTAATATACAATATATGTTTTTCTCTTTCTGGCTTACTTCACTCTGTATGATAGTCTCTAGATCCACCCACGTCTCTACAAATGACCCAGTTTTGTTCCTTCTTATGGCTGAGTAATATTCCATTGTATATATGTACCACATCTTCTTTATCCATTCATCTGTCGATGGGCATTTAGGTTGCCTCCATGACCTGGCTATTGTAAACAGTGCTGCAATGAACATTGGGGTGCATGTGTGTTTTTGAATTATAGTTTTCCCTGGGTATATTATGCCCAGGAGTGGGATTGCTGGGTCATATGGTAATTCTGTTTTTAGTTTTTTAAGGAACCTCAGTACTGTTCTCCATAGTGGCTGTATCAATTTACATTCCCATCAACAGTGCAAGAGGGTTCCTTTGTCTCCACACCCTCTCCAGCATTTGTTGTTTGTAGATTTTTTGATGATGGCCATTCTAACTGGTGTGAGGTGATACCTCATTGAAATTTGGATTTGCATTTCTCTAATAATTAGTGATGTTGAGAAGATTTTCATGTGCTTCTTGGCCATCTGTATATCTTCTTTGGAGAAATGTCTATTTAGGTCTTCTGCCCATTTTTGGATTGGGTTGTTTGGTTTTTTAATATTGAGCTGCATGAGCTGTTTATATATTTGGGAGATTAATCCTTTGTCCGTTGATTAATTTGCAAATATTTTCTCTCATTCTGAGGGTTGTCTTTTTGTCTTGTTTATAGTTTCCTTTGCTGTGCAAAAGCTTTTAAGTTTCATTAGGTCCCATTTGTTTATTTTTGTTTTTATTTCCCTTACTCTGGGAGGTGGGTCCAAAAAGATCTTGCTGTGATTTATGTCAAAGAGTGTTCTTCCTACGTTTTCCTCTAAGAGTTTTATAGTGTCTGGTCTTACATTTAGGTCTCTAATCCATTTTGAGTTTATTTTTGTGTGTGGTGTTACAAAGTGTTCTAATTTCATTCTTTTACATGTAGCTGTCCAGTTTTCCCGGCACCATTTATTGAAAAGACTGTCTTTTCTCCATTGTACATCCTTGCCTCCTTTGCCATAGATTAGTTGACCATAGGTGTGTGGGTTTATCTCTGGGCTTTCCATTGATCTATATTTCTGTTTTTGTGCCAGTACCATATTGTCTTGATTACTGTAGCTTTGTAGCATAGGCTGAAGTCAGGGAGCCTGATTCCTCCAGCTCTGTTTTTTTCCCTCAAGATTGCTTTGGCTATTCGAGGTCTTTTTTGTCTCCATACAGAGTTTAAGATTTTTTGTTCTAGCTCTGTAAAAACTGCCATTGGTAATTTGATAGGGATTGCATTGAGTCTGTAGATTGCTTTGGGTAGTATAGTCATTTTCACAATATTGATTCTTCCAATCCAAGAACATGGTATATCTCTCCATCTGTTTATGTCATCCTTGATTTCTTTCATCAGTGTCTTATAGTTTTCTGATTACAGGTACCTCCTTAGGTAGGTTTATTCCTAGGTATTTTATTCTTTTTGTTGCAATGGTGAATGGGATTGTTTCCTTAATTTCTCTTTCTGACTTTTCATTGTTAGTGTATAGGAATGCAAGAGATTTCTGTGCATTAATTTTGTATCCTGCTACTTTACCAAATTCAATGATTAGCTCTAGTAGTTATCTGGTGGCATCTTTAGGATTTTCTATGTATAGTATCATGTCTTTGGCAAACAGTGACAGTTTTACTTTCTTTTCCAGTTTGTATTCCTTTTATTCCTTTTCTTCTCTGATTGCCATGGCTAGGACTTCCAAAACTATGTGGAATAGGAGTGGTGAGATTGGACATCCTTCTCTTGTTCCTGATCTTAGAGGAAATGTTTTCAGTTTTTCACCATTGAGAATGATGTTTGCTGTAGGTTTGTCATATATGACCTTTATTATGTTGAGGTAGGTTCCCTCTATGCCCACTTTCTGGAGAGTTTTTATCATAAATGGGTGTTGAATTTTGTCAAAAGCTTTCTCTGCATCTATTGAGATGATCATATGGTTTTTATCCTTCAATTTGTTACTATGGTTTATCACATTGATTGATTTGTGTACACTGAAGAATCCTTGCATCCCTGGGATAAATCCCACTTGATCATGGTGTATGATCCTTTTAATGTGTTGTTGGATTCTGTTTGTTAGTGTTTTGTTGAGGATTTCTGCATCTATATTCATCAGTGATATTGGTCTGTAATTTTCTTTTTTTGTAGTATCTTTGTCTGGTTTTGGTATCAGGGTGATGGTGGCCTCATAGAATGAGTTTGAGAGTATTCCTTCCTCTGCAATTTTTTGGAAGAGTTTGAGAAGGATGGGTGTTACCTCTTCTCTAAATGTTTGATAGAATTCACCTGTGAAGCCATGTGGTCCTGGACTTTTGTTTGTTGGAAGATTTTAAATCACAGTTTCAATTTCAGTGCTTGTGATTGGTCTGTTCACATTTTCTATTTCTTCCTGGTTCAGTCTTGGAAGGTTGTACTTTTCTAAGAATTTGTCCATTTCTTCCAGGTTGTCCATTTTATTGGCGAATAGTTCCTTGTAGTAGTCTCTCATGATCCTTTGTATTTCTGCAGTGTCCGTTGTTACTTCTCCTTTTTCATTTCTAGTTTTGATTTGAGTCTTCTTCCTTTTTTTCTTGATGCGTCTGGCTAATGGTTTATCAATTATGTTTATCTTCTCAAAGAACCAGCTTTCAGCTGTACTGATCTTTGCTATTATTTCCTTCATTTCTATTTCATTTATTTCTGATCTAATCTTTATGATTTCTTTCCTTCTGCTAACTTTGGGGGATTTTTTTTGTTCTTCTTTTAAAACTTTTAAAGAGATTTCTCCAGCAAAATTTCCCAGTTTGCAGCTCAGAAAATATTATCATCATTCCCAAAGACCATAAAGTAAAATTCATCCATCTTTCAAATCAGAAAACTGGGTCTCCAAATCATAGAACTGATTTTTTTTCACTTTTTTGTTTGAAATAATTTCAAATTTATGGAAAAGTTGCAAAAATTGGACAAAAAGCCTATATAATCCAGATTCATCAAATGTTAATATTTTGCCACATTCACTTTCCTAGTCTCTCTCTCCTCATCTCACTCTTTTTTCTCTTTCCCTATGTGTCCACATACTTACACACACACACACACACTACATTTATCAAAATTAGAAATCTGACATTGATACAATACTAATTATCTATCATTCAGCTTGTATTCATATTCTTCCAATTTTCCTAGTAATGTCCTTTATAGAAATTCAGGAGCCAACATGGATCATGAATTGCATGTAGGTGTCACACCTCTTTCGTCCCTTTAATCTGGACTGGTCCTTTAGCCTTTCTTGATCTTGACGTCGACAGTCTTGAAG
Source organism: Mesoplodon mirus (assembly GCF_964341445.2). Classification (NCBI taxonomy): domain Eukaryota; kingdom Metazoa; phylum Chordata; class Mammalia; order Artiodactyla; family Ziphiidae; genus Mesoplodon; species Mesoplodon mirus. The sequence goes on from NC_138988.1 coordinate 66,008,201, forward strand.
AGTGCAGAACACGTGTAGAACAGGAACTAGTGTTCACTCTTCTCAGCCCCTTCTGGAGTTGGTGTTGCCTTGGCAGTAAAACTTGCTGTGTGCTATCCTGACCTTCCAGAATCTATTTCTTAAGGGTGAATAAACCTAACAACTCATTTTCATGAATCCATATGTGCAGCATCTGAATCCACATACACACATAAAGATTCAAGGCAAACTTATAAAACAGTTGTGGCAGTGGTAGCTAGTACGTATAGCACTTACCCCATCACATATATTGTCATTTAATCCTCGTAACAACCCTAGGAGATCAATACAATTATCATCACCCCTATTTTATGGCACAGGAAACTGAGGCACAGAGAAGTTAAGTAGCTTGGCCTAAACCACACAGCTAGAATACAGCAAAACCTGAACTTCAACCTCGTAAATCTGGCACTAGAGGCTTCTATGGGTTCTGTCTCTCCCAGATAAACCTCATCACCTCTTTCACAAGCATTCAGCCTGGTGAGTGAGTACTTGGCCCTGATGATAGGTTGGCATATGATCTGGGTAACAAAACCCTCAGGAACTATGTCTTGGTCTACTTCATAAGCCCCATACTCTACATCTAAGCCAAGTAGGAAAAGAAGACCAGAGAAACAATAAGTTAGCGACAGACATAAATTCTTTGCAAGCAAGAAGTGGCAGTGTCTGGACAAATTGTCACAGAGTCATATTAAGTTAAATATTTACACCCGCTGACAGGAGTAAATATTACATTTTTAATTATTATCCACTTTAACCAACATTTAACTTGTGTCCACTGTGTATGGGAGACCATACTATGCATTTTGGAAAAAACGCAAATAGAAAAAATGGTCTAAGGGAGCAATATGCATTCATGAAAAAACAAAAGCCTACGAATATTTATCCAAAAGTATACACGTGTTGATAAGTTAGTATTATACAAAGAAAACAGTGTTCACAGAGACACTGAGGGAGCCATCAGAGAAGGGAAATTTTATGGAGGAGATAAATTTCTCCTTGAAGGTGTAGGTTTTAAAATAGGTTTAGAAGACATAGAGAACAAACGTATGGATACCAAGGGGGAAAGGGGGGTGGGGTGGGATGAATTGGGAGATTGGGATTGACACATATACACTACTGATACTATGTATAAAATAGACAACTAATGAGAACCTATTGTATAGCACAGGGAACCCTACTCAATGTTCTGTGGTGACCGAAATGGGAAAGAAATCCAAAAAAGAGGAGGTATATGTATACGTATAGCTGATTCATTTTGCTGTACAGTAGAAACTAACACAACATTGTAAAGCAACTATGCTCCAATAAAAATTAATAAAAAAATAATAAAAGTTATCGAGACAGAGTAATTATCAGAGACAGTAAAACTGTTGTATTAAAAGATGAAAAGGGGCTTCCCTGGTGGCGCAGTGGTTGAGAGTCCACCTGCCGATGCAGGGGACACGGGTTCGTGCCCTGGTCCAGGAAGATCCCACATGCCGCGGAGCTGCTAGGCCCGTGAGCCATGGTCGCTGAGCCTGCACGTCCGGAGCCTGTGCTCCGCAACGGGAGAGGCCACAACAGTGAGAGTCCCGCGTACCGCAAAAAAAAAAAAAGATGAAAAAGCCAGTATCAAAGAGAAATAATTAACTGCTTAATAGGGCAGCTTGGTCCAGGAATCAGACCCCAAGAGGCTACAGAGGGAGGCCTTCTGTTTGGTGGGGCCTCAGGCAACATTAGTCATTTTAGACCAGACCTTTATTTTTCTTTCAATTTTTTTTTATTGTGGTAAAATACACATAACATGAAATTTAACATCTTAACCATTTTAAAGTGTACAGTTCAGTGGTATTAAGCACATTCATAATGTTGTACAGTCATCACCTCCATCCTTCTCGAGAATGTTTTCATCTTGCAAAACTGAAACTCTGTCCCTGTTAAAGCATAACTTGCATGGCAACCAACATGCTACTTTCAGTCTCTGAAATTGACTGCATTAGGTACCGCAGGTAAATGGAATCATACAGCATTTGTTTTTGTCTTTCTGTGGCTGACTGATTTCAAGTAGCATGATGTCCTCAAGATTCATCCATGTTGTAGAATGTATCAGAGTTTCTTTCCTTTCTGGGCTGAATAATATTCCATTGTATGGCTAGACCACGGTTTGTTTCATCCATTTATCTGTTGATGGACATCTGGGTTGCTTCCATCTTTTGCCTATTGTGAATAAATAATGTATACAAATATCTGTTCAAGACCTTGCTTTCATATTCAATATCCTATAATAAACCATAATGGAAAAGAATATAAAAAATGAATATATATATGTATAACTGAATCACTTTGCTTTACAGCAGAAACTAACACAACATTGTAAATCAAGTATACTTCAATTTAAAAAATCAATAAGAGAAAAAATAAAATAGGTTTAGAAAACCAAGGGACTATGTGGAGTTGAGTGTCTTGAGTGGGATAAAGATGCAGAGCTGGGAGGAGATCACACACACGTGGACCTACAGAGGGAGGAGAGTGGTGGACTCACCTGGGATGCGGAAGGATGCTAACAGCGAGCGTGACCATAAAAATCTCCAGACAGGTCCAAATAATGCACATGGGCTCAGGGTTACAGATGTCAGGATGGGGAGACTGTCTCAAGAGCGGGAAGACTTTGGGTTTGGGGGTTTTGTTTTATTTTGTTTGTTTTTTTTAACAATGTGAAACCGATTAAGTAAGCGTGAAAGAGGGGTATGAAAACAGCTCACTGGATCAAGGTCAGAAGAAAAACATCAGGGCTTTAGAGAAAGCAATGTGTTCTGATAAGTGGTGGGCAGAGAGGAAAAGAGGGTGGAAATGTAAATTTCTTCACTCCAGACATTTTGTCAAAATGGTTGTGGAAAATGAAATGGCAACTGGACATGGAAGTGAGGTCAAGGGAGGGATTTTTTTTAAGTAAGAAGAGACTATAAACTGGCTACAAATTCCCTGAGATTGTGTCTAACCAGAGCTACAGATATGAAATCAGCTCCCAAGGTCTGCTTTCATGACCTCAGTCATTAGAAAAATGTGCAGAAGAAACAGGAAAACTGAGAAACATAAATCTTTGAGCAGAAAATAGAGGGGAATCATAGGAAAAAAACTTCATACTATTAGGCAAAAGGCCACCTGTATATGCTTACAGTGGAAAGGGAGGAACCAGGGGTATGTGATGAGAGAAAAACACCAGAGTCAGTTAAATTTTTACATGCAAAGATTGAAGGCAAACCTAGAAATAGTAGTAATTGTGGCAGGCCTAGTTAACACTTATGTTGTGCTTACTCTGTGCAGGATCATGTGAGTGTAGAAGCAAAGACCCTACAGAGGGATCCAAAATCCGGGTAGAGACACTGATGTTTTTCATCACATCTCAGAGTTTTGATAAAAAGTAGATAGATGGATGCATTCACTAATTCAATAAAACATTTACTGTGAACACTAGGGGTACAGAGATGAATTCACTATGACTCCTTCGATCAAGGAGCTCCCAATCCAATGGAACAGGCAGATAAGGACGGTCCAGTGCAACAGCAGCCACCAAGGACAGAGTGACAAACACAAGTGTGTCACTGAGGCGTGGGGTTCCACTCAGTGGACTCCCATGAGCCCCTCTTTTATCCTGAGAGGATGCCCATCACTCAGGATGTTCTTTGGTGTTCTTAGCGTTGCCTCCTGCAGGATGACTACTAACCCTGCCCCAAGAAAGATGGTCTCTATTGATCCTTCCAGCCCCGTTGTCACCTCACTTCTACAGCAAATAACCAACCTTGCGGAGTGGACCTTGATGTTATCACAAAGAGGGACTTCACCTCACCTATACTGGAGCTCTCTTACTGGTGTTCCAAAAGGTTGTCTGGCTCCTAAAGATTATTTTTTGTAATTTTCTCTCTAACGCAACTTGAAATACCTCTATTGTGCTCAACCTTGAGTAAGCTTCTTAACCACCTTCTAGTGAGGTTAAGAACACACAGATACACACAGACACACACACAACACACACACACACACACTCTCTCTCTCTCTCTCTCCTTTGCTCAGTAATCTAAAACTCTGGTTTTTCTTTATTTTATTGAAGTATAGTTGATTTACAATGTTGTGTTAATTTCTGCTGTACAGCAAAGTGACTCGTTATACATACATATTCTTTTTCATATTCTTTTCCATTATGGTTTATCCCAGGATATTGAATAGAGTTCCCTGTGCTACACAGTAGGACCTTGTTGTGTATCCATCCTATATTTACTAGTTTGCATCTGCTAATCCCAAACTCCCAGTCCTTCCCGCCCCCTCGTCCCCTCCCCCTTGACAACCACAAGTCTGTTCTCTATGTCTGTGTTTCGATGCCTGAACATCAATCCCAACTCTTACACATCATATCTGCTTAAGGTTCCCAGGCACATCTAGTCCAGAGGCTTCTAGGTAGCAAGGCCAATCGGTTTTCCCCAGGGGCACAGTCTTGGGGGGAGAAGAGGTTTGTGGGGAGGTGCTTTGCTGTTTTATTATGTAAGAGGGAGAAGCACCTGGAAAAGTGAGTTTTAGTGAATGAAAGTGATCATGTGACAATGCCTTCAGGCTCTCTTCAGCAAACAAAGGAAGTGAAAGTCAAGCTCTCAATATTCTTTTCACAGAGAATCACCTGATCACAGTGACTCAGCACCATCAGACATTTTTGTCACTGGTGCCTGATAGGACCCAAACATTCCTCCAAACGTGTTGCCTTGTCACACCTCACCACTGTTACTAGGAAAACATATTCAATGAAGGAAAATATATTTGTTACACTAAAAGCAAAGATAGAGATTGCAGGGCAGAAGCAGGTAGTGATCTGGTCCAGATCAAAGCTGCCTTTCAAAAGGCATTTATCATTGGTTCACACTCTCCCATTTAAGCTCTTGCTGACTCACTGTAAACTACTCAAATCTGCACCGAGCTAATGTTTAGAAATTCATTCTATATGGAAGCAAAGTCCAATATCAAATTCTTAAAAGCGTGTGACGGCCTTCCCTGGTGGCGCAGTGGTTGAGAGTCCGCCTGCCGATGCAGGGGACATGGGTTCGTGCCCCAGTCCGGGAAGATCCCACATGCCGCGGAACGGCTGGGCCCGTGAGCCATGGCCGCTGAGCCTGCGCGTCCGGAGCCTGTGCTCCGCAACGGGAGAGACCGCAACAGTGAGAGGCCCGCGTACCGCAAAAAAAAAAAAAAAAAAGCGTGTGACTTGGTCTATTCACACCTGAACATACACTTAGTCGTGAGTCACTCGCCAGCTCAACATGATTGTAGGAAAATGGAATAACCGGCCACTCAAGTGAGGTCAATGAGGGTTATTTTTAATAAGAAATAAGACTACAAATGGCCACAACCTCCCTCTGCGTTGATGTTTCTATGCATATATATACATTCTCACATGAAACTCTTTACAAAACTAAAAGCCAAGTGAGTGGAAATACCTGTAACTCAAACTAAGACTAGAGTGAACAAGGACTCTACAGATTACAATTTGGTTGTATATTTCCATTTCCTTTCCCATTATTCCAATTATACATTTTTGAAATGTAGTGAGGTATAATATGCATACTGTAAAGTGCACAGATATTAAATGTGGGGTGGATGAATTTTTCCACCTGCGCCTACCTATATAACCACCATCCAATTCAAGATAGAGGACATCTCTGCTCATTGCCCCTTCCCAGTAAATATCTCCCCAGAATGAAACTATTCTGACCTCTATCATCACAATTTCTGTTCTTGAAATTTATGTAATTTAAATCTTTAAGATACATACTTTTAATTTTATTTAATTTTATAAAATGTGATACATTCAAAAGGTACAAAAGTGATGTTTCTCTCACAGCTCTGACCTGCAAGAACTCAGTTCCTCTACCCAAAGGCACCCAATGAAATCAGCTTCTTGAGCATGTCTACAGAAATATTTACTCATGCATGCAAATGCATGTGTGTATACATAGTTTTCCTCCCTTCATACAAGTTCTATAGAATACCATATACACAATGTTCTATACCTTGCATTTTACACACACACACACACACACACACACACACACACACACACACACACACAACATCGGGGATATTGTTCCCTATTCAAGACTTTCTCTATTTTTACTGTGCCACAGAGTATTCCATTATTGAATCAGTCCCCTTTTGATAAACATTTAGGTTATTTCCCACTTTTTGCTATGATAAACATACACGGAAGTAAATCTATGAAGTAGATTTACTTACACGGAAGTAAAAGTACAGTTCTGGGTCAAAGGACATATACATTTGCAATTTTTATAGATTTGCAAAATTCATCCCATGACATAGAAGTTGCTCCCATTTAACTTCCAATTTAAACTCCAAGGTCTTATTTGCTCACACCTTTGCCAACACAGGGTGCTATTAAACTTTTGGATCTAAGCCAATCTGATAAGGAAAAATAGTTTCTCTAGGTAGATCTAATTCACATTTCTCTCATTGTGAGGCTAAGCATATTTTCATGGATCTAAGAGCCACTTGTATTTCCTTTTCTGTGCACTCTCTTTTTGTTCATTTTCTTATTTAATTGTTGGTGTATTTCTTTGAAGATGTGTCTTACATATTAGGGAATTCAGTCTTTAATTGGGAAACGTCTTGCAAATATTTTTCCCTAGCTTATTATCATTTGTTTTTCTTTATGGTAGCATTTGCTGTACAGATTTCTTACGTAGTTGAATTTTATTGTATGGCTTCTGACCTTTCCACTCAAAGAATATAAAAGAAGATTCTCCCATGGAATCATTTGGTGTTTTCATAGATTGTTTTTTCTTTATGTTTAAATGTCTGATTCATCTGGAATTTATTTGGGTATACGATGTAAGGTATGGATATAACTTTATCTTTTTCCAGATGACCATTCAGGTTTACAGACACTATTTATTAAATAACTGCCTTTTCCCTCTTGATTTGAAGTATTGTTGTTATCACATCCTAAATTCTACATGTCCTAGAGTTTCTGTCTCCCATCATTGATCTACAGTTCCTACCTCTCAGCAGTTTTTAGTACCAAACTGTTTTAATTATTACATTTTAAAATGTTATAATATCTGATAGAGCTAACCACCTCCACTCTGCCCTCCCCCTTCATTGTTTTATTGTTTTGTCTTTTTCAGAATTATCTTGGTTATTCTTTTTTTTCTTTTTTTTTAATTTATTTTTGGCTGTGTTGGGTCTTTGTTGCTGTACGCGGGCTTTCTCTAGTTGCAGAGAGCAGGGGCTACTCTTCATTGCAGTGAGCGGGCTTCTCATTACAGTGGCTTCTCTTGTTGTGGAGCATGGGCTCTAGGCACGCAGGTTTCAGTAGTTGTGTCACGCAGGCTCAGCAGTTGTGGCTTGCAGGCTCTAGAGTGCAGGCTCAGCAGTTGTGGTGCACCAGCTTAGTTGCTCCGCGGCATGCGGGATCCTCCCAGACAGGGGCTCGAACCCATGTCCCCTGCATTGGCAGGCAGATTCTTAACCACTGAGCCACCAGGGAAGTCCCTATCCTGGTTATTCTTACTAACTGATTTTCCCACGTAAACTTTGGAATCAGCTTGTCTAGCTCCAAATATCTTGTTGGTACTTTTATTTGGATCTCATTAAATTTGTAGATTAATGTAGTATTCATGTTACCTATTATTATCTAACAGACTACCACCAAAACTTAGTGGCTTAAAAACTTCTTATTATTTCTTATAGCATATTGATAAACTAAGCCCCTCAGGAAAATTTTCACTTGGGGTGTCTCAGGGGCTTGTAGTCAGATGAAGATGTCTTCCCTCATATGTCTGGTGCCTGAGTTGGGACAGCTAGAACAGCTGGGGGCTGGCTAAGCATCTCTCTTTCTCCAAGAGCCTTTCCACGTGGCTGGTTGGGCTTCCTCACAGCATGGTAGGATCACAGGAGTCAGACTTCCTACATGGCTATTAAGGCTTCTCCCAGCCCAAGAATTCCAAGAGACAGGCAAAAGCTTCCGGGCTTCTCATGACCAGGGTTCAGAAGTCACACAGTGTCACTTCTCCCATGTCCTATATATCAAAATAAGCTACAGGGATCGAAATGGAGGGGACTACACAAAAGTGTGACTAAGGGCTGTTTTTGAAGTCTAGCTTCCGTATTTATGGAGAATGGCAACATGAATGGGGTCTGTGGAGAAGAGTTTATTTATTTGGCTCATGCTCTTAAATAATTTTAGGCAAAGAGAATTTTTCATTCATTTAGAAGTGCTAAGAAAGAACTTCTGTGATATAAAATAGAAAATTAGAGAAGGGAAAGGGTTAACCCTACATATAAATGATACGCTTTAATAATACTTTATGGTTCACACAATGCTTTCCTCCCCAATCTCAGCTGATTTTCATTTCTACACAAGACAGTTTTATTGTTCTGGTTTCCCAGATGATGAAATTGAGGCTTAGATGGATTCTAAGTTGCTCAAGGCCACACAGTTCCTCTGACTCTAAGGCCCACCTTGCCCAAGGCAGAAAAACTCAAGTGTCCACAGGAGCCAGGATGATAAGCAAAATGAGTTAACTGCGACTGCCCTGGCAGTCCAGTGGTTAAGAATCTGCACTTCCACTGCAGGGAGCTCGGGTTCCACCCCTGGTCAGGGAACTGAGATCCCGCACATCCCACAGGCTGTACTGTGTGGCAAAAAAAAAAAAAAAAAAAAAAAAAAGAGTCAACTGGTCCAGTTGTATTCTTTTGAAAGAGACACATTTTGTCTGAAAATTAAGTGCATAAGACATTCTTTATTTCCACTAATCATTATTCTCGCATTTCTTGTTAAACTTGCCATTGTCTTCAGCTACCTTTGGTTTCCAACTACTGATAGAGACAGAGTTGCAAGAAACAGTTTACTCTCTTCTGAAGTTGACCATGAGAAGAACACACCCACATACATGGTCAATGACAAATTAAGGCTTTGGCAGTTGGAGTCAAAAAGAGAGGAGAGAGACATTTGCAAACTGGAAAGGGAGCTTTCCAGCAAATCCAGCAAATGGTTGTCATGCAGCACTATGGGCCCAGTGTGCAGGGTTTTGATTTTCAGAGCTGTTAGAAGTCCATATTTCAAGTGAAGTAGTCTGAGGCTGAAACACTGACAACAAATTCAATTTTTTTTAAAGACTGAATTGCCCGCCAGCCCCTGAGTATGGGATGGAAGCAGCGGCCTGCTCCAGTCCACGAGCAGAAAGAGTCTTATAATTAGAGTTCCCAGCCTGAATTACTGCACAGGTGCTGACCCAAGTTCTCTGAATCTCTCTCTCCACAATATGAAAGCCTCAAACCAAGAGACAAAGGGGAAAACTTACATTGAAACAATGAACACCATGGAAACTGTCTTAGTCTATTCAGACTGCTAGAACAGAATACCATAGACTGGGCGGCTTATAAATAACAGAAATTTATTTCTCACAGTTCTGGGAAGTCCAAGATCAAGGCACCAACAGATTCAGTGCCTGGTGAGAACCCACTTCCTGGTTCATAGACAGCTGTCTTCTCACTATAACCTCACACGATGGGGTCTTTTTTATAAGGGCACTAATTCCACTCATGAGGACTCCACCCTCATGACCTAATCACCTTCCAAAGGCTCCACCTCCAAATACTATCACATTGGGAATTAGGATTTCAACATTTGAATTTTAGGGGGACAAAAACATTCAGTCTGTAGCAGAATTACAGCTAAGGCAACAAGAGACCAATCTGTGAAGATTCTTCTACAGCCCTAAGATCAAATAGGACCCAAATAGAGGTCACGATTACCTCTGAAGATAGGCTCATAGGAAATGAACAGACAAGGAGAGAGTCAGCAGCCACACAGATACGAGGAATCACACTCAGTAAACTTCACACAATAGGACAACTGAAAGGCACCTTAAAATAAATGTTTCAAATGTCAAAGAGATGGTAGCAGGAAGAGAATCTCTAAGACAAGAACAGAACATTTTGAGAAAAGAACCTGCAAATCTGAAAGGGAGTCAAATGGAATGGATTGAATTATAATGTACTGATTTGACCTGAATCGAATACTAAACTGACCAATTATTAACTAAGCTTTGTGGTAAATATTGCCTAAGAAGAGGGGGAAAAAATGAAGGGAAACAAATATGAATTTGCCTATCAAAATTTTTTTAATATTTAAAGTTATTTAGAAAAATTATTTTTAAAAAATCATTCTAAACTTTTTATCTCAACTTCTACAGTTATTCATTTGATAGTGATTTATATTAGAAGAGGGGCATCATTTTACCTGAGTAAACACAAGCTTAAGATAAGGAATGGCACAAAAGCTACTGATGAGAAAAGCACTGTGTAGTACTTCTTCATAGATTAAAGGAATCTTGAAAACCAACACAAATTAAAGGTGTTTCTACTTGGTAAGGTAAGTAATAATGGATATGGACATATTACAGAGCTATAATTATCATGCCTCAAGTACACATAGAGTCAATTTTATATAAAATAAATAATAATATTATTATTTATAATAATATATGATTTTATATACTATTAATAATATAATAATTATAATAAAAATAATTTGATATAAAAATAGGAGGAGAAAAAGATAGCGATATAATGTAGCATTTAGAAATGTGTTTAGCTACAAGTAACAGAAACTCAAAAACAGCAGCTTAAATACTAAGTTTGCCGCATGCAACAAGAAGTCTGGGGCAGGCCAAGGCTGCTACGCAGGCTCAATAGGCTTCTTCTGTTTTTTACTTGTCTTCATGCTGTCACCCCTTTGTTGCACTATGGCTGCTGTACCTCCAGGTATTACACCTGTATTCTAGACAAGGAGAAGACGGAAAGGGGAGGTAAGAAGGGGCTGGATCTGTGTCAGAAAAACAAAAGCTTCTGCAGAAACCCTCCGCTTATATCTCATGGAACACTGCAGGGTCCCATGGCTCCTGTAACTGCAAGATAGATAGTCTAGTAAAGCAAGTAATTTTAGTTTGGCATACTGGATAAAATTAAGGCTCTTTTAGAAAGAGAGAGGGGATGAGAATTGACATCAGCAGATAGAGGGTCATCCCTGGTCTCATGATATTATGACTATGTGGATTATTAAACACTGAGTAAGTTATAGACTATTCTAAGAAATCTTAGTTTTGATAAACACCTATTCACATCAATTTTTGCTAAGTCCTTCCTACTTGCAGGCAAAAGGTGAACTAAAGTACTCCTAAAATTTCCTCTCATTTTGTTATTATAAACAGATCCATCTTTCTTTATCCACAATTGCAAAATGTAAAAACAAGACAAACAAATAAAAACTATGAAAACAGGAAAAAAAAATGTAGCCAATTCTGTGGCAGAAAGTTTATCTGACCTGAGGTGAAGATATTTAGAGCCTTTATTTATATGAATCAGTGTGACTGTTATTTCATATATTGCAGAAATATTGCAGAAATTTCATTAAGGGGTGCTGCCCCAGACCCTGCTTGGAATATTACATAATAAGCAGTATCATCTAAACTTGAAAAGTTCTGAGTTCCTAACACCTCTATTCAGTGGTTTGAATTGGGGATTGTGGAACCATACTTAGAAAGATGACCTCAATATAAATACACAGCTTGTCAGGGGAATGGCATAAATAACTTTAAATTAAGGCAGGCAGAAATGAAAAAAAAAATCCTGAAATTTTGAGAAACTGGAATAAGGTCAAATTAATATGTTGCTTAAATGTGAGTAATCTGAATCATTTAAATAGTCACTTAGGATGAAGGCATCAAGAATTACATATTTCTAAACTCTAAATATTACGTACATTTGAATGCTAAACAAGTCCTAGGACTAGTCTCAGGAATATCACTGACAAGTATGACTCATTGTTAATATTTTCCTCCCTACGTGACCACAGGATTCACAAGGGTAAAAGGTAAAGCAACTGCACAAGAAGTCTTTGCTCTTGTTTGTTACGCTGGATTATCCTCCACCTGAAAATACTTAAGCAGATGCTTCTTAGCAATGCAATACAATTGACATCTAATCATTCCCAATGAATACTTTAAGTGCTTAGCAAACTTCTGCTAAAACACATTTATTCACATGATAAATGACAGCCAAACTAGTCAGTGTATTACCTTGTTCAATATCCATATTATATTGTACAAGCACTATATTATACAAGTATTATATAAATACTATTGTAAGGTAAAAAATATAATGAATTAACCTTGCTTGAGCTCTTTGCAGGGCTGCTGAGGCAGAGCTGGGTACCAGGTAAGTGACTAGACCAGACGACCACCACAACCATGCTTCTCCAATGTTAATGAGCACACAGATGGGGAGGGGGGCGGGGGGGGGCAGTGTTACAACATGCATTCTGATTTAGTAGGCCTGGGGTTGGGCCTGAGATTCTGCATTTCTCCCAGACCTCCAGGTGACACAGATACTGAATGGTGCACCACATTTTCAATAACAAGGCCCTAAATCTTCCAACCCTGGGTTATCATAATCCTCTAAACAAGGATTCATATACTCTATCTGTGAACTGGACTATGGAAGCATAGCGTGATAATAATAATAGTTGACTACTGTTAGTTGCTTTGGAGGAAAACATGCATCTCAGAATCTACAAAGTCTTAGGGGAACTCCATGTGATTTAGAAATCAAGCCAGCTTGCCAAGAGGATAATGAAAAACATCATTGAGATGGGGGCGAAAATCTCTGAAGACTAGAAGCCTTTGCTCTGACATGCACCCTGAATATGGCTGTCCCTGTGCCAAGGTCTTACTCAAAGGTAATTAAGCCCAACCTTGAGAAAACATGTGTTCTTACGAGTCTCTTAAACTCCCAGCCTCCAGTGAAGTTAGGCAATTCTGGAGGACCCAGTTAACTTCTTAGGTCTATTACTTGTGAGGAACATTTAGACCCCATAAAGAAACAAGATGTCAGCTAGATAATAGGCCATAAAAGAAGTCGAGTAGAGTGGAGAAGTCCATAATAACTAAGGACAGAGAGGAATTCAGAGTGAATAATTTCTGCAGGGCTCTTACACTGGATTTCAACTGGTCTCCTTGTCTCCAGAATCTTTTCATACCAATTTCTGCTTCTTACCACAGTCATCCTCTCCAAAGAGAATTTTTTACGTGCTGCTCTGTTGCAAAGTCTAAGGCTCAGAGAGATAAGGAAATGCTCAGTCTTTTGAGTGTACAATTCCATAGGTTTTCATGAAAGCATACGGTTGCATAACCACAACCACAAGCAAGATACTGAATGCTACCATCATCCCCAAAATCCAAGTCCTATTAAAATCATTCTTCTTTTACTGGAAATTGGTGGCCAATTCAGAGCACTATCAAAATTTATTACAAATGACACTTTCTTACTTTCGTGCTCACTTTCTGGTTTACCAGTTTGTGAAACGTCTAGCATTTCCGGATTTGTCTTCATATTTCAAAAAAGATTCTTTAGTTAACTCTGAATTTGTTCTAATAATGTCGATATTTAGAGACTTGATTGTTTTCAATGGTGGAAAAGCTGTTTTCTAGCCAAACTTGTAACTTGTAACAAGTATAATTTAATCCATTTCTGCATGCATTCTTTCTTCTTTTCCTAAACACTGTACCACCTGGCTTTTTAGATGCCATATTTCTGAAAATTAATTTTTAGTATAAATTATAGTATATTTTTAATCAATACAAGGTTTAAATCAAGTAAATATAATGTACAGTGAATTAGAATTAATTTATTTGAATTAGCTTAATTCATATAAATTATAATATTTAAAAATCAAATAGATGTACATAAAAGTTTGTATCAATAATATTTAAAAACCCCTTGTGCACTATTGTTGGAAATGTAAAATGATGCAGCTGCTATAGAAAACAATATGGCAGTTCCTCAAAAAATCAAAAATGGAATTATCATTCAGTAATTCCACTTCTGGGAATATACCTAAAAGAACTGAAAGCAGGGTCTCAAAGAGATGTTTGTACAACCACATTCATAGCACCATTATTCACAATAGCCAAAAGGTGGAAGCAACCCAAGCATCGTCCAATCAATGGATGAATGGATAAACAAAATGTTATATATACATAGAGTAGGATATAATTCAGCCTTTAAAAGGAAGCAAATTCTGACACATACTACAACATGGATGAACCTTGGGGACATTATGCTAAGCGAAATAAGCCAGTCACAAAAGAACAAATATTGTATGATTCCTTATATGTGGTACCTCAAGTAGTCAAATTCACAGGGACAGAGAGTAGAATGATGGTTACCAGAGGCTGGGAGAAGGGGGAATAGAATACTTCATGTTCCTTTCCAGGCTCACAGAGGGGGAAAACCTTTCTCCATCTTTATCTGCTATTGTTTTGAAATCAGAGCTTCCAAGGAAAACAGTATCTCCTTAACACAGAAGCTGGCACAAAGCTTTGTCCAGGATTGAAAGTGTGCACTAATGAATAGTTTTCAAATAATTTGTAAACCAGAGAGGTGAGCCTGCTTCTGCCCTGGGGTAGTCACATGGGTGAACTTTTTTGGCAAACACAGGGCAAGAAAGCAGGCATTGTCCTGGGATTAGGATGGAACCCAAATTTTGTGTCTCAGTCAAGGCTGAGAGCCTTGTTATATAAAACTGGGGAGACAGGGTGGAGACAGTGGGTCAATCTGAGTGAGTTCAGGGTCTTCTGGGAGGCAAGAAACTGAAGTTTTAACCATCCCCAGTTCCCTGATATGTGAAGATAGGAAGCTGTCAAGGTGGACCAGGATGCCTCTGAAATTAAATTAACTCTAGGCTAGCAGAGGTCCAAACAGGTGAGCTGAGCCTGCCCCAGAGTCGAGAGGGGAAGGCTACATCAAACACTGGTCCTGTGCTGATCATTTTGTAATGATATAGAAATATTGAATCACTATGTTGTTTATCAGTTATACTTCAAAAACGAACAAACAAACTGGTAGAAAAAGGGATCAGATTTGTGGTTACCGGAGGTGGGGTGGGTAATATGGGGGAAGCTGGATTGGATGAAGGTGTTTAAAAGTTACAAACTTTCAGTTATAAGTAAGTACTAGGGATGCAATGTACAACACAATAAGTATAATTAACACTGCTGTATGTTGTATATGAAAATTAAAAGAGTAAATCTTAAGAGTTCTCATCACAAGGGAAAAACCTTTTCTTCTTTTTCTTTCATTTTATATCTGTATGAGATTACGGACACTCACTAAACTTATTGTGGTCTTCATTTCACGATGTATGTAAGTCAAATCTTGTACACCTTGAACTTATACAGTGCTGTGTGTCAATTACATCTCAATAAAACTGGAAGGGAAAAAAAGCAGCCATTGTTAATGATATAAAAAAGAAGAAACTCATGACTGCTGAAATGAAATTGGGTACTATGTCCACATTATCTTGGAAACTTAACAGTGGGATCCTAGGGTTCAATACCCTCTTGCCTTAGCATAGAAACAGAGATCTAAAAAATTACATCCATTAGAATATACCAAATGTAACTGGGAACTTACAATTCACGGTTACTTTTGTATTTTTGGTTTTACTTGTAAAACCATTTTTATTGAAAGATGCCATACATATAGAAAAGGGCACACATTATAATTATGTAGCTAGATGAATTTTTACAAAAGGATCACACCCAGATCAAGATAGACCAGCACCCCGAAGTCCTCTTTGTGCTTCCTCCTTGCTATGAATGTTTGCAAAGATAACCCCTATTTTGATCTTAAGTCATCTGAGATTGATTTTGTCCATACATCTATTTAATAAAATGGAACCATATAGAACAAAAACAAATAATGTAGGTCCTGCAGATGCTGGAATGACTCCTGGCCAGGCATCACGACCTGGTGCTTTTGATCCAAGAAACAGGTGCTGAGAGTGGAGTTGTGAGAGGAGTGGTGGATGCATCTCCATGGAGGCCCAGAACTCCGGGAGGTGAGGGGATGGGATGGGATTGCCCGCCCACCCTCAATGAACTGACTGCCAAGAGTTGTCCAGGAGGCACCATTTCAGAGTGGACCACCGTCACCTGAAGATTAGGGACGATTTGGTTTTTTCTGTAACAGAGTGTGCATGGTGGGGAGAGTGGCAACAGCTGATACATCACTTGTGAAAGTTAGACAAAGGCCCTTTTCAGACTTTAGAAGTAACCATGGTGTTTGGGAGTTTTATTTCAACAACTCATAAAAAGGAACCTGAAAGGGGGACTATTAGACTTCTTGTTAATCTGGCAGCTGGGGTTCTGGAGCTGTCTTCAACTCAATATGAGAATCTAAAAGAATGTGACTAATTAAGTCCATGAGGCAGATAAATCCAGCTACACATATAACATAAGCCTTATCCAAAAACAGTATTTGAAGCAATATCGGAGGCATTATAATTTAGTGATTAAAGGCATAGACTTTGAAGCCAGACAGGCTGAGACCTCGTTCTAGTTCTGCCACTTGTTTGCAAGGTAATCTCGGTTATTCTGATGGACAGATCATTTTCCATCCTTTTAAGCTCAACTTATACAATGGCTTGGTGTGGTTGATTAAAGAAATGGTGTTTGGAAACAGAAAATCTGAGTACAAGTTCTTGTTGTGCCAATTAAGAGTGTGTCTTTGGTAAGTCATTTAACGTCTTATATCCTCAGTGTTATTCCTTGTAAAATGGGATAATAAAACCCTATCTTTCAGGTTTGTAGGGAAGGTGAAATGTGGCGATGTCTCTGTGAGCACTTTCTGAACTATTCAGGGGTCAGCCTGGTTACCCTGTGTGGCTGATGTGGTCCGCAATCCACCATTGCATCTCCCTGGCGCTTTCACCTACGTGCTCAAGCCTGCTCACTACCCAAGGGCTTTGTTCTGGTCCTGGGAGAGTGACCAGCAGCGTGTGAGGCAAGCCAGGGTGCTGGGAGCAGCCCTGAGCCAGCGGTGGGCAGAGCTTGGTGGATAAATACCCCCCCTTGCAGGGCTGCCAAAGAAGTGGAGTCCACATTAGAACAAGATGACAAGAAGCTATTTAGAGTCCAAGCTGGTATTATGTGTTGTGATAATGGATCATTAATTCCAGGGGGGGATCATAGAAGGGTTTTAGAAGTTGGGGGAGGGGGAGAAGGTGGGATAGAGGAAGGGGACAAAGAGGGAATACATAGAGCCCTGTGCAGTTCTCAGAGCTTCCTCCTCTCCTGTCACCTCCCCCCTCACTCCACCCCCCACCATGCTGACGTCTCCACTCCAGCTGCCCTCCCTGCAGGGGGCCTTTGCCCGGGTTGTTCCCCCTGCCTGGAATGCTTTACCCTCAGAGAGCCACTTGGCTGATTTCCTTACTTGCTTCAAGTCCTTGCTCAAATCTCTCCTTCTCAAGGAGACCTAACTACCCTGGCCACCTTATCCGGGCCGTATCAAGTCCTGACCACGCACCTACCCTCACACCCTTGATCCCGTTCTAATTTTTCTTTTTTTTCCATAACACTTAATCACCTCTGACTTCCTATACAGTTACTTATCTACTGTGGGTATTGTGTGTCTCTCCTTCTTAAAATGTAAGCTCTATAAGGACAAGCACCTTTGTGTCGTCCACTGATGTATCCCAAGCACCTAGAACGGTACCCAGCCAGTGGTGAGCGCTCAATGAACATTCGCTGAAAAATGAATGAATGGATGAATGAATGCCAACATTCATAAGCCCACAGGAGCAATCAATGTGACACTCCACGCCTTCACTGTAACTTAGTGCCCCTGTGCTTCCAAGGAGAAAGAAAAGGCTTCATTTTCTCTGTTTCCTGTCCCCCACTTCCTACACATTCCCCATTCTCCTGGTCCCAGTCTTTTCTGTCTCTTTTAGGGTCTAACAACCAGAGGCCTCTGCCCTGTGAAAGTAGGCATTTTCTCCTCAGTTTTTTTTTGGTTTTGGTTTTGTTTTTTGCGTTACGCGGGCCTCTCACTGTTGTGGCCTCTCCCATTGCGGAGCACAGGCTCCGGACGCGCAGGCCCAGCGGCCATGGCTCAGGGGCCCAGCCGCTCCGCGGCATATGGGATCTTCCCAGACCGGGGCACGAACCCGTGTCCCCTGCATCGGCAGGCAGACTCTCAACCACTGCGCCACCAGGGAAGCCCTCCTTCTCAGTCTGATTTCAAATGTTAGCATTTTTGCTTGCCTGTGAAGCCGATGGTAACAGTTTATTTAATAACTGGACTGTCTCCCTTCTCTTTTTTTTGGACACAGTAGATGCCATGAACCATATTTTGCTCTTGGTTGTTTTTGTCAAAGAGAAGGTAGGATCTGCTCTGTGATCAGCATTAGGTCTGGACCCTGCCCTTAAATTGTCAACATTGTGTTTACTTGATATATTTATAGTGTCTGGAAACATTTGCTTTAGTTCCAACAGTCAAGTTTAAGAGATAAGGATCTGAAGAAGAGAAAAGGGTGGGATGGAAATCAGCCCATGTGTCAAATGCCAGGAAAGGACAGAGCTACAGGCTGGAGAGTAACAGAATCTTACTCTACAGTGAAATCAGTAGTAAAAAAAATAAATAAATATATATATATATATATGTATATACCAAAGCATTTAAATAATTCTAATATGTAAGCTGAGAACTAAAAGTTGTACTTAAATTCAAAGAGTAGCATTTAAAATTCTGATGCACCCTGGTGAGTGTTGTAGGGCTGAGTTTAGGATTTGATTAACTAAAAAATAACTAGCTCCATTTCCTGAAACCTAAAATCATAAGCAATTAAGTGTATGAAGAACACAGAAAATACACAGAGAAGATTCCTCAGGAACGCTCACTTTCAGTCTTTTTTTTTTTTTTGAATCATCCACCATACTTTTTTTTCACACTTTTTAAAATTGTGGTATATAATTGACATATAACAGTATATTAGTTTCAGGGGTACAATACAATGATTCAAGATCTGTATATATTGCAAAATGATCACTACCTAGTTAATATCCATCGCCATACACAGTTACAAAAACTTTTTTCTTGTGATGAAAATTTTTAAGATCTCCTAGCAGCTTTCAAATATATAATACAGTATTATTAACTATAGTCACTATGCTGTTCATTACATCCCAGGACTTATTTATAACTGGAAGTCTGTACCTTTTGACCCCCTTCAACCATTTCAATGCCCCCCCCCCACAACCCCAGTAACCACCAACCTGTTCTCTCCATCTATGAGCTTCGTTGTTTTTTGGGTTTTCGTTTTTTTTAGATTACACATATAAGTGGGATTGTACGGTATTTGTCTTTTTCTTTCTGACTTATTTCACTTAGCATAATACCCTCAAGGTCCATCCATGTTGTGGCACTTTCAGTATGAAAGATAATAATCTGATGTAGTGAGAACGTTGGCTGAGAGGACTCCACGGCACACCAGGAAGTCACTGGCTGACTGTGTCAGCTGGTAACGAGATGGACAGACTGCACAGCTAACAGAAGAGTCACCACGTTTTGCCCTTCAGATCCAATAAACACTTAAGGATAGAACAGTTCAACATTAACTACTCTGTTCTCCCATCCATTCATCCATCCATCCATTCAGTAGATATCCAACACTTTGGATATCTTGTGCCACGAGTTCCCAGCAAAGTAAGAAAGATTCGTTGGAGAAAGTTTCAGGAACTGCTGCTCGCGCTGAGAATGACTGGCTTGTTTGCAATGCACGGGCTGAAGTGAATGCAGGAATGAACACATCAGTATTTCTTCAGTGTTCTTGCTTTGTCACATCTATTTATTTACAGAGTTTCATATTTATATATTTATTTTAATCAAATTACTTTTTTTGGTGCTGGTTTTAAAATGTATCGTTGGCAGAGTGAAAGAGGGTATGTTTTTTTTTCTTTATATTTTACTTTTTTTTTTTTTTTTTTTAGGCCATGCCGTGCAGCATGAGGCATCTTAGTTCCCCGACCAGGGATCGAACCCATGCCCCGTGCATTGGGAGTGCAGAGGAAGTCCACCTGACCGCCAGGGAAGTCCCTGTATTTTACTTTCTTTAATCCCCTCCATGAAGCAATTCAGAGTCCAACCTTAGCTCTGAATTGCAACAATACCAAAATAGTCAAGAAACCAGTCCATTCATTAAATGTCTACTTCATAGATAAGAAAACTTATGTTTGGAAGCTTGCACAATGTCACCCACTGACATCTGTGGCAAGAATTTTTTTTACCTTTTTGTTCCTACTTAATCTAGAAAAACTTACGGGAATTTTCACAATGCTGCATTATTCTGGAAATGGGTGATATATTAAACCATTAAAAATGACTCAGTCTGACCCTGTCTATAGGGTACACAGTCAGCTCCAGCAAGAAATTTGTGGGAACATGTAAAAGAGATCAAGGTGACAAGTGCAGAGCCTGATAGAAAAGTCTAGTTAAAGATGCAAGAAAGTCAGCCGGCAGCATTTGACCTGGTAATTTATGCTTTAAAAAGATACTAGGTGCTTTTCTACTATAGACTCTAAAACAAGTAAGGAAAAGGTTATTACAATGCTTCATCCAAGACTTCCTTCTTTTTCTTTCCTTACAGTTTTGTTACATAGAATTGACATACAGCACTGTATAAGCTTAAGGTGTACAGAATAATGATTTGACTCACATGTATCATGAAATGATTAGCACAATAAGTTTAGTGAACATCCATCATCTCATATAGATACAAAATTAAAGAAATAGAAAAAAATTTACTCTCTTAACAACTTTCATATACAAGATACAGCAGTGTTAATCATATTTTTCATGTTGCACATTACATCCCTAGTACTTATTTATCCTGTAACTGGGATTTTGTGCCTTTTGACTGCCTTCCTTCAATTCCCCCTCTCCCTACCCCCCATCTTTGGTAACCATATATCTGATCTCTTTTTCTATGAGTTTGTTTGCTTGTTTTTGAAGTATAATCGACCTATGACACTAATGTTAGTTCCTGTTGCACAACACAGTGATTCGATATTTCTACATATTTCAAAATGATCACCACAATAAGGCTACTTACCATACAAAGGTATGATATAATGATTGACTATATTCCCCACACTGTACATTTCATACCTGTGACTCAGCTATTTTGTTACTGAAAGGTGGTACCTCTTAATCTGCCTCACCTGTTTCCCTCCTCCCCCAACCCCAACAGTTCCTTCTTATTTGGAGTTAGTCTGTCTGGAAATTCCTGGACAATGGCAACTTTATTGTATCACTACTTATGAAATGGGTGAATGAGCAAACTCCATGGAGAATTTGCAATAAGATCTAAATCCTTATAATGACCGACGCTATGGTCCTTGATGCATGGCTCTGTCTTTCCTAGCGCCCCCCTCCCCCGCCCCTTGCCACCAATGACTGACCTCTAGCCATGCTGCTGTTCTTCCTACTTCTGGACTGCATTAAGCACTAGCCCACCTGGGGCTGGGAGCCTTCCCACATGCTCATTCTCCCAAATGCTCATTCTCAATCTCAGTACTATTGCCTGAAAATTGGGGACCTGAAAATTCTTTGCTGTGAGAGGTTGTCTTTTGCACTGTAGGAAGTTTAGCAGCACCTCTGGCCTCTACCCAATAGATGCCAGCAACGCCACCAACCCCCCTCCTACACCTTGCCCAGCTGTGACAACCAAAATGTCTCTAGACACGGCCAAATGTCCCCTGGGGGCAAATGTCCCCAGATGAGTACCACTACTCTAGCTGGTTCCAGCTCACCCTTCAGGTTTCAACTTAAATGTCCCCTCCTCTAAGAGGCCCTCCCTCGTCCCTTAATCTAAAGTAAAACCCCTTATCAATCTCCCTTTCATACCACCCCAGTCCTTTCCTTGATAGACATTTGCACAATTTGTAATTACATACATATTATCTTATTTACTTGTTTAATGCCTCTCTAACACCTGCTGTTGGAAGCTCAGTGAGGGCCGTGACTGTGCATACTTCATTTGCTGTCATAAACTCAGCAGCTAGCACAGTGCCTGACACACACAAAAAAGATGCTCAGTTAAAATTGTCTAAGTACATTATACTAACATTTCAAAGGATTCTGAGGTCAGAGTTATTTTGTATCCAAAGTCCCTAGATAGACCCCAATCTTTGCAGGGGGAGGTATTTATATTCTAGGATGTATGATGAGTGACTGGCTTTTTTTTTTTTTTTTTTTTTTTTGCGGTATGTGGGCCTCTCACTGTTGTGGCCTCTCCCGTTGCGGAGCACAGGCTCCGGACGCACAGGCCCAGCGGCCATGGCTCACGGGCCTAGCCGCTCCGCGGCATGTGGGATCTTCCCGGACCGGGGCACGAACCCGTTTCCCCTGCATCGGCTCAACCACTCAACCACTGCGCCACCAGGGAAACCCAGAGTGACTGGCTTTTGATCCACTGCCCAGTTCTGCCACTGAGCTGCCCAAGTTGGGTTAATCACTTCACTTCATTGACTTACCGTTGTCTGCTCTGTAAAATAAGGCAGACTTATAGTAAGGAGTAAGGATATTGTTTATAAGGTATCTGTCACATAGTAATTGCTCAATAAAATGGCATATGTCATCAAATATTCTTCTTAATATTGATAATGACAGTCCTGTCCATCCTGGGCCTTAGCAATCCAACCACACTCAGCTACTGCCATCCAGCCTCCAACCAACTAGCCCAGTTCCAACAGCGAGGCCAAGGCTACTAGAGACCCTGCAAATGAGCAGGGTGAGTAGTTCACTCTCCTGCCTGAGCCTGGTATGCAACATGCCCCACTGAGCCCGGACCCCGACAAATGGCAATCTGTCCCTAACCCCAGGCATCTTTGTTCAGCCTGTGTAACCTGGCTTTTGCACAGATTTTTTGGCTTGCACATGATTTTCCTTTCCAGGACAAATTTTCCCCGAGACCCACCCATTTTTATTAGGGCTCAAACACGCTCCTAGATATTTCTAGCCCCCTCTGTATGTCGATAACCATAGTCGATGCAACAACACAGACCAACCCAAACCACAGCAACATCACCACTAGAAACTCCCCCACTGCCCCTATCCAGTAATCATACCCAACGCTGGTCCTGCTATTGATGTGAGCCAGAAGTCCCCTCTGGAGAGTAGGAGATTAATAGCAGAAGCACTGCAAACTGGGACAGATTTGAGGAAAGGCATGTGGATTATCTAGAGAAGGAGGGGTAGGGTTGGAAATTGCTGTCTCACAGCCCCTGGCATCCACTCCCTGCTTTCTCCCCTCTCTCACCTGCTGCAAAGGTGCCATGGGATCCCCTAGCCAACAGATGATGAAGAATCTGTGGCAAAGTCTTCGAAACACATCCACAACCTTTAGAATAGTTCAGCATAGCCATAACTCTTCCTGTATTTCTGAAAAGTCGAGTTCATTTCCGGATTGAGGTCAACAACCTGTGTGTGTCCTGACTTAGTGTTTCTGGCACAGCATTTCAGCAAACTCTTCCTTGTACTTAAATTCACTAGGTGGGGCTGACATAAGTCAGTAAAAAAGGTAAACCCTTTTCTGATTGAGCAACATGTAATGCCAGTCAGAAGGAAGGCCGTTGACACATCTTCCTGGGCTAGAGAGCGAAGAAGAGCAACCATTACCCTTGGATTCCAGTTAGCTTTCTTTCCTCTATGGCTCCACAGCTTTCTTTCCTCTATGACCTCTTTTCTGTACGAGGTCAGATAGTAAATATTTTAAATTTTGCAGTCCACATATAGTCTCTGTTTCTTCTTCTTCTCCTCCTTCTTCTATTTTGTCTTACATCCTTTAAAAATATAAAAACCATTCTTAGCTCCCAGGACACACAGAAATAGTCCCAACAGGCCATAGTATACTGACCCTTCTCCAAACTAACAATGCACAAATTTCTGAGTAACAGCCTTCAATCTGACAATTCAAGCCAAAGTCCATTCATTTTATTTGGGATATTGTGCTCATTGGGGAAATTTTACCAGTGAGCACACTATCCCAGGTAAAATGAATGGACTTTGGCTTGAATTGTCAGTTTTAAGGCCCACTTATGAAAACTCCTAAGTAATTGGTAATTTGTTGAGCTTATACTTAATATTTGTACATTTTACTATATGAAAGTTTTATCTCAATTTTTTTGTTTTAAAGCATTTTTAGTACTTTTTAATTTAACCTCTATCTCATCTACCTTTTTATTTCCAGAACCATGCCCAGTTGAAAGTAGGCACTCATTTATTGTGTTTTATGGAGAAAAGGAGAAGCAGGAGGCTGGATGGTGGTAGAGGGAGGAAGGGAGAAAGAGCATTATTGAATAACCCATGGCTAAAAACCAAGACAGCTCATAACTGAATGGCCAGATCTCTTGAAAATCACCTGTTACACAGGCAAAATGAAGCACCTATGGACATCTGGTTCTAATAAACAAGTAAGATTTCATAGTTGTTACATCTGTGGTTACAAGTGTTCATGCAGGTCCTCTGGGGCAGCATAACACATGGGTCCCCGACAGGTTTCTCAGGACTGTGGCCCTGGAAGCTGTGACCAATTAGCCTACTAAGCCAGGAGAGAGTTCTAAAATTCAATTTGATATCATTTTAATACACATAAGAGCTCTGTGAGATTCCATAAAATTTGAAGTGTTACAGAGTTGTATGTAAAAGACACTTATTCGTAAACCTTAAGATTCAAGGAAAGAGGGATGGTAGACTTCCCTGCCGAGAAGATTAGATGTTTGAGGGTTAAGGGACCACTTGGCTCTGGAAATCAGAGTCTGGAAATCACAAAGGTGCAAGTATTGGGCTGGCCCAAAAGTTCGTTCGGGTTTTTCCGTAACATTTAAGTTTGTTGGATTTAAGTCTAACGTGTCAGATTTATAACAATTACTCAAACACTTGGGAAGGTTTATTAGTCAAACAACTTTTTAGAGATAAAGAACTGAAATATATTAAATATTTAAATGCAGTGTAAAATATCTGAAGATGTTTAATTAACAAATCCATAAATAGAGCAAAATATTAGTCAAAGACCCTTACAAGTGATTGCAAAACTTTGCTTGGTTTACAAACAAAATAAGATTTGTAAACTGAACTTTAAAGTTTAAGGAAAAACTATGATTTTGAATCTGTAACTATAATAAATTTATTATTAACTCTTAAAGCTTAACCAACCTCTGAATAGTCTTTTCTGCACTTAAAACAGCCCTTAAGTACACTGAGAAATTCACACCTAACACCTCCATCACCAGCCTTAATTCTTTCTACAGTTCCCCTTATGACATGATTTATACACATCTCAGAATTTCAGTTACCTCTTCTGGACAGTCATTCATCACTGTGCCTATAGGCACTAATTGCAAAAATTCAAATTGATACTTATCAATTTGACATCCAAGAGGTGCTTAGTAATTTAAAATCAAGTAGTAATTTAAAACCAAGATACCCTGGTGCAATAACGTAAGTTCTAAAATTGAGATAAAATGCAAAATAACTAAAATTTTGAGAAAACAGCTCAAATTAATCTGCTAATTTAGAGCTTCTTTGTGCCACAGAAATTTAGCCATACAAGTTGGGACTTTGACCAATCAGCATAATATATTGCCTTCTATAAGCATAGCCTGCTTATAGAATGCATATTGCTTTCTATAAGCATAGCCTGCCTCCAACTTCTGGAAGTTTAAATTTAGGGACCATTAGAAGAAACACCCCATCTAACATATTCTGACAAGAAGATATAGCAATAAAATAAAAACTGAATATATATTATATCTATAGGCAGTTTTGAGATCCTTTTTTCTAATATGAAAATGTTTTTTAGAATAGGAAAATAGTGCTGTTAGCTTTGAGTTATTTTCTAGTAATAATAGTTTTAAAAGGATAAAATAAATACATAATGTTTCAATGGGTATGAACATCTTCTGTAACTGTAGAAGAGCATGGTAGTCATAAAATATTTTTCCCCAAAAACAAAATTAAAGTGTGCAAATGGAAGATGTCTCCAATAACAAAGAACAAGGACAGAGGGATAGCCCAATTAGTAGTAAAGAAAAAGTCTTTACACCATTTATGTATAAATTTGTTTTTCCTTACTATAATTCAGGGTTTCTTAGCATCTAAGTCATAATTGTATATAATAAAATAGGAATAAAGAGAAACTTCTGCCTTTTGCCACCTTCACAGTAACCAGGATTAAACTTGTCCTCCTGACATAAACAACAATAAATGACAAATAAATAAGGCAATTATTTTCAGACATTGAACATGAGGCAGCACAGGACTCAGAACCTTGAGACAAGGGAAGCCCACAAAATGAGTGACACATTCACCCTGGTTCTTTCCCTAGAAAATCCTTCCAAATGATAGGGGCCAAGAAGTGGAGCCCAAGCAGAGCATAGCAGTCATCTGAGCAGAAGAGGCAGAGACTGAAGTTCAGGACTGCTAAAGGTCTGGAATGTGTAGGGAATAATACCAGAGGGCAGAGAACCACAAAGATGAGCTCCTAGAAGTCTGCATGGGAGTTCCCAGCAGATCTTTGGCTGGGGACAGGGATGTACATATCAGGGCAAAACTACACAAGGCCCCACAGAGAGAGGCTGCTGCTGGGCTGTGTGCTGAATGAAGGCACCAGAAAACAGCTCAGTGCTGGAAGGCTTTGGAGTTCTAACCCAGCAGCGGTGGGAGGCCTTCCCAGGCTCTTTGAGCACCTCCTGAGGCGGCAGGAAGGCCATGTGATAGCGGGAAGTATCACGCCCTCAAGTGTGGGGCATGTTTTAGAGCAGAGGTTGGTAAAACTTTTTACAAGCCCGGACAGTAAATATTTTAGGCTTATAAGTCATATGATCTCTTTCCTAACCTTTCAGTACTGTCAATGTAGCATGAAAACAGCCGCAGACAATATGCAAATAATGAGCATTGTTGTGTTCCTATAAAGCTTTATTTATAGACACAAAGATGACCTAAGCGTTAGAACCGGCAGGCAAGAACATAAAAGTCGCCATTATAAATATGTTTAAAGACTTAACAGAAAAGATAAACATAGTAAACAGGTAGGAAATGTCAGCATAGAAATGGAAATGATAAAAAATAACCAAATGGAAATTCTATAACCGAAAATTACATTACCTGAAATAAAATACTCATGAGATAGGTTTAACAAGCAGGCTAGAGACTGCATAAGAAAAAGTCAGTGAGTTTGAAGACAAATCAAAATAAATCATCCAATTGGAGGAACAAGAGAAAAAATGTTAATGGGGCAATACCAGTGATCTAACATATGTGTAATGGGAGTATCAGAATGAAAAGAGAAAATGAACAGAGAAGGAAAAAAATATTTGAGAGAAATATGGATGAAATGTTTTCAAATTTAGATTTTTAAAAAGTCAATTTACAAACCCAAGAAGCTCAGTGAAACCCATGCAGGATAAACACAAAGAAAAATACACCGAGATATACTATCATCAACATGCAGAAAAATCAAAAAAATGAAGAGAAAAGTCTTAACCAAAGCAAGAGAAAAAGATGCATTACATTCAAGGAACTATAATATAAATCAAAATGACTTCTCATCCAAAACAATGGTGACAAGAAGTCAGAAAATGAACCATTAAAGAGCTGCAAGAAAAAAAAAAAAACAACCCACCACCATCAACTCAGATTTCTAAATCCAGCAAAATTATCATTGAAAAGGGCCGGGGAGGGCATAAAATAAAAACATTTTTTGATAAATGAAAACTGAAAGAATTTGCTGTCAGCAGACCTACACTGTAAGAAATGCTAAAGCAACTCTTCAGACTAAAAGAAAAATGAAACCAAGTGGGATCTCAGATTTACAGGAAGGAATGAAGAGCGCAGAAAATAGTAAATATGTAAATATATTAGAAGGCTATGTTTTTTCTTAGTTTCTTTAATAGACAAATGTTTAAAGCAAAAGTAGTACTGCTGTAGTGTATGGGGTTTATAAAATCCAAAGAAGTAAAATACGTGACAACATTAGCACAAAGATGGAGTAAAAGAAATTATACTATTGTAAATTTCTTCCATTTTACATGAAGTGCTACAATATTAATTTTAAATGGACTGTAATTTTTCAAAAAAAGAAGAAATTTTTTAAAATAATGTTAAAATATTCAATTAAACAAAAAGTGGGAAAGTAGAACTGCAGGCAAATTCATTTCACCTGCCTTCACTAATCAAGGTCGTTTTAAGACTTGCATGAGGGCTTCCCTGGTGGTGCAGTGGTTGAGAGTCCGCCTGCCGATGTAGGGGACACGGGTTCGTGCCCTGGTCCAGGAAGATCCCACATGCCACGGAGCGGCTAGGCCCGTGAGCCATGGCTGGTGAGCCTGCGCGTCTGGAGCCTGTGCTCCACAACGGGAGAGGCCACAACGGTGAGAGGCCCGCGTACTGCAAAAAAAAAAAAAAAAAAAAAAAAAAGACTTCCATGTCCTCCAAGCAGCATGACACCCAAACAATAAGATGTTTTCCTGAGTTGTTTTCCAGGAACTTGGAGTCAGCTGTGTCAAGTTCTAACTTAGCTGGTTAGGACTGGATGTAACAACTGACCCTCCAACTGGGCATGTGTATGTCCACTTGGTGACATTTTGACATCAGTGGGCTAAAAACTCCACCCTCAGATTGCACCTCCTAAGCACCTCTATTTTTGAACTTGCAGAGGCCTGTAGCTTAGTACACCTGTGCAGAACAATGATTACCGTATCTTTTTCCGGTAACCTTTCTCTACATTCCTCGTGCTCCCTAAGCCTCAGACTGCCCTGCTTCTTTATTCTTTATTCCATAAATACCTTGACCCCTTGCCTTCAGGGAGGTGGGTCTGAAACTTGTTCTCCCATCTCCTTGCTTGGCTGCCTTGCAAATAAACCCTCTCTCCTGCAAATCTCAGCATCCCAGCATTTTGGTTTGCTGTGCATCAACCTGGTTTGGTAGCAAAAGGAGTAACAGAGTAACAAAAACCACATGACAAACAGAAAACAATACAAATTGATAGACCTTAATCCAACCATAACAACAACTACACAAAATGTCAAAGGACTATATTCCCCAGTTAAAGAGCAGACTGTCAGGCTGAATTTTAAATGCAAGACTGAATAATATGCCGTCTGTAAAAGATGCAATTTGAATACAAAGACATAAACACATTGAGGGAAACAGATATATCATGCAAACAGGAAGTGTAAGACAGCTGGAGTGGCCGTAATAAATCAGTCAAGATAGACTTCAAGGAAAAGAGGTATTTCATAATGATAAAAGAATCAGTCCACCAGGAATACATAATCCTAAATATGTATGCCTCTGACATTAGAGCTTCAAAATATATGAAGTGAAAACTGACAAGACTAAAGGGAGAAGTAGACAAATCCACAATAATAACTGGAAACTTTAATTACTTTCAGCAGTTGACAGAACAAGTAGAAAAAAAAAAAATCAGCCTGACCAACACCTATCAAACCTGACCAACACCTATCAAATAACTATTGCACCTGGTCTTCTTTCTCTCAGAGGCACCTAGTGTAACCCAATATACACAGAATGAATTAGAAAATTTAAAATAATTCCGTAAAATTTTTCCAATACAAATTTTTATAAAATACTATTTTCTTATCACATCTTTATTTTCATAAGGTTCTTGGAGATGCTGATTTAGCTCACCCAATATACGGAGAGTGTTATGGACTGAATTGTGTTCTCCAAAATTCATATGTTGAAGCCCTAACCCTAGGTAAGTCAGAATGTGACCGTGTTTGGAGTTAGGACCTTCAAAGAGGTGATTAAGTTAAAATGAGGCTGATAGGGTGGGCCATAATCCAATCTGACTGGTGTCCTTATAAAAGGAAATTTCGACACCCAAGAGTCACCAGGGATATGCATGTGTAGAGGAAAGACCATGTGAGGACACAGTGAGAAGGCCTCTCTGTGCAAGCTAAGGAGGGAGGCCTCAGAAGCAACTAAGCCTACCAACACCTTGATCTTGGAATTTTAGCCTCCAGAACTGTGAGAAATAAAATGTCTGTTGTTTAGGCCATCTAGTCTGGTTCTTTTTCACAGCAGCCCTGGCAAACTAATACAAAGAGCCAGTGGTTGTTGTCAAACTGAATAGCCAAATCAGAAAAAAATCTGACTTTGTATATCAATTCAAGTTGATTGTTAGTACATGTCCTCAAGTCAACCATCTCCCCTCTGCATTCCAACTAACAGACTAACAGACAAGACATGAAGCCCTAAGTTTCTCACCTAGTGAAAACATTGCTCCCTCTGTAAGCCCCTCCTTCAGCATCTGCTTTGCTCTCACTGAACGCTCACCAGGAGAAGTGCAGTTGTTTTTTGTTTGTTTGTTTTTTGTTTTTGTTTTTGCGATACGCGGGCCTCTCACTGTTGTGGCCTCGTCCACTGCGGAGCACAGGCTCCAGACACGCAGGCTCAGTGGCCATGGCTCACAGGCCTAGCCGCTCCACGGCATGTGGGATCTTCCCGGACCGGGGCACGAACCTGTGTCCCCTGCATCGGCAGGCAGACTCTCAACCACTGCACCACCAGGGAAGCCCCAAGAAGTGCAGTTTTTGACAGTGGAAGTGGACAAAACAAGAGAGGTCATTGGATGAAAATTGTCACCATGCTCACTCATGCAGTACAGTACTACAGAGGAAGTCAGGACATTTGAACTTGGGCTGGAAGGCTCCATGTTTAATGTAGTCCATGAACAGCAATACACGGGGAAGACACATGGCATGTTTATAGTGTCTCGACTAAAGAAGGTCTTGACACCCAGGACAGTATGCCACAGTAAGAGCTAGAGCAAAGTACTGGTATGATTTTCAAGCAAACAAAAAGAAGGAGGGAAGGAAGGGAGGAAGGAGGGGATAAGTGAGAATATAAGAAAGGAAGACACGCTACTACCCATATCTTAACCCAGGTGTGTGCTCAGTTGACCTGAATGCAGACAGGAGACAGAATTTCAGAGAAGGTGGTGTATCTAGTCCAAAAGTCACATCTATAAAAGTGGAAGCTTTTATAAATTAGGAATTAAGTGGCAGGAGCAGAACTGGGCCTAGACTGAGGTCCCTACACACCCAGTCTTCTCTCCACATTTCCAAAGGTGTGATGTGAAGTCACTGGTATGATCATCTTGGGTTATAAAATGCAGATAAAGACAGTTTTCTCTGATACTACTTGACTCCAGTAATGTAATATTTATGTAATATTTAGCATCAAATGAAGAGCGAGGATATTTTAATGAATAATGATAATCCAATTACACTGTAATGTACAAAGAGGAGAGTTTTTATTCAGTGTTTCTCTCATCTGTTAATGACAGGCTATTTCTGAGACTGAAAATAAGATAAAAGTCCAACATAGCAATAAACTAATTACAGATTATTTTTGGTGTCACAGAGTAGTAGCTATAGAAGTATTGACAGAGAAGAGATTCCAGTGAGGGTGAAATTCTGAGTGGTGCTGGGGGCTGGGCTGGGGGAGCAGATCAAGGCTGCCCTCACTGGATTGGCACTATCAGGCTCTATAAATTTTCAAAAGCCCATCTAGACTGAGTGGTGCTTAAAATGGGACATAGGCAGGCAGGCCAAACCACACAGACCGATGGATCAGAGTTGGCATGAACTTCTGGCAAGGTAGAGCCATGATGGAGGCCAGGTCAGGTGACTGAATTCAACAATCCTGCCGCCTCAATAAAGATTAAAAGATGAATTAGCGAAGAGCTCTCTCTAGAATCAGCAGCTCAGTCTAAAACACTCATTGCCTGTTCTCATGAGTCTAGCGATCTGTATAAATAACTTTTGACAAAGACAAGCATTCATTTATGTGGTAGTGAATGTGAGGTGTGAAAACATAAATCATGACTTATATTTAATGATTAAAGGTACTTAGTGCTTCCCACTTTAAATACACTTTTAAAATGTGTTCATTTTCGTTTTATAAAGAGAATGCTGGAACTCAAGAGATGTGAAGTGGTTCTGTAGTACGTAAAGCAGCCGAGACAAACGAGTCTCTCTAAGGCTTAATCTGAAGGAGGTGGGGTCAGAGGTTACAGTCGGGCTGCTGCATACAGTTGTACAAGCAGGCCTATGGTCAGTTCCCCCCAAAGCAGAGCTTCAGACAGTTACTCTAGCCTGAGGAACCCTTTGACAACTCTTATGAAATGTGTCTCAGAAACTTCCATGCGGGTTTGTGGAGGCAGCAGAGCATTTGTTCACCGAGCCCTGTCCCCACTGGTCAAGGGTTGCCTTGTAGAGCATTAGTCCCTCCACCCTCCTACCCCTGTGTTACTCCTCCCCGCCCTCAGTCCCACCCTTTAATCTTGCACATACATGAGTGCCAAAAAGGCTCCTATGGACATCCCCATGAGGAGACTCACAAAAGCCCCCAAACAAGAAATGAGAGGCCTGGATGGTAGAGGAGGCACTACTCAGGGGCACCTGCATGAAATTAGTTGACGCCTGCACAGAACCGGTCACTGCACCTGTGGCTGGAATAAGAGGTGAGGCCAAGAGGATTTGAGATAATACGCAAGTGTCCACTACCCAAGCACACTCAGTCAGGGGGTGAGAGGGGCTGAAATTCATCCTGTGCTCTGCTCTCCATGGCACGCACACGGGTGCAGGCTGCAACCCCCTGGAGGCAGAGGCTGGCTTTTCTCATTCACACAAAGATGCCACGTGGGGTAGCAAAGGTCCTGGTTGTTGCGCGCCAGCTGTCGCATAGCAAGCTAGAATCTTAATTTCAATGTTCAAAACTCTAAAACAAACAAGAAAAAGAAATAAAAGCCATCTAAATTGGAAAAGAAGTAAAATGATCTCCGTTTGCAAATGACATGATCTTATATGTGAAAAATCCTAAACATTCCACACACCCATACACAAACAAAACTGTTACAACCAATAAAAGATTTTAGCAAAGTTGCAGGATAAAAAATTAATATACAAAAATCACTTGTATTTCTATACACTAGCAGTAAACTTTCTGAAAAAGAAATTAAGAAAATAATCCCATTTATTGTAGTAGCAAAATTTCTCATGGGTTGGAAGACTAAACATTGTTAAAACGTCCATACTACCCAAGGTGATCCACATATTCAATGCAATCCCTATCAAAATCCCAATGGCAGGGACTTTCCTGGTGGCTCAGTGGTTAAGAATCCACCTGCTAGTGCAGGGGACACTGGTTAGAGCCCTGGGCTGGGAAGATCCCACATGCCGCGGAACAACTAAGCCTGTGCATCACAACTACTGAGCCTGCGCTCTAGAGCCTGCGCGCCACAACTACTGAAGCCCGCGTGCTTAGAGCCCATGCACCACAACAAGAGAAGCCACCACAATGAGAAGCCTGCACACCACAACAAAGAGTAACCCCCACTCGCCGCAACTAGAGAAAGCCTGCATGCAGCAACAAAGACCCAAGGCAGCCAAAAGTAAAAATAAATAAATTTATTTTTTTTAAAAATCCCAATGCCACTCTTAGCAGACAAAGAAATAACCATCCAAAAATTCATAATGAATCTTAAGGGACTCTGAAGAGCCAAAATAACCTTTAAAAAGAACAAAGCTGGAGGCCTCATACTTTCTGATTTCAAATCATGCTACACAGCAACAGTAATTAGGATAGTGTGGTACTAGCATAAAGACAGACATATAGACCAATGGAACAGAACAGAAAGCCCAGAAGTAAACCCTTACATATATGACCAAATAATTTTCAAGAAGATTACCCTAAGGAAAGGGTAGTCTATTCAACAAATGATGTTGGAAAACCTGAATATCCACATACAAAAAATGAAGTTGAACCCTTCCCTACACCAAATGCAAAAATTAATTCAAAATGGGCTAAAAGGATGGTGGAATCAAGACGGTGGACTAGGAGAACGCGGAATTCACACCTCTGCACAACTAGGGCACCTACCAGGTACCGGTGGGGAACCATGGGCACCTAAGGGGATGGGAAGAACCCCCAGTGACCGGGTGTGGGGTGTGGGAGGAGTGAAGGGGTAAGAGAAGTGGAGGCAGGACGGGACTTGTGCCACTGAGGGGTGGCTGGGGAAGGGGAAGGGATCCCATGCCGGGAGGGGTTAACTGGGGGACCATTGGGAGGGCAGAGATCAAAAGGGAGTGTGGCCAGTTTTCCCCTGCCCACTTGGGCCCCCAGGAACCTGCTGAGATCCCAGGCCTGATCCTCTGCCCACTGAGGCCCCCTCCAGCCACGCAGGTACTGAGGGAGAGGGAGGGCGGGCAGGGGGAGCAAAAGTAAAGGTCAGACTTCCGGTGGGGGGACTGGGGGAGAGGAGGAGTTCCTACACCCAGAAGAAACCACCCACTGGTAGGGGTCCAGCAGGGATGGGGGAGACCCTGGGGGAGTGTGCAGAGGAACGGAAGGGAACGCAGCCAGTGCTTTCCCTGTCCACTTAGGCACCAGGGAGCCTCCTGGGCTCCTGGGCCTAATCCTCTGCCCTGGGAGCCTCCCTCCTGCAGTGAAGAGCCCAAGCCCCGCCCCTATGCTTCCCCCACCTCTACACTCGGAGACCCCCTCTTTGACCCCCTCCAACATGCTGGGCCTAAACCCCACCCACACACCCTCACCCAGGGCCTTACCTCCAAACTCTGGAACTCCACACTCCAGACGCCCTCCTTTGGACGTGCTGCCTCTCCCCTTCTGTGCAGGTCCTAAGCAGAGCCCTCACCCCATGCTTGAATATCGCCCCGCCTAGGCCCTGCCCCCAAGGCCTTTTCCAGCTGCAGTGGGTCCTGAGCCTAGGCCCTGCCCTAGGCTGAGACGTCATCCCCCCACCCGCCTACGTCCTGCCCCACCCTAAACCCCACCTCTGCCTTAGTTCCACTCCCACCTAAATTCTGCCCCATCGCCAAGGCTGTTTTTCCTTCTTCTTCTTTTTCCTCTTTTAGATTGGGGTTCCGTTTTACCTTGTTGATTCATTGTTGTTCATTCACTTATATCTTTATTTTTTCTAATAAATCTTTTATTTTTCTAATTTTGTTTTATTCTCTATAGTTCGTTATTGTTCTCTCCACTTCGTTATTTTTCTCTCCTTTTGGCTTGTTCCCCCCAACTTTTTTTTTCTTTCTTCTGTTGTGGTTTTATTTTACTTTGTTGCAGTTGTTTCAATTATATTTTTAATTTTCCTAAAATATTTTTTAATCTTTCTAATTTTATTTTGTTTTTATTCTTTGTTATTGTATTGCTCCTTTTTTTTCTTTCTTTCTTTCTTTTTTTCTGCTGTGCCACACAGCTTGAGGGATCTTTGTTCCCAGGCCGGAGGTTGGGCCCAAGCTCCTGTGGTGGGAGCTCCAAGTCCAAACCACTGGACTAACAAAGAACCTCATACCCCAGGGAACATTAATCGGAGTGAGGCCTCCCAGGGGTCCTCATCTCAATACCAAGACCCAGCTCTATCCAACTGACTGCAAACTCCAGTGCTGGAAGCCTCAGGCCAAACAACCAGTAAGACAGGAATACAGCCCCACCTATCAAAAAAAAAAAAAAAAAAAAAAAGAAACAACAAAAAAATATGTTACAGGTGATGGAGCAAGGTAAAAACCTAAAAGACCAAATAAACGTATATGAAATAGGCAACCTACCTTAAAAAGAATTCAGAGTAATGATAGTAAAGATGATCCAAAATCTCAGAAACAGAACAGAGGCACGGATGGAGAAAAAATACAAGAAACATTAACAAAGATCTAGAAGAACTAAAGAGCAAACAAACAGTGATGAACAATGCAATAGCTGAAATTAAAAATACTCTAGAAGGAATCAATAGCAGAATAACTGAGGCAGAAGAACGAATAAGTGAGCTGGAAGATAAAATGGTGGAAATAACTGCCAGGGAGGAGAATAAAGAAAAAAGAATGAAAAGAATGGAGGACAGTTTCAGGGACTTCTGGAACAACATTAAACACACCAACATTTGAATTATAGGGGTCTCAGAAGAAGAAGAGAAAAAGAAAGGTCTGAGAAAATATTTTAAGAGATTATAGTTGAAAATTTCCCTAACATGGGAAAGGAAATAGTCACCCAAGTCCAGGAAGCACAGAGTTCCATATAGGATGAACCCTAGGAAAAACACACCAACACACATATTAATCAAACTAACAAAAATTAAATTCAAAGAAAAAATATTAAAAGCAGCAAGGGAAAAACAAAAAATAGCATACAAGGGTATCCCCATATGGTTATCAGCTGAGTTTTCAGTGGAAACTCTGCAGGCCAGATGGGAGTGGCAGGACATATTTAAAGTGATGAAGGAGAAAAACCTGCAACCAAGATTACTCTACCCAGCAAAGATCTCATTCAGATTTGATGGAGAAATTAAAACGTTTACAGACAAGCAAAAGCTGAGAGAGTTCAGCACCACCAAACCAGCTTTACAACAAATGCTAAAGGAACTTCTCTAAGCAGGAAACACAGGAGAAGAAAAAGACCCACAAAAACAAACCCAAGGGCTTCCCTGGTGGCGCAGTGGTTGAGAGTCCGCCTGCCGATGCAGGGGACGCCGGTTCGTGCCCCGGTCCGGGAGGATCCCACCTGCTGCAGAGCGGCTGGGCCCGTGAGCCATGGCCGCTGGGCCTGCGCGTCTGGAGCCTGTGCTCCGCATCGGGAGAGGCCACAACAGTGAGAGGCCTACGTACAGAAAAAAAAAAAAAAAACCCAAATCAATTAAGAAAATGGTAATAGGAACATACATATTGATAATCACCCTGAATGTAAATGGATTAAATGCTCCAAACAAAAGACACAGACTGGCTGAATGGATACAAAAACAAGATCTTATATATGCTGTCTACAAGAAACCCACTTCAGACCTAGGGACACATACGGACTGAAAGTGAGGGGATGGAAAAAAATATTCCATGCAGATGGAAATCGCCAGAAAGCTGGAGTAGCAATACTCATATCAGATAAAATAGACTTTAAGATAAAGACTGTTACAAGAGATAAGGAAGGACACTAAATAATGATCAAGGGATCAATCCAAGAAGAAAAAATAACAATTATAAATATTTATGCACCCAACATAGGAGCACCTCAATACATAAGGCAAATGCTAACAGCCATAAAAGGAGAAATCGACAGTAGCACAATAATAGAGGAGGACTTTAACACCCCACTTACACCAATAGACAGATCATCCAGACAGAAAATAAATAAGGAAACACAAGCTTTAAATGACACAATAGGGCCTCCCTGGTGGCGCAGTGGTTGAGAGTCCGCCTGCCGATGCAGGGGATACGGGTTCGTGCCCCGGTCTGGGAGGATCCCATATGCCGCGGAGCGGCTGGGCCCGTGAGCCATGGCCGCTGAGCCTGCGCATCCGGAGCCTGTGCTCCGCAACGGGAGAGGCCACAACAGTGAGAGGCCCGCGTACGGAAAAAAAAAAAAAAAAAAAAAAAAAAATGACACAATAGACCAGATAGACTTAATTGATATTTTTAGGACATTCCACCCGAAAGCAAAAGAATATGCTTTCTTCTCAAGTGCACACAGAACGTTCTCCAGAATAGATCACATTTTGGGTCACAAATCAAACCTTGGGAAATTTAAGAAAACTGAAATCATATCAAGCATTTTTTCCAACCACAATGCTATGAGCTTAGAAAACAATTACAGGAAAAAAAAACAGTAAAAATCACAAATACATGGAGGCTAAACAGTGTGCTGCTAAATAATTAAGAGATCACTGAAGAAATCAAAGAAGAAATTAAAAAATACCTAGAAACATATGACAATGAAAACACGATGCTCCAAAACCTATGGGACAGAGCAAAAACTATTCTAAGAGGGAAGTTCACAGCAATTCAAGCTCACCTCAAGAAACAAGAAAAATCTCAAATAATCTAACCTTACACCTAAAGCAGCTAGAAAAGAAGAACAAAGAAAACCCAAAATTAGTAGAAGGAAAGAAATCATAAAGATCAGAGCAGAAATAAATGAAATAGAAATGAAGAAAACAATAGCAAAAATCAATAAAACTAAAAGCTGGTTTTTTGAGAAGCTAAACAAAACTGATAAACCTTTACCCAGACTCATCAAGACAAAAAGGGAGAGGACTCAAATCAATAAAATTAGAATTGAAAAAGAAGAGATTACAATTGACACTGCAGAAATACAAAAGATCATAAGAGACTACTACAGGTAACTATAGGCCAATAAAATGGACAACCTGGAAGAAATGGACAAATTCCTGGAAAAGTACAACCTTCCAAGATTGAACCAGGAAGAATTAGAAAATATAAACAGACCAATCACAGGTAATTAAATAGAAACAGTAATTAAAAATCTTCCAACAAACAAAAGTCCAGGACCAGATGGCTTCACAGGCTATTTCTATCAAATATTTAGAGAAGAGTTAACACCTATCCTTCTCAAACTCTTCCAAAAAATTGCAGAGGGAAGAACACTCCCAAATTTGTTCAATGAGGCCACCATCACCCTGATACCAAAACCAGACAAAGATACTACAAAAAAAGAAAATTACAGACCGATATCACTGATGAATATAGATGCAAAAATCCTCAACAAAATACTAGCAAACAGAATCCAACAACATATTAAAAGGATCATACACCATGATCAAGTGGGGTTTATCCCAGGAAGGCAAGGATTCTTCAGTATACACAAAACAATCAATGTGATACACCATATTAACAAATTAAAGAATGAAACCATACGACCATCTCAATAGATGCAGAAAAAGCTTTTGACAAAATTCAACACCCATTTATGGTAAAAACTCTCAAGAAAGTGGGCATAGAGGGAACCTACCTCAGCATAATAAAAGCCATATACAACAAACACACAGCAGACATAATTTTCAATGGTGAAAAACTGAAAGCATTTCCTCTAAGATCAGAAACAAGACAGGGATGTCCACTCTCGCCATTCTTATTTAACATAGTTTTGGAAGTCCTAGCCATGGCAATCAGAGAAGAAAAAGAAAAAAAAGAATACAAATTGGAAAAGAAGAAGTAAAATTGTCACTGCTCATGACATGACACTATACATAGAAAATCCTAAAGATGCCACCAGAAAACTACTAGAACTAATCAATGAATTTCGTAAACTTACAGGATACAAAATTAATGCACATAAATCTCTTGCATTCCTATACAACAATGATGAAAAACCTGAAAGAGAAATTAAGGAAACACTCCCATTTATCACTGCAACAAAAAGAATAAAATACCTAGGAATAAACCTGCCTAAGGAGGCAAAAGACCTGTACTCAGAAAACTATAAAACACTGATGAAAGAAATCAAAGATAACATAAACAGATGGAGAGATATGCCATGCTCCTGGATTGGAAGAGTCAATATTGTGAAAATGACTATAATACCCAAAGCAATCTACAGGTTCACTGCAATGCCTTGCAAATTACTAATGGCATTTTTCACAGAACTAGAACAAGAAATTTTACAATTTGTATGGAAACACAAAGGACCCCGAATAGCCAAAGCAATCTTGAGAAAGAAAAACACAGCTGGAGGAATCAGGCTCCCTGACTTCAGACTATACTACAAAGCCACAGTAATCAAGACAGTACAGTACTGGCACAAAAACAGAAATATAGATCTATGGAATGGCATAGAAAGCCCAGAGATAAACCCACACACATATGGTCACCTTATTTTTGATAAAGGAGGCAAGAATACACAACAGAGAAAAGACAGACAGCCTGTTCAATAAGTGGTGCTGGGAATACTGGACAGCTACACATAAAAGAATGAAATTAGAACACTCCCTAACAACATACACAAAAATAAACTCAAAATGGATTAAATGTAAGGCCAGACACTATAAAACTCTTAGAGGAAAACATAGGCACAACACTCTATGACATAAATCACAGCAAGATCCTTTTTGACCCACCTCCTAGAGAAATGGAAATAAAAACAAAAATAAACAAATGGGACCTAGTGAAACTTAAAAACCTTTTGCACAGCAAAGGAAACCATAAACAAGACAAAAAGACAACCTTCAGAATGGGCGAAAATATTTGCAAATGAAGCAACTGACAAAGGATTAATCTCCAAAATTTACAAGCAGCTCATGAAGCTCAATATCAAAAAACCAAACAACCCAATCCAAAAATGGGCAGAAGACCTAAACAGACATTTCTCCAAAGAAGACATACAGATCGCTAACAAATGCATGAAAAGATGCTCAACATCACTAATAATTAGAGAAATGCAAATCAAAACCACGATGAGTTATCACCCCATCATCAGAATGGCCATCATCAAAAAATCTACAAACAATAAATGCTGAAGAGGGTGTGGAGAAAAGGGAACCCTCCTGCACTGTTGGTGGGAATGTAAATTGATACAGCCACTATGGAGAACAGTATGGAGATTCCTTAAAAAACTGAAAATATAACTACCATATGACCCAGCAATCCCACCACTGGGCCTATACCCTGAGAAAACCATAATTCAAAAAGAGACATGTACCACAGTGTTCACTGCAGCACTATTTACAATAGCCAGGACATGGAAGCAACCTAAATGTCCATCCACAGATGAATGGATAAAGAAGATGTGGCACATATATACAATAAAATACTACTCAGCCATAAAGAGGAATGAAATTGAGTTATCTGTAGTGAGGTAGATGGACCCAGAATCTGTCTTACAGAGTGAAGTAAGTCAGAAAGAGAAAAACAAATACAGTATGCTAAAGCATATATGTGGAATTTTGAAAAGTGGTACTGATGAACCTAGTGGCAGGGCAGGAATAAAGACACAGATGTAGAGAACGGACTTGAGGTCATGGCGGGGGAAGGGGAAGCTGGGATGAAGTGAGAGAGTAGCACTGACGTATATACACGACCAAATGTAAAATGGATGGCTAGTGGGAAGCTGCTGCAGAGCACAGGGAGATCAGCTGGGTGCTTTGTGGCGACCTAGATGGGTGGAAGGGAGGCTCAAGAGGGAGGGGATATGGGGATATATGTATACATATAGCTGATTCACTTTGTTGTGCAGCAGAAACTAACACAACATTGTAAAGCATTTATACTCTAATAAAGATGTGAAAAAAAAATGGATTAAGGACCTAAACGTAAGACCTAAAACTATAAAACTCATAGAAGAAAATATAGGCAGAAAGCTTCAGGACCTTGGAATTGGCAATGATTTCTTGGATATGACACCAAAAGCATAGGCAGCAAAAGCAAAAGTAGAGAAATGTTATGATATCAAACTTAAAAACTCTGTGCATCAAAGGAAACAATCAACAGAATGAAGAGGCAACCTACTGAATGGGAGAAAATACTTGCAAATCATATATCTGGCATATATAAGTTGATATCCGGAAAATGTAAGAAACAACAACAACATAAAACAAATACCCTAAGTAAAAAATGGGGAAAGGACTTGAACAGACAATTTTCCAAAGAAAATATACGAATGGTCAACATGAAAAGATGCTCAACATCATTAATCATAAGGCAACCCAAGATCAAAACCACAAGATTATCACCTCATACCCACTAGGATGGCCACTGTAAAAAGAACAGAAAATAATGGGCTGATGAGGATGCAGAGAAATTCGAACCCTTGTGCACTGTTGATGGGAATGTAAAATGGTGTAGCCATTATGAAAAACAGTATGAGGATCCTTAAAAAATTAAAAATAGAACTACCATATGATCCAGGAATTCTACTTCTGAATATATATCCAAAAGAAGGCAAAGCAGAATCTTGAAGAGATATCTGCACACCCATGTTCATGGCAGCACTATTCACAATGGCCAAGAGGTGGAAGCAACCCAAATATCCATCAACAGCTGATTGGATAATGAAAATATTGTATAAACATACAATGGAAGATGATGCAGCCTTAAAAAAGAATGAAATCCTGTCACATGCTAAAACATGGATGAACCTTGAGGACATTATGCTAGGCGAAATAAGACAATCATGAAAGGACAAATACTGTATGTTTCCACTCACATGAGGTATCTAAAGGAGTCAAAAATCACAGAAACAGAAAGCAGGAAAGGTGGTTGCCAAGGGCTGGGAGGGAGGAATTAGTGGTTCGTGGGTATAGAATTTCAGTGTTGCAAGATGAAAAAGTTCTAGAGAGCTGTTGCACAACAATGTGAATATACTTAACACTTTCGAGCTGTACACTCAAAAATGGTTCAGACGGAACATTGAATGTTACATGTTTTTGATCACAATTAAAAAAAGACCAAAAAAACGAAAACAATACCTAAAATAATATAACTCAGAATTTTTAAAGAAATAAAACAATTGGTGAGGATGATGGAAATGACACCCAGTCATGAGACTTATACACAGTTCACTCTCCATAAACATGCACAACAAATTCTAAAAGACACAGAGCATGTTTCGATATCCTCTTTAGCTCCTCTTTCCGAAAATTCTTAGTGAAGAAACTAGTTAGGGTTCA
This sequence comes from Mesoplodon mirus, assembly GCF_964341445.2. Taxonomy (NCBI): domain Eukaryota; kingdom Metazoa; phylum Chordata; class Mammalia; order Artiodactyla; family Ziphiidae; genus Mesoplodon; species Mesoplodon mirus. The sequence continues at coordinate 66,050,595 of NC_138988.1, forward strand.
GTCTGGTTTCTCCATATGACACACGAAATGCTTATGACACTCAGTCATTGAGAAATCTGTTTCTTGCTTTGGGATCTTTAGGAGTGATTTTGGCGAGTTAGCTTTGCTTCTTTGATTGTTCACAGAAATTCTTTGAAGTATGAATCTGTGTCAGCTGGTCATGAGGGAAGGCTTTGTCCATCCCTGGCTGTGAATCACTGAGCTATGGACCTGCATCTGTGGCATCTGGAGGCACATTGTACTCTCTGCAGAGCATCATTTTGCATCCAGGACTAAGTGGGTCTGGGGTTTCAAACCTATTTTTGTTATTAGAATCACTTCCTACTTGGAGTGAAAGCCAGAAATAAATTCCCTGTTGACTGTGTTACTATTAAAACATTTTTCTCCCTCTTGCTTCCTGCCCTCCTGCCAACAGTTGCTAGGAGTTGGGACAAGCCTATTTCCTCATCCAATGTTGTGTGAGTCGTCACAAATTGTCCAAAATGATGCAGATAGTCATAGCTGGGACCAGAACTAGAATCTAGGTTTTTCTGACTACACATAGGATATTATCTCAGCTATAATTCTTGGCTATGGTTATTGGTCTTCGGTTAGTATGAATTCCAATTTTCCAAGAGTTTTAAGTTTAAAAGATTATTTTCTGGGACTTCCCTGGTCGTCCAGTGGTTAAGGCTCCATGCTCCCAATGCAGCGGGACCGGGTTCAATCCCTGTTGAAGGGAAGTAGATCCTGCAGGCCATAACTAAGAGCCCACATGCCTCAACTAAAGATCCTGCATGCAGCAATGAAGATCCCGTATGCCACAACTAAGACCCGGGGCAGTCAAATAAATAAATAAATACATACTAATTTTTTTTTTTAAAGGTTATTTTCTTGGGACTTCCCTGGTGGTCCAGTGGTAAAGAATCCACCTTACAATGCAGGGGACATGGGTTCGATCCCTGGTCAGGGAACTAAGATACCACATGCTGCAGGGCAACTAAGCCCACATGCCTCAGCTAGAGCCTGTGTGCCGCAAACTACAGAGCCGACGCGCCCTGGAACCCACGTGCCACAACTAGAGAAGAGAAAACCCGCACGCCACAACTAGAGAGAAGCCCAAGCACCACAACAAAGAGCCTGCACACCGCAACGAAAGATCCTGCATGCCTCAACGAAGATCCCGTGTTCTGCAACAGACCCAACGCAGCCAAAAATAAATTAAATAAATAATTAAATAATAAATAAATAAATCTTTTAAAAAAATAAAATAAATAGATTATTTTCTTTAAATTATTTTTAAAGACTAATAGGGAAAAAAACTTAACCAAAATAATAACACTCATTATCAGTATTTTATACAGGTAGGAACAGAGAGGAAAATTAACATTTATTCAGCATCTACTATTTGACAGACCTATACATACTTTATCTTATTTAATCCTCACTGCATTGAAGGATATTTATTATTATGTAAATACTTTCCCCTATACTTGACAGAATGAAAGAAGTCAAGTAAAGTACATTTATTCACATCATACTCTGGTTCCCATCCCTCCGTGGTCAAAGACTACCTCATGGAGCATCATTCTCTTGTATTTCAGTTGTGCATCTGTCACCATGTCTTGGTGAGTTCCTGGAGACCTCCCACACGACAAGAACAGAGAGGTAACAGGTGAGCCAAAGATACACAAGACAGCTGAGTCCAGGCACTGCCAGGTCACACCTACACCTCTGGTTGCCAATGCCAGATGGGGCACAAGAGGTGTCCCATATACCCACCAACTACAAACACATATCCAGACAGTCCATACTTCTTAATTCTAGCCTTCATCCAGCTGTCAAATTGTACCACCATCTTCTATGGGCCTATCAACACATGATACCCAATTCATGTTTAAAAATGTATGAAAATAAGAAGAATCTTCAAGATATTAATATTGCCATAACCTATCATTTTTCTCAGTCCAAAATATTAGTGATATCTAAACATGGATATTTTCAAAAGTAGTCCTCTTGATTTTAATTATCTATTTGAGCAAAAAAAAAAAAAAAAAGAAATAGTAAAACTAAACAAGCACTTTTCAGAGTTAAAAAAAAAACCTGTAGCCATGAGGAGTCAGCAAACAATTGAAGGGTTGATCTTTATTTTACTGAATCATAATTCTTCAGTGTATACTAGACAGCTTGGGGATAAAAAATGCCAAGCAAATACGGGGATGAAAAATTCCAGCAGACTGGAAAAACTAGCTTTCAAGAATGTGTGAAAAATTACGAAACAGACATTTGAGTTTCAACACAGGCAATTCAAAAGTAAAATTATGAAGAGAAAAAAGCAATCTATGCTATTAACTATAGCTATCCTATAGTATACTACTACATATTAGTAGATTAAGTAGATGATGATTACTATTGGCTATGAAGTAGATATGGAACTCTAGAAAATAAATGGAGAAATCATTAAGCTCTAGAAATTACTACAGATGTAGCTGGATCATATTTTTAAATAAATAAGGTTTCACACATACTCACATTTCCATGCCCTCTGGTCTTTTCAGATTAAGTCATCCAGGGCAGTTTTCTTTGCAGCTTTGGGGCAGGCACTATCTGGCAAAATGAAAAGGACAATGGAGTCAAGTGCTTGGCATTTCAGGCCTTGGCTGGCATAGAGACAGATGACTTGGGGAAAATGCATTCTCTGAACTGGAGAGAGAGAAAGCTAAAGAGAACTGAATTTACTCAAGAGCTATTGAGAGGGAGGAATGGGTAGGATTTGTTCATTAATTTAAGACTGCAGTAGAGGCCAGGGAGAAGTCAAGGGTAGTTCCTGGGCTCCTCTCCTGGGTAACCAGATGGATGGTAGTGTCATTCACTGCAGTTTGGACCATAGAAGGAGCTGATGGATTGGGAGGGTGGGGGGCAAAAAAGCAGTATGAGGCCAGGGGAAGGGGAGAAGGATTCAGCCTTCAGTCTGGGACAGGTTGAGATTGAGCCATCAGAGAGAAGCTGCTCAGTCAATGGCTTGATTTCTGATGCCCAGGAAAGAGATTTCAACTGGAGACGTTAATTTGGAAGAGATTAATATAGAAGATAAGAACCTACGTAAGGGATGAAATTGCCCAGGAAAAGTGTATAGAATAAGAATAGAAGGTGACCCAGGACATACCCTGAAGGAACACCAATAATTAAAAGATGGAGAGATACAAAAGAGCCCTCAAAGGAGACTTCGGGGTATTCAGAGCAGTAGGAAGAAAACCAGAAGATGGCGGTGTGACAGAAGCTACAAGAAGAACATACTTCAAGAAGAAATCGGTCATCAGTGTCACATTCTGCTAAGAGGAGAAAACAGAAGTTGAAAAGTGTCCACTGGATTTAGCAATACAGAGTTGTGACCTTGATAAGAAGCACTTTGTTGGCATGGTAGAGCAGAAACCAGGTGCCAGTGGGTTGAGGAGTAGCAGGTGACAAAGACAGCACAGACACAACTGCTGCTTATATCCACTCAGCTTATATCCAAGGACAGTAACTACCACATCCTGGAACCCATCCCTTAGAGCAGGGGTCCCCAACCCACGGGCCATGGACCCTATTACCAACCAGGCCCCACAGCAGGAGGTGAGCAACGAGCGAGCAAAGCTTCATCTGCCACTCCCCATCGCTCACATTACCGCCTGAACCATCCCCCCCACCACCACTCCCCGCAACCAGTCTTAGAAAAATTGTCTTCCATGAAAATGGTCCCTGGTGCCAAAAAGGTTGGGGACCACTGCCTTAGAGCCATCACATAGAGGGAATGAGTAGCTGAGTGATGAATAGACAGTGGGTATAACTCATCATGGTAATTTTCATATTAAAAACATAGCTTGTTGTTGAATTAAAAGGCAATAAATACCACTCATTAAGTAAACATTGACTTGCAGTGTATTAGGCAGAGCCAGAGTAAAAGCTGGGACAACCAGCTGTTCTTTTATTCCTCTATTAACTGTAAATCTTACCCCTAAACAATTTCAATTTCAGATCAGTACTAGAGATAAAAAAAAAAAAACAATAACAATCTCTACCAATTCCCAAACACGTCAAGTTGTATACACTAAATATCTCCAGGTTTTTGTATGTCGATCATACCTCAATAAAGTTTTTTTTTTAAAAGATCTCTACCAGTTATCTAAATCCTCAGGCAAAAATGTCAATAGATTTGATGGGCAGTCTTAAGAAATGTTACACTGTAAGAGTATAAATACTCTAGGAACTTCCTCTTAATTCATTTAAAGGAATCATAAATATAATGAGTCATATACATGTCATATATTCAAAAGAGAAGTATTTTGCTGCTTCTTTCCTTTAGAGGTGGTGCTAAAGCACAGGGAAAGAAGGGTATTCTGGGGCTTTGAGTTCCTAAAAGACCAGGCCCATTATCTGCCTCTTTTCTGTATCCCCAACAATATGGTAACTTCATTTGAATGAATGAATGGCTTGTTTCCTAAATGTACTGACATAAAACAGCAAGAAAAAAAAGCATAATAAGGACCACTGACTCTCACGGATCTTGAATTGAATGACTTTCTAAGAATAAAAAGGGAAAAATTACATAAAATTAAAGTATACAATAATATACTGAGGCATTCTTTTCAGTTTAATTTTATTGGTTTCTAGATCTGGACTCTTTTTTCTGTGTTGTTTATAAATATAACAGAAAAAAGAACTAAAGAAAAAAAAACAGCCGGTGCATTTTCTTTCAAGGTTCTACATGTTAGAAAGATATTTACTTGCAAGGCACATTCATTATACGCTGATACTTGACAGCCCTTCAGTGAAAGAGCTAAAGGAAATAGAACTTGGGGAAGGCAGAAACCTGACCTTTACAGAAGGCATTCCAGGTAGGGTTAGTCAGGTTCTGGTCCCAGCCAGAATCTTCTTTCATGATGGCAATTCTTCCTTTGTATCACCTGTGAGGCACTGAGTAACAATATGCTTGTAAATGATCCTTATTCCTCATGTATCAGTGGTTTAATACAATCTCCCAGGAAGGAGGAGACAAGGAAGAGAGTAAAATAAGCCTTTGTTGAAATACTGATTTGTTTCTGGGGACCTTTGGCTATTGCATTTTATCACAAGAACCAATTCCTAAGAAGAAACATTGAAAGTGGACCCCTTCCAAAGAGAAAGAAAATGTACTCCCCCAAAACGCGTGGGATGAGGTAGGTTCATGCACTTGTCAATGAGCCATAAAATCATTTTTCTCTGGTCACAATCATAATGGGCCTTAGGAGAAACCAGTGAACCAAGGAAACTCAAGCCCAAGGGAGTGGCTTTTAGAGACGGGCTGTGTTCTGCCTCTTCTTCCTGGTCTCTTGTTTTGACTCTATGCTGTGAAGGGAACTTGAGAGGGAAGAGAAGGAGAATTCTCCATGAACTTATAAAGGATTCAGACCACACTGGCAGTTTATTTTACTGTGTTCAGACATGTCTCTCCATTCTCTCTGTATCACACTCCCTTCCAGGTTCCTGCATGCCCAGATTTCCTTTTGATGCTAAGAAAAAGTGAGCCCCATCTTAACTTTATGGCTTCCTTTACCTCCTTCCCATAACCACTGGGGTCACATCATTTCTTTGCCTCTAATCCTGCTCAGCTTTCCCCAGCCCAGTAAGGGAGCATCCAGTATCAGTCTCCGGAGAAGCATAGCCTTCCAGCTCACACCCACAACTCCCAGGCTGCACCTAACTGCTGACCTCAGCCCCTCCCCTCCTCTCCTCATTTCTTCGTGGACTGGAGTGAAGACAGCAGAAGAAGAAACAGCAATCACAGCCTCCTAATGGGACAGGGAGGGATGTCCTACAGAAGGCAGTGGGGATGTGGTCTCTGGGTGGAAGATGGATGTCGGTGAAGACTTTGGGCGTTCATAAGGCATGCAACAGAGGAGGGAGGCCAAATAATGTGTCACGATGCCTGCATCCGTCAGAGGGCTCTGCCGGGCCTTTTCCCATTTGCATCCCAGACATAAAATGCTTTCAGAACAACAGTGCTCATAGGCCTTTAATGCAGAACCACCCATCCACACAGGATCCAGTAGAAACCGCTGGATATTTCTGGCACATGGACAGGGCCGACTTGGATTCTCCATATTCGTGCTGTTCTGGGTGTTAGAATAGATACAACAGTGCACAATACAAAGACACCCCTGTCCTCATGAACCTTCCATTCTTATAAAATCTATGTGAATTCTCTGACACTTCACTCCCCACTCTCCTTCCTCCAAGCTTGCTAACCACTACTTTCCCTTTCAAAAGTGACTCCTTTCTCTCTCAAACTATATCCTTCTTTGACCAAACTCCTCCATTCCATAGCACCAGTTGTCACCTCTACACACACAAAACTCCATCTTCTCTGCTGGGATCCTGGACAATCCTTCCAACTACCAAAACAAGAGACTGAAAGTTTTCTCCTGAGTCCTGGGGTGAAGGACGTGGTCATGCTCTCACCACCCACATCACTGCTCTTCCGTCTCACCAAGGAGGTTTGTTTTCCAAGATTCACATTGAAAACTCTAAACTCATGTTTTATATCAACAGGGACACGAACATCTATGTTTGCTCATTGAGGGTCCAGTTTATGCTGCAAGCTTGATAAAGAAAAGTATTCAATTGGGTTTAACAAACATGTACTGAAAAACTAAAATGAGCAAAACACTGTGCTTGGTCTGGAGACATACAGGCAAAAGGTGGATTTAGCTTAACGAGAAGACAACTGAGTAGAAATCAGTGAAGAATGAGTAAATAATTTAGCACCACTTTGAAGTGAGGCCAAAGTGTCAGCATAGAACCTCATACAGCTGGCGATATGGAAGGTTCAGGAAGTATCCAGGCAGAAGATAAACAGGCATGGGTTAAGAAGATGTCTTTAGAGATGATGAAAGAAGGCCGGATTTGAGAATTGCTGTGCAGAAAAAAAGTAATGGGGATTATGAAACCTCGGATGTGAGGGAGTAAAGGCCTAGCAGAAGTCAAAACCAAGGAGGTATGTTCCTTAGGAGGAATATTCATATCCCTTACCCCCAAAAGGAGGCTTTCATTGAGGATTTTTGGTTTGAAGGATTAAAGGGACCATAAACACGATAGTTTGTGAGGGCCTTATGATCAATGAGATTTCTAGAAATTGAGATATTCCAGAAAATTAACATTGTCACATGCACCATGTTGAAACTTGCTGGTCTTTTTTTTTTTTTTTTTTCAAGTGAAATATAAAAGATTGTTCTTGGTAAGTAGGGTAGAATAACTAAAACATTCCCATATCTAACTAGAATCTAGGTAATATTTTAAGAATCAGGGAATCTTTATTCTAAAAGAAAAAGGGCTTAGGAAAGGGCTAAATGTTTTTATTTGGATAATTGTTTGTTTATTTGATGTTGTTTAACTAGGTAGCATGTTTTCAAAATCTGAGGTTCTTTTTAATCCGGTAAATTTATGCTATTTTTATTCATCTCCATTCAATTATTTTATAATTCCAGAAGCTACAGTTTCTCTTAACCATTTTTAAACTTACAATTTATCATTACTAACATGTCTACCTCACAGATTTCACAAGTCAATTTAACTCAAATATTCCCCTTGAAGCCCAGGAGAGCACCACACCCCATCCTACAAGAATGCCTTGCCTTTGTTCTATGGCACGTTACTACTGTCAAAGTACTTTCACACACATTAAATTACTTCATCCTCACAAAGACCCTGTGAGGAAAATAAAAGACACTCTAATCCCCATTTTACGGGTGAGGAAACTGAGGCTCACACAAACTAAGTAAATTGCCCCAAATCACAAGCTAGTAAGTCAAAAATTCTTACTCTGAGTTTTCTAGTCTTTTGCTCTTTCCAGCATCCCACTGCGTCTCCTATCTTTCTATGCACCCAGTTTCTGTACATTGGGCCAGAATAGGGCTGTCTCTATCAAAGAAGAATTATCAGCTGTGGCTTAAACACACCCTTCAAACTAGTCTCATTTCCCAGAAATGCCAGCCAAACTGTACCCAGATCTTGTGCATGCATAAAAAGTGTGGAAGCAAAACACTACGCACCAGTGACACAGAGATACTTAAAAATAAAAAGTCCAGGGCTTCCCTGGTGGTGCAGTGGTTGAGAGTCTGCCTGCCGATGCAGGGGACGCAGGTTCGTGCCCCAGTCCGGGAAGATCCCACATGCCGCAGAGCAGCTGGGCCCATGAGCCATGGCCGCTGAGCCTGCGCGTCCGGAGCCTGTGCTCCGCAACGGGAGAGGCCACAACAGTGAGAGGCCCACATACCGCAAAAAAAAAAAAAAAAAAAAAAAAAGTCCAAAGTGTGTTTGTGAATAAATATGTCCACATCTCTTCTCCGAGCATACCTAGACTTGCTCCCAATGAGAACTACAGCTCTGGGCAGAACTGAATTTCAGGGTCACTAGATGTTGTTCTGGGCCTAATGAAAAGAATGGGAAGACATTTCCCTTTCTACACATCTCTTATTAAAGGAGAGAAATAGATGGAAGGAATTGGCCTGGGCCTCTGCCTCTCTATCCTGTGTTCCCTCCACCCATCAAAGTGTCAAAGGGCATAAATATTTTTAAGATTCTTGATACTTGTTACAGAATCATGCTGTCAGTCATGCTTTGATAGGAAGCTGGCTCCTTGCATAAGGCACGTAACCTATTCTGAAGGTATCTGAAACTTTTTCACAGTCTTCAAAGTGAATATCTGAGGAAACATAATAACAGTATTACCCACGCCTAGCCTAAGGATTAAAATGTTAAGGGTAAAACTTGAGGTATAGGAGAGACATTAGGGGGTATAGGGGCATATCTTACCCATCTCAGTCCTCTGTGCAGAAAGCACCAAAGAGACCCTCCTTTTATAAACACAGCCTGCATTTGAAAGGGCTGCAAGAAAAGTGCTATCTTCAGAAACAAGCCAAGCTACAGATAAGGCAAGAAGACGAAGGGAAAAAGTGGTAGAGAGGCTGAAAGAGAAGAGATTATTAATAACCAATTAGTGAAGCATTCTAAAGGAAGCAACTGGAAGATGGGAATGGGATAAGAAAGTGGGGAGAAGAGGGAGGAGAGAATGGATCAGAGAAGAGAAATCATGGGGAACGATTAAGAGTAGGGAGAAAAATACTTAATGACTTAATTTTGGTGGTGACCAAGACCAATGGGCATTCCAATTTAAATAAAAATATCTTGATAATACCTTAATGTTGAAGGCTTGACTGGAAATGAAACAACATCTCTAAGAGTTCCTCTGGATGATGGGTAGAGAATGAGAATATGGCAGTGGTTCTCAACCCAAAGTGCCACTTAGAATCTCCTGAAGATCTTTTATAAAATATAGATATCCAGGCCCCCTCTCAACCATTAAACTAGAATCACTGGGAGTAGACATGAACACTGGCAGTTTCTGGCAACAGGATTCTTTTTAAGGTCCCCAGGTATAGCCAGGGTCGAGGACCATTGACATGTGGCGGTGGTCCTTAAAGTTGCTATTGGACTACCAGTGTCACTGTAACCTGGGAACTTGTTAGGAATGCCAGTTCTCAGGCATCACCCCAGACTCACTGAATCAGAAATCTGGGGGTGGGGCCCAGCAATCCAAGTCTTAACAAGCTCTCTGAGTGATTCTGAGGCACACTAAAGTTCGAGAACCACTGAATATGGGATGTGGTGGAGGTGGTGTCCACCTGCTGCACAGAGACAGCTATAGCCATATCTACAAGTACCCTTCATGGTGAGCAGAAGTTATGTTCCCATCAGCATTCTATGAGAATTCTTACTGCCAAAATCTTTTTACATATAATTTTTGGCAGTTTGATAGGCAAAAAAAAAAGAAAAAAAGAAAAGAAAACTTTTCTGTCTTACTTAAGATTGAACGCTTTTCATATGTTTATAGTTAACATAAATCTTGCATGCGACAGTTCAAACTGATTTCTTTGATTTTAGTTTAAAATAAAAATAGAGACTAGCCAGTTACTGTTGAGTGGAGGGGCAAACACACTGAATAGTTGCAAGGGGGTAACAAAAGCTCCATCTAGCCTGCCTATGAAGGATAAAGATAGTGTTCTAGTTACCAACTTTCAGCCCAATAATATGAACATACACAATAACATTTGTTCATAGTCTCTATTTTTATGAAAAGAGAAAGGGAACCACGCTCAAAAAAAATTAAGGGAAAGAAAACGAAGAGGAAATTCCTCAGATTAAACAAGCTTAAATATTGGAAGTATCTGGAGTAAAACACAAGCAGAAGATGTGGTATATATTTCCTGAAACTGTTAGTTGTTAAGTGGAAGGAATCATGTTTCTGTATTTTCTTAAATAGAACTTGCCATAGTCTGGGTGGTCCATAAGTTTTAAATAATAGCAATTTGCTATCCAATCTGGCCTCATTTAGCTTCCTTTTTCACTTTAACATCTTGAATTTCTCCCAGTGCTTAGTTTGCAATTCACTCCAAAAAAAAACAAAAAAAAATCTAGCTAAGAACAAACATACTTAGAAAAAAAAAAGGCAAAATAAAACAATAGCGGGACTTCCCTGTTGGTCCAGTGGGTAAGACTCCACACTCCCAATGCAGGGGGCCCAGTTTCAATCCCTGGGCAGGGAACTAGGTCCCACATGCATGCCACAACTAAGAGTCCTCATGCCGCAACTAAGAGTCCTCATGCCACATCTAAGATATCTACATGATGCAACTAAAGATCCTGCATGCCACAACTAAGACCCAGTGCAGCCAAAATAAATAAATAAATATTTAAAAACCACCAACAACAACACCAACAAAAAAAACCCAATAGCTTCTTCAAGTTTGGGTTCAACTAACAAGTAAATTATTTATACAGAAAAAAAAATCTTCTCACTTCAACATACAAATTATCAATTCAGATCTTTGTTACTGCTTATCTAGACTCATAACTGTTTCCTTCCTTTTTTTATTTCACTCTGCTGCAAGATTAATTTTCTTACAGCAAAACTCAAAAGCTCTCAGTAACCTATCCCCCACTGCCACCCCATGCAGTACAGACAAGACGTTTAGCAGAGACAGGCCACGGGGAATCAGCTCTGGGGAGACTACAGAAGAGAGAGGAACGTGGTAATCTTCAAAACTGTGAGGAATTCTGGAGAGACTACAGACCATTGTCAGCTGTTGGTGGAGAGGCAAGCAGAGGCAGAGTAACAGGTGAGAGAGAGCTGTTAGTTTCTGCTCTGCCTCTCTCAGATTTCTTTTGGACCACTGCCCACCCAATTACCACTGGGAGTCAGAAGGCAGCAACAGGAGCCCACATAAAGGTGGGAACGCTGACCAGCTGCCCTGAGACCCACTCCTCCCAGCCTCCTTGCCAGCCCACATAAGGGATAGTAGGTCACATCTGAGAGAACTGTCTTCTCCCTTTAAAACTTTAGAGGAGAACCCTTACCAGAGGAATGCCTAGTTGGGGGTGAGGGGATGGCAACAGATGGGTGGTGTACTGCAGTTCTGGTGTCTAGGACTCTCTTCCTGGGGCTCATCTTCTAACCTCTTCTTAAAATCACAAGAAAGCCATAAACCAGGGCCTGAGCCTTGGTGTCTCATCCTGGTACCTGATAACTCTAGGGGGACATCGGCTCACAACCTAAATACCTGAGGTTAGAACCCCTAGAGAAGGAAAACCACAAGCTGCACAACATGGATCCTATCAAGCAGAAATACTGGAATAAGCAGATTAAGAATTTAAAATAAGCACAACCAATGTTGTCAAAAGGTACTGATAATATGAAACAGGGAAAAGTCAAAAAGATAGGCAAATTGAAAGATTAACTATTAAAAAAAAACACTCAAAGAAAGAATAGTAGATGGGATAAATAGCAAGCTGAATATAGCTAAAGAATAAACTGCAAAACTGAAAGAGCAGATTGAGGAAATTTCCTAGGAGGCAGAAAAAAATAGGATAAAGAAATAAATATAGAAATAAAAAGTTAAGCAGGGACTTCCCTGGTGGTGCAGTGATTAAGAATCCACCTGCCAATGCAGGGGACATGGGTTCTATCCCTGGTCCGGGAAGACCCCACATGCTGCAGAGCAACAAAACCCACGCATCACAACTACTGAGCCTGCACTCTAGAGCCCGCGAGCCACAACTACGGAGCCCACGCACTGCAACTACGTAAGCCCGCACGGTCTAGGGCCCACATGTCACAACTGCTGAGCCTGTGTGCTGCAACTACTGAAGCCCACGTGCCTAGAGCCTGTGCTCATCAACAAGAGAAGCCACCACAATAAGAAGCCCAAGCACTGCAACAAAGAGTAGCCCCTCCTCAGCAACGAAGACCCAAGGCAGCCAAAAATAAATATAAAAAAAAAAAAGTTAAGCATCATGGAAGATAAAAAGCAGACATGCTGACATACTGAAAATAGGAATCCAAAGGAGAGATAATTAAAGAGAGGAGAAAAAATATGTAAGGAAATAATAAAAATAAATAACCCTGAATTAAAGAAAGATGAAAGAACTTAGATGGAAGGAACTGAGTGCCAAATAAGATTAAGAACTCAGATATAATACTGGGAAATTTAAGCACATAAAAGATAAAGAAAATTCTAAGAGCTTCCAGAAAAAAGGAACATCTCCTATAAAGCTACAAGAATTGGATTTCTTAACAGCAACACTGGATCCAAATATTTGCAGATTTTCCAGATATCATTCTGTTACTGATTTCTAGTTTAACTCCCCTGTGGTCTGAAACATACTTTGTATGATGTGAATCCTTTTAAATGCATTGAGAGTTGTCTTATAGCTGAAAATATGGTCTATCTTGAGCAGACACTTTACCAAAGAAGATATATAGATGGCAAATAAGCACATGAAAAGATGCTCAACACAATTAGTCCTTAGGGAAGTGCAAAACAAAACAATAATGAAATACCACCACACACCAACCATACCAAGTGTTGCCAAGGATATAGTCCTTGGCAACTCTCAGGTACTGCTGGTTGGTTCAACAACTTTGAAAAGTAGTTCAGCAGTTTCTTAAAAAGTTCAATATACAAATTGTAAAATTTATTGTTCTAATTCTGAGAATAATACCATTAGTAATTTGATAGGGATGGCACTGAACTTGCAGATTGCTTGCTTTGGGTATTATAGTCATTTTCACAATATTGACTCTTCCAATCCAGGAGCATGGCATATCTCTCCATCTGTTTATGTTATCTTTGATTTCCTTCATCAGTGTTTTATAGTTTTCTGAGTACAGGTCTTTTGCCTCCTTAGGTAGGTTTATTCCTAGGTATTTTATTCTTTTTGTTGTGATGGTAAATGGGATTGTTTCCTTAATTTCTCTTTCTGATCTTTCATTGCTAGTGTATAGGAATGCAAGATTTCTGTGCATTAATTTTGTATCCTGCAACCTTATCAAATTCATTGATTAGTTAAACACAAAAGACCCTGAATAGCCAAAGCAATCTTAAGAAAGAAAAAATGGAGCTGGAGGAATCAGGCTCCCTGACTTCAGACTATACTACAAAGCTACAGTAATCAAGAACAGTATAGTACTGGTACAAAAACAGAAATATAGATCAATGGAACAGGATAGAAAGCCCAGAGATAAACCCACACACATATGGTCACCTTAACTTTGATAAAGGAGACAAAAATATACAGTGGAGAAAAGAGAGCCTCTTCAATAAGTGGTGCTGGGAAAACTGGACAGCTACATGTAAAAGAATGAAATTAGAACACTCCCTAACACCATACACAAAAATAAACTCAAAATGGATTAAAGACCTAAATGTAAGACCAGACACTATCAAACTCTTAGAGGAAAACATAGGCAGAACACTCTATGACATAAATCACAGCAAGATCCTTTCTGACCCACCTCCTAGACTAAGGGAAACAAAAACAAATAGGACCTAATGAAACTTAAAAGCTTTTGAACAGCAAAGGAAACCATAAACAAGATGAAAAGACAACCCTCAGAATGGGAGAAAATATTTACAAAGGAAGCAACTGACAAAGGATTAACCTCCAAAATTTCTCCAAAGAAGTCATACAGATGGCCAACAAATACATGGAAAGATGCTCAACATCACTAATCATTAGAGAAATGCAAATCAAAACCACAATGAGGTATCACCTCACACCAGTCAGAATAGCCATCATTAAAAAAAATCTACAAACAATAAATGCTGGAGAGGGTGTGGAGAAAAGGGAACCCTCCTGTACTGTTGGTGGGAATGTAAATTGATACAGCCACTATGGAGAACAGTATGGAGGTTCCTTTAAAAAAACTAAAAATAGAACTACCATAAGACCCAGCAATCCCACTACTGGGCGTATACGCTGAACAAACCATAATTCAAAAAGAGACACGTACCACAATATTCATTGCAGCACTCTTTACAATAGCCAGGACATGGAAGCAACCTAAATGTCCATCCACAGATGAAAGGATAAAGAAGACGTGGCACACATATACAATAAAATATTACTTAACCATAAAAAGGAACAAAATTGAGTTATTTGTAGTGAGGCTGTTGAACCTAGAATCTGTCATACAGAGTGAACTAAATCAGAAAGAGAAAAGCAAATACCATATGCTAACACATATATATGGAATTTTTAAAACTGGCACTGATGAACTTAGTGGCAGGGCAGGAATAAAGATGCAGATGTAGAGAACGGACTTGAGGGCACGGGGGGGACAGGGAAGCTGGGATGAAATGAGAGTAGCATTGACATATATACACTACCAAATGTAAAGTGGATGGCTAGTGAGAAGCAGCCACATAGCACAAGGAGATCAACTCGATGCTTTGTAACGACCTAGAGGGATGGGATAGGGAGAGTACGAGGGTGGCTCAAGAGGGAGGTGATATGGGGATATATGTATATGTATAGCTGATTCACTTTGTTGTATAGCAGAAACTAACACAACACTGAAGAAGCATTTATACTCCAATAAAGATGTGGAAAAAAAAAAGTTCGACATACACCTTCCATCTGACCCAGCCATTCCACTCCAATGAATTATCCAAGGAAAAAGAAAGTATATATATGTCCATACAAAGACTTATACGAGTGTTCACAGCAAATTTACTGGTAATAGCCAAAACCGGAAACAATCCAAATGTCCATTAACAAGTGAATGAATAAACAAACTGCCATACATTTATATAATGGAATAGTACTGAGCAATACAAAGGAATGAACTATTGATACATGCAGTAACATAAATGAACCTCAAAATACTTATGCTAAACAAGAATAACAGAAAGGAGTTCATAGTGTTTGATCGATTTATATTAAATTCTAGAAAATGCAACTAATCTACAGCGACAAAAAGCAGGTAAGTGGTTGCCTGGGGATGGGGAAAAAGGGCAGGGAGGGGTGGGAGCAGGGTTACAAAACAGCAGGAGAAAACTTTTGGGGGACATGAATACGTTCATTATATTGATATTATGATTACAGTAATGATTTTTAAGAGTGTATACATGTGCCAAGACTTATCAAAATGTACACTTTTAATATGTGCAGTTTCCTGTATGTCAATTATACCTCGATCAAGCTGTTAAAATGAAAAAAGAAAAAAAAGTTACCAGAAAAATAAAATTGGTCTGAAAAAAATAGATGAGGGACTTTCCTGGTGGTCCAGTGGGTAAGACTCCGCATTCCCAATGCAGGGGGCCCGGGTTTGATCCCTGGTCAAGGAATTAGATCCCACATGCATGCCTCAACTATAAGTCCACATGCCACAACTAAAAAGCCCACATGCTGCAACTAAGAGTCCACATGCCACAACTAAAGATCCCACATATTGCAACAAAGGATGCTGCATGCCACAACTAAGACCCAGCACAGTCAAAATAAATAAATAAATATTCAAAATCAACAAACTTAAAAAAAAAGAAAAAGATAGATGAAATACGAACCCCAATTTTTTATTTTTAAAAAATGAGCAAATAAAAGGAAAATTAAAATAAAAATACATATTTATAATAATCTAGAATTAAAACTCTAGATAATATCAACGCAGTGGTGGAGAGGAGAAGCCAAAGGGACATGAGATGACGTCTCTCAGTTGGAGTCCACTTGGGAGGCAGAAACACACAGCCATTGTTAACAGTGAGTATTGAACATAATTAAGGAATTGCTAGCCAGGTTGCAAAGAACTGGAAAATCAAAAAGGGAACCATTACCACCTCTCAAGCCTTCCTTTCCCCAGCAGTGGAGTCTATGCCAGTAGCAACAGTTGAGCCTGGTTTGCAGGGTTTCTGACATTCCCCCAGCCAGACTCAACGTGACCCACTGAGAGCAACGCCACCTCCTCAGAACTGTTAGTCCCGCTCTGAAGGGCTCCTCCTCCAAATTTACAGATTTGAAAATTTTCCATCTCCTCTAATATTCTACAGAAATATTAGGGAAATACAAACACCACTTATTGAAGAAATAATTAAGGAATTTTCACTAATTTTTTAAGCAAGATAATAGCATTGAAGTTATGTTTCCCCCAAAAAAAAGTCCTCATCCCTTAAGGATTCAGGCTGAAATAGTTACAGATGAAATAATATAATGTCTGTGATTTTTTCAAAGTAATCTGACCAGAGGGATTGCTAAAGTAGGTGGGGCTATAGATAAAATAAGATTTGACAGGAATTGATCATTATTACAAGTGGATGATGCGTAGTTCATTTACTTTTGAAATTTTCCACAACGAAGGGTATTTTAAAAAGCATGCACACAACCGTACTTATATAATAAAAGCATATACAGAAAAGGTGTGACTATCAAGTGCATTAGCATTGTTGCCATTGCTGGAAGTGGGAAATAAAAGGAAATAAAAATGAATGAATGAATGAAACAGAAGAGTCTAGCACAGACCAATGGCCAAACTTTGCTATAAACTGAGGAGTACCATTGGCTTAACTTTTAGCACAATATAGGACAAAACAAAACAAAGCCCCAAGTCTTTAGATTGGCATTTTACGTCTTCTAGATTTGGATCTACCTTTTAAAACATTTTTTATCATTCACCTTGAAAATCTAACATTCCATCAAAATAGAATATTCACTGTGGACTATGTCCTCTGATTCCATGATGTAGTTCCTAATGGTCTTACTGCCCAAAACTCTGTGTCCATGTCCCAATCTCTACATAACAACTTTTCACTTGTCCTTCAAAGTCTAGCCCATGTATCACCACCCTCTGATGCCTCCCCAGTGTCCTTCTCTTCCAGTGGAGAGAAATCTATGTACAAAACAAAACAGAGGGCTTCCCTGGTGGCCCAGTGGTTGAGAGTCCGCCTGCCGATGCAAGGGACACGGGTTTGTGCCCCGGTCCGGGAAGATCCCACATGCCGCGGAGCGGCTGGGCCCGTGAGCCATGGCCGCTGAGCCTGCGCGTCCGGAGCCTGGGCTCCGCAACGGGAGAGGCCACAACAGTCAGAGGCCCGCGTACCACGAAAAAAAAAAAAAAACAGAAACAAAAAACGAGCACTTCATCAGAATTTTGCTTAAATAATTATCCTTTCCTAATTCATACTAAAGTTTTTTTGGTATTTACCGTCGTTCTCAAGATCCAGTTCTTTGCAGTGTAGTATCCTAGGAAATGTACCAGCTATATTCATCTCTGTATCCCATTAGCACTGTCTCAAATATTGCAAGTGTCTCCTAAATGATCAATGAAGGAAGAAGAAAGAAAGGGTGGGAGGGAGGGAAAAAAAGATTGGAATGAATGAATTAACTGCATTTCAATTCACTGGTTCTTTCAAGGGAGAAAACTGATCAAAAAAAAAAAATCCAAACTCACTTAAAATCATAAGAATGATTTCATAACAAAAGATGTCATCACTTTTGTAACTATTTCTTCTCAGCTGTCTGGAGCTTCCTTTTTTTTTTTTTTTTAAGTATATACGTGCATATATCAAATGGGATTAAAAAAAGAAAAATGCAAGGTAAAAGCTGAAACACATGTTCAGAAGCCTTTTTGTTAGGACACTGTCCCTGCTTTATGCCCGAAACAATGGCAGCAACATGAAAGGGGTTGGATGGGGTGGGGGTTAAACCAGTTGCACTTGGAGGAGAGATGTGCTTCCCACTTCTTACTCCACCTCCCTCAGCTGATAGGCTCAGCAAGAGGAAAAAAAAAAAAAGCCAGGAGGACAAAGAAAACTCAGTCTTCTTATGGGCGGTGGCATAGAGAGTTCTGGGTTCTCTGCCTGTCCGTGGTTTTCCTAGGTCTGGGACCTTGGACAAATCATTCAACCTCCAATCTTCTCTGCTGAGTCTCTTAATTTTAAAATGGGGCAACAGCTATTGTAGTCTCCGTGGTTCTTGCTGACTGCCTTTTCTGAATTTTCTTTTAAATGACTTGATGCCTTTTGGGGGAAAAGGAGGCCGCTGCAGTTTCCTTGCTCAGAGGGGAATCGGTTGGAACCGCCAGGACACTCTTAAGGAGACTAGTCTCTGAAAGGAAGGTGGGCAAAAAGGAGGGATGGGGGTGTCCAGGCGGCAATGAGGTAAGGAGGTGCCACAGAAGCGTACCTAGGAGGCTTGGAGACCATCTGGCTTCCAGCAGAGCTGCCTCCAGACCAAGTGCAGTTCAGCCCTGGGGACATCTCTCCCGGCACTCTGAAGCCGCTGAGATTCTGACGGCTGTACACAGGTGGAGGCAGCATCCGGGGACTTCCCTGTCTATACAGACCTGGGATGTCTGAAGAGACCGACCTTGAGGCACAGGAAGTGCAGTGGGTGTGGCCCAGACAGAGCGGGAGAGAGAGCATGTGGGTCCATCGCGGTGACAGGAGAGGAGGGGCTTATAAGCCTGGTGCAAGGCACCCCTTCCAGGACTCTCAGAAATACCTAGTGGGAAATGTGGGAAAGTGAGGGATGGGGGCAGGGGCTCAGGTCAATCAGTCGCATTCTGGGGAGAAGAACCAGGGTAAATTGGATATTAAAAATTAATGATATTCACACACTACTACTATATAAAATTGATAAGGAATAAGGACCTACTGTATAGCACAGGAAACTCTACTCAATACTCTGTAATGACCTATATGGGAAAAGAATCTTTAAAAAGAGTGGATATATGTATATGTATAACTGATTCACTTTACTGTACACCTGAAACTAACACAACATTATAAATCCACTGTAGTCCAATAAAATTTTGTAAAAATTAATGATATTTCATTTTATACCCCAGGTGGATGAAAGCAAGACTTGCTGCTGAAATCACTATGTACATCGTGCCATATTTTGCCAGTTCTAAGATCCATTACACTTGACCCTTGAATAAGGAAGGGGTTAGGGGTGCTGACCCTCTTCACGGTTTCACAGCTGAAAATCCGTGTATAGTGGACCCTCCATACCCCAGGATTCAACCAACAAAGGATTCTTGTAATACTGCTGTATTTACTACTGAAACAAATCCATATAAGTGGATCCAGCAGTTAAACCCCTTGTTGTTCAAGGGTCAACTGTAGTTGTCAGCTGCACCATCAATTAACTAAGAAGGGTTGGGGGGAAAAATTTATTTTACCCCAGCCATAATGCTAATCATAAACAATGATCATAAAACAAATCGTGACTTCAGACTGTAACAAAGAAGAATCGGAACTGAGGAAATATATTTTTACCATTTAACAAGCTTTACTGTTATTCAGCAGTATTAACAGTTAAAATTAACAGTGCTTTTAATGGTTTGATAATTGTAAAATTTCTCACACACATAACTTTTACACTTTGAAATATACATACACCGTTTTACATGAAGTTTTTGCACAGAGCTAGGATGGAATATAAATGATTTTGATCAATATTTCTTCCCACTAATTAAGATAACTTTATTTTTAATGTAAAATATTTAAGGAGTGACTTTCAGTAGGAAATAAGGTGATAATTCATACTCAAAAGGAAGGGCGAGGGACTTCCCTGGTGGTGTAGTGGTTAAAAATCCTCCTGCCGATGCAGGGGACACAGGTTGGAGCCCTGCTCCGGGAAGAGCCCACATGCTGCAGAGCAACAAAGCCTGTGCATCACAACTACTGAGCCTGTGCTCTAGAGCCCGTGAGCCACAACTACTGAGCTCACGTGCCACAACTACTGAAGCCCGTGCACCTAGAGCCCGTGCTCTGCAACAAGAGAAGCCACCACAATGAGAAGGCCACGCACCACAACGAAGAGTAGCCCCCGCTCGCCACAACTAGAGAAAGCCCATGTGCAGCAAAGAACCAGTGCAGCCAAAAATAAATAAATAAATAAATAAGAGAAAGACAAATATCCTAAAAAAAAATAATAAAAAGGTAGGGTGAAAGTACATATTTTATTGTATTTTTTTTGGAAAAGCTTTCTAAATGTTTTATTTGGCCATTAAATGTTGCTAAAATTTTATCAGTTTATTCTCTATGAAAATGTAGATGTATCCTAAACCAGATATTTAAGTAACATTTTACTGGAAACAAAACGCTATGTGGTTATATAAGTAAGACTTAAAAATGAGACGTAGCCCACATACTGTAGAATATTAATATTAAAACAGATATATTAAATGGTGAGAAGATAATTTCTATTATATGTATAGAAGGAGTTAAACTTTGGTTAATTGGGGGATATGAGGAAAAGAGAAATCTCTTCACAAAACAATTGATATTTTATCTGTAAAAATCAATGATTATTATGTCTTATTCCAGGTAATACAAAGATAATAATAGTTCCTTAAAATTTATAATTATAGCAGTTATAGAAATATTCACTTACAGCTGAAATTTACTTTCAAAAACTACAGTATGCATATGTAATAAAAATAAGTGCATTTCCTACTATTACGCATAACTTCCATCAAAGGTTAATAGTTATATTATTCTAGAATCATCAATATACAAGTATTTCAGTATCAAACAGTTTATAAACATGTTTTCAATCTCACTTTCTCAGAAAGGCCTTTTCTGATACTATCTCCCATATGGGGATATATGTATATGTATAGCTGATTCACTTTGTAATAAAGCAGAAATTAACACACCATTGTAAAGCAATTATACTCCAATAAAGATGTTTAAAAAAAAATCTAAAAAAAATTTTTTTAATTAAAAATAAAAAAATAAACTGTATCCTCCTCTCCTTATTCCTTTCCATAGCACTCTTCTACTGTCCTAAGACATCATAACTTAAAGTTATGCATTAATTCACACATCTCTTTATTTAACACCACTTTCTTTCTATCCAAACTGGCTGTAAACAGAAAGAGAACTACTCTGCCTTTTGTTCACTCTTTTGTCCCAGCACCTATCACAATATTGGGCACCTAGTAGACAATTAACTACTACTCATTAGATCTCTTCATATTTCCCTAGTACCCTTACTTTTCTCGTTTTCCTGCCTCTTTTCCCTTTTTTAAAAAATTATTTTTTATTGAAGTATAGTTGATTTACAATGTTGTTAGTTTCAGTTGTAGAGCAAAGTGATTCCGTTACATATATATATACATATTCTTTTTCAGATTCTTTTCCCATATAATTTATATATAGTAGTATGTATGTTACTCCCAAATTCCTAATTTATCCCTCTTTCCCATTTTTGAACCCTGACACTTCCCAGCTCCTCCATTAACCCCTGCAAAGTATTCACCAACCTCTGGGACTAGGAGAACATCACTGAGAAGCAAGCCATGGATGCCCTCAAGGATGGTGCCACCACCCCAAGAGGGGAGAAGGAACACAGACACCCTCCGGAAATGCTACAGGAAAGGGGGACGGGTAGGGGAAAAAGGTCTCTGATTCCACAGGGCCAACAGCTGACTTTGCAGGAGAGCCCTGGGCCCCTTGCCTTTGAGCCCCTACACACTGGGGAAGAGCAGGTGTCACAGGTAGGCCTGGAGAGCTGAAGTGGAGAAGCAAGGTGGTGAACACCTGGACTTGGATTCAAACTCTGCCGTTTACTAGATATGTAACTTGTAAATATGCTTAAATCCTTGAAGGTTGCTTTTTTCAGCTGCCACATGGAGCTATTATTGCTGGCCCCATAGAGTGGTTGTGAGAATTAAATGAGATTATGCTTAAGAGTTTGAACACAGTAACGGACACATACTATGGCCTCAGTGAATGGAACACAGCCTCCATAATTATTGGATCCTGGCCTTGAACTGGATGAATCAGCTTCCTTCACCTTTTCCTGTCTTGTAGAATGAATCACCTACCCAGTATCTTCCCAATGAGATAGCATATCTTAAATATGCACAAATGCAGTTTTGGTTTCTTTGTTTTGTTTTGTTTGGGGGGTTTTGGGGGGGTTTTTTGTTTGATTTTACTATAGGCACTAATCAAAGAGATACTGTTCTGTTCCTCCTACACCCACATGCACCCACTTGAGTATTGAGACACTGCAAGTTTTCTCACAAGATAAAGGATGTTCATCTTACTCTCTCTGCCTGAGCCCGGCTTGGAGGCCCCTTGAAATACCTCAAATATAGTTTTAGAAAGAAGATGGTAAATGGGCCTGTACCTTTTATTAATACAGGCACACCTCGTTTTATTGCACTTTGAAGACATTGCATTTTTTACAAATTGAAGATTTGTGGCAACCCCACATCAAGCAAGCCTATTCATGCCACTTGTTCAATAACATTTGCTCACTTCGTGCCTCTGTGTCACAATCTGGTAATTCTCTCAATAGTTTACACTTTTTCATTATCATTATATTTATTACAGTGATCTGTGATCAGTGATCTTTGATGTTATTACTACAACTCGCTTAAGGCTCAGATGATGGTTAACATTTTTTTTTTGGCAATAAAGTATTTTTTAATTAAAAATTTACATTTTTTAAGACATAGTACTAGACTACAGTATAATGTAAACATAACTTTTATATGTACTGGGAAACCAGAAAATTCATGTGACTCACTTTATTGATATTTGCTTTATTGTGGTGGTCTGAACCAAACCTGCACACAGTCTCTCTGAGGTCTGCCTGTAGTATCTGCAGAGAACTTTCTTCTGTAGAGAAGTTTTTCAAAGCACTTTCATATATGTTATGCTGTTTAAACCTCACAATAACTCTGTGGCTGGAATTGTTATCATTTTCAATTTCTTTTCTTACGTTTTTTCTTAATCTTGTTTTTTTTTCCCCCAGAACCCAGGCTAGGATGTTAATGTATTTGCCCAGAGTCCTGTCACTAGCACACTAATATCTGAAGGAATGAGTTGGTCCGTAAGGAACAAAAGACACTCCTCCAGGCTGTCCCTGGTTGTGTTTTTTTTTTTCTTCTTCTCTTTCTCCCTTTCTTCTTTCTTTCATTTTCCCCTCAATTCTTTCCTCCTCTCCCTTTTTCCGGTAACCCCTCATAATCTACACCAGTTTTCATGCCCTTCCTCTGGGAGTCTGGAATGCAATACTAATGCGATTACTAAACTACAAGCCTCAGAGGAAACAAAACACAATAGCCTTTTTTTTTTTTAATTACTTCAACAGTCTTCTTTCTCAGTTAAAAGAAACCCAGCTTTCATTAATCATGCAGCATGTTACCAGAATTGAGCTGTTAACAGACTTTTAAAAGTCGGAATAAATATTTGCAGGCTTACATTAGCACTTCTTTTTGCCTTTTAAATAAACTACCATATAATCATCTGAATATAAAACAGCCCTAAAACTATATAAACTGGCCATAACTTGAAAATGAAAACTCAGAAACCTCAGAACATATTACTCTAGTTAAAATGGGATGACCTGAATCTCCTTTTTACAACTAGAAAATACAAAAATGGATGAAAGAGAAAACTGTTGCTGGGGTTCCATCTTGGGGCAGAATTTATGTTTGTTTCTTATGAGGAGAAGAAAAAAAAAAACAGGATTTATAAACAACCTTGAGTGTAATATAATATGGATTAAACTATTTATTTCTTACAAATTTGACCTCATCAAATGTACCAAATATCTGAAAAATGGGACAATTTGTACTTTTTCCCTCTGGTTTTACATTCTAGATGCCCTTCACCACCCCGTGTTAGGAACTTTCTATCAATGTGGTCTCCATGCAGAAGAGCAGAGTCTAATGTTAGCAAAGGCAATGCCACTAATTATCATTTTCAATCCAAGTAAATTCTGGAAAAAAAAAAAAACCCTGACCCAAGTAACATGTCAAGTCAATTTAATGAACATCAAAGCAAATATTCTTTGACATTTTGACACTATTTTGACTTACTGAATCAATCCCATCTTAAATCTTTCTTAAATACTTGAGGTTTTAGAAATTGTTTAAATGTTGTTTCTAAGATCTAGAGATGCATAACAAACTATCAAAGGTAACTAAAGCATCTGTCTTTCAATAACAATTACAACGATTATCTCATTTTGAAGGATTTTAGGAAGGAAGCTATATGCCCTACCTGAAGGAAAAAACTCTCTACTTCAACTAATAGATTTTATCCCCAGCAGGAGCAAAGGAAAATACTCTAGAGCTGGTAGTTTTTTTGGCCTGCAAAATCACAGCTCTGGTAGTTAAATCATTAGCAAAGCTAACCAGAAGGGGCTTCCCTAGGGGCTTCCCTAGGGGCTTCCCTGGGCTTCCCTGGTGGAGCAGTGGTTGAGAGTCCGCCTGCCGATGCAGGGGACACGGGTTCGTGCCCCGGTCCGGGAAAATCCCACATGCCGCGCATCGGCCGAGCCCGTGAGCCATGGCTACTGAGCCTGCACGTCCGGAGCCTGTACTCTGAAACGGGAGAGGTCACAACAGTGAGAGGCCCGCATACCGCAAAAACAAACAAACAAACAAACAAAAACAAACAGAAGGTCTGACATATGCAAATCATCACAATAGTAATAACTTCTCTCTATTACTTTCTTCAAAATGGCACCTAAAATCACTGTGCTTACTCTCTTGTTTATTTTCTGTCTTCTCCCTCTAGAAGGAAAGATCATGAGAACAGAAAGGTTGTCCTTCCCATTCACCCCAAGTCCCCAGTACCAAGAAAAGGATCCACATAGAGTGGGTACCTAGCAAATATTTGTAAAATAAACAAGCACACATTTAATCCAACTGGCAGAGAATTGCCTTCATTATATAATCATGGAACTTTATGTATTGCCTAAATTTCCAAAAGTTCTTTGTAGCCCAGATCAACATTGGTACTCATTTCATAGCTAGTTTATGGACATATTTAATCCATGTTCTTAAATATTAAAAGACATCTGTAAAAGATTTCTTAGTTATTTGTTTTGCAAAGTGAAAACAAGATGATAGTGCCTAAATCTACTTCAGTAATAATCTTAACTTCAAGGACAAATTCTCACATTCAAGGTTTTAGCTATCACCCTTGCAATTTAATTATGACTCAGAAAACCCACTGAATATCCCCATAATGGTTCGTGAGCTCTCACAAAAGTTACATTCGGTTTTCCTGGGCAGGAAAAAAGGCTGTGCTGTGTGCTTGAGAGACATCTCTGGGCAGAGAATTTTATTTTCAATACCATGACTTTCAGTGAATGATACTGAAAAGGAGTGGCCTGTTTTACATCTATGGGTTTACTTTAAGGAGTGTAGTTATTGAAGATTTTCCTTTAGAAAGAAATCATTTCTTGAGGGTCTTCTCAAGGTCATCCAGTCTTTCTCTCTATCTTCTTCCATCAGCACGTGACTTAGGTAATTATTCTAATGCCCCAAAGTTCTGGACAAGGAAATTAAAAGGTATAGAGAGAGAAACAGAAATTTATAAAGACAAAAAAATCAAGTTTAAGAATTTCTTTTGTACAGTCTTGAGCCAGTAAGGATGATTGTCTGATTCCGAAAGTCTCTACAGAATGAAATGACACCATCGCTCTTAGGGCAAGTAGGGTCCTGATTTTTCTGTCAAAAGACCCGGGTTTAAGTGCAGGTTCTATCATTCAACTTTTCTCCAGCTCAGTTTCCCCATCTCTAAAATGAAGTCATATTAAAACTCCACAAGATTATATAAACCAGTTGTGAAAGGGGGGCATATATATTAAGGCAGCGTATTATATGTTATATTAAGGCAGCCTATGTGTAAAGGCAGCCTGCAGGCAGGAGTCAGGTGAGGGTACCAGGAGGAAAGACTTTGGGAAAAGATGGGGTGAACCTGGGTGGTCAAGCCATCAACTGGATGAAGAGAGACACTGACCTTACCACCTGCCCGAGGCCAGCAGCTCCTTTACCCAGAGAAGAAAGTCATTTCCTGGGCCAGCCTTCTTTTGGTATTAGTTCTTAAAAGACAACTGATTGGTGATATTTTGTTTGTTTGTTTGTTTGGGTTTTGGTTTTTTGTTCTTTTTTTTTTTTTTTTTTTTCTGTTGATCGGGAATATTTTGAAAAAGAGGGGAGGGAAAACCATGTGCCAAACTTCAACTCTTGAAGAACTGGGTTGGTGATGAAATACTCATGAATCAATGCCCACTGCCAGGTGCTGGCGGAGTTGGAGAAATAATGTGTGTTCTAATCCCAGCCTGGCCTTATGCTAGTGGTACCACTTTGGGGGAAGACAGGTAACCTCTCAGCCTCAGTCTCCTCCCTGTAAAATTGCCCTACTCCACAGGTGTGTTATAAGAATCAAATGAGGTAAACTATGTGAAAGCTATACTCTCATACACAAATATGAGTTATTAGTGTGCTTGTTCTTAGAACTCGCAAGGTTCAGAGAGAAAATAATGAAAGGGCAACTTAAATTTGTAAAATAAACCAAGACCATCTACTATAAGTCTTGTGAATCAGAAATTCACACTGTTAAGAAGATTAAATAAAATGGTGGATGGAAAGCCCCAGATGCAGTGTAGGTATATGAGAAATGTTTGTTCCCTCCCCTCTTAATTCTCCCTTTCTTCTGTCAAAGCACTTGGTAGGCCATAAAAGCCTAATCAAAATTTAGGTATTACTGTTTATATGGTTTGGTTTGGTTTTTAGCAGTGTGAGGAAGGTGGAATGAACTTGGACTTTGAAGGCAAACAGGCCTGGTATCAAATCCTGGTTTTGATGTTCACTTGCTGTTTCTAAGTGTGGCCTTTGAGGATGGAATAATCTGTGAGCCTCCGCTTCCTCTTCTGTAAAATGGGCTCATACCTCACAGAAGTCTTTCCCAAACTTTTCTATAATGTTGCACACCTTGAAAAGGAGAATATTTTTACTGCAAAGAATGTTGCCACCCACAGTGAGATGTGACCATACCAGGTGGCAGTGATCACCCAGATCAGGTGCTGCTTTATTTGGTTTGTGGGGAGGAATAAATGTGAGCCTTCCTGATCATAATAGATGTAGCATGATTTCTTAGATCCCTTTCCTTCCCTAGATCAAGGACAAATGGAGCAACATACTTGGCTGGCGTGCATCTCCCTGGCTGAACACTCCTCAGAAGGGCAACGGCGGGCTGTACCAGGGCAGGGCTGCCCATCCCGAAGTGATGCTTTGTGGCAACTCTCTTTGTGAACTCACTGGCCCACGTGCCATGTGAGCTGTGGCCTGTCCTCCTTGAAGCCCCTACAACGCCCCTACCTGAGGCCATGGGGTAGCTGCTGGGTAGCAAGCTGTTCTCTACTTTGTCCAGGCTACTTCTTGGGGAGAAGTAAGGTAGAAAACCCATAGAGATTTGCCTGAATGACACTTCCAGAAAAGACACTGGCAGAAGTCACAAAACCTTAAAAATGAAAGTCCCAGAGAGGCA
This sequence comes from Mesoplodon mirus, assembly GCF_964341445.2. Taxonomy (NCBI): domain Eukaryota; kingdom Metazoa; phylum Chordata; class Mammalia; order Artiodactyla; family Ziphiidae; genus Mesoplodon; species Mesoplodon mirus. The sequence continues at coordinate 66,078,230 of NC_138988.1, forward strand.
GTTTTCAGTGGCCAGGGGGGAGTTTTAACCCCAGCTTTTACAGGTACTGAGCTTTTGAGTAACAAGGGAGTGTCATTCCAGAAAAATCTAAAACTTCTTACCATTCCAGCAGCAGAAGCATCATCCATGGCTGGAAGATGCTTCATGAGCTCACTGCTATTTGAGTGTAGTACTGTTGCTACTCCTGAAATTCCTACCCTGCCTTGAATGATGCAAAAGAAGTACCATTTCATGAGCCCCAATATGTGTCAGATGCTCTGCAGGTTATTTTCAATCTTTACAACTACTCAGCAAATTAGCACCCAAGCCTTCTTCCAGTATGCTGTCGGGCTGCACCCCGCAGCTTGCCCAGCTTCAAGACCGAAGAAAGAGCCCGGAGTCAGCAACAGAGACGTCAATGGCTTAATGGATGGGGGAGCTTACACACCAGAAGCAAGATCCTAGAATGACATCCCACTATGTGGCAGTCTTTGCTGGGGTTGGGGGGTGGCGGGTAGGAGGGATATGTGTGCTGGGGGCAGGTTACCAGTTACAGGGGGAACTGACGTCAGCTTGGTTATGGATTACCAGGGAAACCAGCAGAGGGGCACCCCTCACCGCCCCTTTGATAATGTATCACGGTAGAGATGTCTTATCTAAAGTTAAAACAATCACTAGCTGGGGCAGGGGCAAGTATATATCAATAGGAAGGTCAGTCATGTGAGTAGGTGTAGGTGAAGCAGGCACTGGTCGAGCAGGGGTTGGGAACAAGCGAATAGCCATCTTGGATGGCCTGATCATACATATGACATATTCCCTGTCCAGTAGGAAAAGAGCTTTTAAGAAAGCTAATGAGTTTTCATTCTTTAAACTGAATTTTAAGAAATCTAGACAGGGGACTAAGAACTCTGCAGTTTAATATTAATATTGGTACAAATATATAACTAGCCTCACATGGACAGGAAATAAGATGCTATGGAGAGTAGACCGGGGTTGGATGACTAAGAGAACACAAGGAAAAGAAAAACAGGATAAAGTAGGGGCCCTAACCTCACCCTCCTATCATAAGCTCCAGAAGCATACTACAGACAAAGAGTGTATTAGACAGCTGTATATATTTGTGTTCATGGTAACTGCAAATAAAGTGATACTAACCATTGTATATATTCAGTTCATCTCAACTAATCATTCTGATGACCTTAGAAACCCTTGCAAAGATTTAAGGAAAGGCACCCACGTAATACTCAGAATTAATCCTGATCCATGTAGACCAAGATTTCTCACCCTTGGCACTGCTGACATTTTGAGATGGATGATTCTTCATGTGGGGCTGCCCTGTGCATTGTAGGATAAGTTGCATTTTAGATGAGTTGATTTTTTTCCCCCAAAGGTACCTATTACATTTTAGCCTAAGTACTAAAATAAATGGCAGGGGTATTGTGTGTGGAAAAATACCTTCAGGAAGTAAAATTACGTTATTCCTTTTTTTTTTTTCTTTTAGGAACTGATCTTATCAAAGCAAAATTGCTCAATATTTAGTACAATTGCCTTTTCAAGTATATGTAATTACAGTTAGCACCTTTTCACATCTCATCATCCACAGATGATAGGCTGCTGTGTGTCAAAGGTGAATTATTTTATGTTATCTAATCTACAATGAAGTTTACGTATATCTGTGTGAACAAGTGTAAGCGAAATGGGAGGAAAGGGGTGTAGACTAACATCAGGGATCTTTAAAAGGGTAAATACATGCTTGAAAGACTTATTCTCCTTTTGACAGTGGGCCTACTTTGACCATAATAATTATCCATGCCAGCTATTGTGAAACAGTTTATACTACATGTGACAAGCACAATTTTTGGTTTTGTTTTTGGCTTTGTTTTTAAATGCAAGGTCCCATAATTTATAACAATAGCTAGAACTTTTGGAATAAAAACCACTGGATAACGTCAACCGTCTCCAATTTCTGCATGAAGGACACTGATTTCCAGTAAGGGATTAGCCTACTGCTCATTCCTTCCTGTCTTCTTGGATCGCCCCTCATCCCTACGTTCCTCTTTTTTTCTTTAGCACTCACTTAGAGCTAACCACTTGAGATCATACTCAGCAAGATTTGCTCTACAGTAATAAGAGGGGGTGAATACCCAAAACAAGATTAGCCATGCAGTGATACTGAACATGGGTAATAGGTATATTACACTATGTTCTCCCTACTTCTGTGCTCGTTTTGAAATGTCTATCAAAAAAAAGCTGTGTTTTGGGCTTCCCTGGTGGTGCAGTGGTTGAGAGCCTGCCTGCCGATGCAGGGGACACGGGTTCGTGCCCCGGTCCGGGAAGATCCCACATGCTGCGGAGCGGCTGGGCCCGTGAGCCATGGCCGCTGGGCCTGCGCGTCCGGAGCCTGTGCTCCGCAACAGGAGAGGCCACAACAGTGAGAGGCCCGCGTACCGCAAAAAAAAAAAAAAAAAAAAAAAGTCAAAAAAAAAAAAAAAGCTGTTTCTTTAACTATACTCCAGTGAAAAGAGTGAGTCTATGGAACTCAGCTACCACATTGCCCATCCCAATACATCTTCCCTAGCATCTCACAGGAAGACGATACTATTATTTAAAAAAAGTAAAGAAGCTCACCTCTTTACGTGAGCTGTGGATCCCATCAAGTCATGTCTCCTGAGAGATCTTGCCTCTAAGGCATCCTTTCTCACTCCCACATCTTTAACCTCATCCCCAGCTGACTCCTACCCGTCTTCTTTACACACTCACGCTTCCCCAGCTTAATAAAGGGCTTCCCTTGACAAGCAGGTCTTTAGTAACTCTACATGAAAATGAACATGTTTATATTTTTTAAATCCATATAAACTAAAAATTGGCTTTTAGAAACTAAGTTAAAAGAGGTGTTTCTTGGGACTTCCCTGGCAGTCTGGTGGTTAGGACTCTGCGCTTCCACTGCAGCGGGTGTGGCCTGGATCCCTGGTCAGGGAACTAAGACCCTGCATACAGCACAGTGCGGCCAAAAAAAAAGGTTTTGTTTTTTTTTTACTTAAAATAGCAATTGCGCGTCTCAGCATCATGCGTTAGAAATACTACACAATACAAAAAGGTTTGCACTTTTTCAACTAATCCAGTAGTATTAACATCAGAGAATGTTTAGGTTGGAAGGGAAACCACATTTCTTCCAGATTCTCACTGGAACAGGTGAAGAGGTAGGGGTCCCCTATGATACACACAACGTTGCTTAGGTCCACCCAGCTGGTTACCCTCTGAGCTAACATGAAGACCCCAAACTCTTGGCTACTGCTCTTCTATCATAAGGTCCTGGAGGCCTTCTTCAGTATAATCAGTTCAGATTCAAAGTACAGTGAAATTGTAGAGGAGAAAATCCTTTCCACAGCTTTTGGATTTTGTATTACATAAAGTTAACTGTCTTTCTACCAACTAATGAAAATAAAAAGAAAGTCTTAAGCCCCTCACTAGCAGACCAGAGGTCTTTTGGGGGAAAGGTGTGTCAAAGGAGGAAGGCTGTAGTGGAGGAAGTATCAAGAACCAGGAGTCCCACTGCAGGAGGCCATCTGCTTCACGCAGGATGTGAAGTGCAGCAAAAGTGCACAGGCTTTGAAACCACACTGGAGTTCAAATCCCTGCATAGCGACTACCTGTTGCTATTACTGGATCTCAGTTGCCTCGTCCATAAAACGAGACAACAACCAGGACTGCCTCACAGATTTCCAAATCAAAGAGCGTGGCATAAAGCAGGTGCGCCATAAAGAGTAAGGTACTGACACCACCCAAGAGACCATCTAGGGGATGCTCAGGCCAAACGGAGCAGTAAAGGCTGGTACGGGTGACCGCAAGCAGCATGAACCTCAGAGAGCCCTAGGCACAGCCCCTCTGCTCTCCTCATTCGCCCTGTGCAAGGGCAGCTCCGGGTTCTACGCGGAGCCGCTGACTCAGGGGAAACTAGGAGCGGCGTGGCCACAGGGAAACATATTTTTTTCCTCTTTGACCGGAAGCCCGAAAACCGACGAGACTGAAATGGCTGCCGCAACATCAGCCTCAGCAGCCCCGGGGGCAGGAGTGGAGGACCACACATCCAACTTGACTAGCCTCTCCGGGATTGACTTCCAGCTCTGAGCCGGCACAGAGTGCTGAGTCACGGCGAGGCGGCGCTGTGCGCGGGGGCCGGACCCGCGCAGTCACGTGTCGGGGGCTGGACCACAACAACGGCTCGGCGTGCAGCGCCCGCGGCCGCGCCGCTTCCTCGCGCGACCCGCCGGCTCTCCGAGCATGCTCAGAGCGGCGCCCGCTCCCCGCCCCCCGGCTCCACCGCCCGGATTTTCCGGGCGGCCCTGGGGGCGGAGCTTGCGGTCTCCCTGGATGCCCCGAGCGCAGGATACGGTGTTCGTACAGTCGCTGGGTTCCTCCGGCCCAGCGGGTCTTGCTGTTTTCTGCAGAAGAACTGTCCGGGAATCCACCTTTGGTCAAGGCTGATTCTGCAGGATATGCGCGCCTTCTTTTCGCTTTAGCCATCATTAAGGCCTTAAACGTTCTGTGCGGGGCTGTCTGCAGAAAACCTACTCCCACAAGTCGAAACCCAATCTTGGGTGCAATCTACAGAATGAAATCGAGAAGTAAACCAAAGAAAATGCAAAACACTGTCAAATAGAGGGGAATGACTTGTTAAATATGACATCTGTTGATCTGTAGTTGTTTTTTCCCCTTGTAACAGCAATTACAAGTCACCCTGGAGGTCAATTAATTTAAGTAATATACAATAATATATCCAAAATACTAGTATAGAAACGTAATCAATATAAAATTACTAATGAGATATTTACATTCTTTGTGTGTGTGTACTAAGTCTTTGAATCTGGTGTGTGTATTACACTCACAGCTCATTTCCAGTCCAATAAATTTTCTTTGGAAATACTCGATCCGTATTTATGATTTAGATTTCATAAAATTTACAGATGAAAAAGTGGATTTCATATTCCCAATCTGTTCCAAATTTACTTAGAAACTTTCCAATAGCCAAATGGAACATCAATTTTACAATTTCTATTTTAGTGGATTAAAACAAAAGTAAAATTCACTTTCTCAAATTACCCACATTTCAAATGGTCAGCCACATGTGGCTGATGGCTATTGTATTGAACAATGCCAAGGTATGCAGATGTGAGATGGGATTATGAGAATTACAAAATGATCCTTTGGATGCCTCGCCTGGCCGTGAAACAGTGACCAATACTATCCCTCCCTCCCTACCTCCGCACTGCCTTCTTTCCATTTATGCCAAGCACTTTCCTAGAGTTAAAGATACAAAAGGCGTGAATCATCTGTATCCCAGAGGAAGTCACTACCTAGTGTGGAAATATTTTTTAAGTGATTCTATCATAACATAGAAATAGTGACATGTACAAATGCAACCAAAAGACAGAGAGGAGTAACTGGGACTCAAAGAATGAACAGGATTGTGTCAGGTGGAGAATTCCAAGCAGAAAAAACAGCAGAAAGCCAGGACCGCACAGGTCTAGTGAGGTGGGTGGGGAGGGTACAAGGAAGAGGGAGCTGTGGACAAAGTAGAATGAGGCTTGGTTTTTATCCTGGCTGTTGAAACAGATGATTGAAACCTCATCTACTGAGCTTCAAACCCCCTCACATCCCCACCCACACTCCAGACACATACACATACACCCCTGTGGACATTACAGCCAGACCTTGGGTATCCATGTCCCCAAGCCCTGAGATGGGCACAGCCAATATGAAGGGTGTGGGAGAAGAGACTTCTACGATCATGTACCCATTCGTCAGTCAGTAAGTGGTCACTAAATATTAACTTTGTGGTGTGAGGGAAGAGGGCACAGTAAGTACACACTTTCTGGTCTCAGTACACATATGATCTAGTTGCTGTCACTTTTCCCCTGATCTGTCATCTCATTGCTCTTTTGACACATTTTTTGAACAACTACTGGGGGGCGAGGTACCTCGTTCCTTCCCTTTCCCGCCAGGATAGGCCCAACCCCAGCTGTTTCTAAAACCTTCCACCCCGTGGTAAGCTCACATGAGCATCGTTTTAATCACTTGATGGTTGAATCCTAGGTTTGGATGGGGGATATACTTTGGAGATGATTCCTTCTAACGATCCTTATGGAAATGTTGACAAAGCCCCTTTGGTTGCAATGAATGGTGTCTGTGCCATCCAAAGAACATATGTCGTCAAGTAAATAGAGACTACACAAATACTTATAATATGTACACGTCTAAAAACCTGTAGACAAATTTTCTTGCCACACCCTGCTGCTCTCACCCCGGTTTTATAAGTTTGAGGCGCTTCTCTCCATAAAAAAATAATATTGTGGATTCTTCATTAATTCGAATAATCAAACTTCTTCCCCAATGCAGAGTTTCTCTCTTTGGATTAGAGAAAGCGGACTTTTACACATCGCGTTTGCTTAAAGCGAGGCCGACCCCGGCCTGGTGAGCCCCGCCCCTTGGACTCCGCCCTAACCACGCCTGCGCACGCCTACCCACAGCCTCTGAGTCTCTGCGGGTGCTCTCGGCCATCCCTCCTCGCCCGCACCGCCTCCTTTCCCCGCCCCAGCCCGCAGTCTATAAAATCCGGAGCGGCGGATCGCGCTCGGGAGCTGCGAGTTATCGGGAGCACTGGGCATGCTCAGCGGCGCAGGTTTTGGTCACAAGTAGGAAGGAGGTAGTGCAGGACACCGGCAAAGAGAAGCGGGAGCCACCGCCGCGCCGGGGCTGTGGGGGCCGCCGCCGCCGCCTCGCAGCAGGAGCGGGGCGGGAGCCGGAGCGGGCGAGGGGCCAGGCCGACGGGCAGAGGGCCGCCCAGCCCGCCCCCCGGTCCGCCGCCTCCGTCCGCGCTGTACACCCGACCCCTGGGTCGGTCCCCCGGGCGGCGAGGAACTCGCGCGGGGGAGCCGGAGCGGACCGGACCCTCCCTCCGCCGGCTGCGGCCCAAGGGCGCCCCCTCGGGGCTGAGCCGCCGCCGCCTTCCGCGGGCAGCTGAGTGTCCGGCCCGCGCCGCGCGCCGGGAGCCCGGAGCGGCCGCCGCCGGCCCAGAGGACGAGGACGAGAGGGGCCGGCCATGGGGCTACTGTCCCAGGGCTCGCCACTGAGCTGGGAGGAGACCCAGCGCCACGCCGACCACGTGCGGCTGCACGGGATCCTCCAGTTCCTGCACATCTACCACGCCGTCAAGGACCGGCACAAGGACGTGCTCAAGTGGGGCGACGAGGTGAGCGCCCGGCCCCCGCCGCCCCGCGCCCCTTTGTTCAGCGAGGCCCCTGCGCCCTTGGTCCATGCCCTGCGCTGCCCTGAGGGTCCCCGTCCAGCCCGCGGGCGTCCAGCGCTGTCCAGGGCCGTGCTCCGAGCCTTTGGCCGGACTTCTCCCTCCCATTCATTCATTCGGGGTTCGTTTCCATTCAGCAAGTGCGGAGTAGGCGCTGGGAGGGCGTGAGCGTGCAAAAGTGTGCCACTGGGTGCCTGGAGGAGTTTTCAGGCTGGGGTGTCTGCCCGCCGCCTATCGACCCACGGTCCCGTCTCAAAATGCCATTAACGTGAAAGGGACTAAAGTTGTCCTGGAAGGCCGGTTGCTGTTAGGAATCAGGTCTTCAGGATTTCGCTTCCATCCTGGTACCTTTTAAACTTCCAGCTTCTCCTCATCAACCACCCCTCGACCACCACTTTATAGATATAAATTAAAACAAATCATGGCTTGGTTTAATTCTAAATGGGAACTCTGAGAGCTTCAAAATTAGGATTTGTTAGTGCCTTTCCATGGCCCAGATCTAGTATCTAAACTTTCCGAATCTGTGCTTCCGAATCTGCTGCTTCGAGGTGAAATGCCTCTAGATTCTCAATATTGAACCATTGTTTATTGGAATGATTTGGAAAGCACTGCCTCCTGTTAGTTTTAAAGTCTTTTCTGCCAAAGCGTTTCATGCCTTCCCTTCCTGTTTTTAAAAATCACGTGTATATACAGTTCAGATAATCAAATGACTTCTGGAAAGTTTCGTTTATATTTTTCGTGTTTTTACCTTTTGCCTTCCATGGCTTGCTCAGGTGTAAATAATTTATCTCCTTGTCAGTGTTATCACTCTTTACCTAAGTGTCAAGGTGCTGCTATACCAGTGCCGAATCTCTCTCCTTGCAAAAAGTTAGTTTTTCTATGATTGGAGAACACTTCTGCCTGTCAGTTGAAGGAATTGTGCTCTTTTAAGCTAGAAAAAGTATCATGACTAGTAATTCACATTTCTACCATAGGTGGTTTGCCATACTTTATTGGACAGAAGAGGGGTACAGTGTGTTTGGTGATGATTCTTCAGTTTTAGACTAAAGCTCTTTGTTGTTTTTTTTACAGCATCCGACATTTTATATATTCATTTGTGTATGGTGTTTATTTTATGATCTATCCTCTGTTCCCTCTAGATTTTTTTTTTCTCTCCCACACCTCCCTTTCCTTTTTTTCCACTAACAAACCCATGTCCTTTGGAATGAGGAGTTTACTGTTTAACAGAAACCATGGAGTAGAAAAGTTACCTTAGATTTAAAAAATAACCCGCTGATCATTTATTATTACTTTAAATTCTGCTTCAGTCATGTCTGGGTAGAGTGTAAGATTTTCAAAAAGAATAAAATTCCTGCCTGCCAGTATTGACAGTCCTCTTGGAAATAAGCAGCATGACCCAAAGGGAAGAATTGAGATTGTGAAGACTTCCCAGGTGGTTAAGAAAAAAGCGCCACTCTTCCTACTCCTGGAATAGCACTTCACTGAAACCTTGGTCTCCCCCAGTTTGATTCTGTCTCCTCTCCTTGACCTATGGCATGTAGGGGCTAACTCTCCGTTGTTGTACCTCTGCATCTCTGGACAGAGAGAAGATGTGACTTGGGTGGGGGAGGGGGGGTTGTCTCACACCTAAGCATTTGCTGATGCTTCTGTTCCTCTAGCATCATGTAAAGGTAATCACTCTTATGTTACATAAAATTACTTTTCAAACTGGAGATCATGATCCATTAGTGGGTTGAGAAATAAATTTAGAAGATTTTAGAAGTCTGAAATTCGTTGTTTCTTTACAGCATCTGACATTTTGACCCTTGAAAAACTAGAGTCTGAACTGCTCAGGTTTACTTATACGAGGTTTTTTTGTCGGATAGTGAATACAACCTAAGCCACGGTTGGCTGAATCCACAGATGCTGAATGGAAGGCCAACTATGGGACTTGAGCCTCTGCGGATTTTGGTGTCTCTGGCGGGTCCTGGCACCAGTACCTCGTGGATACCGAGGGACTACTGTGTATTATTTGTGTCTTGTGTGTATTTTATGATCTCTCCTCTCCCCCTAGATTTTTTTCTCTCTGAGACTTTAAAAATGGAAATGGGGTAGGATGAAGAGTATTGGTTTATCACACATAGTGAGACTATTATGTCAAACTTGAGTTATTTGAGAGTGTGTGTAGGGGTGGTATATTGGGTGCATGTAAATTATTTCTTACTGTGGTTGCAGTTACGGGGTTTGAAAGTCAGAGTCCCACATTTATCATGGCAGGCCTCCCTGATGAGGTGAGCCTCTGAGAAAGAGCAGGCCGTTAACACTGTTAGCGTTGATCCTTGCACATAGTGGGAACTCCCTGTCACATCTACTGAGTAAAAGTCTGCAGGCAGGATCAGCCTGCAAGTGAGCTTGTTTGTATGCAGAAGCCTAGGAAACAAGCAAGAATCAGGCTGGGCCGATAAAAGTGGAGAAGGGTGTGGTGGGTGCCGTGGCCCTGGAGATGAAGGATGGCCCCACCAGACAGAAAGGGGTGTTTGGGACGTGATATGTTGGGCTGGGTCAGCGTGATACCAAAATACTGCTCCTTGTGGAAGTTTTGATGTTGCGCTTACAGGACCATGGACTCGGATTAAAAAAGGAAAAAAAGCAGCCTAAACCCATCGTTGTAGATCTGGTTGGAAGGAGAGCCTGCCACTTTGGAAATGCTTGGTGCTAGGACAGTATTTGTCTCTGGTGGTATTTATCAGGAAGAACTTGGATTTGGAGTTGCACTTGTGTTGAATTCCAAGGCTTGCCAACCACCTTTGTGGTTGTGAACCTCAGTTTCCTCCTGTGGAAAATGAGAGGGTTGTTCCTCTTTGAAACTCGCCTGGGATCATCTTTAGACTGCTGAGTGAAGAGAAGGCTGCCACCAGTCACTGTGGTAAAAATGGTTGTATTGTACAAGTGTGTGTGTCTGCTGGCTTTTTGGAATTCAGAAGTATTTTCCTGTGAGAACCTTAGAAACAGGCAGATTCCCAGGTCAGCTTACAAATGCGAGTTTTGCCTTTAGCGTGGCTGGTCCCAACCCATTGATCATGCTGTTACTGTGGGTTATCGAAGTTCTGACTCCCAGGTACTGGGAAGATACTTCATGCTGCCCCAGATGGGGGTGAGGGGGAGGTGAGATGGGTGTCCCTGGGGGCCCTGATGCCTGCTAAGCGTTCTTTTATGCAAAAAAGTAAGCACTTCTCTCTTCACAGCCCACACACAACTTTTAGGTACAGATTTTGTTTGTAAGTTGGAGTATGCACATTAAAAGACAAACCTAGGAAGTTTATAAACACTGCAAATGTGACGGTAAATACGACTCTTGAATGCTTCCTAATATCCCTCTAGTGTCAGCTACCTGCTAGCCTCTTCAGCTACTTAGTGGCAGAGGCATTATCAGAATTGAAATCTGTCTGACTCCACGGTCCACTTCTTAAAATACATTACACAGGGTTTTGGAATATTTACAATGTATGAGATTTCATCAAATCTCTTTTTACAGAGTTCAGACTCTCCAGGTTACAGAGGTGTCAGAAAAACATTTTAAAGGAAACATTTTTTCTGATTTTTCTTTTTTGCCTTTCAAAGGCAAGAAGGTCAGTTGTGCTCTAATTAGCAGGTAAATCCATGAGAACTTTGAAATATACATCTTTAATATTTATAAGTGGGGCTCCCCTGGTGGCACAGTGGTTGAGAGTCCACCTGCTGACGCAGGGGACACGGGTTCGTGCCCTGGTCCGGGAAGATCCCACATGCCACAGAGCGGCTGAGCCCATGAGCCATGGCTGCTGAGCCTGCGCGTCCGGAGCCTGTGCTCCGCAACGGGAGAGGCCACAACAGTGAGAGGTCCGCGTACCGGGAAAAAAAAAAAAAAAAAAAGAAAATTTATAAGTGTGTTATTATCATGTGTAAAACCAATAAGAACTGAGATGGGATTTATAAAGGGCTGGCATATCATTCATAGTTTGAACTTCAAATTACCTATGTAGGTTAAGAATGCTTACATGACTAATTAGAAAATGCATAGCTTGTTAATCAGTAAGCTTATGATCCTATAGCAAAAATAACATCCTGAGCTATAAATCTAGAATGGACAAAAGCATAGTCATTTGAGTCTAATTGAAGGTTCTGTGTAGCTTTGGATGAAGCGCTTATCTCAGTTTTGTCATCTGTAAAATGGGGATGGGGAGAGTAATACCTTCCTTATAGAGTTAGTAAGATTAAATGAGATAATGTTGTTGGAATGGTTTACAAGTAAGTGCCTAGTCTTTTAAGTAAGACTCATAAATGTTCACTTGGAAATGCTTAAGTACCCAGGATATCTCATTTAAATAGCCATGGTTATTTGGGAATGAGACATTCCATGTTTGCCGGTTTTTAACTGAAATTTGCCCATTCAGATATAATCGTATTCCATTAGCTTAGTAATTGTTTATGGTATTTCTGTTTTGTGTGTGTGTGTGTGTGTGTGTGTGTGTGTGTGTGTGTGTGTGTTTGCGGTACGCGGGCCTCTCACTGCTGTGGCCTCTCCCGTTGCGGAGCACAGGCTCTGGACGCGCAGGCTCAGCGGCCATGGCTTACGGGCCCAGCCGCTCCGCGGCATGTGGGATCTTCCCGGACCGCGGCACGAACCCGTGTCCCCTGCATCGGCAGGCGGACTCTTAACCACTACGCCACCAGGGAAGCCCTGTTTATGGTATTTCTAAACTGCATTTCAGAATCTAAATTGTGTTTTTAAAATGCATTATTTGACAATGACTTCTTAGAATAAGGTATTGAGCACAAATTACTCAGAGAATTCATGAAGATTCCGTAGGTCACTGTGTGCTCTCTGTATACGAAGCACAGTTGCTGCATCTTTCTGTCTCTTGCTGTCACTGTGGACATCAGTTTATCAGAATTTACTGATGTGTCTAAAGCATGGTGGTGAAATCCAGGAAAAAGAGTGAAATATGGTTAGAGCTTTCTGGTGATTTTCTTTTTTTTTCAAAATTACCTTTTATAACAAAGAGGTTCATTGTTGAAGGTTAGGGAACCAGAAAACTGATTGTGTGTACAGTTGAGCTTTATATAACATGGATTCGAGCTGCACTTGTCCACTTATACATGGATTTTTTTTCAATAAATCACGTACTAGAGTACCACATGAACCAGACCATAAAATTTATATGCAGATATTTGGCTGTGGGGAGAGTCAGCATCCCTAACCCCCTCATTGTTCAAGGATCAACTGTGTATTAGGAATTGAGGCTAAGAATTTAAGCTTGGCTTAAATGCGAGCTTGACTATCACTTCTGTTTGGGATTTTTTCCCCATGTTCATTTCGTGTTATATAGTTTTATGTGGACTTTCTTTTTAAACCAATTTCATTGAATTATAATTTACATACAATAATATGCACCCATTTTAAACATAGAGCTCAATGACTTCTAACAAGTGTATACAACCAGATATCTGCAACCACAGTCAAAATAAAGAAATAGGAAACATCTGAGTATATATAACACTTCCATCACCCTTCAGATGTTCCCTTGTGCCCTTTGCAGATGTGTGAGACACACAGCACCCCAGGTGATTCTGATGCTTCAGGCACCATCTTTGGGAAGCTGCCCTAGATAATTAGGGTCATTATTTATATGAAGAGAAGGGAAGAGAAGGGAAAGCATTCCAGGCAAGTGAACAGTGTAATAAAGGCAGAAAGGTGAGAAATAGCATTGGTGTGCGAGCGTTCTGTGCCTGGTGGTGTTGTCATTGCGGTGAACAGGTAGGATTAGTTTGTAGAGGTCTTTGGATACGTAGAGGTTTTGATGTACTTTAAATATGGCGAAAACACAATGGGAGGAAAATGTTTATTCCTTCTGCACACCTGGCTCCCCTAGAACAAGTTTCTGAACTCCTGAACAAGTTACTGCGACCCCACCACATCACTGTTGAATTCCTCTTTGTGAAGAGGAATGTCCAGGATATCACTTCCAAAGGTACCACTTCTAGAAATGTCTCGTAGTGGTGTTGGCACGTGTACTAACTAGAACTCTGTAGCTTCATGTTGAAGGAGAAACCTAGGTAATGTTCAGTGTAAGGCCCCGTACCTTGAGAAAACATGTCAGAATATTATCTGAGCCTCTAACATAGAATTTGTGTTTCTGTCTAGGAAATCTTTCATTATCTAAGGGTTTCTCCTGTATTTTCCTCTAGAAGTTTTATGGTCTTGGGTTTACATTTAGGTCTATGATTCTTTTGGAGTTAACTTTTGTGTATGATGCAGGGTATGGATTTTTGGGTTTGGTTGCTTTTGCACGGTGCCCCAGCACCACTTGTTGAAAAGACTATCCTTTCTCCACTGCCGAAGGCCCTTGCACATTTGTCTAATATCAGTTGTCTGTGTGTGGTTTCATTTCTGGACTCTTTGTACTGTTCCATTGCTCTATTTGTCCTTATGCCAATACCACCCTTTTTATTGCTATAATTTATAATAAATTGTGAGATCAGGTAGTCTTACCTCTCCAGCTTTGCTCTTTTTCAACTCATTTTGACTCTTTTAGGTCCTTTGAATTTACACGTGAATTTTAGAACATCTTGGCAGTTGCTACCCAAAACAAACCCTACCGGGATGTTGACTGTGGTTGCATTGAATTTGTAGATTGTTTGGGGAGAATTGACATCTTAACAATGATGCTGCCAGCCCATGAACAAGTATATCTCTCCACTTGTTTAATTTCTCTCATCAGTGTTTTGTAGTTTTCAGTGGACAAGTCTTTCATGTCTTTTGTCAGATGTATCACTGAAGGTTTCGTATTTTTTTATTGTAAATGGTATTACTCTTTAAGTTATAATTTCTGATTGTAGTTGCTACTATATTAAAATAAAATTGATTTTGTATATTTATCTTGTATCCTGAAACCTTACTATACTGTTTTTGAACACAGGGAATACAGTTCTAGTAACTGTTTTAATGTCTTTGCTAACTCTATCATCTCTGTCATTTAAAGTCAGGTTCAATTGACTTTTTCTCTACATTTTGAATAGGTTTCTCTGCTTCTTTGCATGCCTGGTAGTCTTTGATTGGATGCCAGACATTGTGAATTTTACCTCGTTGGGTGCTTGATATTTGCGTGTTCCTAAACGTATTCTTAAGCTTTGTTCTGGAATATAGTTATTTGGAGATGGTTTGATCCTTTCAGGTCTTGCTTTTACAATTTATTCAGCAGGTCCAGAAGAGTGTCACTTTAGGGCTAATTATTCTCTTCTGCCAAGGCAAGGCCTTCAGGGGTACCTTCCTCAACGCCCTGAACTAGGAGTTATTCCATTCTGGCGGGGGTGGGGGGGGAGGCACCCTGTCCCAGCTTTGGGTCCTCACCTCTCATGTGTGGGTCGATTTACTACTGAGTCCTTAAGGGGGGGACCCTCTGCAGATCTCCGGAATTGTCTGTGCAGCTCTCTTCTCTTTGGTACTTGGTCCTGTGACCTCTAAATTACTTGGTTTCCTCAGATATTCAGCTCTATCTCTTCAATTCAGGGAGTCCTTCCCCCCACCAAACCCCCACTCCCACCCTGGGCTCTGCTTCACCTCCCTGCCCATGATCTAGTGCCTCTCACCAGGCAGGAAGCTGGGGCATTTGTAGGGCTCACTCACTTTAAAATTGTCCCTCCTATCACAGGGATCTCTACCCTTTGTTATCTGATGTCCAGTGTCTTGAAAATTCTTTTATATATTTTCTCTCTTTCTCTCTTTTTTTTTCGGGGGGGGGGGCGGGTGTATGTGAAATTGATCGCTATTACTCCATCTTGATCAGACGTGGAAGTCTTTCTACCTTTTCTTTGAGCTCTGCTCTCCTTTGTCTATAAACTTTGTCCAAAGGCTAGCTACCCTCATGATTATATCTCCAGCAACCTAGATATAGCCAAGTTTTTAAAGTCAGGATTTTCTTTGCCTTTATGCTGTAATGTTCATCACTTAGTACCACTGTTATCATCCTATGACTAGGTATTTGGTGGAAACACAATTATTTTGAAGTTTGCATACATGTTTAAGAATGGACTAACTTGAAGATGGGAGTGCAGCCCCAAGTCTTCCTCCAAACAGTTGTGTGATCTTAGATACAGAACTTAAATTCTTTGGACCACAATTTCCTCATCTGCAAGAGTAATCAAAAAATTCTATCATTTGGTTTTGAATTGCATGCTTTTATATGTATATATAATTTCTAATTGTATCTTTTAACAATTTGACTTTCAGAATGCTTTAAATGCCACACAACTTAAAAAAATCAGGAAATGTGTACAAGATATAGTAGAATCCGTTTCGTTATCCCATCACCTTTTGGGTTTTAGGATTTTTCAAAGAGAACGTACTTTACTGGCTACTGAAAAAGTAATCTAATTACAAATCCATAGATATTAGGTTTCTAAAACCTTTTCCTTAACTTCCTAAGTAAACCTGTTTGAACCCCATAATGTTTCTATTAAAAAAAAAACAACAAGATATTATCGCAGACTGTTTCCTTCAGAAAAACTGAGACTTAAGCTTCACTTACAGGTGGCAAACACAAAAGGCTTTATTTCCATGATGGATGACTTTTAAGTATTTATTGAGTGACTCCTGTTTATCAAGGACTTCCTGTGGTAGGTCATGGGGTTGAAGAGAGAAACCAAGAAAAAGGAGAAGCTTCCTGTCCTTGAAGAACTCCAGTGGCATGGCAGGGTCGGGGAACAGGCTGGAGGGAGGAGGGGAGGAGTTTGCTCTCTGCCTGGAGATCCTGGGAGTCTTGGAGATGGGGGGCGGAGTGGGGGACCTTCTGGGAGGATCTCAAAGGGAGACAGAGAGCGCAAGGGAAAGGTGCCTGCAGACGTGCGACTGTGAAGTGCCTGAAGTTGAGGATCACTGCTGTGGCGTGGGACCAGAGCAGGGCAAGGGGAGTGGCTAGAGGCTGAGGCTGTCGAAGGTCCTTTGTTTTTTGGGGGGTTTTTTGTTTTTGTAATTAATTTTTTTATATTGGACTATAGTTGATTTACAATGTTGTGTTAGTTTTAGATGTACGACAAATTGATTCAGTTATACATATACATATATCTTCTTTTTTTGAATTTTTGAATTTTATTTTATTTTTATACAGCAGGTTCTTATTAGTTATCCATTTTATACATATTAGTGTATATATGTCAAGGTCCTTTGTAATGGACCATGCCAGGAGACGTGGTATTGTCAGTCCAGGAATCGTACAGGGAGACTCATCCTGGGTCTCTTCGGCGGTGGTGGGGAAAACGGGCTGGGAGGGTAACTAGATGCTGGGAGCTCCCACTGCAGAGGTCACCTCGATGCTGAGGGAGGGGAGAGAGTGTAGCCTGTGGGGATAGTTCCTGGGGAACTGCTTGGATCTTCTGGTTTGGGACCTCCTAGGTGAAGGAGCCCAGTGCTCATACAGTGGAGATGCTGGGTAGACAGTGCAGAGGGGGCTGGAGCAACATCTGAGCTGGCTGTGTGTGTGGCAGGGCAGCCACGGGCCTAAAGATGGGGTTTAAAACCAAGGAGGAGAGCGAGATGACTAACCCAGAGAGGAAACATGGCCATCCCCTCCAAACCCTGGTGATACACACAGAAGGACCTGGACGTGTGTGGGATCTGGAGAAGGACCAGTGGGGGCAGTAGAACTGCCCTGGGGGCAGGAAGGATGGCAGGCTTTCGAGAGGGATGCAAGGATGGGAACGGAAGTGAAGCCGGAGTTGGCCGGTTAGGGGACTGGAGGCTTTGGCAGCGACCTATCTCGAACATACTAGAACTTGGGAAAAGAGCAAATATTGGTTTCCGGCCAAAATAAATGGCTCAGAGCCCATGCATGTTTTCACAGCTTGTAGGGTCCTTGAAATCTTGGTTATGATTTTCAGAAAGAAACAGAATTGAATTGGGAAAGCATATGCATTTTGGTTACTTAGTAACCATGGGGATTGTATATTGAAACTGATCATAAAGGATTGAGTAATTTAGAATGATGACCCTAAATCTCCTCCACTTAAAGGCTGGGTTTCTCAGGCATTGTTTCAGACGTTTCAGAAGTTAAGGAAACATAAATAAGCGTCAGACTTCTAGCCAAAAGAGCACATCTTTTATAAGTGTCCAGAAAACTTGGTTATCTGGGTTGGTATATTTTTGCAGCATTCATATGGCCACGGCTCTACTCTGTTGGACACTGTTTGGAGAGCTTTCTGTGTTCTTAGATGTTTGTGTCTGTTATGGTCAGGATTTAGTAATTAAACTTATTTCCACAACAAAATTACAAAAGAACCCCCAAACCAGATGTTCCTAATTACATAAATGTTCACACAAACCCACTGTCTTGTCTCCCAACCCCCAGGCCCTTTTTTCAGTCCTTTGGATTTAGTTAACACCTTCCTTTTTTTGAACTGGATGCTGATTTAGCAGAGTTAAAACAAACCCTGAAGGCAAGAGCCTCCGTGAAAGTTTACGTTTTTTAATTTAAAAAGTTTTTTGCTTGAAAGGATACGCTGAGCACTGTAAGCCTCAGAACAACGTTAAAGAGGTTATTTGGGAGTGCTTCCCTCATTTCCCGCTAAAGCGTTCGCGTATTTACACAAGTCGGGCACTTGGAAGGCATATCGTCCAACACACCGTGCGGCAGCAGCCCTGCCTGTGGTCCTCCCTCCATGGCTGTGTGAGTGGTATCCAGGGCTCAGGAGCCGCCGGCCCCAAAACACAGACAGCGAGAACTAGGAAGCAAGCAAAAGCCCTCTCAGTACAGAGTGCACACACTCTACTCCTGGAAGCCTGTCTCAAACCCTCACCCGGAGATTGCTCACTGTACACACAATTCCTGCAAGCTGGTCATTTCCTTCCTCAGTTCAGGATGAACTACAAAAAATCAGTCGAGGCAGCAATCAGAGACCAAGTCGGAGAGCAGCTTGGAAAAGCAGATCTCGACACAGCAGCCGGTGCCTCTCAGGGCCTTGCTCTGTTGAAGAAATGAAATTTCCCCGAGTCTGAAGCCCTAATAAAAAAGTGGGAGTATGTTTAGTATCTTCCTATTGTAGCAGAAGAGGACGTAATCAGTTTTAGAAAGATTTCCACTGATGTATGCATACAGTTTAAGAGACCATGTGCTTAGAAGGGGTGAGCTTTAGGTAGCAAGACGATGCATTTGAAAAAAATTCCCTTCCTGGCAATGCAGTGTGTGTACTGCCTTATCTTTGAGAGGGAAAGAAAAATGGATGGTTTTATACCACAAGAACTTCTGGAAGAGTTTAATGACAGACATAGTAGTTTAGAGTTGGAAGGGACACTTTGTTAGATTAGGACATGTTCCAAATGTCCATAATTGTAATATTTGTGAGGACAGAGGGGAAATTAAGACTGCTCTGGCCTGGGCAACCACTTCCACGACTCCACAAGGCACTAGTGTGGGTGGCACCCCTGGGCGTGGGACAAGAGAGGTCCTAGTGTTGGGGGCTAGCCAAGGTTGCTCTGAAGAGGTAGCACTTGACTAGAGCCCGGCAGGAGCCAGCTACTTGAGGGCCTGCGGTCAGAGCTTCCCAAGCAGAGAACAGCGGTGCTGTCCAGGCCCTGGAGTGCTTGGCTGGCAGAGAAGCAGAAGGAAGGCCTGTGTGGGTGCAGCCTGGGGGTCGGGGCTGGAGTGGAGGGGCGGCACACGTGGTGAGGGTGCTAAGATGTGCTGAGTTTGAGCCATTTGAAAGTGTCCGGGAGGAGGGTGACTTGACCTGTGCCAGCTGTCGCAGAGCTGGCGGTGTTCTGCACGAAGTCTTTCCTTTTACTGAGACCGCGAGCACCTGAAACAAACGCTGCGCAAAACAGTATTTGGGTGAAATAGTACTTCCTTTCCCATGACTGACATATTCTGGTATTTATTCTACTCATTTCAACGTTTTTTGGTAATGTTGATTACAGGCCACCACGGACCCGTAAGAACACTTAAAAGACACTGTTCTACCTCAATACGTGTGTCCCTGCCCGAGAGCTAGAAAATGATCACTAACGCGTGAGGATACGTGTACTCAACTACCACTTTAGGCACTTGACACGCATTATTTTATGTACTCCTCCCCAGGGGCCCCTTGAGGTAGGCGTTATCCTCATTTTATAAAAGAAAAAAACACAGATGTTACTAAGATTCAGACGAGGCTCCAACCCGAGGCGAGGCTGGAGGTGGAAGGGAAAGGAGTGTGGGGTGGGGTAACAAGGGGGGTGGGCTGCTTTGGTAAAGGTCTCGAGCAACAAGTGCAGGCTTCGGTGTTCTTGGTTACCAGATGACCAGTGGTTCCCTCCTAGTGGAATGCCAGCTACACTTTCAGATCTGAAAAGTCGAGGATGTGTGGTCAGTTTCTCGGTCCGCAGGGCAAATGCTAACAGGTTTAGCGATGTGGCTGCGGCCTTTCCAGCTAATCTTCTGCTGGCAGCCTAGCCCTGTGAAAGGGCAGACATGGATGAGCCTCTGTGGGAATGAGGCTGACCTCACTTGATAGCTATGCTGCCAGGCGGACCTTGTCCCGGGCAGCAGGTAGTGGGCCAGCATCAGAGCCCCAAGTCAGGAGCTCTGGTTTATCTCAAACAGAGATTGTAATCCTTTCCCGTGAATTCCAGGTATGGCAGGAAGGAGTTTGTATTAGCAAGTCTGCATCCTGCAAACCCTGTCTTCAGCAGGTCAGAACTGGTCTCTTGGTGGGACCTGCCTCAGCATCCAGGCACCATCAGATGCGGTTATGAAGGAGACCCTCACTGTGGTGGAATGGCATTGGACTTGGAGGTCTGGAATCGCTGTCACCTGCCCCTGGGGGCCCAAGGGCCCCTCCGAGCACAGCAGTGACTTAGGAGTTGCACGTCCTGTTTTGGCACTGGATCTAGGTCTCTTTAGAAAGCATCACCCTCCCTTTGTTGGGTGGGTTAATCTATCACCAGTTCCTAAGAACTAAAGCCCTGAATTTCTCATCTCTCGATGGTGGTCCCTGAATTTGGGCCAACTTCATCTCTAAACACACTTACAGGGACCTAGCTTGCTTTGTCAGTCACCTGCTCCAGGAGTGCCTGGGGCCCTGAGCCAGCCCTGCTGAAGCCCTGGGTTCTCCTTTACCTCGTGGGAGTCCTTCAGGGGCCCTGACCTCTCACTCCCTCACCGCCCCCTCCCCACCGAAGCGCTGCAGAGCAGTTGGTCCAAGACACCCTCTCTTGTCAGCCACGTTGACCAGGACCCTGTTCTCAGGAAAGAAGCGAAGAATTCACTTGTCCTCAGAACCCAGAAGCCATAGTACTAACCTGCAAGTGTTTTGAGGTAAATAAGAACTATTTATATTTACAATATTATTTCTTTAGGAGGACGTGTCTTCTGGCTTAGGTTTCTAAGTTGCAGAGTGCCCGTGTTGGTGGCCACAGCAAACATCTCCTTTGGTAACTTCACGTGATGTGCTCTCTTTTGTGAGGTTAATTTGTGGGAGCAGACTGGTTGGGTTCTACTTTGGTTCAGAAATAAGGTAGGAGTAACTTAGCCTGGTCTTTGTAACCATCAGAAAATGAAAACTGACACACGCCTGAAGTGTAGTGGCATGGTTAAAAAAAATCAGCCAGTGTCAATTCAGAGGCCCAGAAAGTAAATGTCTCACACCATTTGTAGGACATGAAAGAGCAGATCGGCATGCAGGGCTTTCCTTTGCACCAGCAGTAATGCATCAGTAAGTGTGTCCAGATATAATTCCAAGAGGTGGTTTCTCTCGGGTGCTGTCCAGTACAGCTTCCTGCAGTAATTGAATTGTTTGCAATATCCAGTTAGGGACTTGGGAACTGAAATTTTTATTTTACTCTAATTTAATTTTATTTTTTATAAATTTATTTTATTTATTTTATTTTTGGCCGCATTGTGTCTTCATTGCTGCTTTCTCTAGTTGCAGCGAGCTGGGGGCTACTCTTCATGGAGGTGCGCAGGCTTCTCATTGGGTGGCTTCTCTTGTTGTAGAGTACGGGCTCTAGGTGCACGGGTTCAGTAGATGTGGCACATGGGCTCAGTAGTTGTGGCTCACGGGCTCTAGAGTGCAGGCTCAGTAGTTGTGGCACACGGGTTTAGTCGCTCCACGGCATGTGGGATCTTCCTGGACCAGGGCTCCAACCCGGGTCCCCTGCATTGGCAGTCAGATTCTTAACCACTGCAACACCAGGGAAACCCTACTTTAATTTTAAATCTAAAAAGGTCACACATGCCTAGTGTCTACCATAAAGGAGAGGGTGTTTTTTTTTCCTTTCCTTTATTGAAAGGTGTCATTGGCCCCTTTATGAGATTCATCACAATTTTTCCTGCTCTCTCTTGAATCTTAAAATTTTTCACTGAGGCTTCATATTACTAATCTTGGCATGTGAAGAATTTGTTTTGGTAGTGATTCAAGGAAGTTACTTTACGTAATCGTATAGGAAATTCATCATTTTACGCAGTGTTAAAATTGAGATTAATGTATTATGCATAAAGAACCTCCTGCTCTGTTAGCTGAAGTCCTGGTCTAGGACACTGGAGGAAGACCAGGCCAGGGCAAGACCACGTTTATTTTGTGTAAACTTCCCTGGCGTACACCCTGTGTTATTCTGTGGTATGAAATGGCATTTCATAGTGGGGGAAAAGTCAGAATATAGCAGATATTATAAGAATTTGATGTAACTTTATTTTTGGCCTGTGTGTTTCTTTTTTTTTTTTTTTTGAAGTGTAGTTGATTTATAATGTTGTGTTTCAGGTGTACAACAAAGTGATTCAGTTATACATACATATATATACACATACATATATATGTATACACATATATATATTCTTTTTCAGATTCTTTCCCTTATGGGTTATCACAAAATATTGAGTATAGTTCCCTGATGTAACTTTAGAGTAAACTACTAAAACATTTCCTTTTAGGGAAAATAGAGAAGTTTAAAATAACATTTCAACAGTTAGAGTCTAAAATGTCACCATATACAAAGGGTTCCTGGACCTGTGGTGGTCACCTCAAGTTCACCCACTGTTTCAGGCACAGCTGCTCTTCTGGTCTTGCCACGCAGGTCTTCCCTATTTCACTACAAGTGATTTTGAAACCAAGTAGCATCACCATTGGTTCTAGCACCCCTTTGGGTGCTCCAGGCTTAAGTATCTTGCTAGATACGGAAGTGGGTGCCATCCAACTGGATGGTTGAAAGTGCTCAAAAATATTGGTCATTAGTATTTTGCTGTGTGAGAAAACCATCTTCTGGGCAGAAGGCACAGTCACTAGCTTTAAAACAGTTTACAGTCTAGAGGCGAGACTACTGTGACATGGTCTCCAGGGGTGGGCCCAGTTTATCTGCATCTCTGGGCAGCCAACCAGGTGATTACGCTGCAGTCAGGGTGGTGGTCAGGGGAAGCACAGGGGTTGGGGGTGGGGGCTGTATTTATGACGACCCTCTCCTTTGCCTGGCCACCTCCCTCCCCCCAGGAAACCTTCTGATACCCCAGGCGGGACCAGACCCTCCTGTTACACGTGCCCCAGACCATTTAGCTCCCTTGAGTTACTGGCTGTCATTTAAGCCACCTGTGAGCTTGACAGCAGGAGTCACATCCACCTGGCTCTGTGCAGTGCCCCCAGCACCTGCCAACCGCAGGACTTTGGGTGAAAGGACAAAGAGTGTGGAGGCAGCAGGATGCTGTGTTTCAGCACTGATGGGTCATCAGCTAGTTAGAGCCTTATCACCAGACGGCTGCGGGCTTGTCCAGGAGTCGGTGTAAGGAGAAAACCAGGTCTCTTAGATGGAATGGGTGGTTCCAGCCGAAGTCAAGACTGCTTACTGCTTGGGCCGGTGGAATGGAGGAGCTGGCCCTGAATCCTGAATTGTGAATTTCTTTAGGGTGGCTGCGGACCCCGCCCTGCAGCCCAGTCCTCCTGGGCTGAGTTACCCCGCACCTTCCCCCTCCTCGGCCTGACCACCTGGTTGCAACCCCTTCTCCAGGGTGTAAGGAGGCCGGAGTCTTCATCCCGGTGCCTGGGAAGCAGTGTAGGACCTCACTGTCCCCCAGGGACACAGTGATGGGTTCCCTCTCTCCAGAGGTCAGACGCATGGTAGGTTAAATACTTTAGAGAGGTGGCCCAGGGACCTTTGTATAACATTGTTTCAAAGGAATTTGAAAATTCCTTTTTTCTAATATACACAGAAATTAACAGAGGAACTTTCTCAAAGTACAGTCTCCCTAAATAGGGAACTGCCTGTAGCTGCTTCTGAGTCTTATGGAACTAGATTGTTTCCAAATTAAGTGCTATTTTCACCTCAGCACTGATGACTTGAACTCATCAGTAAGACAACTCTCTCGGTCTATTCAGGATGCTGTAGCAAATACCACAGACTGGGTGGCTTAAACAACAAACATTTACTTCCCACAGTTCTGGAGTTTGAAAAGTCCATGGTCAGAGGTGGTGGTAGATTTGGTTTCCAGGTGAGGTCCCTCTTCCTGGCTTACAAAAGGCTGCCTTCTCGCTGTGTTCTCACACAGTGGAGAGAAATCATCTTTCTCATCTCTTATAAGGGCACAAATCGCGTCACAAGGGCCCCACTCTCCTGACCTAATTACCCGCCCCCCCAAGGCCTCTTCTAAATACCATCACATTGGGGGTTGAGGGCTTCAACATAAGAATGGTGTGGGGGGCACTAACATTCAGTCCATAACAACAACTAATAAAAATTCATCAAAAGTTTATTTTTGTTGTCATTTAAACCTGCCAGGCTATTTCCCTGTGGTTACTAACATTTTTCCCCCCTTTTATATTTCTTAGCTGAAGGGCAAACCAGTCTCTTGAATGGTACTATTTCTGTGATAGGGAGGGCTGACTCAGATGCCTTCCACCTGGACGGTGGGTCTGCAGACCAGAGCCCCCCTCAAAGGGGGTCTCCCCAGCCCCAGCCCCTCTGGACCCAGGCCTCCTGCTGGGCTTCCGCACTTTGGTTTGTTTTTAAGGCTGCGATCTGGATTTCCATGTGAAATGTCAGGTAGATAAGGTAGATAGTGGATGTATTGTTGCTTGTCTCTTTTATAATAAGCCAAACAAAGTACTTTCTGGGGATTGGTCTGCCACGTGCCACAAGTTTGCCATCTCTTCTCTGTCTTGGGGTCTTGTGCAAAGGGTGCTCTCAAGTGTTTGCCTGAATGGTCCAGCTCCAATCTTTTCACTTACCTATGGATGATGTGTGTCTTATTTTAACCGTAAGCAGTGAGTCACAATCTTCACTATTAATACCAACTATCATGAATTACAGCACGCGATTTCAGGGAAAACAAATGCAGGTTCTATTTGCACTCTGCCCAGAAAAGTCTTACTTTGGTATTTCACTCTTGATTTTTTATCAGAATTCCACCAGGTATCGTTATGAATGCACTAGTGCACCTTGCATTGTAAATTCTGTGAGTGCAGAGTGGGGAAGTGGTCTTAAATTATTCCTGAAAAACCAAACCAAAATTGCCCAAACTCCTAAACTAATACCTCTATATTGGTGTATTTGATTTGGATTTAACTGTCCATTAGTGAGGCTCATAGTGGGATGATTAAATAACCTACCAGTGAGGAAGGATAATCTACCTTGATTAGAACGCTCAGGTAACCCCTTTCATAAACTTACAGTAAGCCCACCAAGGAAATACGTTGTAAAATGCGACTACTACTTGCAACTGCGATTTACAGAATCCTGGCTTTGAAATACTTCTTTCTCGAAGTACAATTTGTCAGAATGGGCATCTTGACCTTTCTATAAGGTATTAAGTAGAACAGGGGAAGACGGAATCACGTAAGAGCCCTTGTCCTCCCACAAGGCCACTGTTGGCCATTCTCTCCAGGTTTTCGCATTATGCAAACCTCACTCACTAAGCACCGTTGTGTAAGCAGATGTGACTCCTCAGGACACTGTCATCCTTTCCAACCTTCACGTTTCCCTACTTTTCCTAAAGGTCGCATCAAGCACGAGTCTGGAGGAATGTTCATCTTTCTCTCCTTTATTTCCAATAGGTGGAATACATGTTGGTATCTTTTGATCATGAGAATAAAAAAGCCCAACTGGTACTGTCTGGAGAGGAACTTCTTGAAACTCTGCAAGAAAAGGGGGAAAGGACAAACCCAAAGTAAGCTGATGTACTGAAGGCTTCTTTGAGGGTTTCTGAAACTGTTAGAACCACTGGAATATCATCTCTCCTCCCACGTACAGGAGACAGGAGAACACAGCAGTTTAGGGCTCTGGCTCTGGTTCCCAGTTGCCTGGGTTCAAATCCTGCTTCCTCTGCTTAATAGCTGGGTACCCTTAGGCGAGGTACTTAACTTCTCTGTGCCTCAGTTTCCTCAACTGTAAATCAGGGATAATAATAATACCTACCTCTTAGGGTGTAGACATTCCAAATACGTTAGTAAGCACTTAGAAGAGTAAACTCAATATAAAGTTTGTTTACTATTTAAATATTTTTTTAAAAAATTGGCAGTTACCAAGATCACAAACCATGGTGTCAGAGAAAACTTGCAGATGGGTTTTGCTTGGCTGGCAGGATGTTTTTTAAATATTTCTTTATTTCAGTAGACAGAGGTGAAGGGGGCATGTACCTCTAGTTCATTTTTCTACCCACTAAGTTTTGGGAGGCTGGGTTTGCATTTGGAACCCAGTCTTAAACTGAAGGAGGCCTTAAATCCCCACGTCCTTCCCTGCAGAGTGGACAGGCTTGCTTGCCTTGGACAGTGCATGCCCTGTGTGTGTCTCAGTTATTTATAAATATTTTAGACCCAGCACTTGTAACCCTTACGTAGTTGAAAAGCTGTGGAAGATTAACAGCCACTGGGAATTGTAAAGAGTTCTTGGCTTCTTGTATACCCAGTGGTTTCTAAATTTTTGGAAGCAACTTTTTCAAGACTAAAAATGGAGCAGACTGCAGCAGAAGAATAAGATGGACTGAAACCTTTTCTCCTCTGTAGCCACCCTACCCTTTGGAGACCAGAGTATGGGAGCTACATGATCGAGGGGACACCTGGCCAGCCGTACGGAGGGACCATGTCTGAGTTCAACACGGTCGAGGACAACATGAGGAAGCGCCGCAAGGAAGCGACATCTCTACTGGGGGAAAACCAGGCCCTCTGCACGATCACTTCGTTTCCCAGGTTAGTCCCTGTGTCAACGTGCGTGGCTGGCATTTCAGAGCATCCGGGTATCAAGAGAGCAGATCACAACCCAGCACTTGACCCCACAGCTCTCATGCTTTGCAGACAGTTCATCCTCATCACACTGTGTCTGGTAGAATCTGTAACATTAGAGCTGCAGGCAGAGTCACATGCCAGCCTCTGCCAGTGGTGGTGGTGGCCAGGGGGACTGTGGAAGGACCCAAGGGCCACAGACTCCGCAGGCCGAGCGGAAGGAGCAGTGCACAAGGAAGGATGTGCGTTGCCCCCCAGGTCAGATCAGCGGACCCCCGATGGGGGGCTGACATCAGTGCTCCCAGGGTCTGTTGATACATATTAACAAAGAACAAGGGAGTCACTGGGTCATGTTTGGATTGTGCTGAAAAGATTTAGGATTTGTCATCAAATCTAGTTATGGCTAAAGTTTCATAAGAGTAAATATAAGGTAAATATGAACAGTGAAATTCTGCCCTTAGCTTAGTATGAGGTACGTAAATATCACACAATTATAGGTAGGATCTGTTGCAAGAATGCAGTTCTACCAAATCGTAAATCTGGTTATCTCTGCTAGATATCTGTCAGATTGTGGCAAAGTATGCTTACCTCCCCAAAGTTCAAAAGCACTTTGGGGATTGGTATCCCTGGCCTAGAACACTCTGAACTATTTTTATGCCTTCTTTTTTTTTCCTGATAAATGTCCATGATGAACATAGGCATTCACAGTCACACCACTGGTCTTAGGACACTTAAAAGGAATTTTCTTTTTTAAAATCTCCATGGTCACATATAAATAGTTGAAACCTTATTTAAGCAACTCATCAGACATTTAGAGAAGTATCTTTTTCCTTCTCTTAAGTTATTATGAAGGGAGGAGAGTTGAGCTAGGAATAAGTTTTATTCTAAAAATCTAATTTTTTTTAAAAAGCCTAACCATATCTTTTATGATGAGAGGGTATTTTTGGATTTGTAAACAAAACAAAGATAATAATTATTTGTTTGTAGAAGCCTCACCTTACATCCACAGTTAAATGATAGGGGAAGTTTTATTTCGGAATCAAGAGGGAGAGGAAGGAAGACTGAGTTTCTTCAGTGTAAACAGAGTGATTCTCTTTCCGTAAACAGGTGCAACTGTAGTGTGGCCCAGTAACCCAAACAGTGGTCATGTGACTGTTTACATTTAAATCAATCCGACTTGTATACAAAGAGAAGTTCAGTTACTCAGTCTCGTTCGCCTCTTTCCACCTGCTCAGTACCCATCTGGGCAGTGCGGGTCATGAGCATTTCCATCCCTGCAGAGGTTCCGTTGGACAGTGCTGGTCTGGAGGAAAAGTGGGGCTGGGGGTGCCGGTCTGAGCCCTGGCTGCCCGCTTCCTGCCAAGTA
This sequence comes from Mesoplodon mirus, assembly GCF_964341445.2. Taxonomy (NCBI): domain Eukaryota; kingdom Metazoa; phylum Chordata; class Mammalia; order Artiodactyla; family Ziphiidae; genus Mesoplodon; species Mesoplodon mirus. Next base: position 66,106,063 of record NC_138988.1, read on the forward strand.
CACACGTGCTTCTCCAGCCTGATTCCGGTCAGCAGAGAGACCCCCAGATCTCAGTTTGTCACTCTCTGCAAGGGCTTTTCCTAAGGCTGCAGGCTGTCAGTGAATAATGTACGGAGCTGCAGGAACTCTGAGGAGCCCCATCATAGCTGGGGCTGTTTTCCAGATAAGTTCGGCAAGTTCAGTTGTTGTTCACAAGGCGAACATGGGCGGCCAGTTTTATAAAACGTGAGGTTGAAAATAAGGCACCGGCTAGTCTTGGCTCCCAAGCCAGAAGTTTCCCACTGCCGATCTACACCCTGCTTTGTTTCTCTGTTGGAATTAAAGCTCTTCCTCGGGTCAAGTGAGATAATAGGGTTGGGTTTCAGCCTCCAGAGGGAGATCTGGGGGTGGACAGGGGCACCGGCAGAGAACCTGCCTGATCTGGACGGATTCATGAGGTGCCTGGCAGAGGCAAGAAACAGGAGGCCTGTCCCAAGTCGAACCAAGCTGATGGGGAGGTGGTGGTGTGAAGGGGTCAGAGCTGGTAAAGGAAGACGCCTCAGAAACTGCGTGGGGGAAACAGCCAAGGCGGCCAGGACATAAGTAAGTGCTCTGCAGACCCTGAGTGGACGGAGGCTTCTGATAAAATCGGCAAAAGGGCTGCAGTCACAAGGGAAGAGCTTGGTGAGCAAGACCGACTGCAAAGGCGTGGCTGCAAGGGCCACAGTGTTTGCAGAACACCTGTATGCCGGACCCCTGAAAAAGGCAACGTTACACATGCACGTTTTTAATCCCTGAAGACAGATTCTATCTCTTTAGTTCTTCAATTTGTTGTAGATTAGGCTGCCCTGGGTTCACGCTGCCCGAGTTCAAGCCCAACCCAGTAGAAGGAGGAGCTTCCAAGTCCCTCTTCTTTCCTGATGAAGCGATAAACAAGCACCCGCGCTTCAGGTGAGTGTGTGGATGACTTGGATCCCTGGTTCCCTGCCCTGAGGGTGCTGTGTCCCTCCCGGAATCATTACTGAGTGGCTCCTGAATTCCAGCTCCTGTGGTAATTAACCAGAGGAGCCTACAGACCCACAGCTACGCCTGTTCTCAGTCCCCCAAGGCTGCTTGGTTGGTGCTGCTTGTTTCCAGGCTGGATCTGCCTGTTTTCCAAGTGATCCTAAAGTTGTACACTTAACCACAGATGCATTTCAATCCTAGTTCTGTTAACACCTGTTTGGAGAAGCTTTCTTGTCATCCTTTTTACCTTTTCCTCCTCTGAAAATCACCGCCAGTATCTGTGGTCTTCTCATCCCACTCCATATACCTTGACAATAAGGTAAAATATGTACAATACCTGTGTATATAGTAGGCACGCTCTACCTTCTGTTCCACTAACTTCTAAGTCTGTTAGTCTGTGGTTTCAATTCTAGGGTTTCAAGTTGCTTCAGGGCCCACACCAGTCTGATCTTAGCTTTGTACCTTTGAGTCTCACCTGTCATACTGAACCCGGGCTCCTGACCTAGAGTTAGGGACCTGTGACTTCTCAGTGTTCATTCCTGTAACAGGTCTGCACACCTGCTACGTGCAGAGTCCGTGGGGAAGATAAAGACATATAAACATAGTTTCCAACATCAAGTGTTGATAGTGTGCCAAGGGGAAGGTGGAGATATTCAGCTGCAAGAAAAGGTAGATTATGACAGGTGTCCAAAGATGGTAACACCAGAGAGAGGGAAGGTGCTTCTGATTGAGGGGGTCAAAAGCAGGCCTCCTGAGAGAGGTGACATTTACACCGTCGACAGCAGCACTGCCCAGTAAAACCATAATGCAAGCCACATGTGTAAGTTTAGTAGTAATTTTCTGGCCACGTTAAAAAAGTGAAAAAGGTGAACTTACAGTGTATTTTATTTAACTCTATATATCCAACTTGTGACCAGTATTTTTTAATTATTAATAAGTTTTACTTTATTTCTGTACCAAGTCTTCAAAATGTGCTGTGTGTTCACCCTCAGAGCACATTTTAATTAGGACTGGCCGCGCGTCCAGTGCTCACAGCCACAGCTTGCCTAGGGGCTTCTGGATCAGACATCGCAGGCTGGAGGATAGTATTAATGCTGCAGGATGGGTGGAGGGAGTGATGAGGTTCTGGGGTCCAGAGATGCCCGGGGAACATGAGCACCACAGTTTGGCTCAAGTCTTTGGACTTAGCATGGAAAATGTTAGAAACATAGGGTGAGGCCAGACCACGGCAGACCTTGAACACTTGAGCTTGGTTTGGTGAGTCTCACGGAGCCGGGGATCAGGGCTTGGGCAGGAGAGAGAATGACATTCTCAAACAAGAGCCAGGGGACATGGTATTAATGCAAAGCCTTCTTTGAGGAAATCCCCTCAGTCTCTCGGTCCACACGAATTTTCGGTAGGGATGTCTTAGAGGATTAGTTTGAGGGAGGATTTCATTCTGTGTACTTGCATATTGTCAAATTCTTCTTTTGCATGATGGTTCTTAGGTGACCAACTTAGGACATTTGTTGTCTGTTTTTTAGTACCCTCACCAGGAACATCCGGCACAGAAGAGGAGAGAAGGTTGTCATCAACGTCCCAAGTGAGTCTACAGAGGTGGCAGGTGGGAGGGGGCCCCCCCATTGTTGTTAATCCTTGACTCTCACCCATTTCCTGCTCTTTTCTTTCTTTTTTTTTTTTTTCAATTAATACTGCAGTATTTAAGGACAAGAATACACCATCTCCATTTATAGAAACATTTCCTGAGGATGATGAGGCAGCAAAGGCTTCTAAGCCCGACCACATTTACATGGACGCTATGGGCTTTGGGATGGGCAATTGCTGTCTGCAGGTATCATTTCAAATATCCAGAGAGGCAAGCTGTCCTCATCCGTTTCTATTTATTAACTTCTTTTCTTTATATGTGCATGTTTCCTTTTTAAAAATCACATTTTAATCAGGTTGAAATAGTAGTTACTACTTCTTTCTGAAAACCAATGAAGTTATCTTAGTTAATTCACTGGAAGTTATCTCTGGACAGAATTTACGGAATCTACAGTTCACTACAAAGACATAGTTGTTAATGAACTTAAAATGTGAAATATTCCACAGTCACTGTCTCTGTTCTCTCTGTGCCTAATTTTTGCTGCCATCTAGTGACTAGCTTTGAGATTGTAAACATTGCTCAAATCTTATCATTTCTGAAAATGAATTCTGGATGCACTCCAGTGAACTTGTGATCCAAGGGAAGGGTTATTTGGACTTTAAATTTTTATTTTCCTGCAAGGCCATCTAGTTGTATAAAAAGAATAAATATTTAGCAGCCCATGTTTGCCTTGCCCCAGGCTAAGTTTCACAGGAGGTATTGTAAAATAGCCTTTCTGTCAATGACTTGGTTAAAACTTGCCCTGGATCTAATCAGATTACTGGCACCTCTGGCAGGGATGGTGTCCCACCTCACAGGGGACCTGGAGCGGGGAGCAGGAACCCATCAGGCTGCCCACAAGCCTGTGTCTGGGCTTTAGCTGTGACTTCTCAGGTATTCGGGTAACTCACCTTCTTCTGGTCTCGGTTTTCTCAACAGCTGAAAGAAGGGTTTATATTAAGGCTGCTTCTAGGTCTGTCTCTGAGCTAATATTCTTTAATTGTTTTTATTAACAACAGTATTGGTTTTAACCTTTAATTTGTTTAAAATCATGTTAGAACAGAAGTAAAAGTGGCACAAAATTAAAAGTTTCAAACTGAAAATTTCAAAAGAAAAAAAAAGGGCCTCGTTATTATCCAAGGAGATTTTATCCAGTTCTGATTATTTGCTGATTGGAGCGGTGTGAAGCCTCACCCCACATGAGCACCCCCCAGCCCACCCCCAGCCCTCAGTCTGCCTGCCCTCCACACGGCTGGGGACCCAGGATCCCATCATTTCAGGCAGCTGCACACAGACACACACCTTCTTGCACATGTATCATGGATGTGTTTATTTTACAACTATGTGTAATCAAAATTGAATGCCAGAGTCAGATTTTTACATGCTAAGTGTGTTCAAATAACCATGGCCAAGGATACCATTTCCCGTGCTTTCCCTGACTTATATAGGTGGTGTAAAACGTATCTTCCAAACAAACCTAGGCTATGAGTTTCCTTCCAGATGGACACACTTCATAAAAAAGAGACCTGTTGACTTTTAACTGCCTTATCTGCTTCCCTATCTTAATTCCAAATATTTCTAAAGAGAACCATTAAGCTCTAGAACTTAGAGTGCACAGCTTTAAAATCTATCAGTGCTCTTGGAGGACCGATTGCCTTTTTTTCTTGGTTTAATATTAAACCAGGGTGTTTTGCCATGGACAGCACAGTTGCCCCATTCCAAAGGGGTAGTCTTTCCCTTGAAACACTGTGTTTACACAAATAAATATGTCCTAATGGTAGGTAGTTTACATTTTTATTGCTTGTAGATACAGTTTTCCATCCAATTTAAGCTTTGTCATGGGTTTAAGGTTTTCTTTTTCTCAGTGGTGTGTCCAGCCACCCCACTTTCAATACTCCACTTAAAAGTCTTTAGCACAGATAATGTAAGTATATGGTAAATGAGACAAATTCCATCAATCACCACAGAAATCTCTGCTTTATCTCTTAAGAGGAAAACTAGAAACTACTTATTACAATAAGGCAAAAAAATGGTTTCAAAGTTTTTGTTTGTTTGTTTTTTAAGGTTAGTGAGCATCTTACTGTACAGAGCAAAAAGTACTTCAACTATATTCAAATTCTTGACTCTTGGTGGGGGACTTGGCAGGAATCATTTAATAAGTTCATGCACATTATGATAGGCTTCCCCCCGCCCCCCAAGAAAATCCTATGGCTTCAACACTGGGTTCTGGACAAATTTTAGATATTTAGGTTTCTAACATCAATTTTCCATACTTTCTCTTTTTTTTTCCCTCATCAGTTTCCTAGTGACATTGCTTCTCTTCTTTATATGATAGTTTAAAAGGATACCAGAATCCAAAACCGTTCATGTATTCATATCTTTTTAAGGTGTTAAGAACTCTTTTTTCTTCCCCCACTAAAGCCATTACCACAGTGATGTCTCAATGGCTCAATCAGCCCTGGGGTAAAGAAGCTAGTTACTAAATATACTTAGATTAACTAAGTCGTATCACTGTTCTAACTCGGCTATTGAATTCCAGTTGCCAGCTTTCTTAAGCATATTTTTCTAGGGTTGACTTTTTCAGAATTTGCCTGTGAATTGTCTAGTATATACTAGGCCATCTAAGAGAAGCCAATCAAAAAACTGAAAAGAAAAAATGCTTATCATAGGATCTTCTTAAAAACAAAAATAACAGACTCTAAAATAGCTAAGAGTAACTCAAAAAAGGACCTAAATAAAAACTAAGAGACGTATGTTCAAAAGGATTCAGCAGTCAAAACACTTGGGGGAACATTTAGGTATTCCTAATCTCAATCCATATAAGTTTGGGCTGTAGGGTCAGCTTTTCAAGTATCCCACCATTTTATAAAAATAAAACTTATCTTTGCTCCCGTGTTCTCCTCTTTAGCACCCTCTTTCCTTCAAGATACTCTATTCACTTAATAAATATTAAGGACTAAGTGGATGTCAGACCCTGTCCTACACACTGGGGATAGAGAACCGCAAGGCAGACCCCTGCCCTCCTAGGGCTTACACTTTAGGGGTGGGGTCACAGCAGATAAGCCTGTAAATACTCTGCTCGCCATCTCCCCCACTTCTCATTTAACTCTTACCCACAGACAAGCTGATTTCTGCATTCCCACCTCTTGGCACAAACTGCCCTGGTTTGGGTTATTAGTGACCTGTCAGTTCTTCTCAGTTTCTGTTTTCACCTTTGACATTCTTGCTCCTTTACACCTGTGACACAGCTCTTCTCCGTGTGTTGAATTAATTTGTAATGGCTGGGTACCTATCATTATGTTTTAATTAAAATATAGCACTGACTTAATAATTCACATAGAAATGGTAGGAAAGTCAGGACACAGTAAATGGTCTGAGTCATCGTTTTCTGTAGTCAGTCACCACACTGACGTGAAATGCCATGAATTCAGCGGTGAGACCCTTGAGTCTCCAACAGAAGTCCTCTGCCATTTAAACAAAAGCCAAAACAAAACAAAGAAAAGCAAAGTTGAGACCTGGCTGAAACTACTGGAACTAACAGGTTGCGATTAGAATAGTAAACACTCACTCAGCTGCTAGTTCAACTATTAAGCACTTAAATTATTTACTGCACCAACACAAAATCCAAACTGTCATTATTAAATAACAACAGGACATGAGAACTGTTCCCAGTTTGCGGTTATTACAAATGTGCCAACACAACCACAGTTTGCGTTCCCTGCCCCTTCCGCTGCCCCAGCCCTGCAGAGGGTAGCACTTTTTTTTTTTTTTTTTTCTTTTGGGTAATTGTTTTGAGAGGATTTGCACTAATCAATTACGTGATCTCCTTCTCTGCCTAACTCTGAAGTCCTACTTACCCCTCTTGTGCGGGCTTCCTGGGCAATCTGCCCTTCTTAGTACATCATCTGGGCCTACTCCCCAAATACTTCTCCAGCTCAGATTTTTCTTCCTGGCCCCAGCCCTGGAGACCAAGCCGCTTACAGGGCTGTTTCGCTCTTCCTTGGCCTCATAAGCCCATTGTGTCCTGGCGCCGCTGCTTCCCATCTGTCCGAGGAGCACCCAGGCCAAAACCCAGGTCACTCCTCACTCCTCTGTGCCCACTGGTCACCAGGCCTGCTTTGGCCCTGCTGTGCCTCTTCCCACCAGACTTGCTCAGTTTTTTCCTGGACAGTGGCAGTGTTTTAACTGCCCTCTCTTCCTTCCTCCAGTCCTGCCCCCTCCCGAGCTATCCCCCATTGTGCCACCAGTGAACTCTGAAACCCATCATTCGCATCTCCAGATCCCCCTTTTGTACCAAAAGGGGGATACAAGCCCACAGATGTGGATGGGCAGCTGTAGAAGGAAATAAGTCAGTGGAAGAGGAAACGCCTGGCTGAACTTCATTGTTAATCTAGGTCTTATTTTACTTTCTTGACTTCTTAGTCTTACTTAACTTTGGAACACAGTTATGTATAGTAGATGTGAACATGATTAAAGCCATTTTCTAGCAAAATTCATCCGAGACAGCTCTTAAAACTCCTGTATTCAATGTTGTCATCAACGGAATGACCAGCACACGCCATGACCAACCACCTTCCTTCTCAGACTTGGCTCCTTGTGGAGGATGGTGCTGATTTTGTGTTGTTGTTTAATAACTTGGGATTCTTAAACAGGTAACGTTCCAAGCCTGCAGCATATCTGAGGCCAGATACCTTTATGATCAGTTGGCCACTATCTGCCCAATTGTCGTAAGTAGAAATCACACCTAATTTTATCTACTTCTTTGTATAAAATAAAGACTGCACGTGCAAAATTTGCTGACCATGTACTATTTAAGTCCAGTTAAGACTTCATTTAGAACCGAACTAACATGAATAATATGCAGACTTAGAGCTAATGGATAAGAGTCTAAGCTGTAGAGTTTAACGTTGCCAGTAAGGCATTTTTGTGTTGAAGTGTCGAGCTTGAGCGTAGCCGTTTTCCCCCTCCCATCCCACCTGTCCTCACGGTATAGAGAAGATGATTTAAATGAATCAGAGGCAAGGATTGGAGTCACTTCTGGTGTATTTCACCATGAGAAGGCAGGTGCAGTAGATGTAGTAGAAATCTGTAGGGGTTGCATAAACTGATTCTTCCAGACCAGAGGTAACTGCATGAAGCTTTTTTCAGCATGTAAATGACACTTTGAACTTGCAGGTGCTGACTTCTGTTTGTTTTTAGATGGCTTTGAGCGCTGCGTCTCCTTTTTACCGAGGCTATGTGTCAGACATTGATTGTCGCTGGGGCGTGATTTCTGCATCTGTAGATGATAGAACTCGGGAGGAGAGAGGACTGGAGGTGGGAGTGATTTTCCTGAATAGTCTTTTAAGTCCAGCAGGTAAAATGGGGATATTGTCACTACTCACAGTTTTGAAGTCGCCCTTTAATTTTTGTCCTGAGTGGATTAGTCACACATGGGAAGAAGCTGACAGGTTATCAACCTGTCTTTGGCTCCACAATGTGTGTTTGGGGTGAGAATGTGGGAAATGTGATTCGGTTGCGGGGGTGGTGGTGTTCAAGTTAATTTTCATCATTTGTTGAAACCAGTATTTGTTTTACCTTCTAAAATTAGTAGTACAATTTTTCTATATTTTGGGAGTCAGTGCTGATGGCTGTTTTTACCAGAAAGCTTTTTGGTGCTACATGAGTGCTTTGTCTGTGGTGCTCTCTGCTGTGGAAAGTATAATCTGTTGTCAGGTTCTTTGGCCTGTTACAGAGGGTTAGGTTTGCCTAATAAGGGTAGGTTTGTGCCTCTTGTTTGCATGTTGAACTGCATCTCTCCAACCAAGACGGTGCATCAGAACCACCTATAGAGATCTTTAAAAATAAGTACCCAGGCCCACACTAGCCCAGTGAGTAAGTATGTCCAGAACTGGGACCTAGACATACATGTTACCAAAGGAGCCCTCACAGGTGATTCTGATGTTCTCGACCTGGGCTGCCCTACTGATGCTCTGGTCTTTATGTAATTGTTCATAAATTGTAGAAAGTAGAAATAAACTTTAAAGCAGAAATCATTTTAATAGCTTTGTTTTACATTATAGTTTTATAGTTCTGCTTTCAACATTGGCATTTTCCTATCTTAATGAGAATGAAGGTGATCCACTTTTAAAAAAAAGAAAAAGAAATATATTTAAGTCATATCAGAAAACAGACTACTTAAATTGTCTCCAGATTTTTTTTTTAATATTTTTCTAGTACTTTTCAGGATTAACTAGCTTTTTTTCGGGATCTCGTGTTCAGGTTGGACAGTTTTATGTAATTACATATATAGTATATAGGCTTTTAATATAATTACTTGGGGCGTTAGTTTGTTTCCACATCATTTTATATGGCATTCATTTGTATTTTTTTCAATTTTAGCCACTGAAGTACAACCACTATAGGATCAGTAAGTCCCGATACGATTCAATAGACAGTTACTTATCTGAGTGCGGTGAGAAATATAATGACATCGACCTGACGAAAGACAAAGAAATCTATGAACAGCTGTTGCAGGAAGGTGAGCCTCTGTTCCTCTTGTCTAGATTTGATTGTAAGCCTGTAGTTCTTCAAAGCCCTTTTAAACTCCTTTGCTGACTCCTGGTCTGGCTTCTATTTTTAGTGTGAAGTCTCTTAACTTTTCTCATGAGGCTGCTTGTTCTTAAAGTTTCAAGTTCCAGATACTTGTGAGATCTTGACTTTTAGCAAAAGGAGCTGACTTTGGAGGTCTGTCCCTCGGTCCACAGCTCTGCCCCCACGGGCGTTGTGTAAGGAGCGAACACACTCCATAGGATAAAATCCTGGGAGACACGAGAATCCTGCACAGCCCAGCCATTTCCTAAGCTTCTAGATGCCCTTTCTTCAGACTTCCCGAGCTGTCCTGCCGTCTTTCTGGGCATGGAGAACAACTCTGAAGTGAGTGGTATGACCTCTCTCTGCAGGCATCGATCATCTCCTGGCCCAGCACGTGGCTCATCTCTTCATCAGAGACCCACTGACTCTGTTTGAAGAGAAAATCCACCTGGACGATGCCAACGAGTCCGACCATTTTGAGGTATCTGCTCCGCTTTGAAGGCGTTTCACTTCACTATCCAGGGTGGAGGCCGTTGTCTGGAGGGGCAAGGAGTTGATGACAGTAGAAGCCTTCTATGACCTCCATGACCCAGTGCAGCAAAGATTTTAAATTGGTTCAAGTACCCTTATTTTATGATTCTTACTCTCCAGTTCTGAATTTTTCATTCAGTATTCTCTCGTTTTCATAGCGATGAAAAATGCAAATATGCTGAACGGAAAAATAACACGACCGCTTCTTTCAGGACTGCTGTTGTGTCACCTGACTTCCACTAAGCACTTTCTGTTTTCTCCCCCTGGCAGGTCACACTCCATGAAAATCTTAAATTGTACCTTTTTGTATTTGTAAATTGAAGAGTGTTTAGTATGGACAGTAAACAGTCTGCTTCACGTATTAAATATCAAATCATCTTAATACCTTACTGGAAAATTGGTTTTATTCTCTGCTTTTTGAATACAGAATATTCAGTCCACAAATTGGCAGACAATGCGATTTAAGCCTCCTCCTCCAAACTCCGACATTGGATGGAGAGTGGAATTCCGGCCCATGGAGGTACGCAGCCCGTCGGCAGGAACCGACTTGGACGCACCCATTCCCAGCCACCTGCCACCCACCCGCACCCTTGTCAGAAGCTCGGGTTACTTGGAAGGCAGCACAGATCACGTGTGTGCGTGTTACACGCAAGTGCAGCAGCTCGGGAGGACTGCTTCTGAGAATAGATTGTGGGCAGAGGCTTCCAGACCCAGGTGGGAGGTTAGGAGATGCTTGGGAAAGACATGACCCTCAGGGGCCTCTCAGGGAGGAGCTTTTTGCACGGTGGGCCCCTAATGTCTCGGGCCCCATGTCCAGGTTCAGTTGACAGACTTCGAGAACTCCGCGTACGTGGTGTTCGTGGTGCTGCTCACCAGGGTGATCCTTTCCTACAAACTGGACTTTCTCATCCCGCTGTCAAAGGTAAGGACGAGTTTCAGTGTAGGGCTGGGTGTCTGTAGGTTATCATCCATTGCTCATTTATGTATAATAATTGCTTCAACTCTGACCTCACTTAGGATTGTTCCTCCCTTAGAATAAAATGCTCTCCTTCCACCCTATTTTTTTTTTTTTCTTTTTAAACCTAAGTTTATGCTATAGATTTTGGTACCGTTTTGGTGGAGACTCCTGGAAAAAAATGTTAATAGTAGCTCCTTAACTCAGCCCATTTGGAAGACATTTAGGGTTGCATTTGAACAATATCTAGTTTCTAGAGGCTTTTGACTCAAGATGATGGCAGGAGGGATTCCCACAAATGGGTTTCATCCTGTCCAGTCCCAGGCCGATCACGATATTAGACTCAGGATGGAGGGACGCGTAACTTCGGTAGTGCAGGGAATGGAACCAAACTGGAGAGGTTTCTGGAGAACATAGTTGGTGCTGCACTACTGGAAAAACAAATCTGAATCAGCCTCAGCCCAACAAAAACCAAGAAGGAGCTTTCTGGAAGCAGTTTCCCGGCATTGCCTTGGAACAGTTCCAGGCTGTGAGGCAGCAAGGCTGGGGCCGTGGGGCAGTAGCCAAGTGAGTATAGAAACCTTTGGGTCCTGGCCAGTGGGTCTCTTGGCACAGAGAGTGGCTGGGAAAGGCTGCCGGGCGGAGTGAGGGTCTGCTGGGGCTCAGGGCTGGAGGGAAGAGAAGCAGAGCTGCCCTGTCCCATGAATAAAGCTGCATAGCCCAGCATCTGCGCCTCCCCCGCTCCTCCCTCCTCGAGGGTCTTCTCCAGCCTGCACCTCCCTCCACCACACACACACACACACACACACACGCACGCACGCACGCACGCACACACACACACACACACTGAATGTGGTACAGCCACTGGGGAGATGAATGCACGTAAGGGGGGTTCATGTGAGCTGCCAGTCCAAGCCTTTGCTTATGAAATACACTTGACATGCGTGTAACTTATAGTCAGTTCCTCCGTATCCGAGAATTCAACCATCAGCAGATCATGGAATACTGTAGTATTTACTGCTGGAAAAATCCTCATAGAGGTGGACCCACATTGTTCTGGGGTCAGATATAGATGTCTGAAAGTCAGTATAAAATTGAAAACTTAGAGAAGAGCCCATGGGCCTGCAGAGTATATTATCCTCAGTGAAATATAGTTAATTTTTTTTTTTTTTTTTTGGCTGTGTAGCATGTGGGATCTTAGTTGCCTGACCAGGGATCAAACCCGCACCCCCTGCAGTGGAAGTCCAGAGTCTTAACCCCTGGACCGCCAGGGAAGTCCCAAAACACAGTTAATTTAGAAACTGGAAAGAATTTTTAAATAAATTCTCATTAGTGCCCTCGAAGAAATTCTAGAGAAAGGTCACATCTTAAATAAACAAGCCCTGTGGACCAAAGAACATTTGGAAAGTAAGAGTTCTCAGAAACAAGGGACATGGTAGCCACACTCAGTATGCTTACCAGTAAGCAGGTGTGGTTGAAGATCAAAGTCTGTTATTTAGGGGAACCAAAATGAGATTCATCCCAGCAGGATGGCAAAGAAACAGAGATTATGGGGAAAAGGAAGAGAGGATTTCTCTGGAAAGTTCAGGGTTTGTATCAAAATTTAGAAGAAGAGAACACTCTATACAAAAGAGATGTGAGATACAATAAAGAAAATAAAGAAATAGAATTTCCCCTGAGTGAGAGTCCACTGAGGGTGAGACAGAATTATTTAAAGAAGAACCCAAGTCTAGGAATTTCTGAATCTCAAAGAGCAGATCAGTTGTCCAGACAGGAGAGGAAATTAGGATACCTAAACTTCCTGCCAAGAGGGAGAAGAAAATCAATTGATATCATTTCTCATCTACAACATTAAACGCTAGAAGAGATGGCAAGAGGTCTACAGAATCTGAAGGGTAAAGAATTAGAACCATGCCAGCCAAACTAGTCTTTAAATTCCAAGTGATTGTAACAAAAAAGATCAAGTTAGGGCTAAAGTAAGCCAGAAATCTTATCTAGCAAGGGGATAGTGGAAGGAGGGGAATGGTAGATACTTCTTAATGCTTGACATTTGGAGAGAGAATTTCAAAACTACTTGTCTAAAAGTAAGAAAGACCACTAATAGTATAGAAATAGGATTTGTCGCCTCTAATCTCCTAGCTAAAGAGGTGGGAAAAAAGTAAAGCTTCCTGATGCCACAAAAGTGGGTCTGGGGCCATGGGCGTGATAAGACATTATGGTCCAGAGAACATACAGTGGTAAAATAAGATGAAAACAAATTTGAATAGACTAAATTCTCCTATTCAAAAGCTAAAACGGGTGATATAAAATAACAATGTAACGGTACATGTTGTTTGCATAAGATATACTTAAAACAAGGACAGATGTTGACAGTGAAGAGCTCCATAATGACCTTTTAACAATTCAGGAAGGGCAAAGTCTTAACAGACAAAATGTGAGAAGGTCTTAAATGAGATACAGGAAACAATTTTATATACTCTTTCAAGATAACATTAGAGCCATTTTTTTTTAACATAAAGTGTAGCAAACATTTCTCAGCAGCATAAGAAGAATTTAAAGGCACTGTAGTACGGTGGGTAAGATGTAGCTTCCAGGTGAGCACTCAATTCATAAATCACTTGCACTACTTACTAGCTTTTTCACCTGGACAAGTTAGTTGTCCTCTCATTGCCCCAGTTCGCAGGTATAGAACAGAGACACGTGGGCTGTCGTAAGGCCATGTGGGGTTCGTGGAGTAAGTCACTTAGCAGGGTTTCTGGCGTGTTACTCAGTAACTGACAGGCCATATAATCAAAGGATGAGAAAGGCCACGGGGAATTAAATGACACAGTTAATAAGCTTGGTTGTGTCACCTGATCACAAATCTTATACCTTGGCACACCTTTTTTAAATGCCCTGAGGAAGAATAACAAAAATTAATTAAGGAAAATTTTCACTTCTCAGAAGCAGACACTGTACAGGATACATTCCCACCAAAGTTGAACAAGAAAATGTTCAGAAAACATTTAACTATTGGAAATTTTAAATCGTTTTCCTAGTAGGTTCTAGATTAAGTCAAAACTAGAATTATAGATGCAAACTAGTATATATAGAATGGGTAAACAACAAGGTCCTACTGTATAACACAGGGAACTATATTTAGTATCCTGCGATAAACTAGAATGGAAAAGAATGCATATGTGTATAAGTAAGTCACTTTGCTGTACAGCACAAATTAACACAATATTGTAAATCAACTATACTTCAATAAAATTTTAAAAAAAACTAGAATTATAGATTGTTTAGGAAAATGATGACGGCAAAGATAATTTCTAAGGGAAAATCACAGCCTTAACTACTATAAACAGAAATATTAAAAATAAACCTAAGTAATTAAATAAGAATCTAAAGAGCTGTAGTAAAATTACAGCTTTTTAAAAGGAATTCATAAAAGCAGAAATTAAAACTGATGATCTTTGTGAATTTTTGTCAAGACTAAGAAAAATACAAACGTTATTAGAAATGAAGCTAGATGTTCCTAGCCATGATAGCATTTTAGATTGCTTGAGTATGTTCCTGTATCTAGATTAATCCGAAGGTCATATGTGCCTTAAAAAAAAATAATGATAGGAATTAATCAGTGTGAGGGGGCAAAGCTAAGTAATCAAAGACTCTGTACTGACCATCCCTCTTCAACATGACCTCTGACTTGTGTCTGTTTTGTATATGGAGAGTCCCCTAAGATTTCATTATAGAAATAAGGGACTACTACTAAAAAGTTTTAAAAGCTCTACTTTGAGGGTCTTAAAAAGTCATTGGAGAAATGGAGAATTCACAAATAGGGGTTGGGGTCTCCTGAGGGAGTGGGCACGGCAGAGCCGCAGGTGAGCAGGCAGCATCGGTGACCTGCCCTGGGAGGGGTCACCTTATTCCAGATCCCACAGCCCGCCTATGAGGCAGCAAAACCCCAGGGGTGGGGAGGGCACAGCCCTCAACTCCAGGTGGCAGGAGAGGCAGGAGAGTGAGTCTGGGGTGTGAGGAGAGACCAGCCCTCTGACCTCCCAATGCTATAGATTCATCCCAGGGTGTCTCAAGGGACCTCGAGATGTGGGCGGCCTACATGAGTGTTAAGTTTTGCATTTATTTTTAAGGTAAGCTTCTCTTAGAATTGCCCCGTTGTTATTAAAAAGCACATCCCAGCAGTCTGGGGTTGAGGGACACAGCCCCACCTGACAGTGCAAAGTCTTATCTGGCCGCCAGCAAGCGCTGGCTGTGGGAGGCTTCTTCCCAGATGGGTCCAGACCGCGAGGTGAGCGAGGCACCACAGCCCCCAAATGCGCCAGAGCGGGAGTGCCCTGACTTCGGCAATGTTCTGACTTGGCTGCGATGATTTTCCTCCTTCAGGTTGATGAGAACATGAAAGTAGCACAGAAGCGAGATGCCGTCCTGCAGGGATTGTTTTATTTCAGAAAAGATATTTGCAAAGGTACTGCCTTCTCTTGCATTTTTGGGGTCCCTGTAGGCCACACGGACCGCTAACACCCTCTGCGCCCCTCTGGCAGGTGGCAACGCCATGGTGGACGGCCGCGGCAAGACCACGGGCAGCACCGAGCCAGCAGCCGAGGAGTACGCGCTCATGACCATCGACACCATCATCAACGGCAAGGTAGGGCCCACGCCCCAGCTACCTCGCCCCTCCCCCACCCCACCCCCTGCCCCCGGGGAGTCGGCAGACAGCGCACCCCGCTTCTTGCAGGAAGGTGTGTTCCCCGGGCTGATCCCCATCCTGAACTCTTACCTGGAAAACATGGAGGTGGATGTGGACACCAGATGCAGTATTCTGAACTACCTGAAGCTGATTAAGAAGAGAGCATCTGGTATGGCATTCTGTGCTTTGCTTTTTTAAAAATCTCTTAACGTAGGCAGAACCTCACAACCTTACAATATTCAGTTTTTAAAGCAATCTTTTATTAAAGTACACGGTATCCTAAATCAATGCACTTTTCCACATTGTACCATCTCAGCGGTTGGATGCACCTTGTAGTCTTTGACAGTCACAGTTTAATTAGCAGTGCTTTTTTTCTTACTGGTTCGTACAATAATGCTGCATCTTTAAGCCGATGGCCTCTTAGGCAATGAAATACAGTATCTGGATTGCCTGTTCGACATTTATGCCCAACTATGTGTGTCGTGAGGCACCCTGGGCTCTTTGCACAGTGAGTCTAAGCCAGTCCTCAGGTTAACTAATAGCACAGCTAGGATGGTGACCCTCCAGCCTGCCTCCCTACAGGGGCACCCTGGAACCCCACTTTCTCAGCTTTGAGATCATGGTGGCCAGGGAGCTGTCAGCCATGACTAAGAGGACAGGAGCAGTGGCATCTGTATTTTGCTCAAGGCTTCTGTAAAATTTCCAGATCCACAAAGGATATACCCCGCCCCCAAATGCTGTATCTGCCAGTTTCTGTCTTCATGCATCTACTTTTCATTATTCTCTCCACCTCTTTGATCAGATGGCTCTGGGGAACTCGGGGGCCCTCCTGTCCCGGGGCAGTCTCGTGACACCAGCACGGGCAGGACTTGGCCAGATGGGAGAACTCGGGCTCTAGTCCACACACGTTGGCTCCCGTGCCTTAGAGCCGGCAGCATCACCATGCGGGTGGCATCTAACAGGTCCCATAGCAGTGGGATGTGTGTGTTCTCGCTGCCTGCCTGCAACATGAAACCCTTCTCTGGGAGGAATTCTTCAAACATTACAGCCACGTAATACAGCTCGTTCCTGGCCCCTGCCATGTGGCTACACCAGAAGGCCACACTGATTCTTCTTCAGGATTGTATTATGTGGGCCAACAAATGTCAACTTACGAAAGAAAAAACCAAACAAACAAAAAAAAAACACTTCCATTAAGTTGTTAAAAAAAAAAAATTTTTTTTTTCAGGAGAATTAATGACAGTCGCCAGATGGATGAGGGAGTTCATCGCAAACCATCCAGACTACAAGCAAGACAGTGTAATAACTGACGAGATGAACTATAGCCTTCTTTTAAAGTGTAACCAAATCGCAAATGAATTGTGTGAATGCCCAGAGTTACTTGGACCAGCATTTAGGAAAGTAAAGTACAGTGGAAGTAAAACTGACTCTTCCAACTAGACGTCCTGCAGAAGGAGGAATGCTTCACTGTGTTAGTGAAGGACTGACCGCAGGATCAGCCCGTGTGCGTGGTGTGAGGACCAGATAATAGCACTGCCCTGTTTCCTGGGCTGCTCGGCAGAGGTGGGTTTAGGCAAATCTAGAGTTTATACAGTGTACATGTACATAGTAAAGTATTTTTATGACTAACAATGTATTTTAATAACACTGTATCTAAAGTCATTTGTGAGCTGGCTTGTACATTTTTCAGTTCTGACTCTGGAGCAACTACTGTGGAAACGGTTTTGTAAATGTAACTTACTGATTACTATATCTGCATTCCAGAGTTTAAAATGTTTACTGTAAATTTTGGGGGTTTTTTAAAGACTTTACCTGGACCTGATTCACTGAAATCTATCACTTCACCTTGAAAACAGTTTGTCCTGCTAATTTTCTTTGAGTCATCTCCTTTGGCATATACATGAAATCACTGTTGAATCCACCAGAGTGCTTTGAGGGGAAGCTTAGATTTCCGGCACCTTATCTATGATGATTCTTTTGTAATTGGAATAGCTAACCCCTCGGTAACCCTGTCCCAAGCTTTTCCCACTAAACAGAACCCACTGAACTGACAGTACTTTCTGTCTGTGTTTGCTAATTTTGGCATCAAGTTTGAAGACAACTCTGGAGAAAGACTCTGAGTTCACGTGTAGTGATTATTGGGGGTGATTTTTTTTATGGAAAAAAGGGGGAGAATCGTTTTTCTTCTTGTACATACCAAGAGTAATGTCAAAAATGCCACCAGCTCTTCTGTTGTGGTCACTTGTTTATTCTGATTGCTGCTGTCTACTTAAATTTTCAAATCAAATGCAGCTGCTGAAGTTTTTGTTTTGTTACTTTTTCTCTAGTTTCCAGTAAGCATATTACTGACATTCTTCTAAAAGCCATTCATTCTAGATTTTACCTGGGGATTATTCTACATACTACTTACCTTCTCTGTGAAACTCATAAATAAATCATGATATGCACTAAGTTTTGTGAATCAGGACCCTAAATGTTTAATTGTAAATAATTTAAGTTTCACAGAATTGTTAGAGCTTTTTGTTGAAGTTTTTTTTCCCCAATTAGTTAAAAGTCTTAGAACTGCTTCTGAAAAAACTATGTATAGTAGATTATGCAAACTTTACAGGCATAAATATCTAAACTGTCATGCTTATTTTAAGAAATTGCCATAAAGCTTCAGCTAAACCTGTTTATGTATAGATACTAGGGTTTGTGCTATATTTCATACATGCATTTTGGAGGATTAAAGAACGCCTGTTTTTCCTTTGCAATTTGCTTGTGTAAATTCAGTTTGTAAAAAGGTAGTAAAGTGTTTGTGGTATGAGGAAATAAAAGAATGGAATTAGCATTGTGAAAACTCTTGAATGTGTGAGTTCTACAACTAAACGGATGGTGGTGAGGGTTAGTTTTTTTTAATTAGCCCAGATATGCCAGGAAATGATTTCTTCATCATGATCCTCAGCTCTTTCTAGAAAGATGCATAGTGATGAAAACAGATGCCTCACCTCCCTAGTAGCTGTCAACCCCTGTGGGGAGAGGAGAAATGACCACTGGAAGTGAATTTTTCTTTTACTCCAAACTGTCGCTGTGCCAAGTCAGTGGTCACATGGTGAGTTACAGGTAACCCGGGCTGTGTGCGCACTGGGGTGCTGTCCTGCTTAGACTGGCTCAGCAGGCCCTGCAGAGAACCATTTCCAACCCATGTCTTTGGAATCACATCCCTCTCCTACCCCCAACCCCTAGTTCATCTTATCCACCCACTTTTCTCAGCTTCATCTGCTTGCCTACTTTTATCTGAACGATCCTAGGGCAGGGTCATTGTCAAACTAATCTGCATACATATCTCTTACTGAAGTGCACCTCTGGCTCTGTGGGCCTGGCATGGGGGCCCACATTCCTGCATTTCTAAGAGGCCCCCAGGTAATGCTGACGCTGCTGGTGTGTGGGCCACGTCAAGTAACAAGGACTTAGATCACTTGTGTATCTCAGACACAAATCAATTCTAAGTCTCAAATGACACTGGTCTTCAATTCGAATGTGTGTATCTGAATACCAAATAACGGCACCCTATCTATATCCAAGACAGAAAGTACCACCTTTCATAAGCTTTCCTGCCTGAACTCAGCTGAGGGTTCAGGGCTTTCAGAACAGAATGATGAACACTAAGATAATAAGCAAAGAGGGCCTCTTCTTTGGTGGAAATAGCTGTGGCTGAGCCCGGACCCTCACTTAGAACACAACTGGCCCTAACTTAACCCATCCAGTCTTCTGGATTAACAAGAGGTTTCCTCCTGGTCCCAGGCTGCCTCTGCCTCTGCCACCGGCTCCTCCCTGAGGCTGTATGTGAGCCTTCTGTCCCTCAGTGGAGAGAGCTGGCCTTGGCCGCCACCTTCTAAACCACCTACACAAAAGTTAACTAAGAGTGGGAAGTGTGGAAGCCCAGGATGTGGTGAGAGGCCATGTCTCAGGAGGTTTCTTGGGGATCTTGCAGAAGAAATGTGACAGTATCCTTCAAGCAGCTGGTGGTGTCTGACATGGGGGAAGGGATGTGCGATGTGTGCCTGGGATGCCTGGGCATCAAGACTCTTGGCTGGGAAGGGGCCCTTTTCAGAACTGTACATAGGCTGCTTCACTGCAAGGTTCTTGGGGCTGCTGCTAATAAACTTTCCATTTAGGTTAAGGCTCCCCCTGGCTTTCCCTGAAGATAAGCCACTGAGATCTACCAGCTGCTCTCTCCTCTCCATTATGCTTTTGTATAAATATTTAACATTCCCTGTAAAAACTTCGGAACATACATGCCAAGTGATATTTAGGAGAGTGTAAATTGGAAGAGAACTCATGAGGTCTGGACTGGACGTGGGGAGGCCTTGGTGGGTGACCTTGGCTGGGAAAGATACACTCCTCCGACTATTTGCATTTTCTTCGTAAGTGGAGGCTGAAATTAGCTGGGTAGTCCCTAAAGCCCCTTTCATTCTTAACATTTTATGAAATGAAAGATTATAAAGTTAAGTATGGAAGATGCATTAAGAGTAATGGTTCCTCCAGCTTTGATTTCAAACCATATTAAAAAGCTGTGGTAATCAAATCTGTATGGAATTTGGAAAAACAGATCAGTGGAACAGAATAGAGAGCCCAGAAATAAACTCACATATATTTGGTCAATTAATTTACAACAAAAGAGCCAATATACAGTGGGGAAAGGACAGTCTCTTCAATAAATGGTGTTGGGAAAACAGCCACATGCAAAAGAATGAAATTAGATTACTATCAATATTCACATCATACACAAAAATTAACTCAAAATGGGTTAAAGACTTGAATGTAAGACCTGAAACCATAGACTCCTAGAAGACAACATAGGTGTTAAGCTTCTTAACATAGGTCTTGATGATGATTTTCTGAATCTGACACCAAAAGCAACAAAAGTAAAAATAAACAAGTAGGACTACATCAAACTAAAAAAATTCCTTTGCAGCCTTCAAA
Organism: Mesoplodon mirus; assembly: GCF_964341445.2. Taxonomy (NCBI): domain Eukaryota; kingdom Metazoa; phylum Chordata; class Mammalia; order Artiodactyla; family Ziphiidae; genus Mesoplodon; species Mesoplodon mirus. The sequence continues at coordinate 66,126,382 of NC_138988.1, forward strand.
AAATGAAAAAACAACCTACCGAATGGGAGCAAATATTTGCAAATCATGTATCTGATAAAGGGGTTAATATCCAAAATATATATAGAAATTCATACAACTCAATAGTGAAAAAAATCCCATTAAAAAATGGGCAGAGACATTTTCCATGGGCTTCCCATTTTATTTACTCCAATGTTACCCTGAAAGATGCCCTGGGTACCCCATCCTCATCAGTACCTTCCTCTTAGGACCCAAGGCATTTGGCCTGACCATCTGCAGCCTCATCCTTTAAAAAAAAGTCCCATGATGCCCTCCCCCCACCCCGCCCCCACCAGCCACCCCCTTGCTCCCGGAATCCAGAGGAACAGGAAGCCGGGGTCATGGAGTGGCTGGTGGGTGGGTTACATCCACCATTAGCCCCAGCAAAGAGCCGGGTAGGCTCCAGTGCTGGGTCAACTCAGGCCAAACAACCAACAGGGAGGGAACCCAGCCCCACCCATCAGCAGACAAGCAGATTAAAGTTTTACTGGTCTCTGCCCACCAGAGCAACAACCAGCTCTACTCACCACCAGTCCCTCCCATCAGGAAGCTTGCACAAGCCTCTTAGATAGCCTTATCCACCAGAGGGCAGACAGCAGAAGCAAGAAGAACTACAATCCTGCAGCCTGTGGAACAAAAACCACATTCACACAAAGACAGACAAGATGAAAAGGCAGAGGACTTTGTACCAGATGAAGGAACAAGATTAAAAAAAACCCAGAAAAACAATTAAATGAAGTGGAGATAGGCAACCTTCCAGAAAAAGAATTCAGAATAATGATAGTGAAGATGATCCAGAACCTCTGAAAAAGAATGGAGGCAAAGATCAAGAAGATGCAAGAAATGTTTAACAAAGACCTAGAAGAATTAAAGAATAAACCCCTAGAAGAGTTAAGGAACAAACAAACAGAGATGAACAATACAATAACTGAAATGAAAACTACACTAGAAGGAATCAATAGCAGAATAACTGACGCAGAAGAATGGAGAAGTGACCTGGAAGACAGAATGGTGGAATTCACAGCTATGGAACAGAATAAAGAAAAAAGAATGCAAAGAAATGAAGACAGCCTAAGAGACCTCTGGGACAACATTAAACGCAACAACATTCACATTACAGGGGTCCCAGAAGGAGAAGAGAGACAGAAAGGACCTGAGAAAATATTTGAACAGATTATAGTTGAAAACTTCCCTAACATGGGAAAGGAAATAGCCACCCAAGTCCAGGAAGTGCAGAGAGTCCCAGGCAGGATAAACCCAAGGAGAAACATGCCGAGACAGATAGTAATCAAATTGGCAAAAGTTAAAGACAAAGAAAAATTATTGAAAGCATCAAGGGAAAAACAACAAATAACATACAAGGGAACTCCCATAAAGTTAACAGCTGATTTCTCAGCAGAAACTCTACAAGCCAGAAGGGAGTGGCACGATATATTTAAGTGATGAAAGGGAAGAACCTACAACCAAGATTACTCTACCTGGCAAGGATCTCATTCAGATTCGATGGGGAAATCAAAAGCTTTACAGACAAGCAAAAGCTAAGAGAATTCAGCACCACAAAGCCAGCTCTACAAAAACTGGTAAAAGAACTTCTCTAACTGGGAAACACAAGAGAAGAAAAGGACCTACAAAAACAAACCCAAAACAATTAACAAAATGGTCATAGGAACATACATATCGATAATTACCTTAAATGTAAATGGATTAAATGCTCCAACCAAAAGACACAGGCTGGCTGAATGGATACAAAAACAAGCCCCATATATATGCTGTCTACAAGAGACCCACTTCAGACCCAGGGACACATACAGACTGAAAGTGAGGGGATGGAAAAAGATATTCCATGCAAATGGAAATCAAAAGAAAGCTGTAGTAGCAATACTCATATCAGATAAAATAGACTTTAAAATAAAGAATGTTACAAAAGGCAAGGAAGGACACTACATAATGATCAAGGGATCAATCAAAGAAGACATAACAATTATAAATATATATGCACCCAACATAGGAGCACCTCAATACATAAGGCAACTGCTAACAGCTACAAAAGAGGAAATCGACAGTAACACAATAATACTGAGGGACTTACACCTCAGTTACACCAATGGACAGATAATCCAAAATGAAAATAAATAACGAAACAGAAGCTTTAAATGACACAATAGACCAAATAGATTTAACTGATATTTATAGGACATTCCATCCAAAAACAGCAGATTACACTTTCTTCTCAAGTGCGCACGGAACATTCTCCAAGCTAGATCACATCTTGGGTCACAAATCAAGCCTCAGTAAATTTAAGAATACTGAAATCATATCAAGCATCTTTTCCGACCACAATGCTATGAGATTAGAAATGAATCACAGGGAAAAAAATGTAAAAAACACAAACACATGAGGCTAAACTATACGTTACTAAATAGCCAAGAGATCAGTGAAGAAATAAAAAAATACCTAGAGACAAATGACAGTGAAAACACGATGATCGAAAACCTATGGGATGCAGCAAAAGCCGTTCTAAGAGGGAAGTTTATAGCTATACAAGCCTACCACAAGAAACAAGAAAAATCTCAAACAATCTAACCTTACACCTAAAGGAACTAGAGAAAGAAGAACAAACAAATCCAAAGTTAGTAGAAGGAAAGAAATCAAAACGATCAGAGCAGAAATAAATGAAACAGAAACAAAGAAAACAATAGCAATGTCAATAAAATTAAAAGCTGATTGTTTGAGAAGATAAACAAAATTGATAAACCATTAACCAGACTCATCAAGAAAAAGAGGGAGAGGACTCAAATCAATAAAATTAGAAATGAAAAAGGAGAAGTTACAACAGACACTGCACAAATACAAAGCATCCTAAGAGACTACTACAAGCAACTCTATGCCAATAAAATGGACAACCTGGAAGAAATGGACAAATTCTTAGAAAGGTAGAACCTTCCAAAACTGAATCAGGAAGAAATAGAAAATAAGAACAGACCAATCACAAGTAATGAAATTGAAACTGTGATTTAAAATCTTCCAACAAACAAAAGTCCAGGACCACATGGCTTCACAGATGAATTCTATCAGACATTTAGAGAAGAGCTAACACCCGTCCTTCTCAAACTCTTCCAAAAAATTACAGAGGAGGGAACACTCCCAAACTCATTCTATGAGGCCACCATCACCCTGATACCAAAACCAGAAAAAGATACTACAAAAAAAGAAAATTACAGACCAATCTTACTCATGAATATACATGCAAAAATCCTCAACAAAATACTAGCAAACAGAATCCAACAACACATTAAAAGGATCATACACCATGATCAAGTGGGGTTTATCCCAGGGATGCAAGGAATATTCATTATATGCAAATCAATCAATGTGATACACCATATTAACAAATTGAAGAATAAAAACCACATGATCATCTCAGTAGATGCAGAAAAAGCTTTTAACAAAACTCAACACCCATTTATGATAAAAACCCTCCAGAAAGTGGGCATAGAGGGAACCTACCTCAACATAATAAAGGCCATATATGACAAACCCACAGCCAACATCATTCTCAATGGTGAGAAACTGAAAGCATTTCCTCTACGATTAAGAACAAGACAAGGATGTCCACTCTCACCACCATTATTAAACATAATTTTGGAAGTCCTAGCCATGGCAATCAGAGAAGAGAAAGAAATAAATGGAATCCAAATTGGAAAAGAAGAAGTGAAACTGTCACTCTTTGCAGATGACATGATACTATACATAGAGAATCCTAAAAATGACACCAGAAAACTACTAGAGCTAATCAATGAATTTGGTAAAGTAGCAAGATACAAAATTAATGCACAGAGATCACTTGTATTCCTATACACTTACAACAAAAGATCAGAAAGAGAAATTAAGGAAACAATCCCATTCACCATTGCAACAAAAAGAATAAAATATCTAGGAATAAGCCTACCTAAAGAGGTAAAAGACCTGTACTCAGAAAACTATTAAGACACTGATGAAAGAAATCAAAGATGACACAAACACATGGAGAGAGATATATCATGTTCTTGGACTGGAAGAATCAATATTGTGAAAATGACTATACTACCCAAAGCAATCTACAGATTCAATGAAATCCCTATCAAATTACCAATGACATTTTTTACAGAACTAGAACAAAAAATCTTAAAATTTGTATGAAGACACAAAAGACCCCGAATAGTCAAAGCAATCTTGAGGGAAAAAAACAGAGCTGGAGGAATCAGACTCCCTGACTTCAGACTATACTACAAAGCTACAGTAATCAAGACAATATGGTACTGGCACAATACCAGAAATATAGATCACTGGTACAGGATAGAAAGCCCAGAGATAAACCCATGCACCTGTGGTCAACTAATCTATGACAAAGGAGGCAAGGATATACAATGTACAAAAGACAGTCTCTTCAATAAGAGGTGTTGGGAAAACTGGGCAGTTACATGTAAAAGAATGAAATCAGAACACTCCCTAACACCATACACAAAAATAAGCTCAAAATGGATTAGAGACCTAAATATAAGACCAGACACTGTAAAATTCTTAGAGGAAAACATAGGAAGAACAGTCTTTGACATAAATCACAGCAAGATATTTTTTGATCCACCTCCTAGAATAATGGAAATAAAAACAAAATAAACAAGTGGGACCTAATGAAACTTTTGCAAAGCAAAGGAAACTACAGTCAAGACGAAAAGACAACCCTCAAAATGGGATAAATATTTGCAAATGAATCAATGGACAAAGGATTAATCTCCAAAATATATAAACAGCTCATGCAGCTCAATATTAAGAAAACAAACAACCCAATCAAAAAATGGACGGAAGACATAAATAGACAGTTCTATACAGATGGCCAAGAAGCACATGAAAATCTGCTCAACATCACTAGTTATTAGAGAAATGCAAATCAAAACTACAATGAGGTATCACCTCACACCAGTTAGAATGGGCATCATCAGAAAATCTACAAACAACAAATGCTGGAGAGGGTGTAGAGAAAAGAGATCCCTCTTGCACTGTTGGTGGGAATGTAAATTGATACAGCCACTATGGAGAACAGTATGGAGGTTCCTTAAAAAACTAAAAATAGAATTACCATATGACCCAGCAATCCCATTACTGGGCATATACCCAGAGGAAACCATAATTCAAAAAGAAACATGTTCCCCAATATTCATTGCAGCACTATTTACAAGAGCCAGGTCATGGAAACAACCTAAATGCCCATCGACAGACAAATGGATAAAGATGTGGTACATATATACAATGGAATATTACTCAACCATAAAAAGGAATGAAATTGGGTCATTTGTAGAGGTGTGTATGGATCTAGAGTCTGTCACACAGAGTGAAGTAAGTCAGAAAGAGAAAAACAAATATCGCATATTAATGCATATATGTGGAACCTAGAAAAATGGTACAGATGAGCAGGTTTGCAGGGCAGAAATAGAGACACAGATATAGAGAACAAACATATGGACACCAAGGGGGGAAACTGATGGTGGGGGGTGGTGATGGTGGGATGAATTGGGAGATTGGGGTTGATATATATACACTAATATGTATAAAATAGATAACTAGTAAGAACCTGCTGTATAAAAAAATAAATGAAATAAAATTTAAAAACTTTTTAAAAGAGAAAGAAAGGGAAATATCCTCAATTAAATGAGGAAGTCAAAATGGGAACTAGGAGGAAGGGATTGATCACTTTTTCACATAAAATATTAATTATTCTAAAGCAGAGTTGCTGTGTCAAGGGCTGATTTGAGTCCATTATCAATCTCTCAGTCCCCTGTAGAATGTGATTTGGACATTGACCCTATTACATTGTTAGTTACATGCTCTACAAAGGTACCTTCAAGACCCTCCATTCCACAAGGATTGCCCCTGATAAGCCGCTTTCTCTATGTGTATCCTGGAGGTCCCACTAAACTCAGTGACAGCATCTGGAGACAATCCTGAAAAACTTGGGTGACCATCACTGACCAGCACAGAGCTGGCTCACTATAGGGCCCCAGTTAAAATGTTATAAATACAACTGGATCAAACCTTTAAAGCACGAAATTAAAACAATTCTCCTAAGGAAGGAAATCTAAGTTTCAAAAGAGGAACTTCATACTGAGTATCTAACCAGCAACTGATGATGATGTTCACAGATGAATCTGATTGGTTCTCCAAAACTGAGACGACCCAATCCAGGAACTAAGAAATGAGTTCCTTGGTTGGTAATATTTGAGATGTGGGTTGGAGGAGGGTCCTAGTCCTCAATGAGATTTGTCTGCTCCCCTGCACCTTGTCTTCTTCTCTTCTCCTGCATGGTGTGCCTTTGGTTCCCCGCAGGCTCCTGGACAGTAATACTGACAGTGATACTGATGGTGCTGAGCCCGCTCCTGGCTTGGGCTGGAGAGGTAAGTGCACACCTTGGATGGTGAGCTATTTTGGGATGTGGGGGAAGGGAGGGAGTTAGCTTTGTCTGGGTCCAGGCCATGTCACTTAAAACCCTGACATCTTCTTCAGTGACTACTTACCTTTATCATATGGAGCCTCAATTCCTTCCACAAACAAAAGGAGCCTGGGTACTTGCCCTCTTTATGAGACCAGCATAAGGTGCCTTCGTATATATACATATAGGCTATTTCTTGTCAACTCTCTTCTAATAAAACCTCTCCAGCTTACATCCCATTCCTTCGGGGTTTTGAGAGGATTTAGAAGTGCTTTCAAAAATAATCTAAAATGATTATTAATGATTTCAAAATAATTCCCATCCGTGGTTCCCTTTATTCTGTTGAGTTATGCCAGAAAATGGGAACAATCCTCTGAAAATTTTATGGGGACTCAAAAGGAATTAGAAAGATCATCCTAGAAGATCCTGTGTTATGTCCATGGGATCTGTGATGCAGCTACCTCTCGCTAATACGTGAGGATGTATCAAGAGACCTCACCATTGTCTCCTTTTCTTTTCTTTTTTTTAAGTTGAAGTATAGTTGATTTACAATATCGAGTTAGTTTCAGGTGTACAGCACAGCACTTCAGTTATATATATATATTCTTTTACAGATTCTTTTCCCTTATAGGTTATTACAAAATATTGAGTAGAGTTCCCTGTGCTGTACAGTAGGTCCTTGTTGGTTATCTATTGTCTCCTTTTCTTTCTCCCTAAACCCCGCTCTTTATAAGGCCTGTATGCCTGTACTGGAGGTACTCTGACAAAAGTTGAGGTTAGTTTTCTCCCTATTTCTCCTGCGTAAAGCACTCTGTACCTGAAGCAGGGATCCTTAGTACTGAGAATGACCCTGTAGTTAAGGAGCATCTAAGGGGCAATCTATGATGCCTTAAAGAACTCATAAGAACTGAAAACCTGACACAGGTTAGTGCTTATTAGTGCTTATTCTATTTTGAACCTTTCTATCCTATCAGTTTCTCCTATATCTCCTCTTTCTCTGGCCTGAACCCACAAGAAGAGATTTAACTAATATAGAATAAATTATGAAATTATATTTTTATAAACGCCAAATAGTCAAGTATCAGCAATTTCATATGGTTCAAACCATACACCCTGAGCAGGATACAGAGCGTGTGAAGGCTGTTTCCATCCCATAGGGTTGAAAGCCAGTAAGGAAATCAAGGGAACTCACTGGCCTCTTGGAGTCTTGGGCCCAAATTTCATAGGTTCATTCATCATGCCATCTATTTTCCATAATTAGCCATCTTTGGTTACCTCTCCTTCTGGTTTTTCCCTATTCTTTCCCCTACTATGTCATCACTGTTACTAAAAATCCCTGGTTTGCACAAACCCTCAGCACTATAACAGACACATTGGATGAAATGAAACTTCATGAAATGTTCCCTATCTCTTAAAACACCTTTTCCTTACCTGTGAATATTTCTTCCAAGTAGTAAGAGGAGAAAGAGGAAGTTAGTCTGAATTTCTCACAGGAAAGTAAAAGAGACATAAGGTGTCATGATTACAAAAGTATGTTGGAACTGGAGCCCCTCTTGCTTTACCAAGAGCCCCACAAAGATCATTCCCAAAACTATGGCTTTATTCATTTAGATGACAAATACTTTTTTGAACAACTATTATATACTGGGCTCTGTCCTAGGCACAGAGGATTCTATTTGAATAACAGAAAAAAAGTCGCTTATGATCATGGAAGTTACCTAATGACAAGAGAGAAAGACAACAACCCAATAAACATTGAACCAAGAAAAACATTTCAAACAGCAATAAATGCTCTAAAATATATATAAGGGTTAAGGGACTGAGAAAATTGTATTCACCTGACTTCAGTGCAAGTATCTAGAGAGCTCTCCCTGTGACATTCAATTGAGACATAAATGATCAGAAGAAGCCAGACATGGGAAGGATCTAAGGGACAAATGCTCCAGGGAGAGGGACCAAGGGAAAGGTCAAAGTGTGGGAAGATGTTTGCTGTGTTTAAGAGACGGAAAGAAGGTTAGAGGAGCTGAAGCAGAGAAAGCAAGTTGGGGAGTGGAATAAGATGAGGTTAGAGAGAAAGTCAGGAGTCAAATCATGTTAGGCCCTGATGGCCATAGTGAGAAATTTGACTTTTATTTACAGAGCTATATGAAGCTACTAAGGGGTTACAAGGAGAGTCCATTTATATTTATTTTAAAAATTAATTCTAGCTACCGCATGGAGATTGGATTGCAGGGGTTCCAAGTGGAGTCACGGAGACCAGTTAGGAGAGAGTAGAAGGGTTCTCCAGGGAAGATGTGCCTGTGACTTCATTTAGTGTAGTAGCGATGAAGTGAACAGATTTGGGATAGATTGTTGAGTGACTTGTTAATGAATTAAATGGTGGGAGTTGGAAGATAGAAAATCAAAAGCTTATCCCTCAGGATTTTGTCTTGCATGATAACTAGGTGGATGGTGACGCTGTTTATTGAGATAGGGAGGACTATGGACCAGTACATCTCCTTAGACTGGATCCAAAAGTCACCTAATTAATATAAAAGACTCATTTATTGATTTTACCCCTTAGGAAATTTCCAGAGTTTTAGGAGATCTGTGGCAGAAACGTGGATGAAGAACAAATACATGTTTCTTATCATAAATCACAATATCACAGTGACTAATTGCCAAGGCAAAGAAATCAGTCAACTTTGGTTGGACTGAACAAATTTATTTTATTGGAAAAAACAGCTCTTCACTGGGACTGGCTTCCTAAAAAACATATATCATGTAGGACCAAGATTTTCAACAGATATAATATTGGCAAATTTTTCTATGCCACTCTCAGCTGCTCCATAATTGAGAGTGGTTTCTCCAGGACAGTTTTTTCATATGATTTACACCCATGGTTCTCACCCAACGACAGCTCAGCACACTTTCTCCCCGTTCCTTCACCCGCCGCAGAATATTGGCTCCAGATAGAACCATTTTTAGTTGGCACACAGGGGGTTTCTTTTGACAACTAGCGGGTAGAGGCCAGGAAAGCTGATAGACAGGCTACTACGCACAGAACAGCTCCCTCTCCCCAGCCACAAAGAACCACCTGGTCCAAAATGTCTATAGTGCTGAGGTTGAAAACACTGCTTTATATACACTATGCTGCTTCTAAAAATTCTAGACTTACACTTTCTACACACACTCACCTTCCAGTTCAGCTCTTCGTGGTTTTATTTAGCTTGTTTCATTACCCCCAAAACTAGACAGTTGAACAAATTCATTCCTTTCTTTTTGAATCCGTTCAATCAAAGCAAGTTCAAGATCTTCATTTTTATTTTTTGCCTTACACCATGTTTTTCAAAATGTCACGAGTTCTTGGTCATCACATCTCTATTTTATTTCAACAACTTGTCTTTTTAAGTCATAAATAGTGGTGGCTGCTACAATATTTTTCAATAAAATGCCTCAAATTTCTGCAGCAATGCTACTTTAATGATACCAGAAACTTCCTTTTATTCTTCTTACTTTTAAACACAGGGTTATTCTTTAACTCTTTTTGACATTTTCACAATTCAACTAAATCTAAAGACAAAACTATTTTCATTTTCATTTTTGAAAGAAACAAAAACATTCATTTGAAAACATACATGCAACCCAATGTTCACTGCAGCATTATTTACAAATATTCAAGATGCAGAAGCAACCTAAGTGTCCATCAACAAATGAGTGGGTAAAGATGTGGTGTTTATATACACACACACACACACACACACACACACACACAGTGGACTATTACTCAGCCATAAAAAAGAATGAAATTCTGCCATTTGCAACAATGTGGATGGACCTACAGAGTATTATGGTTAGTGGAATAAGTCAGACAGAGAAGGTCAAATACTCTATGTTATCACTTATAAGTGGAATCTAAAAAATAAAACAAATGTATATGACAAAACAGAAACAGATTCACAAATACAAAGAGTGAACTAGTGGCTACAAGTGGGGAAATAGAAGGGGGGAGAGGCAAGATAAAGGTATGGGATTAAGAGATACAAACTACTATGAATAAAATAAACAAGCAACAAGATATATTGTACAACACAGGGAAATATAACCATTATTTTGTAATAACTTTAAATGGAGTATAACCTTTAACAATATTGAATCATCTTGTACACTTGGAACTAACATAATGTCAATGATACTGTAATTTAATACCAAAAAATCAAAAATATGTGTATTCATATGACATATATGTGTATATTTATGTCTATATGTATCTTTACACACAGTGAAGCTACAGAACCACATGTAACCAATAAGAGCTCTGAGACACTTTTGACCCCTTCCCTCAACAGGTCAGATTTGCCAAACGAATTTTAGCAGCAAATTTTTAGAAAATTTGATTTTCTGAGCTGTCCAGATTTGGAAATGCAGAAAAGGGATTGTGGACCTGTATTGGGGTTATGGTTTTAATCTCCTAAAACTCTTCAATAGTTCTCATTACATTTAGCATAAAGTCAAAATTCAAAAAAGGATTTTAAGTGCCTGGTTCCATGTGATTTTTCCAGTCTAATCTTTTCCCCTCCTTTTTCTCACTCCCTGTGCTTCCGTGAACTTTCTAGAGGAAGTTCATCAATTCTTTCAGCTTTTCCACACAGTATTACCGTTACCTAAAATGTGTCTCTCTTTTTCCCCTAAACACACACACACACACACACACACACACACACACACACTTCCTCTAGCTCACATCCACGTAAGCTTTTATGTTACCACTTAAAGTGGTCTTCAGAGATGACTTCTCTGGCACCCTAACCTAATTTAGGTCATCCTATCATTCTCTGCTATACGAATGCCACACTTTTATCCTGACATTTCTCACTTCTGTATAAATTCTTGCGTGTTTGGCTTTTGTCCATCACTCTCACTAAATTTTAAGCTCCACAAGTGGAGGGGAGACGGCTGTGTTCCCTTCCTTGGAGTCCCAAGGGACAGCAAAGTTTGGGCACAAACACAGCCCTAACCAAGTACTTACAGAATGAAGGAGGCTCCTAAGAGGATATGGTGATGGGGCAAATCCCGGTCCAGTTCACACTTGGAGATGTCCAGGCGAGCATGGAAGCCAAGTGGAGCCCGAATGGCTCAGGAGCAGAGGGGTCTCTTCCGCCCAGCACGTCCTTCCTCCACCGCTGGCAGGTGGAAGATGAACCCGTGGGGTGCCGGTAGAGCCTCCGAGGGAGTCCTAGCGCCCCCGGCCTGAGCCTGGTGGGCGTCACCGCCAGTCTCTTCCCATGCGCCCGGGTGACAACGTCATTCCTGTCCCCACAGCACTTTTCATGGTGCAGGTAAAGTCCGAGTGCCATCTCTCCAACAGCACGCGGCAGGTGCACTTCCTGGACAGGTACATCTATAACCGGGAGGAGCTGGTGCGCTTCGACAGCCACGTTGGGGAGGACCCGGAGGTGAGCGAGCTGGGGCGGCCGGCCGCGGAGCTCTGGAACCGCCAGAAGGATGCCCTGCAGCGGGCGCGGGCCGCCGTGCACACCTTCTGCAGGATCAACTACAAGTTCTTGGAGAGCAGCACCGTGCGGCGGCGAGGTCGGGGCGGGAGTGGGGGGTGACAGAGACAGAGAGACACAGAGACACAGAGACAGAGGGACTGAGTCCAGGCTGAGTGTGTAGGATTGTGGACAAATACAAGTTAGGAGGGTACACGTGAGAGCCTTCTGTGGGAAAACTAATGTGAGACTTTGTCGACGTGTGCTGGTGAGAGGGGAGAGAGTGTGTGTATGGTGGGGGGAGTGGGCCTGGGGTCTGAGAGGACCGGGAGGGAGCGGGGTATGGGGAGAGGGATGCAGGAGAGAGGGCTCCAGGCATCCTCCACTGCCGCCCTGGGAGAGTCTGGGGCAGGGGAGACGGAGGAAAAGGCTGGCTGGGGTGGATGATCAGAGATGCGGGAAGGGACCTCCAGGTGTCTGTGGTTGGGGGAGGGTAGGGGAGGAGAGGTGAGGAATGTAAGAGGCTTGGGAGAACGTGAGAGGAGCCCCAGTCTGCTCTGGGCACACACCTCCTTACTCCTGAAACCCCTGAAATAAATGTGCCGGCGTGGGCTTCCCTGGTGGCGCAGTGGTTGAGAGTCCGCCTGCCGATGCAGGGGACACGGGTTCGTGCCCCAGTCCGGGAAGATCCCACATGCCGCGGAGCGGCTGGGCCCGTGAGCCATGGCTGCTGAGCCTGCGCGTCCGGAGCCTGTGCTTCGCAACGGGAGAGACCACAACAATGAGAGGCCCACATACCGCAAAAAAAAAAAAAAAAAATGTGCCGGCGTCTGTGTGCAGGCGCGTTTCTTTGATAATGAAATTTGTGAGGGAGACTAATTAGGGGTGCAGCGGAGAAGAACCTCCCACTCACCTCCGACCTTTCTGAGGCTACTTTTAGGTCTAAATTTCCAACTACTCTTTTGCTTTCTTAGTGTGTATATTTTTACATATTTGAAATGATTGTGAAGCTAGCTTTTCAGATACAATTTTGTTAGTTAATAATACCATACTGATGTTACTATTTTTATAATGCTAATAGTACTTAAGTAGTTGTGTTTTCCCTTTGTATGGTTGTAAACAATTTACCTCACATTCCCCATTGTTAGATTTTATTTTCCATATTGCCACTTAGTTGGAAATTTATCTTATTATTTTTAACTTACATTTCTTTTATTTCTAAAGTTCTTCTCTCTTCCCCCCACCCCCAATTGTAATGACTGCTCAAAGCATTATCTATTAATCTGTTGCCACTAGGGTTCTAGTGTTTTTCTCAGTCATTTTATGGGTTGTCTATGCAGTAAGATTATTAACACTTTGCTGATACTTGATTCAACATTTTCTCCAGTTTGTGGTTTCTATTAGATCCTGTTCAATATTTTCCATATAAAGAATTTAACATGTTTTACTTACTGAAATAGAAACTGAAAAATTGTGACTAATGATTTACCATCAATCTTAAATCTGCTATTTTGTGGTACTGTACAAATGTGTCCCCCATTTCTCCTTTTTTTTAAAATTAATTAATTAATTTATTTGTTTGTTTTGGACTGTGCTGGGTCTAGATGCCACACGAGGGCTTCTCTAGTTGTGGCACGCAGGCTTAGTTGCAGTATGTGGGATCTTAGTTCCCCATCCAGGGATCAAACCCAAGCCCCGAGCATTGGGAGGGCGGAGTCTTAACCACTGGACATCCGAGGAAATCCCTCTCCTTTCTTTTAAAATAATTGTATTTATTGAGGGCCTGAGAGTGCTAGAGGTTGTCTCAGATGTGAAGAGTCCCAGACCCTGCCCTGATCTCAAATGTCAGTTTAGAAGGAGAGAGAATTCTAAAACGATAACAATTGCAAAACTAGATGTGGCTTTTGGGGGGGAAAAAAAAAAGAACAAGAGAGAGAGAGAAATCCATCAGCTGAGTATAAAACAATAAAAAACTTTTTAAATGATTAACTTTCCTTGTTCCTTTTCCTCTGCAGGACTCATGCTTTCCTTGAGACACAACTCATAGAGTTAGAGAATGACCTCTGTCTATTTCTGCTTCTCAGGGGAAGAACCATTTCTGTGCTATTCTAAGATGTGAGTCCATTGAGGCAGTGTAACCAGGATTTCAGACTCTATATCTCTATCTACCCCACTACTGTTCCCTAATTTACCCTGAAGCTGTGAATCACACTTTCTTTCACAGTAAAAACATTCAATAAGTAACTGACATATACTGAAAGCTAAGTTCTGGCCACTTCTTTTTTTTTCTTTTTTGGCCCCCATGTGCAGCTTGTGGGACTTTAATTCCCTGACCAGGGACTGAACCTGGGCCTTCAGCAGTGAGAGCAGAGTCCTAACCAATGGACCACCAGGGAATTCCCCCAGCCATTTCTTTACATAGTTTAAGTCCATTAACTCTTTTTTTTTAATATGATGATCAATATTTTTTATTGAAGTATAGTTGATTTACAATGTTGTGTTAATCTCTGCTGTACAGCAAAGTGATTCAGTTATACATATATACATCCTTTTTAAAATATTCTTTTCCATTATGGTTTATCATAAGATATTGAATATAGTTCTCTGGGCTATACAGTAGGACCTTGTTGTTTATCCATTCCATATACAGTATAATAGCTTACATCTGCTAACCCCAGCCTCCCACTCCATCCCTCCCCCAGCCCCGCCCTCCTTGGCAACCACAAGTCTGTTCTCTATGTTTGTGAGTCTGTTTCTCTTTCATAGATAAGTTCATTTGTGTCATATTTTAGATTTCACATATAAGTGATATCATATGGTATTTGTATTTCTCCTTCTGACTTACTTCACTTAGTATGATCATCTCTAGGTCCATCCATGTTGCTGCAAATGGCATTATTTCATTCCTTTTTATGGCTGAGTAGTATTCCATTGTATATATGACTCATTTAACTTGAAGAGGTAAATTCATATCATTATCCTCCTTTAGAGGAGAGAAAACTGAGGCACAGAGGGATTTAAAAACTCTCCCAGGATTAACCAGTTAGAAGTGAGCCTGGATTTGAACCCAGGCAGCCTAGTTACAGAAATCACCCTTTTATTGAAGGCACGCTGTGTCTTGCAAAATTTGTAAATAATTCAACAATAAGTACCTGTTCTGAATTATGAAAAGAAACCCCACAATTTTGCTCAACATCTCTCAACTCTAATAGGCCCTGTTTTAAGGGTTAAATTAAAGACCCATGACACTGACTTCTCCTAAGCCACATGGCAGCCTGGCCTGCCCAAGGCTGCATCTGGTCAGGAGACTTACTATCTCCCTCACTATTCCCTCTACATTTTCTCTCCTACTGGAGCCTACAGTGACTGTGTATCCTGCAAAACCCAGCCCCTGTGGCACCACAGCCTCCTGGTCTGCTCTGTGAATGGTTTCTATCCAGGCCACACTGAAGTCAGGTGCTTCCAGAATGGCCAGGAAGAGGAGGCGGGGGGTGGTCTCCACAGGCCTGATCCCTAATGGAGACTGGACCTTCCAGACCATAGTGATGCTTGAAATAGTTCCTCAGAGTGGAGAGGTCTACACCTGCCACGTGGAGCACCCCAGCTGGATGAGCCCTGCCACAGTGGAATGGAGTGAGAAGCTTTCTAACCTCGAAAATTCCTTATCCATCAGGGAGGAGACTTGCTTACCCCCGAGTGTCAAGTTTCTCCTCTTCCCACAGCATATGTGCATTTGCTCCATGTTCTTCTCTCCTTCAGCTTAGGTTATTGGGGCTGCCCAGTGATACCCTGTGATAGAAATCCCCTGATAGTTTACAGACATCCCATGATGGTTTCTACAAATACCTATACTCCTTGGGGAGGCAGTTCTGCCTGACAAGCAGAATAGAGGATGTCCCTGTTTTGAGCCTCCCATGACATCACAGGTCATGGTCACCCCTTGGTCCCGGACACCAGTCCCCTGTGTTGGGCTGGGCTTGTGCTTCTGACACTCCTGCTTTGAGATGTTATTGTGACCTGAGAAGGGGCACATTCTCTACAGGGATGTTCCTGACCTGAGGGGAGTTCAATCTCATCCAGTCCCAGGCTCCTCATCCAACAGATGTTGAAGACGTGTGTTGAAGATGCCAGGGCTGTGATATTTAAACGATTCACTGCCTGAACCTTGTAGCCATTCCTTTTCTAGGAATGGCCAATTATTCTAGTTCTTTCAGATCAGGCTTCTACCCCCAGTCAAAGCTCTCAGAGTCTCAGAGAAGTTGTATTCAGGGTAAAAATCACCCAAACTAGCTTCTTTTCTCAGGGACACGGTATGAACCTTCACAAGGCAAGATGCTGAGTAGAATCGGGGCCTGTGTTATGGGTCTGCTCTTCCTTGGGGTGGGGCTGCTCTTAATCAGGAATTAAAATGGTAAGGAAGCTGTTATTAGCTGAGATGCCCTGCAGGTTTTTTGGAGGAAGAAGTATGCCTTTGCTCAGTGAGTTCTCTGAATATCGATGACCCTATCCTACAGGGTCATCATACAGGGACATCGATATTCAGAGGGCACATTGAGCAACCTTTACCCAGTCGATCTCAAATTTCCTGGAAATCCAGAAATCAACAGTCCACAGTTATTTATGGGTGAAATATAAGAGGTGATGGCCTGTAGAGATAAGAGAAGGGTTATCATGCATGGAGATCTCAGATGGAGATCCTGGGGCAAATGCAGGAAGAGACGCTAAGCCTGATGAAATGATGCTGGATTTGTGTGACGGAAGCTTCCTAGGTCACATGCTCTCAGGGACTTCTCTCCTCTCCTCTCCACCCTGGCATCAGGTGATATGGGTGGTGATGTAGAGAAATCTCAGGTGAGAGGGGGGAGTCAGGGGCTGGGGACATTGTATCCGGGGACAGACTTTCCTCTGTATCTTTTAAGTATACATCCTCCCTTCCCTTTCCTAGGATACTCTGGACTTCAGCCCACAGGTAATGCCCTTTCATCCTCTTTTAGATAGATTTGGCCTCCTAGAAATGGTGGTGGAGATGACAAGACAGGAGACAGATAAAATGAGAAAGACTTTGAATTCTGATTAGGCGGTTTGCAATAAAGCTTTGCACCAGCTAATAAGAGAACAGACTTGTGTTTGCCAAGGGGAAGGGGGTGGGGGATGGATGGACTGGGAGTTTGGGGTTAGCAGATGCAAACTATTACATATAGGATGGATAAACAACAAGGTCCTACTGTATAGCACAGGGAACTATATTCAGTATCTTGGGATAAACCATAAAGGAAAAGAAAATGTGTGTGTGTGTGTGTGTGTGTGTGTGTAACTGAATCACTTTGCTATACAGCAGAAATGAACACAGCATTGTAAATCAACTATACTTCAGTTTAAAATAAATAAATAAATAATATAAGAGGCCTGTGCTTTAAAGTATCTTTGGCTCAGGGAGGCTTAAGAATGATTTCCGGGCTTCCCTGGTGGCACAGTGGTTGACAGTCCGCCTGCCAATGCAGGGGATACGGGTTCGTGCCCTGGTCCGAGAAGCTCCCACATGCCGCAGAGCGGCTGGGCCCGTGAGCCTTGGCCACTGAGCCTGCGGGTCCGGAGCCTGTGCTCCACAATGGGAGAGGCCACAACAGTGAGAGGCCCGCGTACCGCAAAAAAAATAAATAAATAAATAAAATAAGAATGATTTCCCCCTTCTTACTACAGGGCTTTAACATGAGGCCCCCAAAAAGAGGGAAAGAAGCAGCATGAAGAGGTAGGTCTGGAAACACCCCCTCTCCTCTGTCTCCTGTAGGACTCCAGAGCTGGAGCGAAGATGGTGACACTCAAGCAAGAACCTTCTGTCCCATCAACTAGAGGTGATCGTACTAAGTGAAGTAAGTCGGAAAGAGACAGATACCATATGATGTCACTTCTATGTGGAATCTAAAATATGGCACAAATGAACCTATCTACAAAGCAGAAACTGACTTATAGACATAGAGAACAGATTTGTGGTTGTCAAGGGGGAGGGGAGGTGGGGGAAGAATGGAGTGGGAGTTTGGGATGAACAGATGCAAACTATTATATATAGGTTGGATAAACAACAAGGTCCTAATGTATAGTGCAGGGAACTATATCCAATCTCCTGTGATGAACCATAATGGAAAAGAATATAAAAAAGAATGTCTATATGTGTGTAACTGAGTCCCTTTGCTGTACAGCAGAGATTGGCACAGCATTGTAAATCAACTCTACTTCAATAAAAAAAAAAATTAAAAAAAAAAGAAGAACCTTCTGTCCCAGCTTCTTCACAGCACGAAAAGGTTTCCTGCTTAGCACTCATTCTTCACAAGAGTACTTTCTCAGGATCTGGTTTGCTCAGGATCTGGTTGAATGACCCTGCAGGAAATGTCCTGGATGGCTTCCTCAGCCCCTCACCTGGACCTGGAAGTTCCCACTGTTGATTCCAGTACCTTATTTCATTCTTTCCTGATCCTCTTTGTTTTCTACGCTTGCTGCCTCCTTTGGCCCACATTTCCTTATATTTATTTTCTGGAATACACAGGGAGTGAATCTTCTGCTTCATACAGCATCAAGGACAAGAAATAGAAGGAAAAAAGAAAGGGAGAGTTGCATCACAAAACAAAGATGGTTTTCATTTACATTCCGGAATTTTGGACACATGTGACCTGGAAGGTTTTCTTGCTTCCTTCCCTGTTTTATCTCGGGTTTTCTGCATTCTGTATTTAGGCGTGTTGCCCTGAGCTAGGAGAAAGCCCTTGCTGAACCCACTTCCTGGTCTCCTACATCTTTGCATTCTCAAAGACAAACACACAAGTCCCTTCACACCATGGGATACAGAAAGGGGACAACAAATACAAGACATGCAGGTAACTTGTAAGTATATGATGCCTTCAATCACATTCTTTTGTCTCTTTTCCCTGATTTTTTTAAAAGAAAATATCTAAACCTGGGTACTTCTACCCTTATTATTAAGGGTAGACTTCAACACCTCAGTTTTTTTTCTATCTCTTGAATAAAAATCAGTGGCATGCTGACGCTGACTTGGGATGTGCTCTTTTCAGAAAGCTATCAGGACAAAGCCACTGTAGTGGAAAAGATGTATTTCTGAGGGCCCCCCCCCCAAGATAGTGTGACAAACTGTCTGTCATGAGAGAATACTGTGTGGACCTTACCTTAGCAGAAAACAGAGAAAATGCTGGGAAACAAAAGGGAATGCATGAATACACTGATCTAAACGATGAAGTACCCTGCAGCTAGAAAAAAATGAGAAGCTCTCTGTACACTGCTATGGAATAATCTCCAAAATATATTTGGAGCAAGGTACAGGAGACTATGTGTAGTATACAACATTTCGCTTAATAAATTAGAGGAGGAGAATAAGAATATCTAGCTATACCCATTCCATTCCATTCTATTCTACTCACATGTGTATATAGAAACAATGGAAGGTTTGTAAAAGTGGTGGCCTAAATGACAATGAGAAAATATGTTGTAATGAACAGATTTGAAAGCTTGACTTGTCTGAATATCTTATTTAATCATTTTTAATTGAAGAACTTTCAAATATTTTATGTAATCAAAAATTTATTTTTTATATCACTTAACACTAAATATGGTGTGCACCAGTAAATTAATTAATTGATTAATTTATTTGGCAAACACATATTAAAAACCCCTTTTATATTAGGTACAACTTTATTTTTTTTTCTTATTAGTCATCCATTTTATACACATCAGTGTATACATGTCAATCCCAATCACCCAATTCATCACACCACCACCACCACCCCCCACCACTTTCCCCCCTTGGTGTCCATACATTTGTTCTCTACATCTGTGTCTCAATTTCTGCTCTGTAAACCGGTGCCATTTTCTAGGTTCCACATATATACATTAATATACGATATTTGTTTTTCTCTTTCTGACTTACTTCACTCTGTATGAGAGTCTCTAGATCCATCCATGTCTGTACAAATGACCCAATTTCGTTCCTTTTCATGGCTGAGTAATATTCCACTGTATATATGTGCCACATCTTCTTTACTCGTTCATCTGTCAATGGACATTTAGGTTGTTTCCATGACCTGGCTCTTGTAAATAGTGCTGCAATGAATATTGGGGAACATGTTTCTTTTTGAATTATGGTTTCCTCTGGGTATATGCCCAGTAATGGGATTGCTGGGTCATATGGTAATTCTATTTTTAGTTTTTTAAGGAACCTCCATACTGTTCTCCATAGTGGCTGTATCAATTTACATTCCCACCAACAGTGCAAGAGGGATCCCTTTTCTCTACACCCTCTCCAGCATTTGTTGTTTGTAGATTTTCTGATGATGCCCATTCTAACTGGTGTGAGGTGATACCTCATTGTAGTTTTGATTTGCATTTCTCTAATAATTAGTGATGTTGAGCAGCATTTCATGTGCTTCTTGGCCATCTGTATGTCTTCTTTGGAGAAATGTCTTTTTAGGTCTTCTGCCCATTTTTGGATTGAGTTGTTTTTTTTTTTTAATATTGAGCTTCATGATCTGTTTATATATTTTGGAGATTAATCCTTTGTCCAATGATTCATTTGCAAATATTTTCTCCCATTCTGAGTGTTGTCTTTTCATCTTGTTTATGGTTTCCTTTGCTCTGCAAAAGCTTTCAAGTTTCATTAGGTCCACTTGTTTATTTTTGTTTTTATTTCCATTACTCTAGGAGGTGGATCAAAAAATATCTTGCTGTGATTTATGTCAAAGAGTGTTCTTCCTATGTTTTCCTCTAAGAGTTTTATAGTGCCCAGTCTTACATTTAGGTCTCTAATCCATTTTGAGTTTATTTTTGTGTATGGTGTTAGGGGGTGTTCTAATTTCATTCTTTTACATGTAGCAGTCCAGTTTTCCTAGCTCCACTTATTGAAGAGACTGTCTTTCCTCCATTGTATACCCTTGACTCCTTTGTCATAGATTGGTTGACCATAGGTGCGTGGGTTTATCTCTGGGCTTTCTATCCTGTTCCATTGATCTATAGTTCTGTTTTTGTGCCAGTACCATATGATCTTGATTACTGTAGCCTTGTAGTATAGTCTGAAGTCAGGGAGTCTGAGTCCTCCAGCTCCATTTTTTTTCCCTCAAGACTGCTTTGGCTCTTTGGGGTCTTTTGTGTCTCCATACAAATTTTAAGATTTTTTGTTCTAGGTCTGTAAAAAATGCCATTGGTAATTTGATAGGGATTTCACTGAATCTGTAGATTGCTTTGGGTAGTATAGTCATTTTCACAATACTGATTCTTCCAATCCAAGAACATGGTATATCTCTCCATCTGTTGGCATCCTCTTTAATTTCTTTCATCAGTGTCTTATAGTTTTCTGCATGCAGGTCTTTTGTCTCCCTACGTAGGTTTATTCCTAGGTATTTTATTCTTTTTGTTGCAATGGTAAATGGGCTTGGTAAATGGTAAATGGTAAATTTAATCTAAAAGATTAAAATGGAGATACATAAACTGAAAACAGATGATAAGAATGGAAGCAAACTTGACAAAAAGTATGTGATTCGAAATAAGCTAGAAAAGTAAATCAAAGAAATATTCTACCCTTGTATAAAACATTGTGCAACTATTAAATCATTATATAATTCTAAATTCCATAGACTTTGAGAATATAAGTAAATTATTATATTAGAAGTAATTATAAGTAATATAGATTATATAAAGTTGTTGGACGAGTCTCAGAGAAAGAAATTGGTTGAGAAAATAGAGGATTCTGCTATTTTGTTCCATTTGAAGAGTCAGTTTCAAATAGAAGGAAATCCTAAGTGTAAGTGATTGATTTAGAAGTTTATTTCAAAGTAATAATCATTTGAGCACAATTCCTCCAGTGTCAGAGACTATTATTCAATTTTTAAGCAAATTCAGTCTATTTTTTGAACATCTTAGTTGCATTGTGTATTATTTACACTAAACAAGTCATCATGCTATAGGAATTAAATAAGGGGATAGTCATGTCTGCAATAGACATACAGTTGAGATAAGTTTTATTTGATCCTAAGGTTGCAGCTTTACTCTTGTTTTGTTATCTGAGATGAAGAAATGATTCCTCTCATTTTATTTGAAACCTGGTGTGAAATTATAAGGTTGAATTAAAATGTATGGCATGACTATTTCAATGAAGACGCTTTCTGCTGCTAGTAGTAGAAAAAACCCAATCAATTTGGCTTTGATTTTTTTTTTTTTTTTTTACTTATTTTACATAGCAGATGGGCCCCAGGTAGGGCACCTCCAGAGCTGATCAATGTAACTGTCCAATGGCTAAATATATCCATCACCTCCAAAAATTTCCCTGTGTTCCCCACCTTTATTGTGATAAGAATCCTTTCCATAAGACTTACCATCTTAACAAATTTTTAATTACACAAGAGGCAACTTACTTTTTCCCAGAGTGTGATATTGGGTTTCATAAAATGAAATCTATATTTGGTCTTTTTCCCCATCTGGCACAGTTCTCCTAAAACCCTTGGAATTTCCAAAGTGATGAGAGCCACAAAGATGTCTCGTTATATTAATGAGGTGACAGTTGGACCCCACTTAGGGGTGGGGGCTGGTTGCATGGAGAACCAACCCTGTGATCAGACCCACTCCCTGACCTCTGGGAAAGAGAAAGTACTTGGAGGTTGAAACAACAGCCAGTGGCAACTCAGGGGATCTCAGACACAGCAGAAGAGCCCCCATCTCAGGGCCTCAGGTGGCAACACCAGCAACACTGGCAGCAGCAAAGCACCAATGACTCCAGAGGCACAAGAAGTGACAGTGAGAGCACCTTGCAACACCTCTGACAGAAGAACGCAAATATAACCAGAGGCAGCTCAGGTAAGAGAAACCAAAACCGTGTGCTCTAGTGCCACCTACTGGAAAACAAAAGAAAAGCCTCTAACTTCCAAACCCACGATTCATTAGAATCGAAGTGTGCTCGCTACTTCAAATGTGCTGGCAGAGGACAACTCATCAAGCACCATGAAGAACCACAGCAACAGTGTACCACAAAAGTAAAAGACACTTCTCCAGAAACCAATCATAAGGTCATGGGATATGGTGATCTAACTGATAGAGAATTCAAAACAGCTGTCAGGAAGAAACTCAACGAGCAACGGAAGCTCACAAAAGCAGAACAGAAGGAATACTTTCCCAAAGAGATTGAAACGCTAAAAAAAAAAAAAAAAAAAAAAAAAGAACCAAACAGAAATTCTGGAGCTAAAGAACTAATAAACGAGATGAAGAATTCTTTAGAAAGCACTGGAAATAGGGGCCTCCCTGGTGGCGCAGTGGTTGAGAGTCCGCCTGCCGATGCAGGGGATACGGGTTAGTGCCCCGGTCTGGGAGGATCCCATATGCCGCGGAGCGGCTGGGCCCGTGAGCCTGGCCGCTGGGCCTGCGCATCCGGAGCCTGTGCTCCGCAACGGGAGAGGCCACAACAGTGAGAGGCCCGCATACCGCAAAAAGGAAAAAAAAAAAAAAAAAAAAAAAAGAAAGCACTGGAAATAGAGAAGACCATATGGAAGAGAGAATTTGTGAGCTCAAAGATAGAAATGTAGAAATGATACTAGTAGAAGAGGAAAGAGAAAGATCTTTTTATTTATTTTTTAACATCTTTATTGGAGTATAATTGCTTTACAATGGTGTGTTAGTTTCTGCTTTATAACAGTGAATCAGCTATACATATACATATATCCCCATATCTCCTCCCTCTTGCATCTCCTTCCCACCCTCCCTATCCCACCCCTCTAGGTGGTCACAAAGCATCAAGCTGATCTCCCTGTTGCTATGTGGCTGCTTCCCACTAGCTACCTATAAAAATATGGAACGCTTCACGAATTTGCGTGTCATCCTTGCGCAGGGGCCATGCTAATCTCTCTCTGTATGGTTCCAATTTTAGTATATGTACTGCCAACGCAAGCACGAAAATCTTTTTAGAATGAGGAAATTCTGTGAGAGCCATTTGACTCTTTTAGGAAGGGCAACATTAGGGTGATGGGTATCTCAGAAGAAGAGAGCAAGAAGGGAGGAGAGAAGTTTATTTAAAGAAATAATGGCTGAGGGGCTTCCCTGGTGGTGCAGTGTTAAGAATCCACCTGCCAATGCAGGGGACACGGGTTCGAGCCCTGGTCCGGGAAGATCCCACATGCCGCGGAGTAACTAAGCCCGTGAGCCACAACTACAGAGCCTGCGCTCTAGAGCCCACAAGTCACTACTGAAGCCCGTGCGCCTAGAGCCCCTGCTCCGAAACAGGAGAAGCCACCGCAATGAGAAGCCCGCACACCACAAGAAAGAGTAGCCCCCACTCGCCTCAACTAGAGAAAGCCCGCACACAGCAACGAAGACCCCACGCAGCCAAAAAAAAAAAAAGAATAAACTTTTAAAAATATAATTAAAAAGAAAAAATGGCTGAGAACTTCCCAACCACGGGAAGGAACTGAATCTACAAGTCAATGAAGCAAATAGAGCCCCTCATTAACTCAATGCAAAAAGACCACCTCCAAGACACATTATGTTAAAATTGTCAAAAGTCAATGACAGGGACTTCCCTGGTGGTCCAGTGGTTAGGACTCCATGCTTCCACTGCAGGGGGCACGGGTTCAATCCCCGGTCAGGGAACTAAGATTCCACATGTTGCACAGAACAGCCAAAAAAAGAAAGAAAAAAAAAGTCAGTGACAGAGAATTTTTAAAGGCATCCAGGGAAAAAAGGATCGTAACCTGCAAAGGAACCCCATTAGTTTATCAGCAGAGTTCTTAGCAGAAATTCTACAGGTCAAGAGGGAGTGGGATGACATTCTCAAAATACTGAAAGATAACTGTCAGCCAAGAATACTCTATCCGACAAGGTTGTCATTCAGAGATGAAGGAGAAATAAAGACTTTCTCAGACAAACGGAAGCTGAGAGCTCATCAAAATATACCTTCCTTACAAGAGATGTAAGAAGGAGCTCTTCTACCAGAAATAAAAATGTAACTGAACCCAGGTTCAGTTGCTCACCACTCATAAGCCAATAATTTGAGAGGCAAGTGTCAGTAGAAAGGAAACGTGCTTTAATCAGAAGCGCCAGCAATCTGGGGAGAAGGTGGACTTGTTTCCCAAACCAACTCCAAAGATTCTGCTCAGCCATGACAGTTTTTAAAGGGAAAAATGGAGGGAAAGAATCTCAGTGAATCACCAAGGCAGGAGGCTGGGTTCTGCATCATTGTCCATTGAGTGCAGACTGGCTGACTCTCTCTTCAGATGTTATCTTGCCTGCGTGATCTCCTGCAGGATTGCCTGGGGGTTTGAGCTGCTGGGGGTAGAGAGCTAGTTATTTTTTAACTGTTTTTTATCTAAGAAAAGAATCAACAGGTTAGACAAGGCATGGTGTGCATTCAGGAGAGCATAAGTCGGGAGTTAGTTTCAATTGCCTAGTGATCTCATTCCTATAATTAGGTTCTTTTAAGGTTAGAGGGGAACAGAAATGGGCAAATAAGAAAGAGGCAAAAGACCTGCTTTCAAAAAGGTAAAAAGTAAAAAAACAAAAAGTTATCTGGGCTTCCCTGGTGGCGCAGTGGTTGAGAGTCCGCTTGCGGATGCAGGGGACACGGGTTTGTGCCCCCATCCGGGAGGATCCCACATGCCGCGGAGCGGCTGGGCCCGTGAGCCATGGCTGCTGAGCCTGCACCTGTGCTCCACAACGGGAGAGGCCACAACAGTGAGAGGCCCGCGTACTGCAAAAAAAAAAAAAAAATTTACATGTACAAAGAGTGAATTTGTGGTAAGTAAATTATACCTCAAGAAGCCTGTTAAAATAATCTTTCTTAAAAGAAAAAGAGCCCTCCTAAGCAAGACAGAAAGTCTAGAAGGCATAAAGAAAAATATGTATTTGAATAAAAATTTAAAATTTCTTGCATGGATTAAATAAATTTTAAAGAAATATATAAAGCTCAGAAAACTTTGCAACACACAAGGCTGACAATGGGCTAACTTTCTTATTATGTAAAATTGCCAACAAATCAACAAAAAAATGAACAAAAATAAACAACAGAAAAGTGGGCAAAGATACAGACTATTTACAGAAGCAAATACACCAAAGGCCAATAAACATAAAATATTTACTCAAACACACCAATAATCAGAAAAAAATACAAATTCAAATAGCAATGTGATGAAATATTTCTCCCCCAAACTGACAAATATAATAGTCTGGGTTTTTTAAATAAAGGATTTACAAGAGTCTGTGGGAATGGATTCTCTCATCTATTATTAGTAGCATCAT
Source organism: Mesoplodon mirus (assembly GCF_964341445.2). Lineage (NCBI taxonomy): Eukaryota > Metazoa > Chordata > Mammalia > Artiodactyla > Ziphiidae > Mesoplodon > Mesoplodon mirus. The sequence goes on from NC_138988.1 coordinate 66,152,605, forward strand.
GAGTGAGTGGGAGCTTGGTGGTATCTATTAAAATATTAAAGTGCAAATGTTACATGATTGACAACAATAAAATCCACATCCATATATCTGCAATGTTCTGAATGTTTGTGCCTCTACAAAATGTATCTGCTGAAACCTAGTCCCTAATGTGATGCTATTAAGATGTAGAGCTTTGGGGGGTGACTAAGTCCTGAAAGTGGACCCCTTATGAATGGGATTAGTGCCCTTATAAAGGGCCAAAAAGACCAGAGTCTTCCCTTCCACCATGTGAGGCCACAGTGAGCTATTGACAGTCTGCAAACCCAGAAGAGGGTTTTCACCAGAACTCGACCTTGCTGGTATACTGATCTCAGACTTCCCACCTCCAGAACTGTGAGATATAAGTTTCTGCTGTTTATAAGCTACTCAGTTTATGGTATTTGGTTGTAGTAGCCTGAATGGACTAAGATAATATCTATCTAAAAGAAACAATCCTACATGAGCTTAAAGAGACTTGTAATTGAATGTTTGTTGCACCAGGTTAGGAATAACAAAATTATTTCCAAATTCAAAAAGAAAAACTGGGCTTCCCTGGTGGCGCAGTGGTTGAGAGTCCGCCTGCCGATGCAGGGGACACGGGTTCGTGCCCCAGTCCGGGAAGATCCCACATGCCGCGGAGCGGCTAGGCCCGTGAGCCATGGCTGCTGAGCCTGGGCATCTGGAGCCTGTGCTCAGCAATGGGAGAGGCCACAACAGTAAGAGGCCTGCATACTGCAAAAAAAAAAAAAAAAGAAAAACTGACAACTTTGTCTTGATTATGAAAATTCTGTACATCAAAAAATTATAAAATATGTTAAATATTGGTGTATATCCCTTTGGGTAGTTGGATAATCCTAGATAAAAACATTCTAAATAAATTCTCATACATGTGCCCAAGATGACATATAAAAAAAGTAACTGAAGAGAAAAGAAACAGTCTTAATATTAAGAGAGAGAATGGATGAATTGTGGTATAGCCACGCAAAGGACTAATATACCAAGTTTTAAGTGAATGAGGTAGGACTAGCAACCTGTATAGCAAAAAAATCATAAACTACAAGAAACCCAGAACACCCAAAAGCAACCCTGAGAAGGAAGAACAAAGGCAAAGGTATCGCACTTCCTGGCTTCAAACTATAGTAATAAAAACAGTATAGTACTGGCATTAAAATGGACACATAGACCAGTGGAACAGAAAAGAGAGCCCAGAATTAAACCCTTCCATATATATTCAATTAATATTTGACAAGGGAGCCAAGAACACCCAATGGGGAAAAGATAGTGTCTTCAACAAATGGTGCTGTGTAAACTGGAGAAACACACGCCAAAAAAAGTAGAAGAAAGGAAATAATGAAGATAAGAGAGGAAATAGAATGGATAATAGATGCATAATAAAGAAAATCACAAAGCTAGAGTTTTCTTTTTTTCTTCTTTTTTTTTTTTTTGATAAACCACCTGCAAGACACATAAGGAAGAAAAATTCAAATTACTAACATCCATAACAAAAAGATGCCATTGCTACAGATTCTATAAACATTAAAAGATACTAACAGGATATAAAGAATTTTGTTCCGGTAGATTTGTCATTTTGATAAAATTCTTTGAAAAACAACATTTCATGATCTATTTCTGTATAACAAATTACACCCAAACTTAGTGGCTTAAAACTACAGCCATTTAATGATTTTTCACAGTTCTGGGAGTTGATTGAGCTTAGAAGGTGGTATTCACAGAGGGTCTCTCATGTGGTTGCAGTCACATGGTAGCTGGGGCTGGGGTCCTCTGGAGGCTCAACTGGGACACCGAGGCACTCTCTCCCTCAGCAATTCCAGTGCCTCTAACGTGGCCTATGTGGTCCCATCAGCAATGAAGTCAAACTTCTTACCTGATGGCTCAGGACTTCCAATAGGAAAGTAAAAGCTGTAAGCCTTCTTTAGACGTACTCTCAGATGGTCTAAGTCCAGGGCCAGCTACGTCTTCATGAGACGAATGACAAATACTTTGTACCCTAATTAATCTACCCCACAGAATTTACCAAAGCTGACCCCGAATTTAGACAATCTGTATAATCCTACAGATGATTTTTTTTTGAACTGTAAGTGTAATAAAATCACCCTCAAAGGAAATTCAAGGCCCAAATAGTTTGCAAGGATATGACTACTTTTGAGAGGAGGGAGTGGGCTTTGATTGGCCTGCAGCAGGGAGACTTATGCAGCGGCTGGAAAAGTTCTATTTCTTGAACTGAGCATTGATTACAGGGGTTTTGCCCTTAAGTCATGTATTGAATTATACATTTTATGTGGTTATCTCTATCTCAGTTTTATTTTAAAGGAAAAAGTCTTTTAAAAAACAATGAAAAGGGAGCAGTGACTATCTGAACGTTTGTCTTCTGAAGACTGTGGGGCTGCCTTTGGAAGAGAGAAAGATGGAGATCACGACTTAGAGGGTTAGGGCTGGACCACAGAAAAGTAAAAAGTTTGGGACTGGAAGGAGCTAGGTCTTAGGGGAATTTCTGAACACTGTCCTTGGAAATGGGGACTAGTATAGACAAGGAGGAGGAAGAAGGGCACAAGGATGAGAGATGCATGATCTCAGAACAGAAGACTCTAGAATCAGTTCAGGACTCCTCCAAGGTCTCATGGGAACGAGTCATCCAGAACATTGACCTCATGAATGTCCTTCACTTAATCCAGGGCCACTCAATCCCTCTTCAGGCTCCAGGAGAGAAGCTTCTATTAGGACCTTAATGTGGCTGTGGATGAAGAACTGCTCTTGGGACCTGCAGGGACAGTGATAAAGTCCAGTGAGTCCCCCACCCTCCAGCACAGGGACTCAGCAGACAGCGCACCCAGCCAGAGTCACTTACATCTTATCCCCGTGACCCTCCCTCCGCCAAAGGATGGGTGAATGATCTGGCACCAAAAGCTAAGGAAGGAGACATTACCTCAGCACCAGACAACGGAGTCTCCACACGTCCTACAATAAAAAAGGAAGAAATAGGATGCCCCAGTTAGAACCAAATGTTGTGATTATCCTGAGCGATGGGGGATGACCCAGAGTATCAGAACTCCATCTCCGATTACCCCCCGGAATGTTTCTGGCTTCAGGAAAAAACTATCTCAGTGACCCCTGAGAGGTATGATCAGCCCTCCCTGCCTTGCATCTTAGACGTTAGGAAAAGTGGGAAGTGGGGAAAGCCAGGGGGCACGTGGCAGGGGTACTCCTCAGAGCTCATTACCTTTCCGAGCCCTGGTGTGGATGACGATCCCCACCAGAAGGAAGACTAGCCCAACCAGGAAGGCTGCAATTCCACTCAGCATCTTTCTCCAAGAATATTCAGACTGAGCTCCTATGGAAAACATGTATTAAAGTGAGCCAAAAGCTCCCAATATTTGGTGTACCTTCCTGAAATCCCAGAACCTGTGCTGGACGCCAATCCAATGCTATCTAGGGAAGGACTACATCTTTGAAGCCAAGGCTTGTACTCATGGAGTTTCTGTTAATGATTCTTGTAGCCAATAATAATGCCCCCCTAAATGCCAAGACCAAAGCATTAGAGGACAGTAGTTCCCAAAGTTGGAAGTAAGTGACAAGGTGATTACACCTCCATATTTCTTGGAAGATCCAAGAATAGCTATTTGCCATGTTTTTTCCCACCCCAACCCAAACACCCCAATTTCTATGACTCCCTCAGATCAGAGGGAAGAAGAACTAGTGTTGTAGCCAAGATGAACACAGAGGTAACACAGGTCTTGAGTCAGATTGAGCCGAGTTTCATCCAGAAAGTATAAGCTGATTCTCACTCCACTCCACAGAAACAGGACTCAGCAGGCTGGGATGATCAACAAGGCAGGTGTAGACCTCTCCAAGTTCAGGCATCATTGCCAGCATCACCATTGTCTGAAAGGTCCAGTCTCCATTCCTAATGAGGCCAGTGGACATGACCCCCTCTCTCTGTTCCTGCCCATTCCGGAACCACGTGATCTTGATGTCCCCTGGATAGAAACCTGTCACAGAGCAAAGCAGCAGATTGTGTTGCTGCAAGGCTGGGATCCTCTCTGGATACACTGTCACCTCTGGTTGCACTAGCAGGGGAGAGAAGAAATGAGACATGGTGAAGGAAATCCACAAAGCCAACACAGGAGTTTCATTAAAAAATCTCTTTCCCAAATCACCCAAGTAGAAACTGGAAATGTGGGGAAATCTCCCCCGCAAAGACTCAAACACTGGATATGTTAGTGTCGCAAGGAGGATTTAGGCTTTATCACATGCCCACAATTGCCCCTTGTATTTGGGAAGACACTAGCCCTTAAAGTCCCTGAGAACTGGGGGTCTGGGACCCAAGACCACCGTGAACTGACCACTGAGGATAGTGAGTCAGTCACAATTGAGGACAGAACATATACAGACTCCCCTGCTCCTGACCCATCTATCCTGAAGCAGGAAACTGCCCAGTACAAGGAAGAAGAGCCACGGCCAGGCTCACACGGGGGAGATTCCTGAATCCCTGCAGTCCCCACCTTACACCTCACCTTTTCTCCCCACAGTGAAGGGTGCACCCAGCTTGTAGTTGTGTCTGCAGAGCGCATCCACAGAGGCTCTACTCCTTGCCAGTATATCGGGCCGACTGTTCCACAGCTCAGCGTCAGGCTGGCCCAGTTCCGTCAAGGCCACAAACATCCCCAAGTTGCTGTCAAAACGCGCATACTCCTCCAGGTTAAAGATGAATCTGACCACAAACTGCACCTTTTCTGTCCCATTGGTGAAGTAACAGTCAGCCTTTGCCTGAATCACAAAGTCTTCTAGAAAACCAAAAAAAAAAAGACTATGAACCAGCCCCAATTAGGAAACCCATACCTGGTTTATTATGCCAGACCACAATGATTGAGGCCTTTGACCTCAGTAAATCAGCCAAAGTAGCCTCTGCTCCGCTGGGCCCCACCCTGGTTCCTCTTAGCAAAGAGACATCCATTCTTCTTTGAAAGAAGCCTGAGGTCCAGCCTACCAGGCCAGCCAAACAGGAGACATGTAACCCAAAGAAGCAAGTCAGAATGTGTCCAGAGACATAAACTTTCATTCAACAAATATTCATTCCTTTGACCAATATTTATAGACTGTTTGCATTTTGCCAGACACTGTGCTAAGTTTCTCCAAGCCAAGCTTTCAGAAGCCCAAGAATTCCCAGCCCTGTATGGAATAGTTCAATAGTATTCTTGCCGTTAGTAGGTTAATTCTATATATTCCTTCTGGAGTAAAGTGAAAGGAGGATGGAGGTGGGCTAAAGAAATGCAGAGTAGGTTCATAGTAGGTGTGAAATAAACTCCCCTTCTACTTTCCATTCACTATGGGTTTTCTCAAGAATTTTCTTCTGGGGACTTCCCTGGTGGTCCAGTGGTTAAGACTCTGTGCTTCCCCTGCAGGAGGCACAGGTTCGATCCCTGATTGGGGAACTAAGATTCCAAGTGGCACAGCCAAAAAAAATTTTTTTTCTAATGAATTTTCTTCTGGACATTTTCCTTTGCACGATTACTCAAAGACCTCATCCCCTCTGTTGGCTCTAGTAAGGTAATGACCTAATTACCTCTATCTACGTTGGGTAAAATAATATTAACTCATGACTTGAAGATGCCTTTTATTATCATCATCATCATCATCATTGGCCCTGTATGCACAGTTCTAGCGGTTGTAATAATCTGGTGAATATAGGGTTAACTTAAACCTTTTCTGGAGGCTTTTATATTAAACACTTCCACTGAAGAATGAATTTAAAAATCCAAATCCTTCAATATCCTGCGATAAACCATTATGGAAAAGCATATGAAAAAGAATGTATAACTGAGTCACTTTGCTGTACAGCAGTAATGAACACAACATTGTGATTCAACCATACTTCAGTAAAAAATAAATTTTAGGGACTTCCCTGGTGGCACAGTGGTTAAGGATCTCTCTGCCAATGCAGGGCACATGGGTTTGAGCCCTGTTCCAGGAAGATCCCACATGCCACGGAGCAACTAAGCCCGTGCGCCACAACTACTAAGCCCGTGTGCTACAACTACTGAAGCCCGCATGCCTAGAGCCCATGCTCCACAACAGGAGAAGCCACCACAATGAGAAGCCCGTGCGCTGCAACTAGAAAAAGCCCGTGTGCAGCAACAAAGACACAACGCAGCCAAAAATAAATAAATAAATAAATTTTTTAAAAAATAAAATTTAAATAAATAAACAAAAATGCAAATCCATTCTCCATTATGATTTTCCACTTTCAGAGTACCTTATTAGTATTGATAGTGATTCGTTTGAAATCTATACTAACTTTCATACAATGTAACTCTTTTTTAATTGGCATGTTCTCCAAAACAATTTAATTTCCCAAAGCTATTTAATCAGTCTTCACAGGTAAGAAAAAATATGATTGTGTATTGTGGTCTGGATGTTTGTGTTCCCTCTATTCACATGTTGAAACCCCAACCCCCAAGGGTAATGGTATTAGTCAGCAGTGTTAGGGGAGGTACTTAGGTCAGGAGCATGGATTCCTGATGAAAGGGGTTAGTGTCCCTAGAAAAGAGGCTCCAGAGAGCTCCCTTGCCCCTTCCACCATGTGAGGACACAGAGAGAAGGTGCCAGCTCTGAACCAGAAAGAGAGCCTTTCCCAGAACACAACCATGCTGCAGCCTTGATCTCAGACTTCCCAGCCTCCAGAACTTTGAGAAATAAATTTCTGTTGTTTATAAGCAACGCAATCTGTGGCATTTGTCATAGCAGCCCAAACAAACTAAGGTGGTGATAGTTGTCTTAGATTTGAAGATCTGGACAATTTTAAGAGACAAACTGGTAAACGGACCTGGATTGGTCTCAGTTCACTTAAGTTCTAGTTCTTTATCTAGTTATTTTACATAGAAACAGACACTTCCCCTCCCTGACCTGCTTCCCTATCAATAAAGACAGGTTTGGATTCACAACACCAACACTGAGGTAGAACTCAAAAGCATTGTGTTAGGTAAGAAAAGAAACAGAATGTGATTCATCACACAATGACATTTATTAAAACTTAAATATACACACAGGAGGGAGCAGAGTCAAGATGGCGGACTAGGAGGATGCGGAGTTCGTGTCTCCCCACAACTGGGCACCTACCAGAGGCTGGTGGGGGACCTTGTCATCTAAGGGGATGGGAGGAACCCCCGAGTGACTGGGGAGGACATGGGGTGGAATGAGGGGGAAAGAGAAGTGGAGGTCAGAGGGAACCAGTGCCCCTGAGGGGTGGCTGGGGGAGGGGAGGGGTTCCTGTGCCTGGAGGGACCCTTGGAGTTTCAGAGGACTCGGGGGAACATAAATAGCATTTACCCTGCCCACTCAGGCCCTGAGACCTCCACCATCTGGGGACACCTCCTGCCACGTGGGTCCTAAGGGTGTGTGTGGCGGGGGAGAAGAGTAAAGGTGAACGGGGAGCCTGCTAAGGTCTCAGGCCTGATCATCCCTACTCTGAGGCCAGAGGCACATCAGGGCCCCTCCAATAGCACTGAGCCTAATTCCCACCCCCACCCCAAGGGCTTAAGAATAGGCCCCAACCCCACCTAAACGATGCCCATGCCTAAGCCCCACCCCACATAGCCAAGGCCTTTTCCGGCCTTTTTTTTTCCTATTTTTTTGCTATTGTGATTCTGTTTTACCTTCTGGTTGTTGTTTCATTTATATTTTACTTTTTTTTAACATATCTGTTAGTTTTCTAATCTTATATTATTTTTTACTCTTTGTTACTTTCTGCCCTTTTTTAGTTTTTTGCCACCCTGTGCAGCTTGCAGGATCTTGGTTCCCAGACCAGGGGTCAGGGGTCAGCTCCTATGGTGGGAGCACTGAGTCCAAATCGCTGGATGAGCAGAGAGCCTCAGACCCCAGGGAATATTAATCAGAGTGAGGTCTCCCAGAGGTCCTCATCTCAGCACCAAGACCCAGCTCTACCCAACAGCCTACAAACTCCAGGGCTGGAAGCCTCGGGCCAAACCACCAATAAGACAGGAACACAGTCCCATCCATCCAAAAAAAAAAAAAAAATGAGACAATTAAAAAATATGTTACAGATGAAGGGGAAAGATAAAAACCTACAAGACCAACTAAATGAAGAGAAAATAGGCAACCTACCTGAAAAAGAATTCAGAGTAATGATAGTAAAGATGATTCAGAATTTTGGAAATAGAATTCAGGCACGGATCAAGAAAATACAAGAAATGTTTAACAAAGACCCAGAAGAACTAAAGAATAAACAAAGTTGAACAACACAGTAACTAAAATGAAAAATACAATAGAAGGAATCAATAACACAAAAAATGAGGCAGAAGAACAAATACATGAGCTTGAAGATAGAATGGTGGAAATAACTGCCAAGGAGCATAATAAAGGAAAAAGAATGAAGAGAATTGAAAACAGTCTCAGAGACCTCTGAGACAACATTAAATACACCAACATTCGAATTATAAAGGTCTCAGAAGAAGAGAAAAAGAAAGGGTCTGAGAAAATATTTGAAGAGATTATAGTCAAAAACTTCCCTAACATGGGAAAGGAAATAGCTACCCAAGTCCAGAAAACACAGAGAGTCCCATACAGGATAAACCATAAGAGAAACACACCAAGACACATATTAATCAAACTAACAAAAATTAAATAAAAAGAAAAAATTTTAAAGCAGCAAGGGAGAACAAAAAATAACATACAAGGGAATCCCCATAAGGTTATCAGCTGATTTTTCATCAGAAAGTCTGCAGGCCAGAATGGAGTGGCAGGATATATTTAATGTGATGAAAGAGAAAAACCTACAACCAAGATCACTCTACCCAGCAAGGATCTCACTCAGATTCGACAGAGAAGTCAAAAGCTTTTCAGACAAGCAAAAGCTAAGAGAATTCAGCACCACCAAACCAGCTTTACAACAAGTGCTAAAGGAACGTCTCTAAGTGGGAAGCACAAGAGAAGAAAAAGACCCACAAAAACAAACCCAAGACAATTAAGAAAATTGCAGTAGGAACATACATATTGATAATTACCTTGAATGTAAATGGATTAAATGCCCTAACCAAAAGACTCAGACTGAATGGATACTAAAACAAGACTCATATATGTGCTGCCTACAAGAGACCCACTTCAGATCTAGGGACACATACAGACTGAAAGTGAGGGGATGGAAAAGGATATACCATGCAAATGGAAATCAAAAGAAAGCTGGAGTAGCAATACTCATATCAGATAAAATAGACTTTAAAATAAAGACTGTTACAAGAGATAATGAAGGACACTACCTAATGACCAAGGGATCAATCCAAGAAGAAGATATAACAATATAAATATTTATGATTTAAATAAAATAAATATGATTTAAAAATCCTCCCAACATAGGAGCACCTCAATACATAAGGCAAATTCTAACAGCCATAAAACAGGAAGTCAACAGTAACATAGTAATAGTGGGAGACTTTAACACCCCACTTACACCAATGGACAGATCATCCAGACAGAAAATAAATAAGGAAACACAAGATTTAAATGACACAATAGACCAGATAGATTTGATTGATAATTATAGGACATTCCACCTAAAGTGGCAGAATACACTTTCTTCTCAGGTTCACATGGAACATTCTCCAGGGTAGATCACATCTTGGGTCACAAGTCAAGCCTCAAAATTTAAGAAAATTGAAATCGTATCAGGCATCTTTTCTGACCACAACACTATGAGATTAGAAATCAATTACAGGAAAAAAAAAACTGTAAAAAACACAAATACGTGGAGACTAAATAGTGCACTACTAAATAACCAAGAGATCATTGCAGAAATCACAGAGGAAATTTAAAAATACATAGAAATAAATGACAATGAAAACACGATGACCCAAAACCTATGGGATGCAGCAAAAGACTTCCTAAGAGGAAAGTTTATAGCAATTCAATCTCACCTCAAGAAACAAGAAAAACCTCAAATGAAAAATCTAACCTTACAGCTAAAGCAACTAGAGACAGAAGAACAAAGAAAACCCAAAGTCAGTAGAAGGAAAGAAATCATAAAGATCAGAGCAGAAATAAATGAAATAGAAATGAAGAAAACAATAGCAATGTCAATAAAACTAAAAGTTGGTTCTTTGAGAAGATAAACAAAATTGATACACCTTTAGCCAGACTCATCAAGAAAAAAAAAGGAGAGGATGCAAATCAATAAAATTAGAAATGAAAAAGGAGAATTACAACTGACACCACAGAAATACAAAGGATTACAAGAGACTACTACAAACAACTATATGCCAATAAAATGGACAACCTGGAAGAAATGGACAAATTCTTAGAAAGGTACAATTTTCTAAGACTGAACCAGGAAGAATTAGAAAATATAAACAGACCTATCACAAGTAATGAAATTAAAACTGTGATTAAAAGTCTTCCAACAAACAAAAGTCCAGGACGAGTTGGCTTCACAGGCGAATTCTAGCAAACATTTAGAGAAGAGCTAACACCTATACTTCTCAAACTCTTCCAAAAGATTTCAGAGGGAGGAACACTCCTAAATTCGTTCTATGAGGCCACCATCACCCTGATACCAAAACCAGACAAAGATATCACACACAAAAAAAGAAAATTACAGACCAATATCTCTGATGAACATAGTCACAAAAATCCTCAACAAAATACTAGCGAACAGAATCCAACAACACATTAAAAGGATCATACACCATGATCAAGTGGGATTTGTCCCAGGAATGCAAGGATTCTTCAATATATGCAGATCGATAAATGTGATACCCCATATTAACAAATTAAGGAATAAAAACCATATTATCGGGCTTCCCTGGTGGCTCAGTGGTTAAGAATCCACCTGTTAATGCAGGGGACGTGGGTTCAAGCCCTGGTCCAGGAAGATCCCACATGCCACAGAGTAACTAAGCCCATGCTCCACAACTACTGAGCCTGTGTGCCATAACTACTGAAGCCTGTGTGCCTAGAGCCCGTGCTCTGCAACAAGAGAAGCCACCACAATGAGAAGCCTGCACACCGCAATGAAGAGTAGCCCCCACTCACCACAACTAGAGAAAGCCGGCATGCAGCAACAAAGACCAAATGCAGCCAAAAATAAACAAACAAACAAATAAATAAATAAATAAACCATGTGATCACCTCAATAGATGCAGGAAAATCTTTTGACAAAATTCAACACACATTTATGATAAAAAAAAAAAACTCTCCAGAAAATGGGCATAGAGGGAACCTACCTCAACATATTGGGTGGGCCAAAAGGTTTGTGTGGTTTTTTCTGTAATATGGCTCTAGTAGAACTTAGTTGTCTTTAAATTCATTCAAAACAATTTTGTTAGATTGTATACGACAGCTGTCATATCGGCATACATTTAAAAAAATTATCAAAATCGGTGAATATTTGTGTAGCCATTTTAATATTGAAGATGGAAGAAAAAAGCAACATTTTCAACATATTAGGCTTTACTATTTCAAGAAAGGCAAAAACACAACTGAAACGCACAAAAAGATTTGTGCAATATATGGAGAAGGTGCTGTGACTGATCAAACGTGTCAAAAGTGGTTCACGAAGTTTCGTACTGGAGATTTCTCGCTGGACAATGCTCCACTGTCGGGTAGACCAGTTGAAATTGATAGTGATCAAATTAAAACAGTAATTGAGAACAGTCAGTGTTATACCACACAGGAGACAGCCGACATACTCAAAATATCCAAATCAAGCATTGAAAATCATTTGCACCAGCTTGGTTATGTTAATGGCTTTGATGTTTGGGTTCTACGTAAGTTAAGCAAAGAAAACGTTCTTGACCATATTTCCGCATGTGATTCTCTACTGAAACATAATGAAAACGTTCCGTTTTTAAAACAAATTGTGATTGGCAAAGAAAAGTGGTTACTATACAATAATGTGGAAAGGAAGAGATCGTGGGGCAAGCGAAATGAACCTCCAGTAACCACACCAAAGGCCGGTCTTCATCCAAAGAAGGTGATGCTGTGTATATGGTGGGATTGGAAGAGAGTCCTCTATTATGAGCTCCTTGCAGAAAAAACAATGATTAATTCCAACAAGTACTGCTCCCAATTAGACCAACTGAAAGCAGCACTTGATGAAAAGCTTCCAGAATTATCAACAGAAAACGCATAATCTTCCATCAGGATAATGCAGGACCACATGTTTCTTTGATGACCAGGCAGAAACTGTTACAGCTTCACTGGGAAGTTCTGATTCATCTGCTGTATTGATCAAACATTGCACCTTCGGATTTCCATGTATTTCGGTTTTTACAATATTCTTTTAATGGAAAAAAATTAAATTCCCTGGAAGACCATACAAGTCACCCAGAACAGCTCTTTGCTCAAAAATATAAAAAGTTGGGCTTCCCTGGTGGCGCAGTGGTTGAGAGTCCGCCTGCCGATGCAGGGGACGCGGGTTCGTGCCCCGGTCCAGGAGGATCCCGCGTGCCGCGGAGCGGCTGGGCCCGTGAGCCATGGCCATGAGCCATGGCTGCTGAGCCTGCACGTCCGGAGCCTGTGCTCCACAGCGGGAGAGGCCACAGCAGTGAGAGGCCCGCATACCACAAAAATATATATATATATATATATAAAGTTTTGGGAAGATGGAATTATGAAGTTGCCTGAAAACTGGCAGAAGGTAGTGTAAAACAATAGTGAATAAGTTGTTCAATAAAGTTCTTGGTGAAAGTGAAAAAGGTGCCTTTTATTTTCACTTAAAAAACCAAAGGCACTTTTTGGCTCACTGAATAATAAAGGCCATATATGAAAAACCCAAAGCAAAAATCATTCGCAATGGTGAAAAACTGAAAGCCTTTCCACTAAGATCAGAAACCAGACAAGGATGTCCACTCCTGCCACTCTTATTCAATATAGTTTTGGAAGTCCTAGCCATGGCAATCAGAGAATAAAAAGAAATAAAAGGAATACAAATTGGGGGCAAAAAAGTAAAATTGTCACTGTTTGCAGATGACATGATACTATACATAGAAAATCCTAAAGTTGCCACCAGAAAACTACTAGGGCTAATCAGTGAATTTGGTAAAGTTGCAGGATACAAAATTAATGCACAGAAATCTCTTGCACTCCTATACACTAACAATGAAAAATCAGAAAGAGAAATTAAGGAAACAATCTCATTTACCATCGCAACACAAAGAATAAAATACATAGGGATAAACCTACCTAAGGAGGCAAGAGACCTGTACTCAGAATACTATAAAACACTGATGAAAGAAATCAAAGATGACACAAACAGATGGAGAGACATACCATGTTCTTGGATGGGAAGAATCAATATTGTGAAAATGACCATACAACCCAAAGCGATCTACAGATTCAATGCAATCCCTATCAAATTACCAATGGCATTTTGCACAGAGTTAGAACAAAAGATTTTACAATTTGTTTGGAAAACAAAAGACCCTGAACAGCCAAAGCAATCTTGAGAAAGAAAAACGGAGCTGGAGGAATCAGGCTCTCCAACTTCAAACTATACTACAAAGCTACATTAATTAAGACAGTATGGTATTGGCACAAAAACAGAAATATAGATCAATGGAACAGGATAGAAAGCCCAGAGATAAACCCACGCACCTATGGTCACCTAAACTATGACAAAGGAGGTAAGAACATATAGTGGAGAAAAGACAATCTCTTCAATAAGTGGTGCTGGGAAAACAGGACAGCTACGTGTAAAAGAATGAAATTAGAACACTTCCTAACACCATACCCAAAAATACACTCCAAATGGATTAAAGACCTAAATGTAAGACTGGACACTTGGAACACTCTTAGAGGAAAACATAGGAAAAACACTCTTTGACATAAACCACAGCAAGATCTTTTTTGACCCCACCTCCTACAGTAAGGAAAATAAAAACAAAAATAAACAAATGGGACCTAATAAAACTTAAAAGCTTTTGCAGAGCAAAGGAAACCATAAACAAGACAAAAAGACCATCTTCAGAATGGGAGAAAATATTTGCAAACAATGCAACAGACAAAGGATTAATCTCCAAAATACACAAACAGCTCATGCAGCTCAATATCAAAAAAACAAACAACCCAATCAAAAATGGGCGGAAGACCTAAATAGACATTTCACCAAAGTAGACATCTCACCAAAGTAGACATACAGATGGCCAAGAGGCACATGAAAGGTTGCTCAATATCACTAATTATTGGAGAAATGCAAATCAAAACTACAATGAGGTATCACCTCACGCCTGTCAGAATGGCCATCATCAAAAAATCTACAAACAATAAATGCTGAAGAGGGTGTGGAGAAAAGGAACCTCCTTGCACTGTTGGTGGGAATATAAATTGATACAGCCTCTATGGAGAACAGGATGGGGGTTCCTTAAAAAACTAAAAATAGAACTACCATATGACCCAGCAATCCCACTACTGGGCATATACCCTGAGAAAACCATAATTCAAAAGGACACATGTACCCCAATGTTCACTGCAGCACTATTTACAATAGCCAGGACATGGAAACAACCTAAGTGTCCATTGACAGATGAATGGATAAAGAAGATGTGGTACGTATATACAATGGAATATTACTCAGCCATGAAAAGGAATGAAATTGGATCATTTGCAGAGATGTAGATGGACCTAGAGTTTGTCATACAGAGTGAAGTAAGCCAGAAAGAGAAAAACAAATATCATACGTTAACACATGTACATGGAGTCTAGAAAAATGGTACAGATGAACCCATTTGCAGGGCAGGAGTAAAGACGCAGACGTAGAGAACAGACGTGGAAATGGGGGCGAAGGAGAGGGTGGGATGAATTGGGAGATTAGGAATAACATACATACACAACCATGCGTAAAATAGATAGCTAGTGGGAACATGCTATAATGCACAAGAAGCTCAGCTCAGTGCTCTGTGATAACCTAGATGGGTGGGATTGGGGGTGGGAGGGAGGTCTAAGAGGAAGGGGATATATGTATACATATAGCTGACTCATTTCGTTGTACAGCAGAAACTATCACAATATTGTAAAGCAATTACACTCCAATAAAAAAATTTTTTTAATACAACAGGAAAACAATGCTACATCTTCCTAAAAGCCACCCACATACTTAAAGACATACCAGACACATTAGAATGGAAGGGAGGGAGTGAGAATGGAGACAAGGGAAGAGAGGAGAGCATCCTTGTTCTGATCAGTGATTACAAGGTGCTGTAAAGTCACTGGGGAAGATTAACTCCATTCTGTGCACTTGAGAACAATATAAAAGGACATTCAAATGGGTTAATAATGTAAGTTGATCAGGAAAGATCTCCCTGAAGAAATGGCATTTCAGTTGAGACTTGAAGGATAATTGTTACTGATCTCGAGTAGTAGATTTTCCTTCATTTCTACGTTCAGAGGAACTATTGGACTGAGTGTCAGGACAGCAGCAACCTTCCTGGGTCAGCCAGACTCATCTCGAACTCAGCTAATTTCAAACAGGGCTCTAACCTCCAAATCTCTGTTTTGTCTTACATTCTAAATAAAAAAAATTTTTAAGTTAGTTTTCAGTCAGATTTGTGTCAGAGTTTAGATCTTACTGATTGTGTATGTGTTGCTGTTGTTCAATGGATATTATAAGCTCAGAGAGGTTTCTGTTCTCCAAGAATAATGATCTCCTCACACCCATCCTCCACAACCCTAGGTTTGTTCCTCTTTCGTGTTTAATGAGACTTTGACGTTCAAAGGGGTTCTGGTTTTTAGCACGTTATATCCTGTTTTCTTCTGATAAATATGTTTTCAGAATGTAATATCACTTCATATTTGCATAGCTTAACTCCTCAGCTAGAAAAATAACAGCAGTAAAAACATGTACCTGGTAACATGAGGACAGGCCTAATACATTCAATTTCTCTCATTTCTCAAGATCGCTTCATACAATCTGACCATATTATAGGGGCTTAAAAATGTCAAATGAAGCAACCTTCGCTTCCAAGTTCTTTTATTCACATATACCCCAATTGGATACATACAGAAACAGTCACAATCATCAAACTCCTGGCTGAAGGACAGCAGCTATTCTCAGACTGCCTCCATTTTTTACAGTTCTCCAGACTGACATTAATACCATAAGGACCCTAAGCAAGCAATGTTTCCCTTTTTCCTGCCTCTGGACTCCTTGAATCCGTGGCTCTGGGACAGGAAGACCCTTTTCCTGCCGGGCCATTGCATGTGGTAAAGAGGGAAGGAATAATTTCCTGTCAAAGGGAAGAAGACTCTCTTTGAACCCAGAAGCCCCTTCCGGTCTGGACTGGAGCCTGGACCTGTAGGGAAAGGCCTTCCTCCCCCATGCCAGTTTTTGCATGTACACATGAAAGAAATCACTGTGTCCTTACCTGGGGAATCTCTGCCTTGAGTCATGGAGGAGTCCAGCCTGATTACCGCCACTAACAAAGCCACCACCCAGGAAACCCAGCTAGAACCCATTCTGGAAGAAAACAAGCGAGACAGAAAAATCGTCCACCTCTTCAGAATGGGGCTTGCCCACACACAACTCAGTCAAAAATATTCATGAAGAATAGAGATACCTTTCTGGCCTCCCCAGGATTGGAAACTCCTCACATGGATAACCAATCAAGACAGAGGAGCTTTGTGTCATTAAATGCTAGGTAGAATACTTTCGTAAAGTTGTTACCACTCAAGAACTGTTTACCTGCAGAATCACTGGCAGCAGTTTAGGTACATGGAAACCGGCAGAGGAAGAGAGACAGAATCATCAGAACAACCCTTCACTGTAGATACCATTATGACCTCCCTTTTACAGGTGAAGTAATGAAAGAATGAACCAAAGTTCACAAGTAGTAAATCCATAGGCTGTGCTATTTCCATTGCACTACATTTCTTACTTGAGAACCCTGGAAACTTTATTTCTACACCTTTAACATCCCTGTAATGATAAGATGCACAAAATGTCAAAATAACTGAAGAATTGTATTATAACTTTGGTACCAGGACAGACTTCCATCCCCATCTCTTCAAAAGAAGTCAGTGTTTTCGTATATCACAAGCAAGGAATGACATGGAGACCATCTGTAGGAAGAGGTAGCAATGTCAACCAAGAAGAGAAAGCGATACCAACCTGGGAATCTCCCTTGTCAATGGCCTCTGATACATCTTGAATAAATCGAAGCCTCTGATTGGTCCAGTTGGAAGCTTTGAGTCATTTTCTGTGCTCCTTGTCAATGTCTACAGTGGAAGGATCTGAGCTTCAGAGGCTCATCAGAGAAAATAGACATTTCTGGGGAGACAACTAATAAAGGGAGAGGTCATGCCCTGGTTGCTTTCTCCCACATTTTTGTTTTTGTGTTCTACTTGTATGAGTTTGAAAAATAAAGTGGGGCATTTTCATCTATCTCTTCCCGTCTGACTTCAGCCAAGAGCCCTACCTAATAGAGACATGGGCTTTTCTGTGATTTTTCCCCCAAACTCATATTTTGCATCCCTCTTTCTCATTCCCTCCCCATTCCCTAGGGAGTGAGAGAAGTTGGGTGTGGTAGATGTGGTTATTCATTGAGGTGGTAAAAAATCATTCTCCTTATTACCTGACAAAAATATCTTTTCCAGAGGGGCTTCCCTGGGGGGCTTCCCTGGTGGCGCAGTGGTTGACAGTCCGCCTGCCGATGCAGGGGACACGGGTTCATGCCCCGGTCTGGGAAGATCCCACATGCCGCGGAGCGGCTGGGCCCGTGAGCCATGGCTGCTGGGCCTGCGCGTCCGGAGCCTGTGCTCCGCAACGGGAGAGGCCACAACAGTGAGAGGCCCACGTACCGCAAAAAAAAAAGAAAAAAAATCTCTTCCATTGTTATCTTGGTGACTTTATTTTTATTGAGATATAATTAACCTACAACACTCTGTTAGTTCCAGATATACAACATAGTGATTTGATGTTTCTATACATTACAAAGTAATCACCATGATAAGTCTAGTTACCATCTGTCACCATACAAAGTTATTGCAATATTATTGACTATATTCCCCACCCTGTACATTTCATTCCTGTAACTCATTTATTTTGTAACTGGAGGTTTATACCTCTGAATCTCCCTCACCTATTTCACTTATTCTCCCCAGCCTCCTCCCCTTTGGCAACCACTCTGTATCTATGAGTCTTTCTGCTTTGTAATTGTTCACTTGTTTTGTTTTTCAGATTCCACATGTAACTGTAACCATACAGTGTTTGTCTTTCTCTGACATTTCAATTAGCATGATACCCACTAGGTCCATCCATGTTGTTGTTAATGCCATGATTTTATTTCTTTTTTATGGCTGGATAATATTCCATTGTATATACGTACCACATCTTCTTTATCCATTCATCTATTGATAGACACTTAAGTTGTTTCCATTTGTTTGATTTTGTTTTCCTTTCACTTAATTCACTTCATTTCATTCTTTCCTTTCATGGATGTAAGTAATTGAGGTCATGAATTCTCCTCTGAACACTGAGGAACTATATCCCATAAGTTTGATATGTGATTTAATTGTAACAGGGAAGAGCAAAGTCGGATTCCATGTTGGATCTGTTTCTTTGATTTTAAACTTTGTTTTTTGTTGCTTTTGTTATTATAATCATATACAATGGCCTGCCTCAGGGAACCCTGCCCATCTGCCTGAATGTTATAATAAAGTACCTTTGTTCAGCTCCCAGGGAGACAATCTGACTCTGCCCACCTGTGAATGGCTGCAGAAAAGAAGAAATTAACACATCCCCTTCCCAATGCTGGCCAAGCCACGCAAAACTAATGGCCTTTTTACTTTACTTCCTCACCTCCTCCCCCTCTCCGTTCTATAAAAGAAACTGCCATCCAGACCCTGATAAGATGGTTTTGGGGGGACCCTAGTCCCCCATCTTCTCGGTCTGTCGGCTTTCTGAATAAAGTCGCTATTCCTTGCCTCAACACCTCGTCTCCCGATTTATTGGCCTGCTGTGCGGCAAGCAGAGTGACTTAGTAACAATTTTTAATTGTCATTTTTCTAGAAAATCTTCAGTTGTTTGTTTTCTTGTTTGTTTTCTCACTCTCTGGCCCAAGACAAAGACCATTTCTTTTAAGTTCCTATGTGGAAGGGCATTTACCTTTTCTGACCTGATTATGATCTAGCTTGCTCCATTATAGTCAGAGAATAGTATCTGTATCATTCCTATTTGGGGAAATGACTGAGTGCCAGAATGTGTGGTCTCTTTTCATTAATATTTTGCTGAAACTTGAAAAATTGTGTTCTCAATTTTCAATGAAGAAATTTCAATATAGAGCCATCAGATCTAATTTTTGACTATGTTAGTAATATTTTCTGTGTTTGTATTTATTTTTTGTCTACTTGATTTGTTTAGTCCTAAGAAAAGTGAATTAAAATCACCTATTACTACATTTCTGAATATTTTCCTGGTATCTACCTTCATTTCTGCTTTGTGAGGGTTACTTATATGCTATTTAGAACTTATATATTTCTTAGATATGCACTTTGAATTTTATACTTTACATTATAAGGTGTCTTCTTATCTCAATCAATCTGGGGAGATTGGTCTGAATTTCACCTTGTTTAATAATAAGATTGTGACCTCTGCTTTCTTTATATTTGCATTCTTTTTTATGCCTTTGTCCATCATTTTATTTGTTGAATAAATGAATGAATCTATTTGAGTCACTTTATTTTTATGCATATCTTTTGTATATTGCAAGCAGCAGAGTTTTTCTTTTAATCTAATATGAAAATATTTTTAATTTTAATATTTTAATGAGTTAAGTTCATTTACAATTATTAATACGGCAAATAGTTCAGTGTAATTTGGAGATTATTATTTTCTGTTAAATATGATGTTTATATGAGTATTTCTTTTTATTTATTTATTTATTTTTATTTTTTTGGCTGCGTTGGGTCTTCATTGCTGCATGTGGGCTTTTCTCTAGTTGAGGCGGGTGGGGGCTACTCTTCATTGCGGTGCACAGGCTTCTCATCATGGTGGCTTTTCTTGTTGCAGAGCACAGGCTCTAGGTGCACAGGCTTCAGTATTTGTGGCTCACAGGCTCTAAAGTGCAGGCTCAGTAGTTGTGGCACACGGGCTTAGTTGCTCCACGGCATATGGGATCTTCCTGGACCAGGGCTTGAACCTGTGTCCCCTGAATTGGCAGGTGGATTCTCAACCACTGCACTACCAGGGAAGCCCCGAGTATTTCATTTTTAAAATCTTTCACTATGTCTTTTTGTGGTTTTCTAAATTGCAGTTTTTCAAATATTTAGGAAAGTGTACATGTTGGGATTGTCTTGATAATTTTATTTTTATATAATTCGGTTAGTTCCTCTCTTCTTTAGATAGTTCCTATTAGTTTTCTACTATAAACATCAGAAAACAAGCTTATATTCTCTCCCTTTCTCTTCCATTGTCTTTGTGTATAACTTTGTACTCTTACATATGTTCTAAATACAACTACTTGATTTATCAGTCTTAGGGCTAGCTTTTGACTCTCAGATATTAAAGACTAGGCCATCAGCAAGTTTATTCTATGCCCTTATTCATTTTTCCACTTAATCTATAATTATTAAGAAATGTGTTTCTATTTGTCAATTTCTTCTATAAATTGGGATACAGATATAGATATAGATATTTTTTTGCCCACGCTGCTCGGCTTGTGGGATCTTAGTTCCCCTACCAGGGATTGAACCCCAGCCCTCAGAAGTGAAAAACGGGGAGTCCTAACCACTGGACCACCAGGGAATTCCTGTGGTCTATATTTTCTTACCTATATCTGACTTTATTGCTAGGTGCAGACTGATTCAGTTTTAGTATAATGTCCTGGTGACTTCTTGTTATGATTATGCGTATTTTATTTATTTTGTAATATTTATTTATTTATTTATTTATTTTGGCTGTGCCGGGTCTTAGTTGCGGTGTGCAAACTCTTAGTTGCAACAAGCATGCAGGATCTAGTTCCCCGACCAGGAATCACACCTGCACCCCCTGTGCTGGGAGAGCAGAGTCTTACCCACTGGACCACCAGGGAAGTCCCATTATGCATATTTTTAGATGTCAATGTAACTACATGAACTATCTTCTATTAGTGTTAGCTTTACAAATCGTATTACACATTTTGATTTTAACCTTTTCAAGTATTTAAGTTTTCCTTGTGACTCATGTGAAGGGCTTATAACTAGATTTTTTGGGTTTTTTTGTTTTTTTTGTTTTTTGCGGTATGCGGGCCTCTCACTGTGTGGCCTCTCCCGTTGCGGAGCACAGGCTCCGGACGCGCAGGCTCAGCGGCCATGGCTCACGGGCCCAGCCACTCCGCGGCATGTGGGATCTCCTCGGACCGGGGCACGAACCTGCATCCCCTGCATCAGCAGGCGGGCTGTCAACCACTGCGCCACCAGGGAAGCCCCATGTTCTTAAATTTAATTGTCATTATTGCCAGTGATTTTTGTAGTTATAGTCACTTTTCATTCCTCAGTCTGATTTACCAATATTTTAGACAGGTTTCAGTTAATGATGGTTGTGGTGGTGTGTGCACACGAGTGTGTGTTTACTCATCTTTGCTTATTGCATCCCAATTTTTCTTTCTGGGTTCAGTATCCTTCTTCCTTAAGTGGTAACAAAAATAAACCAAATGACAACTTCAGTACGATGCCACTTTTTATCTACAAGAGTCACAAAATCTAAAAATTTTACAACACTCTGTGTTGATGAGAATGTGAGGAAAGCGATAAACTCATATACTGCTGATGGAATTCTGCATTCATACAATCTCCATGAAGGCAATTTTCCAATATCTATCAATATTAATAATATATAAACATTTAGACTTGGCAACATCCTCTTTAGGATTTTATCCTAGTCCTATTCTCGCACATGTGTATAACAATGTCTATAAAAGACATTGCTTATAATAGCAAAAGACTTCTGATAGCCTAACTACTCATCAATAAAAGGAGACAGGCTAAATGAAATATGGTACTTCCATAAAACAACATACATTAGAGCCATGTATTTCTAAAGTTTAAAAAGTAAATTTCAGGACTTCCCTGGTGGTGCAGTGGTTAAGAATCCGCCTGCCAATGCAGGGCACACGGGTTCAAACCCTGGTCAGGGAAGATCCCACATTCCAAGGAGCAACTAAGCCCATGTGCCACAACTACTGAGTCTGCGCTCTAGAGCCCTCGAGCCACAACTACTTAGCCCACATGCCACAACTACTGAAGCCCGCATGCCTAGAGCCCGCGCTCCGCAACAAAAGAAGTGACCGCAATGAGAAGCCCGTGCACCGCAACGAAGAGTAGCCCCCGCTCGCTGCAACTAGAGAAAGCCCGCATGCTGCAACGAAGACCCAAAGCAGTCAAAAATAGATAAAATAAATACATTTATTTTAAAAAAGTAAATTTCAGAACTGGGAATTTAGGGAGCTGCTATTTGTAAAAATAGGGAGCAAGAATATATACATATATATGCTTAAATATACAGTACATTGTTTCTCTGGAAGGATAGAGCTTGAAGTATGGATTGCCAAAGCAAGGGGTATTGGCAAACTGGGGAAGGATGGGAGTGAAGCTTTCCTCCGTAGACCATGTTGTGCTTTTTTACTTTTAAACCACATTAATTAATGTATTGCTTATTCATATGAATTGTATCTTTTAAAAAGAGAATAGTAAGAGGGTAAGTGGATACAGGCAGTATAGCAAACTCTTTTGAGGAGTTCTGTTGTAAAGTTAAGCAAAGTCCACCTTTTCCTAGCTCTGTGTCCCAGGCAAGTGAGTAAATGTTTCTAAATCTCCATTCTCATTCTTAGAATTGGGATAGTAACACCTGCGACATAGGATTATCTTAAATATAAAGTAAGGGGCTTCCCTGGTGGCGCAGTGGTTGAGAGTCCGCCTGCCGATGCAGGGGAAACGGGTTCGTGCCCCGGTCTGGGAAGATCCCACATGCCGCGGAGTGGCTGGGCCCGTGAGCCATGGCCGCTGGGCCTGTGCATCCGGAGCCTGTGCTCCGCAACGGGAGAGGCCACAACAGTGAGAGGCCCACATACCGCAAAATAAATAAATAAATAAATAAATAAATAAATAAATAAAGTAAGACGGTATATGGCAGGCACTTAGCACAGCAGAAGCACACCGAAGGCACTCCGTGAATGATTATCATTGATACTGAATTATTACAATTCATAAAAGTCCTTGAAACTCTAGGTTGAAGACTCAGTCTTTCCTAGGGCCAGCAGGTGGCATCGGACCCAAGTGAATGGATGCTCCTTTCACTCAGCGCCCAAAACAGAAGATTTTTGTTTTCCTTATTCCCTTGTCTTTCCCCCACCCCCAGATTCTGACTCCACACTTCCTTCTCCTGAACCACGACTGCCATGCAGACTACAAGTGGCTGCCCCACTCGGCTGGGGTGTAAAGTACTTTAAGTTCAATGTTATTCCCACACTGGGCAGGGCAGACGGGGCGGGAGGTTGTTTGGGGCTCCAAAGTAATCTGAGAGTTTCCTAAGATTCCTCCTCTCCATTCACATCTCGCTTTGGAAAGAGTCGTACATGGCTGAGCAGGAAAGGCACTGAAGGTAAGTGACAAGAAGAAGGGGAAAGTAAGGGGCGGACGTCAAATGGTGATGGGTAGTAGGAGGGGGAAATGAAAAGAACTCTGGACAAATCAGAATTACTACTGTCTGTGGTTACCAGGCAGACCACACTTGTAAGGATTTGTTGAACACTCTGTCAGGGAACATTTTTCTGTGTTCCTGAGATAAGGCATACCTGGAAGTTTCCCTGAGATAACAAGTTTTCATGACCGCTTATGACCTTAAGTTCTGCTGTATCTTCCGGTACTGCCCATCAGGATGCCTGAGTTTTCCTCCCAGCTCTGTCACTGATCAGCTGTGTGATTTCAGGCCACTTCCCCTATCTGTAAAATAAGATTTGACAGCTATACTATTTTTAAGATGTCTTCCAAGTTTAAAGTATTTTGAGTCAATGGGTATAATTTGTACTGAGGACATCAAAGATTAATAGATCTTCTTCTGTGAGGACTATAGTTTCCATAAGGTTGGGAGATACAGAAATTATCATTCCTACTTTATAAATAGAAGAAGGACATTTGGTGGGGAGGGGAAGGAATCAAGCCAGGCTTCTGTCTCTCCCAATGCTTATTTCACCCTCGGTGAAACTTGAGAGATAAACAGGTGTGGAGCAGTAGGACAACAGCAGGATGAAGCCAAAGGTTTATCTGCATAAGAACTTCCTTACTCTGGCCTCATCTTGCTCCCAACAGTTGCCAGGCAGAAAAAAAAAAAAAATACAAAACAACAAAAAGTTCTGGTGAGGTCATTGCTAGCCGGGAAAGTACCTGCTATTTCTGGGAAAGTGAAAGTTTCAATTTCCTAGAATAGGAACCGTCCAATTTAAGACCCTTCCAATAACCAGTGACGTGTACAGCTTTGGATTTTCCATGATTTGTACTTGTAGGGAGGATTAAGACGGAAGACAGTAGAGGAAGGAGATTTATTCATTTACCCAACAAACATTTATTTATTGTCCACTATGAATGGAGCCCTGTGCCAGGTAGTAGATATAAAGCTTAATAAGATAGACGGCCTCCCCCGCAAGGGCTCACGGTCTAGTGGAAAGACAGAGGTCTACAGTGGGCGGTGGAGAGTTTAATAGGGACTGTGAGAGAGGTAAGCCCCAGCAGCAGAGCAACAAGAGCACGTAGAAAGGGCACTTTCTCCAGACTGAGAAGATAAAGCAAGGCTTCTTGGGAAACTTGAATCCTGAGTTGAATCTTAAAGAACTGGGGCAAATCCAGGAGCGTCGTTCACAGAATGGCAGGAAACATATTCAGAGGCACAAAGGCATCAGGAGGGCAGGAAGTTTGTTGTGATAGAATTTAATCCCACAAGAAAGGGTGAGACAAACGGGCTAGAAAAACTGTCTCTGAGGAAGATCTGAGCAGAAAAAGGGGTGAAGACACAGGGAGGATTTTACAGGAGTGACATCGTCTTATGCGTCTTTTAGAAAGAAGAATGACTTTGTGAACAATGGCTGGAAGAGGTGCACCAACGGTAGGGGAAACTCTCTGAATATGAGATCATCTCACACTATGAATGAAAGTTACAACAGCGAGATCAGAGAGAGGATAAGGGATTCAGAGCTGTTCGGAGCTAGAAGTGAAAGAGCTTTACTTGATCTGATTATAAAGTAGATTATGACACAAGATGCAATATAATGCATTAGTTGAGAGCGTGGACTCTGAGGTCAGGCCTGGATTCCAAGTCTAATTCCACCACTGTGCAACCTTGGGAAAGTCCTTTAATCTCTTTGAGACTCAGTATTCTCATCCATAAAATGGGGATAATAACTAACAATCTCAAAGGGCTGCGGATAAGGATTAAAAATGATAATACATGAAAAAGGCTTAGCATAGTTCCTACTCATATTAAAACTCTGTACACAGTAACTCATCAATATTTTATTCATACTGTTAATTAGGGAACGGTGCTTTGTCCCACCATACCCTAGCTCCCCAACAAAACATCACGTCCTGGTGGGAATGGGGAAGGATACAGAAAGGCAAACTCATGAATATTTATGTCATACTGGTTAATATGTATCTCAAAGAACAATTCAAAGGCTGATAGGACAGCCAGCAAAAGAGTCCCTGTGATTATCTCTGGGATGTGAAACAGTGTGTAGTTTTACTTTTCTCCTTCCTACCTGTCTCTACATTTCCTATATGAATGTGTGCTATTTATATAAGGAAAAAATATTTTGAAATGTATGCCACAGTACAGTACTCAGCACCAGGCAAAGCTCTGTTCATTAAGGAAATAAGGTCCTTGGATACAGAAAGCAACCCCCTGCCCTCCCATGGCCCCAACAAAAGTACCCACGGTCTAAATCTACATCATCGTGCCTCCAGCTCCAAAAACAACCACCCAGGGGAACACCCCCAGGGAAAGCCAAAGCAGGAGCTACTCTGGGTCACTGAGATGGCCCTGAGAAGGCTCCAGCATCTCTGGGGTCTCAGTCCTCCTGTTCTGCTGCACCAGGCAGGAGTAGAGGTCCTGCCCCTCCATGAGCTGCACGTGCTCCTGCAGCTCCCCCTGCCTCAGCACCAGGATCTGGTCGGCACTCAGAACCGTGTGCAGCCTGTGGGCGATCACCAGCACCGTTCGGTCCCCGTGAGCTTTCCAGTCCTGCAGCTGAAGGGGGAGGATCATAACGCCTCAGAAAGATAGGAATGAGATGGACGCCACGGCCTCACTGGGCACCATCTCTAGTGACTTAGGGTAGAGAAGGCATGAAACACGCGAAGATAAGACAGAGCGGGAGGGAAAGGTCTGCGCTGCCCTCCTCTCTCAGCGGGGCTGTGGCAGCTGGAGGATGGGACGGGAGCCATGGCGGCATCAGGGATGTCCTCACACCACCCCCACATATCCTCCATTCCATCCCAGCCCTAAGAAGGGTCCCACCGCCCCTGCCCCTCCCAGCCCAGTACTCACAGCCTGCTCACACTCCACGTCCAGGGCACTGGTGGCTTCATCCAGGATGAGGACGCGGGGGTCCCGCACAAGAGCCCGGGCGATGGCCAGACGTTGCTTCTGTCCCACAGCCAACTGGTTCCCTTTCTCCCCCACCTCTGAGGAAACCGAGAAATCCTTCTCCTCAGACACAGGTGACCACGACAACATCCTCCTCATAAGCACAGCTGGTATTTCCACAGCCAACACTTAGGCGGATGAGGGCCCAGGGTAGGGGAGGGACCTCTAGGGCTGCCCGTGTAGATAGAGCATCATCACCCTGCCCTGCTCTCCGGGAACAAAGGCTCCTGAGCTGGACAGGCAGCTACAGAACTCATGATGCTGGGGACAGAGGTGAGTGGGTTTGGCTGAACATACCTGTATCCCTAAAGCAATTAGAGAAAGAAGAACAAAAAACCCCAAAGTTAGCAGAAGGAAAGAAATTATACAATTCAGATTAGAAATAAATGAAAAAGAAATGAAGAAAGCGATAGCAAAGATCAATAAAACTAAAAGCTGGTTCTTTGAGAAGATAAACAAAATTGATAAACCATCAGCAAGACTCATCAAGAAAAAAAGGAAGAGGATGCAAATCAATAGAATTAGAAATGAAAAAGGAGAAGTAACAACTGACACTGCAGAGATAAAGGATCATGAGAGATTACTACAAGCAACTTTATGCCAATAAAATGGACAAACTGGAAGAAATGGACAAATTCTCAGAAAAGCACAACCTTCCGAGACTGAACCAGGAAGAAATAGAAAATATAAACAGAGCAATCACAAGCACTGAAATTGAAACTGTGATTAAAAATCTTCCAACCAACAAAAGCCCAGGACCAGATGGCTTCACAGGAGAATTCTATCAAACATTTAGAGAAGAGCTAACACCTATCCTTCTCAAACTCTTCCAAAATATAGCAGAGGGAGGAACACTCCCAAACTCATTCTATAAGGCCACCATCACCCTGATATCAAAACCAGACAAAGATGTCACAAAAAAAGAAAACTACAGGCCAATATCACTGATGAACATAGATGCAAAAATCCTCAACAAAATACTAGCAAACAGAATCCAACAGCACATTAAAAGGATCATACACCATGATCAAGTGGGGTTTATTCCAGGAATGCAAGGATTCTTCAATATACGCAAATCAATCAACGTGATACACCATATTAACAAATTGAAGGAGAAAAACCATATTATCATCTCAATAGATGCAGAAAAAGCTTTCGACAAAATTCGGCACCCATTTATGATAAAAACCCTCCAGAGAGTAGGCATAGAGGGAACTTACTTCAACATAATAAAGGCCATATATGACAAACCCACAGCCAACATCATCCTCGATGGTGAGAAACTGAAAGCATTTCCACTAAAATCAGGAACAAGACAAGGTTGCCCACTCTCACCACTATTATTCAACATACTTTTGGAAGTTTTAGTGACAGCAATCAGAGAAGAAAAAGAAATAAAAGGAATACAAATCAGAAAAGAAGAAGTAAAACTGTCACTGTTTGCAGATGACATGATACTATGCATAGAGAATCCTAATGATGCTACCAGAAAACTACTAGAGCTAATCAATGAATCTGGTAATGTAGCAGGATATGAAATTAATGCACAGAAATCTCTTGCACTCCTATACACTAATGATGAAAAATCTGAAAGAGAAATTAAGGAAACACTCCCATTTACCATTGCAACAAAAAGAATAAAATATCTGGGAATAAACCTACCTAAGGAGACAAAAGACCTGTATGCAGAAAACTATAAGACACTGATGAAAGAAATTAAAGATGATAAAAACAAATGGAGAGATATACCATGTTCTTGGATTGGATGAATCAACACTGTGAACATGACTATATCACCCAAAGCAATCTACAGATTCAATGCAATCCCTATCAAACTACCAATGGCATTTTTCACAGAACAAGAAAAAAAAATTGCACAATTTGTATGGAAACACAAAAGACCCCAAATAGCCAAAGCAATCTTGAGAAAGAAAAACGGAGCTGAAGGAATCAGGCTCCCTGACTTCAGACTACACTACAAAGCTACAGTAATCAGGACAGTATGGTACTGGCACAAAAACAGAAATATAGATCAGTGGAACAGAATAGCAAGCCCAGAGATAAACCCACACACATATGGTCACCTTATCTTTGATAAAGGAGGCAAGAATATACAATGAAGAAAAGACAGCCTCTTCAATAAGTGGTGCTGGGAAAACTGGACAGGGACATGTAGAAGAATGAAATTAGAACACTCCCTAACACCATACACAAAAATAAACTCAAAATAGATTAAAGACCTAAATGTAAGGCCAGACACTATAAAACTCTTAGAGGAAAACATAGGCAGAACACTCTATGACATAAATCACAGCAAGATCCTTTTTGACCCACCTCCCAGAGAAAGGGAAATAAAAACAAAACTAAACAAATGGGACCTAACGAAACTTAAAAGCTTTTGCACAGCAAAGGAAACCATAAAGAAGACCAAAAGACAACCCTCCGAATGGGAGAAAATATTTGCAAATGAAGCAACTGACAAAGGATTCATCTCCAAAATTTATAAACAGCTCATGCAGCTCAATAGCAAAAAAACAAACAACCCAATCCAAAAATGGGCAGAAGACTTAAATAGACATTTCTCCAAAGAAGATATACAGACTGCCAACAAACACATGAAAGAATGCTCAACATCATTAATCATTAGAGAAATGCAAATCAAAACTACAATGAGATATCATCTCACACCAGTCAGAATGGCCATCATCAAGAAATCTAGAAACAATAAATGCTGGAGAGGGTGTGGAGAAAAGGGAACACTCTTGCACTGCTGGTGGGAATGTGAATTGGTACAGCCACTATGGAGAACAGTATGGAGGTTCCTTAAAAAACTAAAAATAGAACTACCATATGATCCAGCAATCCCACTACTAGGCACATACCCTGAGAAAACCATAATTCAAAAAGAGACATGTACCAAAATGTTCATTGCAGCTCTATTCGCAATAGCCCGGAGCTGGAAACAACCTAAGTGTCCATCATCGGATGAATGGATAAAGAAGATGTGGCACATATATACAATAGAATATTACTCAGCCATAAAAAGAAACGAAACTGAGCTATTTGTAATGAGGTGGATAGACCTAGAGTCTGTCATACAGAGTGAAGTAAGTCAGAAAGAGAAAGACAAATACCGTACGCTAACACATATATATGGAATTTTTTAAAAAATGTCATGAAGAACCTAGGGGTAAAACGGGAATAAAGACACAGACCTACTTGAGAATGGACTTGAGGATATGGGGAGGGGGAAGGGTAAGCTGTGACAAAGCGAAAGAGAGGCATGGACATATATACACTACCAAACGTAAGGTAGATAGATAGTGGGAAGCAGCCGCAGAGCACAGAGAGATCAGCTCCGTGCTTTGTGATCGCCTGGAGGGGTGGGATGCGGAGGCTGGGAGGGAGGGAGATGCATGAGGGAAGGGATGTGGGAACAGATGTATATGTATGACTGATTCACTTTGTTATAAAGCAGAAACTAATAAAAAAAGTTTAAAAAAAAAAACTACAATGAGGTATCACCTCACACCAGTCAGAATGGCCATCATCAAAAACTCTACAAACAATAAATGCTGGAGAGGGTGTGGAGAAAAGGGAACCCTCTTGCACTGTTTGTGGGAATGTAAATTGATACAGCCACTATGGAGAACAAGATGGAGGTTCCTTAAAAAACTAAAAATAGAACTACCATATGACCCAGCAATCCCACTACAGGGCATATACCCTGAGAAAACCATAATTCAAGAAGAGTCATGTACCACAACGTTCACTGCAGCTCTATTTACAATAGCCAGGACATGGAAGCAACCTAAGTGTCCATCGACAGATGAATGAGTAAAGATGTGGCACATCTATACAATGGAATATCACTCAGCCATAAAAAGAAATGAAATTGATTTATTTGTAGTGAGGTGGATGGACCTAGAGTCTGTCATACAGAGTGAAGTAAGTCAGAAAGAGAAAAACAAATACTGTATGCTAACACATATATATGGAATATAAAAAAATGCTTCTGAAGAACCTAGGGGCAGGACAGGAATAAAGACACAGATGTAGAGAACAGACTTGAGGACACGGGGTGGGGTAAGGGTACGCTGGGACGAAGTGAGAGAGTGGCATGGACATATATACACTACCAAATGTAAACAGATAGCTAGTGGGAAGCAGCCGCATAGCACAGGGAGATCAGCTCGGTGCTTTGTGTCCACCTAGAGGGGTGGGATAGGGAGGGTGGGAGGGAGGGAGACGCAAGAGGGTAGAGATATGGGAACATATGTATGTAT
Organism: Mesoplodon mirus; assembly: GCF_964341445.2. Taxonomy (NCBI): domain Eukaryota; kingdom Metazoa; phylum Chordata; class Mammalia; order Artiodactyla; family Ziphiidae; genus Mesoplodon; species Mesoplodon mirus. The sequence continues at coordinate 66,183,538 of NC_138988.1, forward strand.
ATGTATAACTGATTCACTTTGTTATAAAGCAGAAACCAACACACCATTGTAAAGCAATTATACTCCAATAAAGATGTTTTAAAAAAAAAAAAGAAGGTACCTGTATCAAGTCCGTGCTTCATTTCCTTTATGAACTCCTCCACTCTGGCCGCCCGTGCAGCAGCCAGCACCTTCTCATCGCTGCAGCCCTTCAGCCCATAAGTGATGTTGTCCCTCACCGAACCCGAGAACAGCACAGGCTCCTGCCCGACCAAAACCACCTGGGCAGAGGTGACAGGAACAGAGGACCATGTGGAAACCCCCATGGCAGGGACCCTCCTTTCCTCCTCACCTACGTACCTCACAATGGACCCCTTGTGTTTCTTCCCCCGTCTCCACCCCCTGCTCTCTGCACATCCTTCTTCCATCCAATCTGCAATCCCTCTCCTTCCTCCCCACCCACCTGTTGGTGTAGGTAGCGGTGCTCATACTGGGACATGAGCTCCCCGTCCAGCAGCACCTGCCCCTCGGTGGGCTGGTACAGATTCTGCATCAGGGCAGCTACTGTGCTCTTCCCAGATCCATTGGGCCCCACCAGTGCGGTCATCTGCCCAGGAGGCAGGGTGAACGTCAGACCCTAGAAAAGCCAGGAAAGAGTTAGGGGCCTGCCTGTTTGCCCTCCCTCTCCTCTTCTTTCTATCAGAGGAAGATAAGCTTCTCATCACTCAGGGGGTGAGGGGACCAGATTCCCTCCCTGGGGTCTCTGTTGGGCACCTTGAGCACAGGCTGGTCAGGGCAATTGGGATACACAAAGGAGACATTCTGGAATTCCACCAGGCCCTGCAGAGTGGGCGGGGCTAGTGTCCCAGTTGGAGGCAGATTTGGCTTTCGGTCCAGGTAGCAGAACACCTTCTCTGCAGCCCCCACGTTGCTCAGCATGTCCCCAAACATGTACACCAGGGTCTGCAAAACAGGAAGGCAGGGGTCAGCCAAGCAAAGGAAGCTCCACCAGGAACCAACTTCCCAACTCCTCACACACTCCCTGCCACACTCCACCCCGGCCATGCTTCTCCCCTCATCCAAAAAAGACTCCCTACCTTTTATATATATATATATATATATATATATATATATATATATATACACACACACACACACACACATATATAGATAGATATGTATATTTTCTTATTTATTTATTTTTGGCTGCGTTAGGTCTTCGTTGCTGCGTGCAGGCTTTCTCTAGTTGCAGTAAGTGAGGACTACTCTTGGTTGCGGTGCATAGGCTTTTCATTGCAGTGGCCGCTCTTGTTGCAGAGCACGGGCTCTAGGCACGTGGGCTTCAGTAGTTGTGGCGCGTGGGCTCAGTAGTTGTGGCTCGTGGGCTCTAGAGCGCAGGCTCACTAGTTGTGGCACACGGGCTTAGTTGCTCCGCGGCACATGCGATCTTCCCAGACCAGAGATCAAACCCGTGTCCCCTGCATTGGCAGGCAGATTCTTAACCACTGCACCACCAGGGAAGTCCCGATTCCCTACCGTTAATGTGCGATTTTTTTTTTTTCTTGGCCTTGCCACAGGGCATGTGGGATACTGTTTCCCCGACCAGGGATCAAACCCGTGCCCCCTGCAGTGGAAGCATGGAGTACTAACCACTGGACCGCCAGGGAAGTCCCCTTAATGTGCAATTTGCTTGAATTTCAAAGGGGCACCAATACCCCATTAGTCCAATTTGCCAGGTAAAGGATGGAGACCAGAGTCCTTCCATCCCCAGACCTTTCCAGTTACTCGTACACATTTCTGTCTGGCCCAGTTACACAGGGAACTCCTTAAAAGCAGGTGCTGTGCCCACCTCCTCTTTGCAGATGCCAGACTGCTTTGCACAGCTCTCCACCCATAAAAGATGTTTAATCAATGTCTACGAAACTTATAAAATAAAGCCCAAGATGCAGTAACTAATTTTTTTTTTTTTTTTTTTTTTTTGCGGTACGCGGGCCTCTCACTGCTGTGGCCTCTCCCGTTGCGGAGCACAGGCTCCGGACGCACAGGCTCAGCAGCCATGGCTCACGGGCCCAGCCGCTCCGTGGCATGTGGGATCTTCCCAGACCGGAGCACGAACCCGTGTCCCCTGCATCGGCAGGCGGACTCTCAACCACTGCGCCACCAGGGAAGCCCCACTAATTATTTTTGAAAACTGGTAAACATAGGGAAGAAACTAAACACTTACTGTGCCTTTCCTAATCAAACTGTACCACTTGGCAACCAAACAGTAGATGAGAAGACATCTCTCTTGAGACATGCATATAATAAATGAAGGAATGGTGGAGCGTCACCGTTTTGCCACCGCAAATGATTTAATGGATCTGGGCACTAAGCTTTACTGGTTGCTGCCACCACAGATGTATATGAGAGAGAGAATCAGTGTAATATATACCTCTATGAAAAATGTGAAAATCTGATCATTGACCTTCATTTGGTGAAGTTGTTGTTAATTCTTTTGGTGTGGTCATGGCTTTGTGGTTACATGTATTTTAATGTTTACATTTAGCAATACATATTTACAGATGAAACCGTATCTTGGATTTGCTTCAAAATAATATGGGGGGAGGGAATTGGGCGGGGTTACAGATTAAATAAGATGGGCCATGAATTGGTAACTGTTAAAACAGACGCTGGGGGATAAACAACAAGGTCCTACTGTATAGCAAAGAGGACTATATTCAATATCCTATGATATATACACACTACTATATATAAAATAGATAACTAATAAGGACCTACTGTGTAGCACAGGGAACTCTACTCAATACTCTGTAAAGACCTACATGGGAAAAGAATCTAAAAAAGAGTGGATATATGTATAACTGATTCACTTTGCTGTACACCTGAAACTAACACAACACTGTAAATCAACTATACCCCAATATAAAACAAAAATTTTAAATAAAATAAAGTTAAAAAAAAAAACAGATGCTGGGTACATGGGGGTTCACATTATAGTTTTTTTCTCTTTTATTGCCCATGTTTGAAATTCTCCATCACAATGAGTTGGGCTTATTTCAGCTTGTTTTTTTTTAAGGGGAACAAATAAAAGCCAAAGCAGGAAAAGAGAGCGTGCACAGCTCCTGACTCACATGCACGTGGGAGCCCACGTTGTCCTGGTACAGCAGAAAGGAGAGCAGCCCGCCCTGGGTGAGGTCCCCAGCCAGGATCTGCTGCAGCCCACATCTCAGCAACAGCACCTGCATTGCCAAGTACAGCATCTGGAGGGAGAAGGAAAGGGAGCCTGAGAATCTTCCATTCTTTGGCCTCCCTGCCCCTATGACACTGAGCGACCCCCAGACCAGCTGTAGGAAGAGGACCATCCCTTTCCCTGCCCCCTCCCTGGGCCCTTCCTCCAGCCACTCAGCCTTCTCACCCTCCTTAAGAGCAGGTAGAGGGCCGTTTCCAGATCTCGTCGCCACCACAGCTGCCGGCATCGGTCAAGAGCCTCCTTATAGCGACGGACCTCTTGCTCCTCGGCCCCAAAACTGCGCACAGTCTGCAGCCCTCCAACTGCCTCACGTACCACCTGTCCCGCTTTCGCCACAGCATCCTGGATCTCCTGAAGGACTGCCTGGAAAAGTGGGGCAGGAGATGGGAGAGGCTGCTTCAGCAGAAGACAGTCAACTCCCACGTCTCATTCCAGCCCTTGGAACACTCTCTTCCACTAAGTGAAGTAAGTCAGACAGAGAAAGACAAATATTATATGATATCATTTACACGTGGAATCTAAAAAAATAATACAAATGAACCTGTATACAAACAGAAACAGACACAGATGTAGAAAACAAACTTATGGTTACCAAAGGTGGAGGAAGAGGGGAGTGGATAAATTAAGAGTTTGAGATGAACAGATACAAACAACTAACACAAAATAGATAAGCAACAAGGATATACTGTATAGCACAGGGAACTACATTCAACAACTTTTAATAACCTATAATGGAAAATAACCTAAAAATCTCTCTTTCTCTCCCTCTCTCTCTCTCTCTCTCTCCCCCCCTTCCCACCCCCCCTCTCTGTCACACACACACACAAAGTCCCAGAGGGTCATGGACCTTCTGAAGCCTCTAAGGGCCTGGAGAAGAAGGCCTCTAGGAGAACTTTCTTCTTCCCTGGGGATTCCCTACCATCCACACGTACCTGATGGCGAGCACTGTACAACTTTTCAGCCGCTATCATTAGAGGCACCTCAAGCAGAGAAAGGAGGGTGAGTCGAGGGGACAGGCTGAGCATGAAGCTGTAAAGTCCCAGCACTTTCACCAGGCTTCGAGACAGCACGTTGGCATTAAGAGGAAGCCAGTTACTCATCAGTTTGGTATCCGAGCTCAGCCGGGAATTCAGCTCCCCTGGGCAGGACAAAGCAGGTGAGGAAACCACGTGTCGTAATGCAGAACCCCCAGAAACTCCCTCCTGAGCTCCCAATCTCACACAGCCCTCCCTCCGTGCAGACAGACAGGTGGAGACTGCCTCTCTACATGGTCCCCAAAGAGAGAAAAACAGCTCCAGGCCTTGGCACCAGGGATGCAGGGGGAGGGCAGTGGAGGGGAAAGGAAGTCCTGGGGGACCCCAGACCTGGACTCCAGGCCCTACCTGTCTTAGTCTCCTGGAAGAAAGCAAGGTCCTGGCACAGGAGGGAGGAGAAAAGCAGCTCCCGGATCCGCAGGTTGATTCTGGACATGATGAAGGTGAAGGTGCTTCCTCGGCAGCCTGCGGACAGTGAGCTGCGGGGAAAGAGGGCGGCGGAGGATGAAGAGGAGAGATGCAGAGAAGGACGGAGGGAGGGAGAGAAGCAGAGGAGAAAGCATGCAAAGAAAAGAAATACAAAGTTGGGGGCAGTATATCATGAGAGAAGAAGAGAAACAAATAAGAGAGAGGGAGACACAAGGGGCAGGAATCAACAGACGAAGAGAAAAGAGGACGCAGTGAGCCGGCTGTGGGAACCACATCATAACACGGGCAGATTCACCAGCATCACTAGTTCATTCTGTGCTAGACAGGAGGGAACAGTACAATAGAAATGGAAAGATGCTGTGAAGGCAAAGAGCCTATGGCTTGCTTCTGACCTGGTCTCTCTCAGGGCCGCCCCTCCAGCTTTCCCCTTGGTCTTGGTCTCCTTCCTCCCCACCCCCAACGTCCTTCTTCTTACTTCCAGATATTGATACTTTCTTGTGGGAACTGCAGCAATGGACTCCCTGCCCTCCCATCTCCAAAGCCCTGGGATCCTGCTGTTCTCCCCTCTCCACTGTCCTTGGGATTGGAGAATTCCTCTTAGACCAAGTGAATTTTTACAGTCAAACTCAAAGGAAGAATGTGAAAGCACACAAGCAGGAACTGTACCAAATATAGGTTTCTAATACAAATCTAATTACCATGTTTAGAGGGCTGTTGGCATACTCAGACATCAAATGGTGAGGATTTGGACTTTGGTGATCACAGTGAGAATGGAGAGGAAGGAGCCATAGGAGCACGTTTTGAGTGTGGAAAATGCAAGAACATGAGAAAGGCAGCGACGATGCTGGTGCTTGGAGCTGAGGATACTGATGGTTTCATGAATGGGAATAAGAAGAGGGAGGCATTTTCAAGGAGACCAGGAGGGAGTGGGATGCACTTGGAGTTCTGGGTGCGTGGAGTCTGAGGTGACAGGGCGTCATCCAATGGGAACGTCAAGGAGGCCTCTGGATTACAAGACTGGAGCTGGATGTGGGAATGTGGATGTGGGAATGTCCTGCAGACGTGAGCTGCATTAGCCCAACAGGAAAAATGTTCTCAAAGATCAAAGAACTGAGTCCTGAGAAAAGTCCATAATTAAGGATCCAGAGGAGGACGGTTCTCCAGAAGAGGGAGAGTGGACTGGAAGGTAGAAAGGGAGTTCACAAAAGCTACCTGAAGAACAAGATCAATCATAAGAGATTGTTCTGGGACTTCCCTAGTGGTCCAGTGGTTAAGACTCTGAGCTCCCAATGCAGGGGGCCCAGGTTCGATCCCTGGTCAGGAAACTAGATCCCGCAGGCTGCAGCTGAGAGACCATATGCCGCAACTAAGACCCAGCACAGACAAATAAGATACATAAGTAAATAGTTTTTTAAAAAAGAGAGATTGTTCTGATGCCAGATGCTACAAACACATAGAGAACTGAGGGCTGATTTTTTTTTTTAAAGCAGCAGCTTGATCAATAAGAAGTTCACTTTTAAGTAGTTTCAGCAAACAGTAGTAAGCATGGAATAATGAAGATCTGGTTTTTGAGGGACTCTAAGTGAAGTATGACCGTATCAAAGGAGCAGGATCAAGCAGCCGGCTGGTGTTTGGGGAAGGCTCGTGAGGTGCTCGCACGACCCTGAGAATGAGCACCTCCTTAAATGTTGCAGCCTAGGCGCCTGACTCACCTCATCCTAATCCCAGCCTTATCTAGCAGTTAGTTAATTAGTTAGTTTGTAGACAGCAGACTCCTGGCTACATCTTAAAACAGAAGGAAAAGTAAATGAAGTGGAAAAGAGTAAAGATGCTGGAAAGAAAGGTGACAAGCCTCAGAGGAAGATCCTCCAGGATAGACAAGATGACTCAAGGACGAAGAGTCAGGAGGAAGAAACGTGCCCACCCTGACAACTGGGTAACTGTGGAAACAAACACAAGGTGGGAGGTTGGAGACAGAAAAGAGAAATGGAACTTCATGGAGATAAAAATGTTGAGAGGTAACTGAGAGACATTCCATTTGACACATAAACACCTTTTCTACTACATTCACTCCTATCTGTAACTATAGTAAGTAATATAAACTTTGAAGATGTTGGAGCCACGTGGTGAACGGAGGAATAAATGAATGGATGCATGACACAGAATGGTGAATGAACAAATACAAATTTTTAGTTTAAGTATTTTGTGCTTTGGGCACAAGAGGGTCTGAAAACAGAGTTAGGAAAGTGAAGGCCCCTGTAAAAATTGGGGGCTAGCAAATCGCCATCACCTACCTCCCAACAGAGAAGAGACACATGAAAAAGATGGCGCTGGCAAAGGCATCAGGATCAAAATCACCTCCCAGGATGTCAATCACACGACCAGAATAGTAAGGGATTAATGTCTCACCTGCGTGAGGACAACAGTGAATGTGCTGGTGCCCAGGGCCTTTTCCCACCTCCAAGTCACAGCGCCCTCTCCCGACTCACCCAACACGGCAACAGCGAGGAAGAAGAAGGCCGCACCCAGGAAAGGCAGGTCTGGCCTGGAGAGCTTCAGCAGCCTCCACATCAAGGCTCTGTTGTTCTCCTGGCCCTGCTCCCTCTCCGGGGCTCCTGGAGGGTTCAGCACAGCCCACACGCCCCAGCTCAGCCCTGCCGCCCCGTAACCCAGCAGCAGCCAGCTCCAAGGGGCTGAAGCAGCCCTGGCTGGGGGAGCACTCAAGGTCCCCGGGACCAGGGCCCTCAGGGAGAGAAACAGAGGGGTCACCAGGCAGAGGGGGGGCAGCAGTGCTCCCACAAACCCCAGCAGCCCTCCCAGCCTCAGCAGCCACCAAAGCCCTCCCAGTCGCAAGGTGCCCTCTAGCCACAGGCCTGGAAGCCCGCGGGGGAGCAGGGCCCCCAGGGTCGCCTGCAGCAGCCAGAGTAACGCCGAGTCGGCCAGCAGCAGGAAGGCCCAGGGTCTCAGGTCAGGGAGCCGCATGGCGAGATCTAGGGGTAGAAGGTGAGAAACGACAGAGGTGAGTCCCAATCCTTGTCCCCACGCGCACTCCGCCGAACGCGTCCACGGGCTTCCCATTTTATTTACCCAGTGCTACCCTGAAAGATGCCTGAAAGGTGCTTGGTCCTCATCAGTATCTCCCTCCTAGGATCCCAGGCATTCGGCCTGACAGAGGGAGCTGGGAAGCCTGACCATCTGCAGCCTCATCCTCTAAAAAAAAGACCGGTGACACCCTCCCCCCACCCCGCCCCCGCCAGCCGCCGCCGCCGAGGTCCAAAGGGCCAGGCGGTCCCGCCCCGCTCCCTTTCTCCCGGGGTCCAGAAGGGCTGGAAGCCTGGGGCGCGGAGTGGCTGGTGGATGGGCTGCGTCCCTGTTAGCGCTCCAGGTTCCCACGCGCACCAACTCACCGGAGGGGGCTTCTGGGCTGCAGCTCGGGGGTCTTTCCTTTACGTGCCGGGGGCAGAGCTCTGAAGTGCCCTCGCGCCGCCTCCGCTTCGTTTTCCCTCTGTCGGCGGGCGAGGATCCCCGAGCCAGGGCGGCCGGGCTCCCTCGGCTTTCGCTTTCGCTTCCGCAGCCGGTGCCCGGTGCTGGGCCCGGCGGCCAGCAGGCGGCGCGCGACACCTCTAGCCCGCGGAACAGACCCCCGAGTCCTGCTCCACGTGCCAGGCCCCGGTTGGTTAGTCTCCACCCTCAGCAACAGTTACTCTGTCATAGGAAACTGCTGCAGTTTTTTAAATTGCCACTAAGTAAAATAAAGCTGTTTCGAGGATTGGGATGCTTTGTAACTGGAGAACCGCTGGATTTTCATACCTCAGCTCTGAACCTATTTTGAGAACTGCCCTCTTTCCCAATCCAAGTTCCAGATGTAGGATCTTGGGGTTTAAAACAACAACAAACAAACAAACAAACAAAACACACACACACACACACACACACACGAAACAGAGCCAGAGTCAAGTGAGAAACACACAGGACTTCTATACAGAAGGCCCAGCTACTCTCACCAGGACCTAAGTGAGTCTCCACTTACGGATTCTTAGCTGAGAAGGCCCCCCACCCCTGCACATCTTCTCTGTCTTTCTCAACACAGCTCCTGAGCTGAGAAAGTGTTCAGACGCCTCTCGATCTGTGCTTCACGTTATGGTGGAATCACCTTCCTCATATGAGGGAAGTGGACTTTGTTTCTTAGTCTATTTTAACACTGATTAGTGCAGTAATCAGGTTTCTATAGGTCCTGCCAGAACCAGAGCCCATCTATGGTACAGGCAGATTGGTTTATTCCAGAAATAACTCTTCTGATTGAAACCACCTCCCAGACTCAACATATTCCCCAAGGGAGGGCCACGTGGATTCCAATGCACCCTTTTGAAATGTTATTGGCATGACTTCCATGAGTCACTTCAAATTTTGATTTGAAGTTAGGGGATTACTAAAACTTCTCCAACCCCGTCCTTTCTGGGATTTTAAGGATCTCTCTCTAATGAAAAAGCTCCATGTTCAGCTGCTTCCTACTTACAAGCTCTTCCTCTGACAAACTCTCCTTGGACAGGTGACAGTGTCCTGCTCCTTCCTGAAGTCCCAGCGTGATTCAGAAAATCTCATTCTGTCTCATCTTTCTAACCTGGTTACCTTTTCCTCATATTTCCAACTTCAGCGAGTCCTCCTTATCTCCTCTTCCACTTCAATCACAGTCTTGTCATCTTGCAATGGAGTGTGACCCATCATGAAATGGAACCCCTAACGTCCATCTTTCCAAGTAATACCCAATATCTCCACGGGGTTATTTGAGATAAATGGGACCGTGTTTACAATTACCGCACACATGTGAGGAGGAAGCTTGTTCATTCTACTTTACTAAGTCAAAAACAGTTGTTCTAAGCGCACTACACCCAGATACCCAAACCATTAACAACTGACCACTCAGGAGCCTCCAGGTTGTGTGCCTAACCTGAATTAAATTGCACCTAAGTTTCCACGGACAATGTTGAACCTTCCCGAGGTCCTGGAGAGATGAAAGTGGAAGGGAAGCCCAGAGAAATATTTGATGAGACCCCATTTCTGAGGTAGGGGTTTGAGTCTTTTTTCTCAGGAAAAGTCTGTCTTTATTTCCTGATCCCGCCTCCCAACAAGCCCAGCCCAGAGCCCTCACAAGGCCACAACACAGAGTCTTTTATAACCGTTTTCCTTTATTGTGCTTAGTGGGGCACCCAGAAGGTTGGGCTGGGGGTGATACTCATGGAGACAGAGAACACACAAGAGGATAAACTCCACGCTGGCTCCCAGTGGCCTCTGGTTCTCTATCTCTGGGTCAGGTCAGGCCCCTCTTTCTCCTGGGGTGTAACCTGGCCCAGGTCCCCAAGTCCACCACTGCCACCATTACTGACTGGCCTCCCGGTACTGGTACATCAGGTCACTGACGTCTGTACTTTCCACTTTCACCCAACCGTCCTCCTTCACGTGGTACACTGCAGGCAAAGGAGAAAGAACAGAGTCGGGCTTCCCTGGTGGCGCAGTGGTTGAGAGTCCGCCTGCCGATGCCGGGGACACGGGTTCGTGCCCCGGTCCGGGAGGATCCCACATGCCACGGAGCGGCTGGGCCCGTGAGCCATGGCCGCTGAGCCTGCGCGTCCGGAGCCTGTGCTCCGCAACGGGAGAGGCCACAACAGCGAGAGGCCCGCGTACCACAAAAAAAAAAAAAAAAAAAAAAAAAAAAAAAAGAACAGAGTCACCTTCCCTTCAGCAAGATCCTGCTAATGACGTTATGTTGAAGGCAACAACAGCAACACACACTCACAAAGCCCTTGTTACGGGGATTGCAATGCCCCCTTCAGGCTCTGAAAACCCACTCCCTGCCACTCAGCCCCCCCCATGTCTCCCAATCTCAACACCCCCCTTCTTCCTCCCTCCCCAGGGGCGTGGCAGGGGAGGAGGGCATTGGTCTCTTACTGTTGACAACGCCTCCAGAATAGCTGTCTCGGTGGGTGGCATGAACAATTGCTCTTCGGCCCAGGTCACAGGCCTCTTCAATGCTAAGGTCAGGTCTATAGCCAGTATCCATGACCCCATAGGCATAGGAGTGCCCACTACCGGTGGAGAACATAACTCCCGAGAGCCGAGTCCCATTTTCATCCACATAGTAGAGTCCAGGACCCTATAGGATACAAGAAGGGTCTAGGTTGGAAGTGGAGAGGAAGTTGTTGGTAACATCCAGATTCAAGTGTGAGCCATGAGAAGTGGACCAAAGACTTAGGCTGACGCCAGGAACATCTGAACTAGGAGAACACTTTGGGAATAATCATAGAACTTAAGGGAGGAAAAACAAACTTGGAATCAGCTCTTTGATCCAAAGGGACAAGCTTATGAAACAATGGTCCTCATCCAGACCCAGAAATTGCCAGTGGGTAACAGTTCTATAACCGAGTGTTCTCTGTGCCACGTATCCTGTAGTGGGGGGAGTGGGAGTGTACGGTGGGGAAACTGACCTCTCATCCACACGTGGGAATATGGAGAAGGGAGGGAACTCACTTTCTTGTCCCAGCCACAGATCATGCTGCCCATGGAGAGGCCCATGCCCCGGTACTGGCACATCATGTTGGAGAGCAGTTTGGAGGCTGCAGACACAGAGATACGCTCACCATTCCGCAAATAGTACAGCCTGGGTGAGGATAGGAAGGTTCCAGGAGAGGACTTAGAGGTGACAGGAGAAGGCTAGCCCTCCTAGCAGCCCACTTGATGGGCAGAAAATGATTGAAGAGATAAGCATTTGAAAGGAGTGGTTTTGTAGGATCTAAGGATGGGGAAAGATTTGGAATTTATATAGAATTAACTTTTCTTTATTTTTTGGCTATGTGGCATGTGGGAGCATAGTTCCCTACCAGGGATGGAACCTGCACCCTCTGCATTGGAAGGCGTAGTCTTAACCACTGGACCACCAGGGAAGTCGTCAGAACCACATCAAGAGATCCCAGTAGGGTCTTCCCTGGTGGCGCAGTGGTTAAGAATCTGCCTGCCAATGCAGGGGACATGGGTTCGAGGCCTGGTCCAGTAAGATCCCACATGCAGCGGAGCAACTAAGCCCGTGCGCCACAACTACTGAGCCTGCGCTCTACAGCCCGCGAGCCACAACTACTGAGCCTGCATGCCACAACTACAGAACCCCGCTCACCTAGAGCCCATGCTCTACAACAAGAGAAGCCACCGCAATGAAGAAGCCCGCTCACTGCAACAAAGACCCAATGCAGCCAAAAATAAATAAATAAATAAATAAATTTTAAAAAAGAAATCCCAGTAAATGATAGGATCCCACCAGGGTCGATGGTGTCGGTGCTAAATATTGATAATTGACAAATGATCTGGCTTCTTGGCAGGAGCACAGGCTGAGATTTGGGAGAAGGTTTTTAATCACCAAAAGGCTGTTTTGTGAAATACGACATATAGCACTAAGATGCTGGGGGCGGTTAGGAGCAGTGATCTGGAAGATGCAGAATCCAGGCTTAGAAGGGAGGTAAGGGGCCAGGCCTACCTGCACTCCTTCGCCAGCAGACGCTCCCAGTACTGACAGTCAGCTGCACAGCCAGACATGGTGCCAAGCAGGTAGGGGTTCATCTCAATCACCTTGTTCACCGTTAATGTGGCTGAAAGAAGATGGAGTTTGGGGAGAAGAGGAATGACCCCACAGCTCTCCCTGTGTGTCCTAAAACAATATCTGGTCCCACTTTGGTGTAGATGCTGGGCTCCTGCTGAGAGGAGGGCCCAGCTCCCCAGATTCTGCCAGCTGGAGAACACACACTCACCAATGTAATTCCCTGCCGAGGCCCGAGAATCCACGGCCACAATCACCCCATGCTGGAACTTGAAGGCCAGCGTGGTCGTGCCATGAGCCATCTCGATCTGAATGTTCCTTTCTCCGTTCCCACCCAGGGACTGGAAGAATTCAGTGGGCTAAGGAGACAGAAAAAGCAGAGAAAGGGCCACTGAAAACTTCTGAAGGTGGACACTCCAGGAAAGGAATTTAGAGGAAGGAGATACCCAGAAATTCTCCAACCACCAATAAAAGAAACAGTTAATAACCCAGCTCTACAAGGAAATGGTTTGGGAGAAGGGAAAGAAGAGGCCATGATACCAACTTTTTCCATATGCCAGCACAATAGACATGAAAAAATAAAATAAAATAAGTGGTACCATAACTAAACATTTTAAGGGTGACTGTAATGGTTTTCCATTCATAGGTCATTTAACCCTCAGGAAAAACGTTTTATGAATATTATCCCCATTTTACAGAAGAGAGACCCAAGACCTAGACTAAGGGACTTGATCCAAGGCACACAACTGTGAGTGGCTGAGTCCAGGCTAAACGCTCAAGTTCATAGGTTTTGCAAGACACTACACAGCCCCTGTATCATAGAGAAAAGCCCATGAGAAAAGCTTTGTGATTTGTTTGTGATGGAGAACGGGCAGGAAAGCTCTCTGGTCTCCCGATGGGAGCCCCCTTCCCGCTCACCTCTCCCTCTTTGTCCTAATCTGCACCTCCTAACCCTCAGGCGGCCAGCCCCCAAGTCCCACGTGGCCTCTTCCCTGGCTCCGGCCCTAGACCCTGGACGTGGCTCTGCTAAAGGATGGCCCCCTCCGCATTTCCCCGCCTCCGGACAGTCTCAAGGCAGACCCTCCATTACTCTGCTCCCTCCTGCCCGCCTCCCACGGGATTTTCTTACAGCCCTGACCTGCATTCCCAGGGGCAGGGCGAGCTCCGGAGATCGCAGAGAGAAACTGTAGTGACCGGGGTCCGAGCGCTGCCGGCTTCCCGCGTGAGGGAAAGCCCAGTCCTCCTGCTGCCCGCGGGGGGCTCCGCACACGTCCAGCAGCGCCATGACCGCCCAGCACCCGGAGATCTGGAGGCTCTCGGAGGAGGAAGTGAAAGCGAAAGCCCGAAGCCTTAAGGGGAGGGAACCAGAATTTTTTCCACATCCCCCTGCCCTTCTCGAGAAGTGTCCAGTGGGCGTATGGAGTATTGTATCCAGTGGACCAGGAGTATTATGTTGGGGACAGGCTTCTCTGATCCGCCTTCATAGAAATTAGGGAAACGGGGGTGATAGACTGCCAGAAGAAAGGAAGAAAGAGAGCGAGCAGCTCGAAAGCTCCCTGGGCGATGAGGTTACTGTAAGAGACACCGACAGGCTGGGGCATCCTCCGGGGACAGTTATGGGGTGGGCAGGGGTCATAGCATCAAAAGTGTAGCCTTAACCAGAAATCTGGAAATCAGCGAGAACCTGGGAGCAGTTTCAAATCGGGAATGGGGGAGGGGTGTGCCTAGGAGCATCGCTTTATAAAAGTAGGGGACGGATAGGAGTACGTGGGGGCACTGAGTCTTGAGGACAGACAGGTCTTGGGGAGACCGGCAATAGAATACACCCGTAGCGTGTGGGGGAAGGGAGCACCAAGGAGAGGGTGCAGCCTCTGAATCCTTCGACCTGGCCCCTCCTAGGGCCTCTCCCCGTTCAACGGTCTCCCTGACCTGTAGCCACCCACAAGAACTGCCCTTTCTGCCCGCACCTACTCGCGTAATTCTTGCTTGACTGAGCACTGTCGTGTTCAACGTCTCTAAAACCCGCCTCTCCTTGCAACCTGAGTTGGCCTAATCTGCCCGGCAACTGTTGACGTCACATGACCACGGCCCTCCCTGAATGGAAGAGATCTACTAGACCACCCCGCCCACTACGCTGAGTTACCGGGGCAGGTGCCACTGCAGAACCCGGAGAGCCCTGCTATAAAGGACTGGGGTGGGCGAGCGAACGAGGTGGTGAACTTCCTCTAGACGTGCTCATCCTCCATCTCCGGGCTCTGAGGCACTGCAGCTGCTGGTGCCTTGGAGGACACTGTATCCCCGTTTGGCTCATCCTTGGGGGCGGGCACAGGGGGATGGAGAAGTGAAGGGGGCAACCATAGGAGTAGAAAACGTAAGGGAAAAGATGGCACACTTAGGGCTGGGAAACACTGAGGATGCTGAAGGAGGGAGGGACCCAGCTCCTGAAAATGGCGCTGCAATGGTCAGTGGGCCATTCGGTCCACTGAAAACACGAGAAACCACAGTACAAGACACCAATTTTATTATAAATATCAAGAAACCACAGGTTATTTATGGGCCAGCATATGCCTCGGGTCAGGTTGAAAAGGAGCTGACCTTCTGTTTCTGTGTATTCGAAATATTTCTCATGCTAGCCACACCAGCCCTGGCTCCAAAACGTTACACTAAGGAGTTCTAAAGCCTGTTTTCTTCCAGGAAATCTGTATAACCAAGAGGAGCTTGGAGAGCAGCTAACACTGATGGCAAAATTTCAGGCATCACCTCAGGGGTTACATTTTAGAATGTCACCCCTCCCAGTAGCAGCTGCCCACTCTGCAACTCTGGTAAGACCTTTGTTCTCAAACTCTCCACTATAGAGAGGAGGGAAAAAGGGAGGGAGATGGAGTGTGCAGGTCTGAGGAGTCTTTCATTCTGGAGCACCTGACCCACCAGGAGCCTGAACCATGGTGCAATAGCGTCCCTTATTCGCCATGAGCTGCTGGTGGGTTCCCGCCTCAATGATGGTGCCTCCTTCCAGAAAGAGGATGTGGTGAGCCTGCTTCACCAAGCTCAGGCGCTGGGTGATGAGAAGAACAGACCGAGAGCACCGCTCAGGGCTTTTATACAGGAGCTGCTCCACCTGAGAAAAAAGATACACTCTGTCAGACCAGGGGACCACACCCAGCTCAGGGGGACATCTGTGTTTCCAGAGCTGGGACAGACCTTGCAAGGATCATTGCCACCTCTGCCAATAACCCAAAGGAAACTGAAGATTCTCCTTCTGGGTGTTTCTCTGTCAAACCTTTGATTTGTGAAGGGCTGTTTACATGAGGTGGCAACGGTGGAATAAAAGAAAGAGTCCTAAACTGGGAGATTGGGATTCACATACACACACTACTGTATATAAAATAGATAACTAATAAGAACCTACTATATAGCACAGCGAACTCTACTCAGGACCCTGTAATGGTCTATATGGGGAAAAAAAAATCTAAAAAAAAAAAAAAAAAAAAAAGAGCGGATGTATGTATACGTATAACTGATTCACTTTGTTGTACACCTGAAACGAACACAACATTGTAAATCAACTGTACTCCAACAAGATTTTTTTAAAAAAAACAAAAAAAGTAATGAAAGAAAGAGCCCTAGGGTGAAACCCATAAGCAAAGAGTGAAAGGTATTGAATAGCCTCTCCTCTCGAATTTTTATATTCTCTTTTAAGGAAATATAACTTACTAGTAAAGAGCATGAGCATTCAAGTCAGGCAGACTTGAATTGGGGTCCAGTCTCTGCTACTCAATAGTTGAATGACAGTGAGCATGTCATTCAACCTCTCTTAGCCTCCGCTTTATCATCTGTTGGATGAGGGTAACAACACCCAGCTCACAAGCATCCACGATGAATAAGTGAGCAAGAGACTACATCCAGCAGCTGCAGCACACAGTAAACTTTCAATTCGTATTAGTATTATGAGGATGGCCTTTTGCTTATGTTTGGCTTCACGGGTTCAGGGTCTGTAGATCATCTCTTTTAACTGGTTTTAGGCATCTTGGGGAGAAGCTAATGGGAACTGAGAATTGCAAGGACCAGTCTGGAGAATTATGATGTTAGTATAATAACAAAGGATGAGTGAAGGAAGGAGGACTGGATGGGAAATAGGCATTAAGAAGATGACTCTCCTACCCGGGACTGGCTGTTTGCATCCAGGGCACTGGCAGCGTCATCCAGGATGAGTACACGTGGTTTCCGGATCAAGGCTCGAGCCAAGGCCACTGTCTGTCGCTGACCCCCTGACAGCTGGCCCCCAGCCTCACCTACTTCTGCAGAGACAAGGGCCAAGGTGAGAGTTGAATAAGCACACGTGCACCCATGTGTGTGCGCGCACACACACGTACACGCACACCGAGGACTGATGGATGCAGCAAGACAGAGAAGGTTCTGGGAAGGTAAAGGAGTTCTGAGGACATGAGGATAAAAGAGCCATAGGAACAAGATCTTACAACTTCAAATTGATGTCAGTGGGGTGGGGGGAGCTAAGGAATCAAGGCAAGACTACTGGGGTTACAAGGAAGGTGAAGATGTCTGGTGGTGACGTGAGCGGAGAGAGCACCTGTGTCGTAGCCTTGAGGGAGTACAGAGATGAAACCGTGGGCTCCGGACTCCACTGCAGCAGCTGTGATGTCCTCCATGGTTGGCTTCTGGACCAGGCCATAGGCAATATTTTCTTTAAAGCTTCTTCCAAATAGCTGTGGCTCTTGTCCCACAGCAGCCACCTGGGACAAAATACGACGCAGAGTCATAGAACAAGGAACACAGGAGTGTGGTTCTCTAGAGATTGAAGACTGAGAATTGGAAGACTTCTATTGGAAGCATATCACAAAATTACACGGCCTCTCTCCTGACCACACGCTCACCTCCACCTAAGGTCTCCTAACACTCTGTTCAGAGTGCTCGGTAAGAATGCTCTTCTGACTTGAGGCTCCCTGCCCTTCCCCATGCCATCTTCTTGCTCACCTGTCTGTGCAGGTAGCAGTGCTCATATTTGGGAAGGGGCTCCCCGTCCAGGAGCACCTGCCCCTCGGTGGGCTGGTACAGATTCTGCAGCAGGGCAGCCACTGTGCTCTTCCCAGACCCATTGGGCCCCACCAGCGCCGTCACCTCACCAGGACAAAGGGTGAACGTCAGCCCCTGGAAGCCAGAGAATCACACACACTAAGAGGCAGCCGGAGGCCCCTAACCTTGAGACCTGTCAGTCATTGTCTTGTTACGTTGTCTTGTCAATGTCTTCCCCCACAGAAGACAGGAGGAAAATGGTGACGTACAGCAACTACTCCCCTTCCACGTGCACAGACACCTCCCCATGGAGTAGAGATGGAAGATGAAACAAAGACAAAGGCAAAGACTAAGAACACTGTGCCACACACTCAATCTCAGAGAGCAAGAGAAAAAAGAAAACAATCACATTCCAAACCACAAATGAAAAGAAAAAGGAAGACTGGAGACACAGCTTTTGCTTCCATGACGCCTTAGCATAGGAAAGCCTTCTCCCTGAGAGCCTCCTCTTCCATTCTTCTTAGAAATCCAGCCTGGTCCTTGAGCTTGGGGGCAGTTTTATGGAACGCGTGATCTCATCTTTGCCTCTGAAGGGTGAGGGAGGCTCTGTCTAAACCTGGTGCCAAGCAGGCTGAAGGCAGGAAGAAAATTTAGGGTGGTCGAGTTGAGGGCGAGGTTGGTAGAATACAGGGATTGGTAGGTTGTACCTGCAGCACTGGGACATCTAGACGGTTTGGGTAGGCGAAGGAGACACCCTGGAACTGGACGAGGCCCTGCAACTTTAAGGAAGTGAACACACCACTGGCTGGGCAGCAAGGGATCCGGTCCAGGTATTCAAATATTTTCTCTGAAGAGCCCACAGCCTTCTGTACCCTGGGATAGGTGGACAGCAGTACCTGGAGGGGAGGTATGAATAGTGAGGCGGGGGATGGGAGGGACCCAATCTGTTACCAGGGTTATGTGATTTGAGAAGGGCAAAGGAGGGAAGGAAAGTGATTCAGATGGTGATGGCACAGGGGAAGGAAAAGCACGGGGAAGTGAGAACGGAAGGACCTCACCTCAACAGCTGTGGTGAACTGGATCTGGTAAAGAACAAAGGTGACCAGGTGCCCACTGCTTACAGACCCACTTGTCACCAGCTGCCCACCGAAATACAGGATTCCCACCTTCAGCAGCAATCCTGAGATCTGTGGAGACCACAGAGAAAAGGGACTGTGGGAGGAAAATCTAAAATTCTGGTGCAAAGAACCAGAATCATTAACATTAAGGAGAGATAGCATCCCATTTCCCCAAGTAACTCAGGGGGTTCAATAGGTATTAAAGAATGAACCATAGCATCCCATGGAGTCTCACTCGGTTTCCCATGATAGAAGTCAATTATCACCATTGCCATCACCAGTAGCGCCTTGTTTGGGGAGCATCTTGCTCTTCACAAAAGGCTTTTATGAATGTAATGTCATCTAATATTCATATCAAGAGCCCCATAAACTAGGTTATATTACTCCCATTTTTTAAAATGAGAAAAAAATCTCAGAGGAGGTAAGTTACTAGCCCGCGGTCCCAGAGCTAGTAAATGGTAGCATCAAGGCAGGACCTTCCGATCGCTGATCTAGTTCTCTGTCAAGTACATCACAAGACGCCCCGCATCCTTGGCTTCCGCTATTCCCATGGCTCTCAGGAGTACATCCGCATAGCTCCAGCATGAAGCAGGCCCAGGTGCAGGAATGTATAGCTTCCTGAGCACCCCCTATGAGGCAAAGGAAGGCCCTGGGACTAGAAGACTTGGCCCTTTCCTACAAAGGGGGTCGGGGAGATTTTGTGCACCCTAGGGAAAGGAAGCCATCTAGCATGCCTAAAAAGAGGGAGGGGGTTAGGAACACTGAGTGGGGTCATGGAGCCTCTGGTTGCTGAGATAACAGACACTGAACCCACCACTGCCCAGCGGAGGAAGAGTGTGGAGCAGGGTCATGGGACAGGGAATGGCATTGAAGCATCTCAGGGACCAGGGAATAGGCATTCATCCCCAGGTGCTCACACCGGTGGTCCAGACGTTGACCGCATAGGCCAGGGCCTCCTTCTGGTTGAGTGTCTTCATTTCATGCAGCTTTTGCCTGAACTTCTGGGCCTCACCCTCTTCGTTGGCAAAGCTCCGGACTGTAGGCATAGCTGACAGCACTTCAATGGCCACCTGGCTGGATTTTGCCAGAGATTCCTGCACCTGTACTGCCAGCACCTGTGGAGACATGGACAAGAGATGTCACACGTGGTTGGCAAACCATAAGGGACGCGACCTGAGTTATCGAATTGTAGATTAAAGTGAGAAAGGGCAGAGAGACAGAAGAGAAAGGGACACAGCTATATCCCCCACGGATACTAAAGAGATACAGAGAAGAGGAAAATGACTCAGAAGGGTCATAGAGGATCATATTCTGGAGACTGGTGATCATATTCCTTTTTTTTAGTTTTCATTTTATATTGGAGTCTAGTTGATTTACAATATTATGTTAGTTTCAGGTATACCGTGAAGTGATTTAGTTATACATACATACATATCTATTCTCTCCCAGAGTTCTTTCGTATATATGCTATTACAGAGTATTAGGTAGAGTTCCTTGTGCTATACAGTAGGTCCTTGTTACTTATCTATCTTATATATAGTAGTATGTATATGTTAAGCCCAACCTCGGTGATCATATGCTTAAAGACAGATTGTAGGCAGACATTAGAAGACACAGAGAAGGTGAAGATCGACACTGAGCAACCCAGGAACATGGACAAGGAGTTTCAAAAAGATGAAAAATCAGCGAAGGTGCCAGGAAAGGAATCTGTGAGGAGAGCCCACCAAGTCTGGGCGATGAGGGTCAGTATAGGTTGAGGCAACTCCCTGGACATACCTCGTGCCATTTTCCCAGCTTCTTAGGCAGAAGGAAAAGTAGTGGCAGGGCAAGCAAGGTGACCATGGTGAGGGACGGGGACCCCCAGAGCATGAGCCCCAAGAGACACAGTCCACGCACGAGGTACCACAGCAAGAGGCTCAGCTCCGAACTCAGAGACTCACTCATGGTGGACGTGTCCTGTGTGACCCGAGATGTGATGGCACCTGCCAAGGGTTGAGGAGAAGAGAGTGAGTGAGTGAGAAGCTCAAAGTGATGGGAGGGACTGGCAATGAGCCAGGATGCCAGGGGGAGGGGTTCTAAGAAGGTCTGGAAAACAAGGTCAGTGGTTTAGGGAGGCTTGGAATCTCAACTCAAGGAGAATGGGCTCCAGAGGAAAAGCCTGGCCACAGACCTTCATTTTAACTCTAAAGAAATTGACGCCCTTGTGAATTTCTAATTCTCTGACAGATTTCTGTTCTCTAAAGAACTTGTATATCCCCTGCACATAGGCAGGAAAAACTTAAACTGATCATATAACAGAGCTGGAGAAAAACGAAGGTGCTGCTAGAAAGCAGTCCCGAAAACTGTAGCAAGTCCTGGATTGGGAATCAAGAGATGGGTTCTATTCCCAAGTTCATCTCTATCCATACGTGTCTATGCAAGTTTTGGCATTTAGGGCCTGGGCCTCAGTTCCCATCCCTGTAAAACGAGGTGGTTGGACTCTGTGATCTCAAAATTCCCAGGTTTGAAATTCCTGTCATTTCTATCTAAATACACACAGAGAGATATATCTGTGGGAAAATCTTGGATGGAAACACTAGGTTTTTCTGCAGGTAAGGAGTATATGTATTTTGCTCTTGAGGCACGTCAAGAATAAGACATGATGACGTTTACCTGTGAGAGAAGGATCAAGGTTATAAGTAAAAAGATGTATGGGGATATAAACAGTAAGTGGATGGATAGTGAAAAGAGTTTCATGAGAAACCTGTTTGGTTCTTTTGAAAAAACTCTGTTTCCTGGCGCAGGACAGCCCGAAACACCTCTCCCTGCAGGTGGCAGTGCACGCGGCCCATGGTGCTGTTGTAGATTCCATCAGCCGTGAATTCCAGCACTGCACTAGAAGGAGACAGAGACGGAGGGCCGGGCACGGTCAGGGGGCCCCCGAGAAATGCACTCTGGACGGTAGCCCCAACTTTCAACTCCCTCTTTTTCAGGGTTCCCCCATCCCCAGCCTTCCAACTTCAGCCCCCAGACCTGGCTATGGTGAGGACAGACATGAGAGTTATGTTTCGAGTGAAGGAGGCGCCTGTCCTGTCTTGTAGAATCCAGTCCGTGAAACGGCCCGTGAAGAATGGAACAGCCATCTCCCCTAGGGAGGGAGAGAAATATCAAGTCTAAGCAGGTCAGCTCTAACCAGACGGCCCCCGGCCCACCCTCCTTTCACCTTTGCCCATAATCCTGGAGGGCAGTGGCAGAAAGACACAATCTACACCTAAACGGGCCACCTGGGAACTCAAAACCCTGTAGCCCCACCAGACCTCTAGAGGTTGAATGAGGAAGGCTAGGGATCATAGGATGGGCTGCCCCAGAGGAAAGGCCTTGTCCAAGGTGGCCAGTGAAACAACGTCTGGGGCAGCCCTGGAGTCCAGGACTCCTGACTCCTACCCAGTACAGGGCTCTTCCATCTCCACTGGGGTGGGGAGTGGGGGCTCTTCTTAAGACCTGAGCTGGGTCCCCTTCCCCTCATCCACATTTCCGAGAACTCATACCAATCTATCTCACTGACCATTACTCTCGATTCCTTCCCAGTCCTCTAGCCTCGTCCCTCTCCCCCTGCATCCCCCTTACCAAGACAGGAGAGTACCACCAGGGCCAGAAGGAGCGGGAGGCGTTGTATCTCTGGGCCCAGGAAGCCTAGAAGCCGGCTCACCGCCACTCCAGAAGCGCCGTGAGCTCCTTGCACCCAAAGGCTCCTGATCTTATGCCACAGGGCGGCCGCGGGCAGTGCCGCCGTGTAGCTGAGCGCAAAGGCGTCCAGGCGACTTCCCCAGTGCACTGGCCGGGTGCTGTGAGCGTCCCCGGGGGCTCCCCACGAGCCCAGCTCTCGGAACGAGGCAAGTCCCGGCAGGGCCAAGCCCAGTGCCGCCGCCAGCGGCTCCAAAGCAGCCAGCCATCCCCGGACTCCTGCGCTTTCTCTCCGGAAGCCCAGCGCTGCCCAGAGGACGCCTCGGGCTCCCAGCCACAGCACCGCCCAGCGGCTCAGGCCCGCCACCCAGACCCGGAGCAGCGGCAGCGCAGGGGGTACCAGCAGGGAGGCTATTCGGGGCAGCGCCAGCCGGAGCAACATCCAGTCGGCGAGGAGCAGCAGCGCTGTCCCCAGGCACGCGAGGGAGGCTCGGGAGAGGCGGAGACACCCGCAGGGAGCGGGGGACTCCGAGCAAGCCATGGGCGCGCGCGGTTCGAGGCCGGCTCGGGTCCTGGGACTCTCGCCGTCCTCGCCGGGACGGAGTCTCCGGACGCTGTTGGAGTCGTAGCAGGGCGGGCGCCCGGACCGAGGCGGGGAGGGAGCAGGGCGAGCCGGAGCGGGGCTTCGGAAAGTCTCGGGAACCCGCCGAGCCCGCCGGCGCTGACCAGAAGTGAGCAGTTTACGCTAAAGGGAAAACGAAAGCGTCTCCGGCTCCCCAAACCCGCCCACTCCGAAGGCGGCCTGCCCGGACTATGTGGGGGGAGGGCGTCGACATCAGATCCTAGGTTTAGGGGAGCAGCCCTGGTGCTCCACCTTCTCCATTCCCAACACCCGACCCTCCTGTCCTCGCCTCCACTTGCAGGACCCACTTGCCGCGACTTTCTCACTCCAGCCTCTGGGTGTGGTTCTACGTCATCTGTCTCCGGGCAGTTCTGCCCCGCTCAAGTTAGCGCCCGGATGCGAAGCCTCACGGCATGGACCCGGGCGCCCTCTGGCGGGCGTGGAGAAGGGGCGGAGCTGTACGCAGCGAGCGGCGCGCTGTCCCAGGTCGCAAACCAGTGCCCCAGGCGGCGAGGAGCACGGCGCAGGGATGCTGCGAGCGGGAGCACCCACCGGAGACTTACTCCGGGCCAGAGAAGTCCACACCGGGGTAATGAGTCTGGGCTTGAGGGTTAGCGGAGGGGTGGAGGAAGTGGAGCGATAGGGGGACGCTGGAAGCGCCAAAGAGTGAATTTGGAGACTAACAAGAGTGGGGAGATAGCTTGTAGCAGCCGGTGCTCACATCCCGAAATGAACACGGGCGTCTGTATTCTGAAGGGGTCGTCTAGGGGTCCGAGAAGGAACTGGGCACGGGAGGCAGGCGGAGAAGGTGTCCTTTGGCTCTGAGCTGGAAGCGTTAAGGAGAAGCTGCCCTAAAGCGCTTTCGCTTTCACTCTGGGCTAGAGAGAGCCGCTGTTTAAATCAAGGGAGGGGGTTGGAGAAGGTGCACAGAGAAAAGGAAACGGTGCCCTGGGTTAAGTAGGACAGCACTTGAGAGAGGGGAGTATGGGCACTGATTGAGAAGGGACGCATCACACAGACTTTTGATAAACTAGCCCGTGGGTAACTCATAGCCCCAGCACTGATAATGGGGGTTCCATGTGAGCTGGAGGTGCCCTTCCCCAGCCTGGCCCAGGAAGGCTCCTACTTGGCCCAGGTGTCATCGTGCTCCCTTCCCCATGTCTTCCCCACCCAACTCCACAACCTGCTGGACGACTTTTGCCCAGGCTGGACCCCTGGGGCAGATGGCAGCCCAAGGCAGGCTGGCTTCTGCTTTCAAACTGCCACCAAGCTTAGCTTTGGGGCAGCTTTGTTATATAGGAATAACCTCTTGGATGGGGTTGCCCCTGTTCTCTGCTGTGCTATTCATGATGAATCGGTATGTCAAAATGAACACTCAGCCAACATCCCTGGAGGCCAGAGTAATTTATGGAGTGGTGAGAAGCCGTAAAACCATTTATAAATTAGAAAATCTCTCCTCACTGCCAGATGAGCAGTGAAAAGTAAGAAGTAGAAGTCAAAACAAAGCATGGGAGCTAGACATGGGTTTTAGTCCTGTGGACCTTCGACAAGTCATTTGCATTCTCTATGACTCAGTTTCTTCACTTGTAGGATCTTTAAGGCTTTTTCCAGTTCAACAGGAGTAAAAAAATGTAGCTTTATCCTCCTTCACTCTTCCTTAATTCTTTTGTTTAATTTCTTTTCTTGACCTGAAAAAGTCAGCTCAAACTCCCCAACCAAATCCTCTTTTGGTACAGATCTCTTCCCCTGGCTATTTACCTCTTGATAAGAAATCCTTAAATGAGACCTCTATTTTAAACTGTCCCATGTGTTTCTTGCTGCTTTCCTCCTTCCTTGACACGTGGCCATGCTAACCACTGACCCCTGAGATGCTTTCTGTTGTTCAGTAAACTGAAAGAGCTCACTTCTCATTAAAGGGGGGGTGGGGTGGATGATTGTGGGCCCAAAAAAAGGGCTTGAGCTTGTTTCCCAAGGTCACGGTCACTCGCTGCGTGGAGAGGTCTGTAGCACATCTGTACACACAACAAGCGCATGCGGAGGTAATTGATTTGTGGAGCTGCATCAGCGGGACTTGGAAGTGCCCGCCCTGAGCCCTTCACTCAAAGGGAGCACTTATGCCCCTAGGAGCCTCATCCCACCTCTCTCTCTTTACAGTGGAAGGATTCTAGGGATACCATTCTCTCTGTGTGATACCACTGCCAGGCTCTGACATTCCCTTGCTGCTGGGAGAGACGAGAGAAAATGGAAAGATGAAGAAAAGAATCCCATTCTGGGAGTCAGCTCTGGCCTAAATTACTGTATAACCTAGAGCCAGTCGCCTCCCCATTCTGAGAATGTTTCCTCATCTGTAACATGAAGGGATCAAGGCTCTTGCTGCTCTGACGTTCCATCCTCTGTGTCTCTGCAGACAACCATCATGGCGGTAGAGTTTGATGGGGGCGTCGTGGTGGGATCTGATTCCCGGGTGTCTGCAGGGTGAGTAGCAGTGCCGGTGTGTACTTTTGGAAGGAAGCTAATGTCCCCCAGTGCACATTTTTCTTAACCATTCATAAAGAGACTGGCAAACTGAAGCATTGGAGAAACTGAGTGAACCTTTCAGAAAGGCCACTATGATAAGATATTGGGTGGGTATTTGGGTCTCTGAATTCATGGAGAAGAATCTGGGGCCTGGATGCTAATGTGGCCCATCCCAGGGAGTCACGGAATCGGTCTGAAAAGGGTTTAGGAGATAGAGATTTCAGGGGCCCACCTTCCATCTATGTTTAGAGATAGAAAAGATGGTCCTGCCAAGCAGATATTCTGGTTTCTGATCCATCACATGTTGAACTAAGTTTGTCTTTCTCCCTTCTGGCCAGTTTCCTCACATACAAGATAAGTATACAGGATTAGATCAATATTACTTACTTTATGTTCCATAGAACACATAACTTTCTCAATATGGTTAATAACAAAGAAAAATTAATAAGACAAAGATTATTCTTAGCTTAATTTAGTATTTTTTGTTTTATTATGAAAATCTAAGCCTGAAAATAAATCTAATTTTGATCATTACTTGCAGTGTTTCGTTTGTTTGAGACGATTCTTTGCTTCCTGCTTTAATCCAAGCATTACATTTCATGTACTCTGAAGCCATTCTCTTGTGAAATAAATTTGAGAAACACCGAAAGATGAACATCAAAAATTTTGGCAACTCTCTATATGATCCAGCAGTCCCACTCCTGGGCATATATCCAGACAAAACTATAATTCGAAAAGATACATGCACCCCTATGTTCATAGCAGCACTATTTACAGTAGCCAAGACATGGAAGCAACCTAAATGTCCATCGACAGAGGAATGGGTAAGGAAGACGTGGTACACCATGAACATTGGGGTGCATCTATCTTTTTGAATTATGTTTTTCTCCAGGTATATGCCCAGGAGTGGGATTGCTGGGTCATATGGTAGTTCTATCTTTAGTTTTCTAAGGAACCTACATACTGTTCTCCATAGTGGCTGTACCAATTTACATTCCCACCAACAATGTAGGAGGGTTCCCTTTTCTCCACACCCTCTCCAGCATTTATTGTTTGTAGATTTTTTGTTGATGGCCATTCTGACCAGTGTGAGGTGATACCTCATTGTAGTTTTGATTTGCATTTCTCTAATAATTAGTGATGTTGAGCATCTTTTCATGTGCTTTTTGGCCATCTGTATGTCTTATTTGGAGAAATGTCTGTTTAGATCTTCTGCCCATTTTTTGATTGGGTTATTTGGTTTTTTGATATTGAGCTGCATGAGCCATTATATTTTGGAGATTAATCCCTTGTCAGTTGCTTCATTTGCAAATACGTTCTCCCATTCTGAGGGTTGTCTTTATACTAAAAAAAAAAAGAGTGAATATATGTATATATGTAACTGATTCATTTTGCTGTACACCTGAAACTAACACAACATTGTAAATCAACTATACACCAATAAAAAAATTTTTTAAAAAAGAAAATGTGGTGTGTGTGTGTGTATATATATATATATATATATATATATATATATATATACAATAGACTATTACTCAGCCCTAAAAAAGAATGAAATAATGCCATTTGCAGCAACGTGATGGACCTAGAGATTATCATATTAAGCATAGTCGGAAAGAGAAAGACAAATACCAAAAGATATCACTTATATGTGGAATCTAAAGTATGACACAAATGAACATATCTACCAAACAGAAACAGACTCACAGACGTAGAGAATAGACTTGTGGTTGCCAAGGGGGAGGTGGGTGGGGAAGGGCTGGATTGAGAGTTTGGGTTAGCAGATGCAAACTAGTATATATAGGATGGATAAACAACAAGGTGCTACTGTATAGCACAGGGGACTATATTCAGTATCCTGTGATAAACCATAATGAAAAAGAATACGTATATGTATAACTGAATCACTTTGCTGTAAGCAGAAATTAACACGACATTGTAAATCAACTATACTTCAATAAAATTTCATTAAAACTTGGCATCTCTAACGTTGATGACTTTTGACTACTTCCTGACAGAGAGGCTGTGGTGAACCGAGTGTTTGACAAGCTGTCCCCCCTGCACCAGCGCATCTACTGTGCTCTCTCTGGCTCAGCTGCTGATGCTCAGGCCATAGCGGACATGGCTGCCTACCAGCTGGAGCTCCATGGGTATGAAGTTTTGGAGTCCCCAGTCCACACCACCTAGAGTTCCCCCAACCAGTGAACCCCTATACAGAGTCCTGTTTCAGGAGCACTGCTGTGGAAAATGAAAAATTCTTGCTTTGCCTCCGGTTTTCATTAGTGTTGAACGGGCACTTGAATCTCTCGAAGCTGGTTTCTGCACCTGTAGAGTAGAGATAACTAATAGTACCTACCCTACCTCACCAGGTGGCTATTTCCAGAATCAAAAAATATGAGTGAAAGTAGTTCAAAAACTGCAAATCACCCTCCTAATATAAATAGTGGGGAAGAAGATTAGGACGTGGGCCACCATATCAGGTGGTGACCATAGGGGAAACCAAGGTCATTAGGGCAGAAGTAAAGTTTACCTGCTTTTACCCTCATGGGCAGGGCTCTGGCAGTCAGGAGAATTATGTCATTGGGGGCTGGGGGTGGGACAGAGTAAAGGAGGGAGAACAATTAGCAATTGAAACTTCTTCCCAGTGGGTGATGTGAGACTCTTGTTCCCCTGCACTTGTAGGAGGGGAGCTAGAGTTTGAATCCTTGCTGCTATAGGTTTCGGGTATTCCCCCGGCAGCGATGATGGTAATGGCCCAGGAGGGTGGAACTTCAGGAAAATCATATTACTGCCTATTCCTAACCCTTCCTTTAGAATGGAACTGGAGGAACTCCCACTCGTTCTGGCTGCTGCAAACGTGGTGAGGAATATCACCTATAAATATCGGGAGGACCTGTCTGCACATCTCATGGTTGCAGGCTGGGACGGACGCGAAGGGGGCCAGGTGAGTCTCTCCCAATGTCCTCCCTCCCTTGGGGTTCCCCTCTCCCGCAGAGAGGGAGATGGAGGTCATATGGCATTCTTGCTAAGAGTTCCGAAGACACTGCCTCGAAAATGTAGGATAGGCTCAAAGGAGAAGGGCATGAGATGCTGGGGCTTCACTGCAGAGTGGACACCACCTGCTTGTCTCAGTGGTGAGCAGAGGAGGGAGGCTTCTAGAGTCTGACCTGAGGATGCCTCCCCCAGGTATATGGGACCATGGGAGGGATGCTGATTCGACAGCCCTTTGCCATTGGTGGCTCTGGCAGCACCTATATCTACGGTTATGTGGACGCGGCGTATAAACCAGGCATGTCCCCGGAGGAGTGCAGGCGCTTCACCACAAATGGTAACTAAGCAAGTGGAAGGGTACCTGGGGCAAGGGTTGTTAAATGTGGGAAGGAGGTAGAGTATGAGGAATAAGAATACATGGGTGACCATTTAATTAAATGTCCAATGGGAATTCCCTGGCGGTCCAGTGGTTGGAACTCCTCGCTTTCACTTCCCGGGGCCCGGGTTGGATCCCTGGTGCGGGAACTAAGATCCCACAAGCCATGCGGCACGGCCAAAAAAAAAAAACAGAAAACGTCCAAACTGGGACACTTTTGAGAGTGAGAGATAGCAGGACAAAGGCTAAACTAGATGGGCTTTCAGGATAAAAGGCATAAACCAGGATTGTTATGAGTACACCAAATTAAGATCTAGGGTGACCACAAGAACCAGTGGTGAGCTAGCTTGGGCCCGCTCATAAGAGTTGATTGTTAAATATTCAAGGTTGGAGAGCTGCTTATTCATCTATTTATAACTTGAAATCAGTCATGATGGGAGTACTGAGACCATGGACATCATGTGAAGACTTTTTGTTTTTTTAAGTTGGTTGACCACCACTAAATATGCATCTCTAGGAGATGGGTTCTGAAGTCTGAAAGTGGTCATAGGCATATGGACAGGAGGGAAGGGAAACAATATTTGAAGCTAAGCCATTCTCTCTTCCTGTCTGCAACTTGAAACCCTCTGCAGCTATTGCTCTGGCCATGAACCGGGATGGCTCCAGTGGGGGCGTCATCTACCTGGTCACGATCACAGCCGCTGGTGTGGACCATCGAGTCATCTTGGGCAATGAGCTGCCGAAATTCTATGACGAGTGAATCTTTCTCAGACTTCCCTTCTTTATTTTATAATAAAGTTTCTGGGACCGGAACCTGGTATGGTCATGGTCACTCAGGGAGATGAAGCTTGGGAAGGGGGCTTCTTCCCACCCAGATGTTAGCATATCTTTTTTATTCTTTTGTCCCCAGGTCTAAAACATCTTTCCCACAGGAGAGAGAGGTGGGCGGGGAGGTGGGGTATATACTAGAACCAGGAAGGGCTCTACACATGACAGGTCATAGGTAGCTAAGACAGCTACACACAGGAGAATTAGCTAAGAGCACCAGCAAACTCACATGGAAGAGAATTCCTTTCATAATGCATTCATTCACATTAGAGACCAAAAACTGATAAGTACTTAAATATTTGGTGGGGGGGTACTTGTGAATTTCAAAGAATAATAACAAGAACCAAAAAAGCTACATTTATTGAACCAAGCATTAGCTACATGCTTATAAACTTCATTTCTTAGAACCCAAACAAAAAAATCTTATGTAGGTAGGACAACTACTTCTGTGTACGGATAGATGGGAATTTAGGAAGAGTAAGTCATGGCAAGTTCAAAAGCTGAGATGTGGGATTTAGTTTACCATATGCCTTTCCTCTACCACAACATGAAACCTTCTATTCCCGCAAGCTTCATGTAGCATCTCCTCCTTGAAACCTGCAATAATTAGCCTAGCCCATGATTTGACACTTACGAAGTCATCACTAGATGTTTGAGTAACTGTATGAAACAGGCTGAGTTCTGGTCCTATCGTTGCCAGGCACTTTCTGAGTGCGAGAACAAATTACTCCCCTTCTTTGAGCCCTCATTTTCTCTTCTATCAAATGAAGGTGTTGAGTGACTTCTAAGATGGTTTATAGTTTTGACATTCAATGCCATTTTGCTCATAAGTGAGCAGTTAAGAGGTCTATTTAACAGAAATCCTAGTAGGCTACCCAGGAAGCTTCTGTCTGCTTTTCTCTCTGGATCTCAGGCTCAACATACAAATTCAAAGTACCCTAAGACATTCCTATGTCCTTGGTAGTGTGTATTTGGTTTGGAGAAAAATAATCTAAAATTACTAGAGCCTAGGGGAGGGGGAAGGGTAAGCTGGGACAAAGAGAGAGTAGCATTGACATATACACACTACCAAATGTAAAATAGATAGCTAGTGGGAAGCAGCCTCAGCTCGGTGCTTTGTGACCATCTAGCCCTCTAGATAGGGAGGGTGGGAGGGAGACTCAAGAGGGAGGGGATATAGGAATATATCTATGCATATAGCTGATTCACTTTCTTATACAGCAGAAACTAACACAACATTGTAAAGCAATTATACTCCAATAAAGATGTTAAATAAATAAATTGTACATTGCAAATAAAAATTAGATCAACCGTTTAAACTGAAAAATAAATTCAAAATAAATTACTAGAGCCTTGAGTTCTTTCTAGCCATGAGATTTAATTTATTTTGAAATTTAACAGAATAGTTTAAGAGCCTATCTCTCCTGCTGATCACAACTCCCCACCTCGAACTCTGGAGAGTAGACTAAAGTACTAAACCACCCTGAAAAATAAACAAAAGCAGGAGGATTGTGGAGAGAGTCAAAACTTGGGGAGGCAACGCTCCGGGGGGGGAAAAGGAGGGTTCAATGTTTTTTCTCTTTCCTCTCATGGCTCTGCCCTGAAGTCAGGCATCAGCTACAGAGCTACACTTCTGAGCTGAATCTCCACTGCCATTCTGACTGGAGGAGCTGAGAAAAGGGGCCCCTGTGGGCAGGAGAGTGTAGGGGAATCTCCCAGATGAGAGAGCTGGGGATGGGGCTCCCTAATTCTAGGTATGAATCCTCATAGCAGCCGGGTTACTCCTGAGCTGCACATACGACACAACCAGCACGAAACAGCAAAGACTTCAGGGACCGAATTAAGATGTAAACCTTTTAAAATTAGGTGGCCGTCTTGTTCTTTATTGGCCAAAAAACTGCATCCTTATGCACCTCATTCCGAAAAAATGGCTTGTAGCAGCTTACAATTTAAAAAGAAGGAGGAAGCGAAGGAGGGGGAGAAGGGGAGGGGCAAGGGAAGAGGAGGGGGAGGGGGAGAAGGGGGAGTAGAGGAAGAAAATAATTAAAGCAAAGACAAAGTAAAGTTAAGAAATAAATGAAGCCAAGAGGTAAAAACAATATACAACATGAACATCTCTTTTTTAAAAAGAAAAGTGAGGGCTTCCCCGGTGGCGCAGTGGTTGAGAGTCCGCCTGCCGATGCAGGGAACACGGGTTCGTGCCCCGGTCCGGGGGGATCCCACATGCAGCGGAGTGGCTAGGTTCGTGAGCCATGGCCGCTGAGCCTATGCGTCCGGAGCCTGTGCTCCGCAACGGGAGAGGCCACAACAGTGAGAGGCCCGTGTACCGCAAAAAAAAAAGAAAAGAAAAGTGATGTGTTGCATTGTAAAACATTCAGGAATTTTGAGAGGCAACTGTTAACTATCGGTAGCTTGACATTTACCGTGGTGGAAGCATTTATACTACAGAAACCAGCAATGCTACGCATCAGGACTTTTTTGGTTTTTTCCCCAGAAAGCCAGTTTAACAGGCCACATGTTGATCAGCCAGCTATCCATGGGTGAGAAACAACTGGCTCTGAGCTACAGGGTAGTGAAAGCAAAAAAGGAAATGAAATCAGGTCCAAGATTTGAAAGATTCATTTAAAAAGCAAATCATCAAAAAACAACAAAATATATATATTATATATATATATATATATATAGTTTTTCAAATCACATAGAACATTAACTGCAATAGAATATGCATCATGCCATAAAGAAAACGCCAATGAATTCCAAAGTATCAGTATCTTTGAAACTACATTCAGCATCCATATTGTATTAAATTAGAACTTGATAACAAAAGGATACCTAAAATTCTGATGGTTTGCAAACTAAAAAAATATTGATAAATAACAGATTTAATAGGTACTCATAAAAGAAATGTACTCATTTAGAACCAGGTGGTAAAAATGTTACCTATCAGATTCTGTGGGACACAAAGGAATACTTAGAATTTTATAGCTTCAAATACATTTCTTAGAACAAAAAAAGTTCAAAATAAATGACTTAAAAATTCTCCTAAAGTGTTGGAAAAAGAACAATTGAGCAAACCTAAAGAAATAAGAAGGAAGGAAATTAATTTCTATTGTTGTCTCATACTGCATTAGCTACCTATTGCTGTGTAACAAATGACACCAAAATTTAGCAGCTTAAAATAACAACCATTTACAATTAGGCATTATTGGGACAACAGGGGAAGTTTAAATACGGACTGTGTATTTGATAATATTATATCATGGTAAGTATCTTAGAGGTGATGATGTTATTCTGGTTTTGTAGGAGAAACGTCCGTATTCTTAAAATACACATTCCAAACTATTTTAGGGTAAAATGTCATATGTCCACAAATTTTCTCAAATGGCTTAACGACATAGATCCTCAATAGTAAATGGATAAATAAAATGTAGCTTATTAATACAATAGAATACTGCATAAGCAATGCATATTAATGAACTACTGATAATGCAACAAGATGGATAAATCTCATAGAAATAATATTGAATAAAGAAGCCAGATGCACACAAAACTACACAATATATGTTTTGAAACAACCAGGTCCTACTGTATAGCACAGGGAACTATATTCAATATCCTGAGATAAACCATAATGGAAAAGAATATGAAAAAAAATGTGTATAACTGAGTCACTTTGCTGTACAGCAGAAATTAACACAACATTGCAAATCAGCTATACTTCAATAAAATTAGAGAAAGAAAAAAAATAATATAGATTTCGGTTATCTATTGCTGTGGAGCAAACTGCCCCTAAACTTTGTGGCTTAAAACAAAAACAATCATTTTATGGTTTCTTGTTATTCTGGGGGTTAACTGAACTTGAAGAACCACTGATGTAGCCCGTAAACCAAAGCACTTATCACGGCAGCCAATCCATACAACCCCTGACATTTCACGTAAGGACATTGGTTACCTGTCCCATCAGATTTGAACACCTTTAGAATACCGTAAAAATTTCCCCGACTTTATGGGTCCTGCCTCCTCATAGTACAATTCAGAAAACCCACTTCTCCCAGTCCTCTTGGAAGCCAGGGCACCAATATAGGACCTAAGTCCCACCTTTAAAAAAATCAAATTCATGCACCTGAGACTTCAATTCACAACTGAGCAACAGGAGGAAATGGGCATCTGCCCTGCATTCAGTTCGCGGCAAAGGTGACAGGAAAAGCAACTGGCTTTGGGGGAAGCAGTGGTAAAAAAGACTAAGTTCCTGCCACCAAAGCGGCTTCTAATTGTCTTCTGTGATGGTTGCAATAAAGTCTAATTCCTAATGACAGAGCAAAGAGCGACACCTGGAAGCAGCAGCACCTGGAAGCAGCAGTAAAGTGGTTTATGAGACCTGTTCTGGCTTGGTTGGGGGGGACGGTTATCTGTTTATGATGAGCCTACCATATGTTGGAGAAATGTATTTGTTAGATTTTTTAAAGTGTTCCCAAACATTAACGAGGGAACCAGGAAGAATACAAGAGACTAGATTCAAAGAGTATTTGCAAAACAAAGTTGCACATAGGGGAAATCACTGTGTTAGAGATTCAAAATGGTTAATGTACTACAAAGCAATAAAATCATAACCTTGGCATTATCTCCTTTACCAGAGAAAAAGCAAAGGCATCACACCTTATCAGCTTTCTACAGATTAACGTCTCATAGTACAGGGCCAGCCGGGTTCATTTTAGTCAAGTTACAATCCCTGAAACAGGATTATAATCAGGCAGGATTATAAGAAAATGTTCACATATATTAATCAAGAAAGCAGAATTTTGGGCTTCCCTGATGGTGCAGTGGTTGAGAGTCCGCCTGCCGATGCAGGGGACACAGGTTCGTGTCCCGGTCCGCGAAGATCCCACATGCCGCGGAGCGGCTGGGCCCGTGAGCCATGGCTGCTGAGCCTGCGCATCCAGAGCCTGTGCTCCACAACGGGAGAGGCCACAACAGTGAGAGGCCCGCGTACCGCAAAAAAAAAAAAAAAAAAGCAGATTTTTGCCTTATTTCCAAATTTTGGAACACTTTCCCTACACGATTCCTACCCCTAAAGTAATGAATTGACCAAATAAGATTTTCCAGAAATATTCTAATTCAATATCCTTAATTTGACAGGCTCTTTTATTTGGCCTGTTTTAGGATTAAGATGTGAAGACTTCCTTGTCATGTAGTTAACAAAACAAAGGTCTTAGTGATATTAACAGTTCACATCTATCTGGAAGGCTTTAGCCCATAAGGTCATAGTTTTAATTACTCCTATGATAACCAGGAATAATTTTATTGCCATGCAAGAGCTTACTTATCCCAAGAACCCTCCCCGACTCACCATCTCAGAGCTTCATTTGTAGGGCCTTTCACTGGGGATGAAATCCCATTTTCTCTGAGATGCTCAAAGTTCATCAGTGATTCTGGCTCATCAGAAATTAACATCCTTTTCCACCTGTCGGGTGGGGACAATAAACTAGGAACCAGTGTGCTCAGAGGATTTTGTAGGCCTTGTTTCCACAAACAAACTGCAGTCCTTTCTCTTATTAGAGAAATTAATGAGATTAATGAAATGAGATTTTCCTTTTTATGTGACATTTTTGGCATGCTCAGGGTTCCAAATTTGGAGATGTGAACCACTGCATATCACTACATTGCCATAAAAACATAAAGCAACCCACAAAAGCACTTTGAACACTATTTGCAGAGAAGAACTGTATACCAAATTTCCTAAAGAATTATCATATATTCCACCAGTGATGCTGTCTACAAAAATATTTGATTGTCTATAGAGCTATGGTAGCTATAAAAAGCAAAATTTGACTCACTGTCCTTTAACAAAGGATAGCTGGGATTTTTCTAAGCTTAAAAATTGTAAAAGCATTTGTCAGAATTCCAATTAGGAATAGGGTCATTGTTATCTTTCATTTTTCCTGAGTAGTTATACTTTGCAGTCTATATTAAGATTTACTATAGGATATTTTTTCCTGAATTCTGTGGTTCCAATGGAACAAGACATCATTCAAAGAACACTGGGTTTTATTTTCCATAAGCATAGGTTAAACCTGAGGATTACAGATAGATAAGAAGAAAATAAAATGGTCTGCTTACATGCTCATCAGAAAATAGAACATTTAAAACAATGTTCTGAAATAAATCACCATAATTAAATATTGGTTAACAGTTTCATTCAGTCTTATTTCCTGTCCCACTGATCTAGGGCTAGCAGACTATGGTAATGACTTCTCTGCTTCGGTACTAAAATAGTCTTATAAGTTCCAATTTTTCAGTTCCCTGATACAGTTTGACAGGTGTCAATAGGTGACCATATCAGCTTAAAATGGTAAATTTGTTCTCATAATTCTATTCTCTGCAATAGAAAGAATCAAGAAATCCTGGTCATCATTTCCACTGAGCCCCTGAGATTGTCCTTTTCTGCTGTTTCTCTCAGAAGACCCAATTTTTGGTGATAGCTTCTAGCAGAGGGTTTCTTCAAGTATGAGAGAAAAACAGAAAACATCTGTTTGGCCAGATTGTGCAGTTTAATTTATCACAGTAGCCAACAATATCAGAATAGAGGAGTAGAATCTAGAAATCTCACAATTTCACAAAGACTTATGAGTCATTACTCTGAAGGTAAGTACACATTCTAGACAATGAGGGGCTGTGGCAACTTTCCATGTTCTTCTAATTCAGCCTGTAAAGTGCGGACTAGGAATCCTACTGATTGACAAGGGTATTTTAAACCCAGAAACAAAACCTTCTTTAAAATAAATGTATTAAAATCACCCATCCAGACTTGGAATACGAACAAGAGTATGCTTTTACCCTTCCTGAAACATCTACAGTCATTATGACACACATTCGCAATACTTTTACCTGGACAAGATTAATAAAGGAAAGGTTGAGCTCCTGTGTTTTGTCAGCTTTTTCAGCATTGTGGGGTTGATACACAGGGTAGCTCTTTTGAGAGTATAGAATTAATTTAAAGTATATAAAGCATGCAAAATGCACCTAATTAACTTCTGGCCTCCTGCATTTCATAGTGACAGATTAAGGCTTTGGGACCACCTAGTGGTCAAATGTGTAGTGGCTACCTAGTGGGAAAAAGGGTTTTTTTAGAGTACAGTAAAAGATAGCTTGACAGTTTTAATATTTTCAATTAAGAGTTTAGGCTTCAGGAAGGCAACAACAACAAAAAAGAATTGTCAGAGGAAACTGGTCACTTAATTAATATAAGTGGACAGGTACCTAAGAGTGGTCAATTGTTAAAGTTTTTGCTATCCCAATAACCAGAGTGATAATAAAACATTTTAAAATAAATAAAGAAGGTAACATAATAATTATAGAAGCTGTAGGTCTCTCACAATTCAAAGGGTTTTTGTTATTTGTTTTCAAAATATTTAAGGCCATGAAAATATCAGCAAAAGCACTCAAATTTATCAGGATACTGAGTGAGAGTATTCTGAGAGAAAATAGCTGCTTGCTGAGCTGATTACACTCAAGGAAATAAAAACTTTTTCTATTTTTTTTAAGAGTACAATGAATATTCCAAGACCAAATTTGAACAAGTCCTCTCTTTTTTTGCTTATTAATTTTAATTCATCATTATGTGTGTGTTTCAAATATGTGTATAGTTAGATGACAATATTATTTAAAGCTTTCAACTTCAGCTTTAAAATATAATTAATCTTATTAATACAATACACTAATGTGTATACCACATTGAGTTTACCATCTTTTCTTATTGAAGTATAGTTGATTTACAATGTTGTGTTAGTTTCAGGTATACAGCAAAGTGATTCAGTTTTACATATATATGTAAATATATATATTCCTTTTCAGCTTCTTTTACCATATAGGTTATTACAAAATATTGAGTATAGTTCCTTGTGCTACACAGTAGGTCCTTGTTGGTTATCTATTTTAAATATAGTACTGTATGTATAAGTTACACCCAAATTCCTAATTTATCCTTCCCCCCAACCTTTCCCCTTTGGTAACCATAGAAGCTTGTTTTCTATATCTGTGAGTCTGTTTTGTAAATAAGTTCATTTGTATCATTTTTTTTAGATTCCACATATAAGTGATATCATATGATATTTGTCCTTCTCTGTCTGACTTACTTCACTTAGTATGATAATCTCTAGGTTCATCCATATTGCTGCAAATGGCATTATTTCATTCTTTTTTATGGCTAAGTAATATTCCATTGTGTAAAAAAGAAATATATATATATATATACCACATCTTCTTTATCCATTCATCTGTCAATGGACTTGAGTTTACCATCTTAATTTCAGTTTTGCAAAAAGTAAATATGGACAAGAGTATATACATAAAAGCTGATACAGCATTTTTTTGGTGATTCAGTATTTTTTTCTTTGTCTCTATGAATTATTATTTCTTTTAAGAATGTTGTAGGTGGGGCTTCCCTGGTGGCTCAGTGGTTAAGAATCCGCCTGCCAATGCAGGAGACACGGGTTTGAACCCTGGTCCGGGAAGATCCCACATTCCGCAAAGCAACTAAGCCTGTGCTCCACAACTACTGAGCCTGCGCTCTAGAGCCCAAGCTCACTGCAACTAGAGAAAGCCTGCGTGCAGCAACAAAGACCCAACGCACGCAGCCAAAAATAAATTAATTAATTAAAACAAAAAAAAAAATTTTAAGAATGTTGCAGGTAATCAAAAGTCATTTCTTACTTAACTCAATTTAAATTAGTCCAAACTTATAAAATCATTTAGGTGAGACTACGAAGTTGAACATAATAACCACTATTGACCTTAGAAGTTTTTCAGAGGTGAAATTTTTAATTTTTACTGAGAAAGTAAGTGGAGTAACTAAGTCAATGATTTGTAGCACTGTCTAAAGATCACAAGAGCTAATAGTTTACAAAATAAAAGCATGTCCTGTGTTAATTAGATTAAATACATATGTTTACATTTAGGTTTTCTTCCCAGAAATTAAGACAGCAAAATGAGGGGCTTCCCTGATGGTCCAGTGGTTAAGACACTGTGCTTCCACTGCAGGGGGTACGGGTTTGATCCCATCAGGGAACTAAGATCCTGCATGCCCCATGGCAGTGACAAAAAAAAAAAAAAAAAAAAAAAAAAAAATCTGAGGACGGGGAACAAATCCTTCTTTTTTTTCCCCAAAATCAATTTAAAGTGATAGAAATCAAATTAGTAGGTGTCTAGAGTGGGGAGTTACTACAAAAGGGCAAGAAGGAACTTTCTGAGACAAGAAAAATGTTCTATGTATCAATTGGGGTGGTGGTTACACAGTGTATACATTTGTCAAAACTCATCAAACTGAATACTTTAAATCAGCGGTCCCCAACCTTTTTGGCACTAGGTACCAGATTCATGGAAGACAATTTTTCCACAGACGGGAGTGGGGGGGATGGTTTTGGGATGATTCAAGTGCCTTACATTTATTGCACAGTTTATTTCTATTATTATTATGTATAATGAAATATTTATACAACTCACCGTAATGCAGAATCAATGGGAGCCCTGAGCTTCTTTTCACTTGCCACTCACTGGTAGGGTTTTGATATGAGTCTGAAAGCAATTGATTTATTATGGTCTCTGTGTAGTCAAACCTCTCTGCTAATGATAGTCTGTATTTGCAGCCGCTCCCCAGCGCTAGCATCACTGCCTCAGCTCCACCTCAGATCATCAGGCATTAGATTCTCACAAGGAGCGCGCAACCTAGATCCCTCGCATGCACAGTTCACAGTAGGGTTCGCGCCCCTCTGAGAATCTAATGCCGCCACTGATCTGACAGGAGGCGGAGCTCAGGTGGTAATTCGAGTGATAGGGAGCAGCTGTAAATACAGATGAAGCTTCGCTCGCTTGCCTGCCACTCACCTCCTGCTGTGTGGCTCGGTTCCTGACAGGCCACGGACTGCTACAGGTCCGTGGCCCAGAGGTTGGGGAACCCTGCTTTAAATGTTTCCATTGGTTTTATGTAAATTACACCTCCAAAACGCTTATTAAAAACCACAAAATAAGATCAGAAATTTCAGTTGTGGAGTTTGTGGGCTTTGGCAATAGAAAACCAAATAGGTCATAGGTCAAGCATAGCACAATCAAATATCCTGTTTCCTTTTTTGCCTCCTAATTTAGTAGATCCGGTTTTTTTAATTTAAATTATGTAAACTAAAGTAAAACAAAAACATCTGTGACACAGTTTAGAAGGATTACAGGGTGCAAAGCCTGGATTCCGTATCAACTCCAGGCAAGAAAACTGGCCCTAACTTCATCAGGAGTCCTTCCCAAATCTACCACTTATGGCATAAGCATTGACCAGATATTTACTAATCTAGGCCTTTCATTCATCTTGCTTCTACCATAGTTTTCAAAGGTAAATTTGAAGCTCAACAGCTTAACCTTTTGATCATCATTGTTTTGCTGTGGCCACCCAAGGCGTGAAGGGTAAAATGCCTTATCTGTCTCTATAGTAGAAAGACAAAACAATCCTTAGTTGATGTCTTAGAATTTTTCCTGCTGTATACCTGAATATGTAAAAGCACAGGGAATGTCCCAGCAGGATACAGGCCACAATGCACAGTTACCTTTGGGAAGCAGAGTGAAATGGAGAGAGGGGAGTGATAAAAGGAGACCTTTTACCCTTTTTACACTCTTCTATATGATTTGAACTTTTTTTTTTTTTTTGCGGTACGCGGGCCTCTCACCTTGGCGGCCTCTCCCGTTGCGGAGCACAGGCTCCGGACGCGCAGGCTCAGCGGCCATGGCTCACGGGCCCAGCCGTTCCGCGGCATGTGGGATCTTCCCAGACCGGGGCACGAACCCGCGTCCCCTGCATCGGCAGGCGGACTCTCAACCACTGCGCCACCAGGGAAGCCCTGATTTGAACTTTTTATAACAAGATATTTTATAACAAGTTCAGGTATTTACTGTGGGATTTTAAGAAATAAAAAATGGGACCTTTTTTTCTTTTTTTTTTTTAATTGGTGGATTTTCCACTAGGTGGTAGTAGAGAATTACAATCAATATTAGTCTGAACCTGAAGGGCAAAAAGAAATACTTATTAAGCCGAAAATCAAAGGCTGTAGCCTATTTGCAGCTACAATATTTATTAAGTAGATCAGTCTGAGGTTTAATTCCTCCATGAACCAGATGATAGGTATCTGCTCTTTTGAGAAATGCTTTCCTGGTTATGTTCTCCTGTAATCTGATTTTCTGAAAATGGGCCTGAGATGTATTCCTACTTAAAGTGAACAATTGCAGTGCATTATGGTAGGAATGATGGAAACTTGAGAAGAGATACACACACTGATAATAAAGATATACACTCTTTTTCCTTAGTTGAAGTGAAATTGCAGAAATATACACTGGATCTGTACACATTCCTCTCCTTAAGTCTCCCTGGATAAAAGGAGGATACGTGGGCTTTCCTGGTGGCGCAGTGGTTGAGAGTCCGCCTGCCGATGCAGGTTACACGGGTTCGTGTCCCGGTCCGGGAAGATCCCACATGCCGCGGAGCAGCTGGGCCCGTGAGCCATGGCCGCTGAGCCTGCGCGTCCGGAGCCTGTTCTCCGCAGCGGGAGAGGCCACAACAGTGAGAGGCCCGCGTACCACAAAAAAAAAAAAAAAAAGGAGGATATGTATCTGAAGGATGCACATCCACAAGTGGGCTGTGGATGCATCCTTACCTAATCTC
Organism: Mesoplodon mirus; assembly: GCF_964341445.2. Taxonomy (NCBI): domain Eukaryota; kingdom Metazoa; phylum Chordata; class Mammalia; order Artiodactyla; family Ziphiidae; genus Mesoplodon; species Mesoplodon mirus. The sequence continues at coordinate 66,224,653 of NC_138988.1, forward strand.
CAACATGCTTGACTCATCGCATCACTGACCCTTATGTCTCTGCCTAGTTGCTTTGCCCATTCCATCCAAAATCAACAGGACACATATTCTTTTCAATTGCACGTGGAAAATTCTCCAGACTGGCATATTAGGCCACAAAACAAGTCTCAATAGATTTAAGATGGTTGAAATCATATCAAGCATCTTTTGGGACAACAGTATAAAACTAGAAATCAACTACAGGAACTTCCCTGGTGGTACATGGCTAAAACTCTGCGCTCCCAATGCAGTGCGCCCAGGTTTGATCCCTGGTCAGGGAACTAGATCCCACATGCATGCCGCAACTAAAGATACCTCACACCGCAGCAAAGATCCTGCATGCCGCAATTAAGACCTGTCACAGCCATAATAAACAAATAAATAAATATTTTAAAATACTGTGGAAAAAACTGCAAGAAACACAAACACATGGAGACTAAACTACATGCTACTAAACAACAAATGGGTCAATGAACAAATCAAGAAAGAAGTCAAAAAATACCTTGAGACAAGTGGAAATAGAAACACAACTGTCCAAAATCTATGGGACACAGAAAAGCAGTCCTAAGGGGGAAGTTCATAGCGATATAGGCCTAATCCCAAGAAACAAGAAAAATCTCAAATAAACAACCTACTCGTACACCTAAAGGAATTAGAAAAAGAAGGACAAATAAAACCCAAAGTTAGTAGAGGAGAGGAGATAAAGATTAGAGCAGAAATAAATGAAATAGAGACTTTTAAAAAAGAGAAGATTAATGAGACTAAGAACTGGTTCTTTGAAAAGATAAACAAAATCGACAAACAGTTCTTTATATATTTTGGATATATCTCCTCAGACATTTTTTTTTTTAGATTCCACATATATGTGTTAGCATACGGTGTTTGTTTTTCTCTTTCTGACTTATTTCACTCTGTATGACAGACTGTAGGTCCATCCACCTCACTACAAATAACTCAATTTCGTTTCTTTTTATGGCTGAGTAATATTCCATTGTATACATGTTGGCAGGCAGGTTCTTAAGCACTGGGCCACCGAAGAAGTCTCTTTCAATGTTTTTAGTTTTCCCCACTTAAATCTTGCATGTCTTTTCTTTTCTTTTTTTTTCTTGGTGAAGGATTGTCCAAGCTACAGTCAATCTTGTAAGAGGCTCCCAGGGTCATTATAACATAACTACAGTATAACAGTATAGCATCAGAGTCTATTATAATCACTTATCAATATATTTGCCTCCTCTATTAGACTTTCATTTCCTTAAGAGCAGGGATTACATATTATTCACATTTACATTCCAAGAGACTTATTACACTGCACACAAAGTATATGCTTAATAATGACGGTTTAGTAAATATTTGAGAGCACATTCAAATTCAGAGCTACTTAAATCAGATTTGTTCACTTTCAAAGTCTTATGAAATGATTTCACTTAAGGAAAAGAAAAGCGCATACACGCGTTCATGATTGTACGGGAACAAAGGTCATCAAATATCATTCCTAATCATGATCATTTATATTTTAAATGTGCATGCAATAAGTATTTGTTCACTTAAAACACTGTGAAAATCTCATTCAGAAGAGGCAGAGAATCTGGCCACTTTCCTTCTTCTAAGTCCTGCTTAGCAAATGAACAACCAAAACATGAATGCACAAAAAGGAAATTAACAGATGTTGGGCAGTGAAAAGGAAATTAACAATGAATTGTGTAGTAAATCATCTTAAAGATAATAATTTAACAATAACATTAGAAACCTTATGTTCTTGTGTTTTGAAATGAGACAATTTGCTTGTCTTTTCTTTCTGAGAATTTATTTCTGATTACTGTAAGTTTGCTATTAAAAGAGACCATTTTATCACATATCCCACTTTTTTTTTGTTTTGATAGAAAAGTGCAATTGATTTTTTTGTGTATTTATCCAACCACCTTGCTAAAATATTATTAATTCTTATATCTCAGATTTTTTGGGTATTTTTTCTGTAGACAATCATATCACCTATACATAATGAAAGCTTGTTTTTTTCCTTTCCTATGCTTCTATGTTCTTCCTTTCTTTCGTTCTTTCTCTCTCTCTTTCTTTCTTTCTTTTTTCCCTCCTTCCTTCCTTTCTTTTTCTTTCTTTCCTTTTGGCTGTTGTTAAAAAGTCCCAAATTCTCTGCCTAAGTAACCCCACTAAGCCATTTTCCATTTCACAGTATAATATTTGACTCTCTAGAAGGGTCTACCTCTTTTTAACTCAATGCCAAAGATGGAATTTCAGTTCTTAGCCTTAAGACGCAGGTGACAAAATTCTCTGTAAGGTAATAAGGAAAAGATGTTATTTTCTGCTCGCAAAGCTGGGGAGAATGATGAATGCATTTTTTTATCATAAATCTGTCTTCGTAAATGATACATCTAACAAAGACAATCTGTCAAACCCCTAGACATCAAAGACTTTGGACAAGACTGGATAAAATACCCCTTAACCTATAAAACATCTGTAATCCTGACCACTCATCTTTCTTGATAATGTAAGCTCTAGTGATAATATTGTTAACATCTCCATCTGCAGGAAGCTAAAATTACTTGTGAATTTCTTCTGTCAAATGAGAAAAAGGATCATTGGCATTTCCCTCTTCTCACACACACAGAATAAATAACTCTACTGGACTTTTTATTAAACAAAGAGTGAAAGTCTGTTCAATGAGTGAACCAAGCAGAGAGTAGAACCATAAGGAGGGTGATTCCATGCTGAGCCTAAAAATAAGCCCACAATTTTTTAAAAAATGTTTTTAGTTCTAAAAATATCAAGTAAGACAAATCTCTATTTTGGCCTCAATAGGAGCCTGTCTGCCTCTGTGATCTTTCCCTAGCTAGCTCAAAACTCTGTTGTTAAAGAATTATTTGTACTGAAAATCCAGAGCTATTAGAAAGTAAGAAAATTATGGGATTTTCTTTTGTTGTTGGTTTTTGTCTAAAGGTTTTTGCCAGATGTCACTGGTATGGGTCCAGGTTCACTCTTATCTGTGAGAGTACTAGCAGTTGAATCCAAGCAGGCATTCCCAAACTTGAATGCATCGGAATCCCCTGGAAGCCGTGTTAAAAATGTAGATTTCTGGGTCCCGCATCCAGAGCGTCAGATTCAGAAGTTTTGGGTTCAGACCTAAGAATTTGCCTTTTAAATACGTTTCAAAAGCTGCTGATCCAAAGACCACATTTTGAGAGCCACTGCAGTAGAAGAACCACTGTAATTCCAGCACATGTTCTATCATTCATTTTTCTAAGTTGGTTGTGTTAAAAATTCATCTGATTCTAAGTGAGTGATTCTTTGTGAGAAATGAGGCTGAGATGGAGAGTGTCTCCACAGAGAGAGTTGAGAATAACCCAGCCTGGGTTTAAATACACGATGCAGAACACAGAGGTTCCAATAGGTTGCTTTTCCTCAGTAAGAGATCCACAACCCGCCACCCCAAAATATTTCTTTAAAGGAAACATAGGAAAGTTGTGTGATTTTTTTTCTCTTCTAGATGGATGTATTTTTTTTCTTTTCCTTGGAAGGAAAGTACAGTAGAACAATCTCTAGTTTTCCCAAGAAGTTAATGATTTCTCCTTTTATTTGAGTGTGAGATTTATTCTACCTGTGTGAAAGCCCATGTGAACTGTGTGTTTAGGGTTTTTGTATCTATATTCATGAGTGAGATTGACTTATAATTTTCCTTTTTTGTACTGTCTTTGTCAAATTTTTAGTATAAAGGTTATTATAAGCCTCCTAAAATAAGTAGGGGATATATCCTCTTTTTATATTCTGTAAGAACTTCTGTAGGATTAGAATTGTTGTTTCTTTAAGTGTTTGGTACAACTTACTGATGTAGCAATTAGGGTTTGAGTTTCTTTTGTGTGAAGATATTCAATGATCAATTCAATTTTTTCTGCAGATGATTATTAAAATGAAGGATTCAGTGTAACTGAAAAATGATGAGCTGATCATCATGTGGAACCCCAGACAGCAGCTATTTTCAGAAAGAAAGAGCACAGCCCCTTTCCATTACCTGCTATGTCCTGAAGGAAGGTCACTCTGGCTGAGGGCTCCTTTCCTTAAGGATGAGTCTAAGGGTGGTGGGGGTAGGGCTCAGAGGGAGAGGGCCTCTTGGTTACTTTGGGAGCAAGGGCACCAGGAGTTCAATTCAGGGAGAGGGCTCCGTGCTTTTCAAACTTTTTTTTTTAATGTTTTATATATATATATATATATATGTCTGCTAATACACACACACAAATATATTTAACTGAAACATTTCATGAAACTATAGTTACACTATCTGTGGAGCAGACTGGTATTTTCTATTCTATTGTATTCTATTCCATTCCACTATATTTATATACACATATGTAAACATATTTTTTCATATACATTTTTATAATTACTATACATTACTACATGTTTTACATTTTACTACATATATTACTATATATTTTATATATTACTATATATTATATATAAATGTATTTTATATAAATATTATATACGTTTATATTTTATATATATATATATATATATATATATATATATATATATATATATATATATATATATATACACACACACACAGATACATACAGGCTTTCAGGGTCGTGGATGTGGCTTGGGAGTGGACTTAGGAGCGTGATCAGTGCTGAGGATTCCCAGGACCCCACATTTCCACATCCATGGTACCTGCGATTTCAATCTTCCTGTACAGGGGCAGCTGACGTCCCTCTTTTCCACCTGCCTATGGGGAAGACTCCAGGGTTAGTCAAGGTTCACATCTATCAAGTCAGCTGGAGTGGACTTAGGATCTAGGTTGCCGTTTCATGCAGTGGCATCTGGAACACGCTAACGCTACTAGAAATCCCCCTCCTGCTCCTTTCACGGGCCCTGCCGCAGCGGTGAGCAGGTGCGTGGGGAACTGAGGTGTGCCCGGACATCTCAGGTCAACACGGGACAGCACTAAGGGACTCCAGGGAAACGGCTCCTCCGGGAGAGCACAGAGAGCCCCCACAGGCCCCGTTCAAGCAGGAGGGCGGGGCTGCGTTCCCCCCGCCCCACTCAGAGCGCCGAGCTCTGATTGGCGTTCCAGAGAGCCAATCATAGCTTCCGGCCCACAGGTGGGTGGGGTCTGAGCGCTCCTAGCGCTCTTGCAGAGGCGGATACCGGGACACAGCATTTCTGGTGCAAGGGGGCACCGGAAGAGTCCCGCTTTTCCGCGCCTCTGGCAGCCCTCGTTAAAAGCCTGCAAGAAGATGTGGCACATATATACAATGGAATATTACTCAGCCATAGAAAGAAAGGAAATTGAGTTATTTGTAGTGAGGTGGATGAACCTGGAGTCTGTCATACAGGGTGAAGTAAGTCAGACAGAGAAAAACAAATACCGTATGCTAACACATATATATGGAATCTTAAAAAAAAAAAAATGGTTCTAATGAACCTAGGGGCAGGACAGGAATAAAGACGCAGACGTAGAGAATGGACTTGAGGACCTGGGAAGGGGGAAGGGTAAGCTGGGACGAAGTGAGAGACAGCACTGACATATATACACTACCAAATGTAAAATAGATAGCTAGTGGGAAGCAGCCGCAAAGCACAGGGAGATCAGTGCTTTGTGACCACCTGGATGGGTGGGATAAGGAGGGTGAGAGGGAGACGCAAGAGGGAGGGGATATGGGGATATATGTATACGTACAGCTGATTCTGTTTCTTATACAGCAGAAACTAACACACCATTGTAAAGGAATTATACTCCGATAAAGATGTTCAAAAAAAAAAAAAAAAAAAGGCTGCACCCGGGCCTGGAGACTCGACAGAAGCGGATGCTGCTGCTCAAAACCCCCAAAACAGATGCCTATTTTGCAAAGTCCCGCAGCACCTGCCTGGACGAAGAGGGCATGCATCTGGTGGCTTGCAAATACCTGAAGAACTCTCAGGAGACGCTGTTGTGGGGTGAGATTTGGAACCGTGATTGTGTCCCCCAGGTACCACCCAGCTGGGGTAGTGAGGAAGGGATCCGGACCCCTAGATTCCTCTCTCATTCTCTTCACGGAGCCCTGGAGTGAGGTGAGGGAGAGCAATGAGAATAGGTCTCGTCCCTGACGAGGGAGAGACGGGGTCTGCCCAGACCTTTAGACCCTTTAGTTATGGGAGTTGTACGCTGAGTCCTCCTGTCCTGGCGGGATCATTAAAGCAATCCAGGTCCTTGGGGAGAGTCCCAGGAGAATACTTCGGGTAGTACGTTTATCCCTTCGGTTCTCACCGCGTTTGTTTGGATGTGTAACTCGTTCCGTTTAACCTGAGGTGGCCTTAGTTTGTGCAACAGCCGTCTTCTCTCTTAGACACCAACCTCTGGGCCTCACATCTGCACCCCTCAGCCTGAGGTGGGGTACGGAGGGTTGTGTGGGGAAGGGAATCTCTTCTCAGACCAGGGCAATCAGGAGCCATCCAAGGTGCAGGCCAGGGTTCCAGCCAAGAGAGAATCATAAGCCATCTCCTTTCCCCTTTTCAAAAGCCATCGCCCTACCTCCTTATAATCATGGACACAGTTGCTCCATAATTCAAAATAATAAAGAAATTAAGAAAAAAAATCCTAAGTTGAACTTCTTCTGAATATCATATTTCTAACTGAAATACCCATGATCAGTGATCAGAAATATCTCTCTATTTCTCTATGAGAGAAATAGTATAGTAGATATTTATTCTATACAGAGTCCTAGAAGTAAATATATTAACTGACAAGTATTTATTTTTTCCAATTTGGAATGGTATAATCATGGAAGTCTAAAACAAAAATAAAATTAAAAATAAAATATAAAATCAAAAGTTTTAGTTGTAGAAAGCAAACGATTTTTCTGGACTCTTCAATATCTAAAAAGCAGTTTTAATTTGGTTTCATAATTTAAGTAAACTAAAAGCCAAGAGTTTGTTGAATCCCAGAAATAGATAGCCTTCTTATAAAAGTAAGATACCTTATGTATTCTATATTCAATCTGAACTACTGAGCTCTCCCTTTTATAGGTCTTTCAATGGAAATAGAAAAGGACTAAAGAAGTAAAAATTTACCAATAAGAAAAAGTTGAATAAACTTCCATTTTTCTGTAACTCTAAAAAATAATCATCATGGACATAATTGCTGACCTACTCTTCCTTGGTGCTCTGGTTATCAGAGTGGAGGTTGGATAATATAGATGAAAAACTTGAGTGAGGATACCAGGTCTCTTCACCTTGACTTTGGTTTTCCACTCTTAAGTAGCTGAGTTACACAATATCCGACCACTCTTATGCTAGGGCCAGAGGTCTTGACTCACAGGTGTTCTGTAGAGGATAGAAGGGAGTCAGACCTTAGGCAAGCGAGTCTCAGCCTGGTAGAAGGGTGTGGCCATGTAGCCACTGCAGAGGGAGTCAGCACGTGCAAGTGAGTTCCCATGTCTGCTTGTGGGAAACGAGGGGAAGCAAGAGGCTGGTGAAAACTCAGCCTCGTGGTCAGTCCGAGAAGCAGCCAAGATGGAGAACTGCAAACTCAGCAGTACAGGTTTTCCAGGAGTCCCAGTGCCCAATGGCAGCCTTCCACCAGGGATGGCCAGTCTCTGCGGGCTGAGCTCCACTTGGCTGGTCTGCATTTAGAGCTCCCCTGCTTATTCAGAAAGGCTGGGGAAGCCAAGCCAGGAGCCTGGAGAGTGACCGAAGGGTATCAGGCACCTGAGCAATGGTTCTTTTATCTTCAAGATATCCACTCCAAGAATTCTCTTCTCAAGCTTGTCAATAGTGATTCAAAAAAAAAAAAAAAAAAACTGATTCCATGGGAGGAAACTAGGTCCCAGCCTTGATTAAAAACAAAAAATGAACCCAAAAACCTCTAGGTGGCATGTATGGGTATGTAAATGGTGTTACAAATGGTGTGTTGAATAGTCAAAGGGGACATCTACCCCAAGCATAGATGAGGCGAAAATTTGGAATCAAAGCACCTCGGTGTGGTCCCCAGATCTAGGGTTCACTGGAGGAAAGCCACTACTTCAGGACAGACTTCTAGGAGAGCCATTGTCCTATGCCTGGCACATATGTGTCTTCCCCTCCGTTGTTTCCAGATGCTACCTTGCATCTGGCATCTACATTTTTATACTGCTTCAAATATAAGACTAATGGGTCTGCTCTAGGACTTCACAACCTCCACTTTCACCCCGACCCCACACGGTCATTTTCTCTTCATGGGGAATGAAAAAGGGCGGTATCCTCATCATCTAGTAAATAAGGGGGAGGGATTCAAATCACAAGGGAAAGGAAAAACTAGTTCTTTGCTGTGGGGAAGAGTTACTGAGAGTTTCAGAATAGTCTACTCAGCGGAAGGAAGTTTGGGGGGTGGGTCATTTGGGGTGTGGGAAGGGATTCCAGAATACCAGGGGCTTCAAGACTAGTGTGTCTTATTGTTTCCAGCCTCAGTTTGAGTGGACTTCCTGGCATAGAACTGAAAAAATGTCTACTCCTTCCTGTGTCTGCTGACACCTAGGGTCTCTTCCCCAGTAATATGTCTGTGTTCCTATCAGGGTAACAAAAGAAGGGGGAAGAATTAGTGCTCTTCCCTTCAAATCTCTCCTAAAAGAATTGTGAAACATCATATGCCTCTTCCCACAGGCTGAAGTTGATCTGGAATTCTCAGCATGGATTCAAATAGTTACAAAGAATAGAAATTTATATATATATATATATATATATATATATATATATATATATATATATATCAACACATTTACATGAAACTACTAATCACTCTATCACATGTCCAGTGGAATCCAAGTACCATATTGTTTGACACCCATCATTAATTTTTAAAAGGCACAAGCAACTCCTTCCTTAACAGTTGGAATTTTTACTTTGCTCCTTTTTCCTTTGAATTCTTACTTTCATTTTACTGCCCCCTATGGAATTGTTTTTGAATTCTCCGCCCTGGCTGCATCTTAATGTAATATATTTTTGTTCTTGGAAATCTTTTCTTGATCCAGCTATTATGTTTCTTTGCAGCAAAGTACGTTCTAAAAATGAATTTTTAATTTTCTCTCCTAAGTGCTTAAAAAGTCATGTGGATTAAAATAATTACAATTATTAAAGATACACAGATGATCAAAACAATATAAATAATACAGATTATGGTAAATAAAATATGAAATTATAAATTTTTTTAAAGTAAAATTCAACTGAAATGCATCTCTTACTGAGATGGATAGGAGCTTTAGTTTCCCAATTTCATGTTGAGGAAAATTACTTATTGTGAGGCCAGGTTCTATATGATTTCTATTCCTTAAAAGAGAAAAAGTTTAATGTAAAATAAAGAATTTTGTTCACATGTGTAAGTGTGGGGACAGAAAAAGTATGGAAGTGGAAAGAATTTTCTTGTAGCAACTTCACCCAAATTTACAAATTTCCTCTTAATTATATGCCAAAAACTCACATAGTAAGCTCTTATTAAATACTATTTTTAATAGTCTCACATCTCAAATGTAGAGGGTTTGGGGTTTTCTTTTTTAATTTATTTTATATATTCATTTTTGGCTGCGTTGAGTCTTCCTTCCTTGCTGCGCGCAGGCTTTCTCTAGTTGCGGTGAGCAGGGACTACTCTTCGTTGCGGTGCGCGGGCTTCTCATCGTGGTGGCTTCTCTTGTTGTGTAGCACAGGCTCTGGGGCATGGGTTTCAGTAATTGTGGCATGCAGGCTCAGTAGTTGTGGCTCGCAGGCTCTAGAGCTCAGGCTCAGTAGTTGTGGCGCACGGGCTTAGTGGCTCTGCGGCATGTGGGATCTTCCCGAAACTGGGTTCGAACCCGTGTCCCAACCCGTGTCCCCTGCATTGGCAGGCAGATTCTTAACCCCTCGCCACCAGGGAAGTCTCAAATGTAGAGTTTTTCTTCAGTTTTATTGAAGCAAAGAATTAGAAACTACTTGATTTGCAAAACTGTTTTTACACATATATTAGGTTCTATCACTTTCTCAATACCAAAAAGGCTGTACAAATTCTTATAAAATAACTAATAATTTTACATGTTAACCATTCACTTAGAGGCATCTTGTTTGTGAAACTCAAATTAGATGAAATTGGGGATAGAAAGAAACAGACAGACCCACAAAATTGAAAATGAAAATTCAGTAGGTTCTGAATAAAGACCTTTTTCCATTTTTTTAATGTCATCTGGAAGTGCGTTTAAGAAGTATGCCAAAGAGGGACTTCCCTGGTGGCGCAGTGGTTAAGAATCCGCCTGCCAATGCAGGGGACACGGGTTCGATCCCTGGTCCGGTAAGATCCCACATGCCGCAGAGCAACTAAGCCCGTGCGCCCAACTACTGAGCCTGTGCTCTAAAGCCTGCATGCCACAACTACTGAAGCCCGTGCACCTAGACCCCATGTGCCTAGAGCCTGTGCTCCTCAACAAAGAGAAGCCACCGCAATGAGAAGCCCGCGCACCGCAATGAAGAGTAGTCCCCGCTCACCTCAACTAAAGAAAAGCCCGCACACAGCAACGAAGACACAATGCAGCCAAAAATAAAAAATAAATAATTTTTTTAAAAAATAGAAGTATGGCAAAGAGATGGACACTTTAATGTGTGTATATCATTTCACTTCATTGTCAAAAATGATTAGTTTTATAATTATACATTTGACAGATGAAAAACAATGTGTCAACATCCAACAGGGAGAAATTAATCCAAAGTAAATGAACCTGAATTTTTTAAGTTTAAGACATTACATCCAAGATTGCATTTGGGAATATTTTGTTTTGTATTTATTCATAAGTGGCTTTCTGCTTTTAAGAACACCATTTAATCTACTTAGTGAAAATCAACAGCTAAATGAAGAGAAGGTATTATTAGATCATCAATAAGTGTAAATTTACAGAAATTCTATTGCTGATTGCTATGTGCATTATGTACAGCAGAATCCACAAGATCTTTTTATCAGATTAATCTGAATCTAGTCAGTATATGATAAAAAAAATAAATGAGTAGAGAAATAACAGCATATCATAGACCAGAACCCAAGTAGAAAATGTATTTATACAATCCAGTAATATTTGGTAAAAGTTAATGAAAACATTTCTCCTATGAGTCTGAATAAGTTCAAGAAAACATATATTAAAGTACCCCTCATATGTGTGGGGTTTTGTTTTTGTTTTTGTTTTTGCGGTACGCAGGCCTCTCAGTGTTGTGGCTTCTCCCGTTGCGGAGCACAGGCTCCGGACGCGCAGGCCCAGCGGCCATGGCTCACGGGCCCAGCTGCTCCGCGGCATGTGGGATCCTCCCGGACCGGGGCACAAACCAGTGTCCCCTGCATCGGCAGGCGGACTCTCAACCACTGTGCCACCAGGGAAGCCCCTTGTGTTTCTTTCGCTCCAAAATGTGATGTTGATCTGTTAGAAATAAATGTTGAGACTTTTGCCTTCACTGCCTTGAAATCATGCAAAATAAGCAAGTGAAGTACAGATGAGACATGAGGGGGTCTTTGTTAGTACTTAGAGTGCTTTGTAGCAAGTTAGTATTTCTTTCCATGATTTTTACAAATTACATATTCTAATCCTAAAACAGATAAGGATTGGAAACTTGGCATGAGTTTGTCAGTTGAATGAAATCACCACCACCATCAGTATTTCTTGCCAGTGCTAAGGAGCTATTCATTCTTTATAATGATCAAAAAGGAAGCATCAAAGTCATCAGATGGAAATTTTTCAGCGTCCCAGCTTCTCCACTGAGGGACTGTCTGAATCTGGAATATTGTAACATAGACCAAAACTCCCTCGTTTCTTAGGCCACATGTCACCCTTAACACAAGGTTACTCAACCTGAAGCATTATTTTTTTTCATTAAATATTGTTGATTTACAAGCTTTCAGGTGTAGAGCAAAGGGATTCAGTTACACACACGCACACACATACACACATATATTTTTGTTCATATTCTTTTCCATTATAGGTTATTATGAGATATTGAATATAGTTCCCTGTTTTATACAGTAGGTTTTTATTGTTTATCTATTTTATATATAGTAGTATGTGTAGTATGTATCCATTAATCCCAAATTCCCAGTTTATCCCTCCCCCCACTTTCCCCTTTGGTAACCATAAGTTTGTTTTCTACATCTGCGAGTCTAATTCTGTTTTGCAAATAAGTTCATTTGTATCATTTTTTTAATTTATATTTTATTTATATTTTGGCTGCATTGTGTGACATGCGGGATCTTAGTTCCCCGACCAGAGATTGAACCCGTGCCCCCAGCACTGGGAGCTCAGAGTCTTACCCACTGCACCACGAGGGAAGTCCCTGTATCATTTTTTTTTAGATTCCACATATAAGTGATGTCTTTCTCTGTCAGACTTACTTCACTTAGTATGATCATCTTGAGGTCCATTCATGCTGCTGTAGATAGTGATTCCTCCCTTGTTACCAAGTGGAATGTGAAAGCATCCTCAGCCTTTAGAAACTTAAGGTGTTTTGTGAATAGTTATGACAGTCCAATGAATATTATTAGTGTATCTTTGAATTCCCACAGAAGAACATCAGTTGTGTTATTAACCAGATTTAAATATTTTGCAATATCTCACAAGGACAATTCTCAAAACATAATGAAGAATAATATGCACTAACTTTAATAATTACATCTGAGGAGGGAAAAGAAAGATGGAACTGAAGTCAGGTGTGTAAGTATGATTCTTTGTGTTTTCTGTGTGTTAGAAATGTTTAATATTATAACAATGTAAAATGTACTCAGGTCCCTCATGCTGCCAATTATAGAATACTGCTCTTCTGATCAAACTTCTTATTCTCATAATCTATATACAGATAATAGAATAAGTTTTAATTAATTCTGTCTAGTTCTAACAGAATCAGGTGTTATTAATTATGTCTGGTTCTTTGAGCAAGTAACAACTGATTTAGTTCCTATGATTAGCATTTCTTAAAATCAATTAGTTTGCCAATCTTTTTATGATCTTTTATTTTATTTTAATTGTTAAATATTTAAACACTAAAGAACATTCATTGCCCAAACACCAGCTTTATTAAATCTTAATATTTTGCCTTACTTGTTTCAAATCTTTTTTTTTTTTTTTTTTTTTTTTTTGCGGTACGCGGGCCTCTCATTGTTGTGGCCTCTCCCGTTGTGGAGCACAGGCTCCGGATGCGCAGGCTCAGCGGCCATGGCTCAACGGGCCCAGCCGCTCCGCGGCATGTGGGATCTTCCCGGACCAGGGCATGAACCCGTGTCCCCTGCATCGGCAGGCGGACTCTCAACCACTGCGCCACCAGGGAAGCCCTGTTTCAAATCTTTTTTAAGAAATCAATGACTGTTTATATATTTTGGAAACTAATCCCTTGTCGGTTGCATCATTTGCAGATATTTTCTCCCATTTGTAAATGATGCAACCAACAAGGGATTAATTTCCAAAATATACAAATAGCTCATACAGCTCAATATCAAAAAAACAAACAACCCAATCAAAAAATGGACAGGGGCTTCCCTGGTGGCGCAGTGGTTGAGAGTCCGCCTACCGATGCAGGGGACACGGGTTCGTGCCCCGGTCCGGGAAGATCCCACATGCCGCAGAGCGGCTGGGCCTATGAGCCATGGCTGCTGAGCCTGCGCGTCCGGAGCCTGTGCTCCGCAACGGGAGAGGCCACAACAGTGAGAGGCCCGCGTACCGCAAAAAAAAAAAAAAAAAAAAAAAAAAGGCAGGAGATCTAAATAGACATTTCTCCAAAGAAGACATACAGATGGCCAACAGGCACATGAAAAAATGCTCAACATTGCTAATTATTAGAGAAATGCAAATCAAAACTACAACGAGGTGGGACTTCCCTTGCAGTCCAGTGGTTAAGACTCCACGCTTCCACTGCAGGGGGTGCGGGTTCGATCCCTGGTCAGGGAAATAAGATCCCACACACCGTGTTGAGCTGCCAAAAAAAAAAAAAACCTACAATGAGGTATCACCTCACACTGGTCAGAATGGCCATCAACAAAAAGTCTACAAATAATAAATGCTGAAGAGGGTGTGAAGAAAAGGAAACCCTACTACACTGTTGGTGGAAACGTAATTTGGTACAACCTTTATAGAGAACAGTATGGAGGTTCCTTAAAAAACTAAAAATACAGTTACCATATGATCCTGCAATCCACTCCTGGGCATATATCCAGAGAAAACTCTAATTCGAAAAAATATCATACATGCACCCCAATGTTCACTGCAGCACTGTTTACAATAGCCAAGACATGGAAGCAACCTAAATGTCCATCAACAGATGAATGGATAAAGAAGATGTGATATAGATAGATAGATAGAGATATGTATACATATCTATATATATCTATATACACACACAATGGAATATTTTATACACACACACAAACACAATGGAATATTACTCAGCCATAAAAAAGAATGAAATAATGACATTTGCAGCAACATGCATGACTTAGAGACTATCATACTAAGTAAAGTAAGCCGATAAAGATAAATATCATGATATTGCTTATATGTGGAATCTTAAAAAAAAAAAAAAGATACAAATGAACTTATTTCCAAAGCAGAAAGAAACTCACAGACATAGAAAGGAAATTTATGGTTACCAAAGGGGAAAGGGGTGTGGGAGGAGGGATTAATTAGGAGGTTGGGATTAACATATACACACTACTATATATAAAATAGATAACCAGCAAAGACCTACTGTATAGCACAGGGAACTATACTCAATATTTTGTAATAACCTATAAGGGAAGGGAATCTGAAGAAGAATATAGCTAGCTAGCTAGATAGATTATATATATATATGAAACTGAATTGCTATGCTGTATACCTGAAACTAACACAATATTGTAAATCAACTATACTTCAATAAAAAAAAATTGTTTTAACTTAAAAAAATTTTTTAAGTGTATATATGCACCTACCTTGGGAATAGGATTCAGCAGAACTACACCTGATTCCTTAGTGATGACCTGTTTTGTTGTATAGTGATGGTCCATAAGTTGAGGGATATTTGAAAACCCAGTGCCTTCAAATTGATACATATTCTGGAGAAAGAACAATAAAGTAGAAAAAACATGAAGACATTGCTTCAGCAACACTATATTCATCAATAAATTAAGTTCCATTTAAGAAAAACTATGGTTGCACCACAATGTGAAGAAGCTTAACACTACTGAACTATACACTTGAAAATGGTTGGGCCTCCCTGGTGCAGTGGTTGAGAGTCCGCCTGCCGATGCAGGGGACACGGGTTCGTGCCCCAGTCCGGGAAGATCCCACATGCCACGGAGCGGCTGGGCCCGTGAGCCATGGCCACTGAGCCTGCATGTCCGGAGCCTGTGCTCCGCAATGGGAGAGGCCACAACAGTGAGAGGCCCGCGTACAGCAAAAAAAAAAAAAAAAAAAAAGTTAATTTTCATAATGACTAAATATAATTCAAATTGTTAAAAAAGAAAATAACAAGAAAAAGAAAACCTTACAAACAGACCTGGAATGCATTTTGCTAAAACGATAACCAAAGGAAATAAAGCACTGGATACATTTAAGTTAAGGAACAAGAAATATGTGTACATTTGTTTGCATATATGTTCCATTTGATAAATTTTTCAAGATCAAAAATAATTTTGAGGGGCTTCCCTGGTGGCGCAGTGGTTGAGAGTCCGCCTGCCGATGCAGGGGACACAGGTTCGTGCCCCAGTCCGGGAAGATCCCACATGCCGCGAAGCGGCTGGGCCCGTGAGCCATGGCCGCTGAGCCTGCGCGTCTGGATCCTGTGCTCTGCAACGGGAGAGGCCACAATAGTGAGAGGCCCGCCTACCGCAAAAAAAAAAAAAAATTGAGGAAGTATGTCCAATATAGTAATAAATATTTTAAGAATTAAAAAAAGAAAATAATAAAGATAGATAAATGTAAGTGTAGGTCTTAAATTAAAGGCAACCACCAAAGAACAGAATCAGTATGTATATTTTTCAGTCCAGCAGAAAACAAAATCAGTTTATCAAATGGAAGGCAGAAAAAGGGAAGAAACAATGTACAAAAATACAAAATGTGAAATGAGTTGCAAAATAAGTCTATGTCAACAGTCACCAGTCAAAAAGACAGAGGCTCTCATAATGGAGGAAATAAAAAGACCAAACCATGTGTTATTCACAACAAATACTCCTAAAGCAAGAAGACACATAAAGGTTGAAATTAAAAGGAGGAAAAAGATTAACCAGGTGGCAAATATGACCCAAAAGAAAATTGGGCAATAATCTCAATGCACAACAAATAGAATTTAAATTTTAATAAAAAGGCATAAAGGACAAAAGAAAATGTGTTTATATTAAAAAGAAACAGTAGAGGGACTTCCCTGGTGGCGCAGTGGTTAAGAATCTGCTTGCCAATGCAGGGGACATGGGTTCGAGCCCTGGTCCGGGAAGATCCCACGTGCCGCGGAGCAACTAAGCCTGTGCACCACAACTACTGAGCCTGCACTCTAGAGCACTCAAGCCACAACTACTGAGCCCATGCGCCACAACTACTGAAGCCCGCACGCCTAGAGCCCAAAGCCCTCAACAAGAGAAGCCACCGCAATGAGAAGTCCGCACACCGCAAGGAAGAGTAGCACCCGTTCTCCGCAACTAGAGATAGCCCGTGAGCAGCAACGAAGACCCAAAGCAGCCAAAAAATAATTTAATTTAAAAAAAACAATAGAGCAAGAAGATGAGTATCAGAAATATATGTAAAATTGAAACTTCAGCCTCACAATTTATAAAGCAACAACTAAAGAAAACTACAGTTAAAAGTTGTGTTTTCTGGGGCTTCCCTGGGGGCGCAGTGGTGGAGAGTCCGCCTGCCAATTCAGGGGACACGGGTTCGTGCCCCTGTCTGGGAAGATCCCACATGCCACGGAGCGGCTGGGTCCGTGAGCCATGGCCGCTGAGCCTGCGCGTCCGGAGCCTGTGCTCCGCAACAAGTTGTGTTTTTGGGGGGAACCTCCCTGGCGGTCCAGTGGTTAAGACTGCACTGGAGGCACGGGTTCAATCCCTGGTCAGGGAACTAAGATCCCACAAGCCAAGGCTCACGGCCAAAAAAAAAAAAAAACAAATTGTGTGCTTTTAAAAATTGCAGTTGGAGATTTTAACAAAATCCTCTCAAAATATGGAAGAGAGAAAAATAAAAAGAGGTCTTGAATAGCAGAACAATCAAATTATTCAGGCCCCAACAAATAAGAAACTGAAGAACTCTTCCAGATTAAAGATGACTAAAGAGATAAGACAACTTGGGAATTCCCTGACTCTGCTTTCACTGCTGGCGACATAGGTTCAACCCCTGGTTGGGGAACTAAGATCTCCACAAGCTGTGTAGCCAAATAAATAAATAATTTTTTTTAAAAAAAAGGAGATAAGACAACTTACCGAAATGCATGATTCCAGATTGCAGGGCAGAAGGTTGGGGATTGGAGACTACAAGAATCTTTATTGGGAAAATTAGTGAAATTTGAATATGTACTGTGGATTAAATAATAGTATTACAACAAAGTTAAATTTCATGAATATTATAATTCTCCTGTGTTTATATAAAAGAATATCCTTGCTCTTAGGAAATACACTGAAATATTTAGCAGTAAAGGGGCATATGTGTTTCAACTTACTCTAAGATGATTAGGAAAAAACATTAGAGAGAGGGGCAGAAATAGAGAAGAAGAAAGCAAATATGGAAAAATGTTAAAAACTGTTGAATCTGGACAAAGTGTACACAGGAATCCTTTATACTATTCTTATAACTTTTCTGTAAGTTTGAAATTATTTCAAAATAAAAAGCTTACATTTTTCATAAATAACATTCAAGTTAAAATAAATGTATAAAGAATAATTTGAACTGAATAGAAATTAAGTCAGTACATGTCAAAATGCGTTAGATATAACTAAAGCAGAACTTAGAGGAAATTTTTTACCTTTAACTATACTTATCAGGAAACTAAAAAAAAAAAAAAAAAAAGATGTGAATGTGAGCCGTGAAATGTGAGCTAAGCATTCAACTCAAAAGTTAAGTAAAGATGAACAGAACAAACCCAAAGAAAGAAGGAAGGAGATGATAACGATAAGGATAGAGATCAATGAAATAGAGAACTGAAAGCAATAAAAGCACTAATGAAAACAAAAGCTGGCCTTTGAAAATATACATATGTATGTTGTTCCAGAAGAAAAGAATGGAGAACAAAATCTGCCCAGCTCATTGTATAGAGGAATTTTTATTGCAAAAATAAAAAAGGAAATGTAAGAAAGCAAATTTTATGTGCATACTTTATAAAAGTAAATATAACACCCTAAGTAAAATATTAACTAAATAAAACCAACTGTTAATATATAACTATAGGATGATCAAATAGGATTTATCCAAAGAATGCAAAGACGTTTCACATCAAAAAATCTCTCAATATAATTCACTATATTAGAAGATTAAGAGGGAAAATATATATGATGAAATAAATCAATACTGGAAAACTATTTTTTTAATTTTAATTTTAAGTACAACTAAAACCCCCAGGCATTATATATATAAGACAAACATAAGAAGACTCTGAAAGGTAGAGTTAAGAAGGCAGACCATCTAGAATGCCAAGACCTGAGGAATGGCAGACCCATGCAAGAGAAGATACAACCAGAAGGCACACATTTGCAAGCCAGGAAAAGAGTTTTTACCAGAAACCAATCATGCTGGCACCCTGATCTCAGACTGCCAGCCTCCTGAACTGTGAGAAAATTAATTTCTGTTGTTTAAGCCACCCAATCTATGGTATTTTGTTATGGCATCTCAAGTAGACAAATATACATACCAATAATTACATTAAATGTAAATAGTCTAAATACATCAATTAAAAGAGATTGGAAGAGTTGATTTTTAAAAGGTGAACCAAAGATATACTAACTACAAGAAACTCAGTTCAAATACAGTCATACTTTGTTTCATTGCACTTGAATTTATTGCACTTTGCAGATTTTTTTTTACTAATTCAGGTTTGTGGCAACCTTGCATCGAGCAAGTCTATCAGCACCATTTTTCCAACAGCATTATTTTTAAACTAAGGTATGTACATTGTTCTGTTAGACATAATGTTATTGCACACTTAATAGACTACAGTACTGTATAAATATAAATTTACATGCACTGGGAACCAAAAAAATTATGGACTCATTTTACTGCAGTGGTCTAGAACCGAACCCACAATATCTCTGATGTATGCCAGTATAACAATACAGGTAGGTTGAAAGTAATATAGGCAGGGACTTCCCTGGTGGTCCAGTGGTTAAGACTCCATGCTTCAAATGCAGGGGATGCAGGTTCGATCCCAGGTTGGGGAACTAGGATCCCACATGCCACGTGGCGTGGCCAAAAATTTTTTTAAAAAATAAAATTAACAAAATTTGAATTGATATATTTTTTAAAGTAATATTTGCAAATCATGTATCTGATAAGGGGTTAATATCCAGAATCTTTCTTTTTTTTTAACTTACGTGACACATGTGGGGTGTCTGGTTTATTCAAACAGTCAGAGATCCCACCAAGGAACAGAAACTGACTAGCTGGGAGCTGTGGGGCCAAACAGGGCAGGGATGTCCAGGTATCAGAAAATAAAAGGAGCTCAGCTGAGCAGCCAGAGCCACATTAGGGCCAGGCCGAGACTCATGGAGCTCAGCCCCATTCATGGCCTCAGCAATACCCAGAATCTATTTTTAAAATTACTATAGCTCAACAACAACAAATAAAACCACACAAAAAAACAATTGAAAAATGGGCAAAGGACTTGAATAGACACGTCTCTAAAGATGAAATACAAATGGCCCACAAGGCTGCAAAAAGATGTTCAACCTCACTACTCATCAGAGAAGTGCAAATCAAAACCACAATGAAATATCACCATTAGGATGGCTACGATTAAAAAAAAAAAAGCAGGGACTTGAACAGATATTTGCACACCCATGTTCATAGCAGCACTATATACAATAGTCAAGAGGTGGAAGCAACACAAGTGTCCATCAGTGGATGAATGGATAAACAGTATGTTGTATACACATACAATGGGAAATTATTCAGCTTTCAAAAAGGAAGGAAATCCTATCATGTGACAACATGGATGAACTTTAAGAACTTTATGCTAAGTGAAATAAGCCAGTCACGAAAACACAAATACTGTATGATTATACTTATATGAGGTATCTAAAGCAGTCAAATTCAGTAAAACATAAAGAAGCACAGTGGTTACCAGGGGCTGGGGAGAGAGGGACATGGGGAATTGTTTAATATGTACAAAGTTTCAGTTTTGCAAGATGAAGAAATTTTAGCGATTTGCTGAACAAATATGCAACAAGTGAACATGCTTAACACTGAAATGTATACTTAAAAATGGTTAAAATGGTCAATTTTATGTTAAATGTTTTTTACCACACTTTTAAAAAGTTGGTTACATTTCTCTGTACCAGAAATAACTGAATTGAAAATAAAATTACAATAAGATGCCAATCACAATTGCAACAAAAGCTCTAAAACGTCCAAGAGTTAACCGATCATACCCAGATCACTGTGAAAAAGTGAATTTTAAAAAGCATAATAAGTTCCCTGGTGGCCTAATGGTTAGGAATCCAGGCTTTCACTGCCATGGCCCAGGTTCAATCCCTGGTCAGGGAACTAAGATCCTGCAAGCTGCACGGTGTGGTGGGAATGGGAACATAATGAAGAGCAAATAAGTCATTTGAATAAATAAGGACATACCCTCTGTTTTTGCATGGGATGACTTGATCGTAAAAAGAAACCAATTATCCCCACATTGCTCTATATATTCAGTATAACCTCAATCAAAATTCTACTTTCATTTTGAGAACTCTATAAACTTACTGTAAACTATGTAGGGGGAAAAAAAGAAAGATTCAGAAAGAGTTACAGAAACTTGGGGCAGGGAGGGGTGGAGAGGGAGAGTGTTCTCCCAGGTCTCCCAGCAGGAAAGTACAAACTTGGTCTTCTCTTGCAACTGAGGTCTTGTCCAAGGCCAACAAAAGCCCAAGTTTTGCATCTTTCTCCCCCCCACCACCCCACCCCCGAACCTTGGCTTCTTTCCTTCATATTGTAAATGTGCTGACTGTCCTCCCTCTGCCTTTCCGTCCCACTCTCTGCACTTCTCCACTGCCCCGGGGCGCTAACCTATATGGCATCACAGGCTCCCTGCTCCCTGGATTCCTCTTGCTTTTAGCCTTGCCCAGAGAGCAGAGGGAAGAGGAGAGTGAGGTCAGGGTTTTTATTCCCTTGGCCTCCTCCCTGCAAGGTCAGCACAGCTTTAGGCTGGCTGTGTCCCTTGGACTGAAGGGTAGGTCATTGCTGCTGGCAAGGCGGGGACTCTACAGGATTTGCCCTGCTCTGGGTTCTGATAACCCCTCCCATCCCGGGGGGGGGGGGGTAGTGACAGCTCAGCTGCTGCTAGCTCCAGGTCACTGTACTGTACTCCACCCACTTTCTTGTAAATAGAGTCTCCTTGAACTATCCTGGTGTAAGTGCCATTCGTTTTCCATTGAGGCCTTGATACAATGAAAGTCACTTATTTCTTCATTCCCTGCCCCAGTCCAGTCTGACCAGGGGGCTCGTGGAAGCCCCATATGCGATGGAAAAGAGAGGAAGTGTTGGAAGAGCCAGTGAGCCCCTGTCTGGGAGCAGCCTCTTTGAATTTGGGGCCTTTCCACTCTCTGCAGCCCCTGCGGACTGGTTTGGCCAAGGGGTGGCAGGAAGCACCAAGGAGGATACCCCAGGCCCTGCTCCAGGGTAGTTTGAGGACTCTTGGGAATGGCAGGCACTCCATGCACGACAAAGGCGGGGGTATGGTTTGACTCCACCCTCATCTGTCATCTGATTCACCCGGTTTTACTTTGGAAACAGAATTACTTGAGAAGATGATCTACAAATAATTTCCCTAAATAAACAGTGAGGTTAAATACCAATCCCTGTCTGTTCCTTTCACATGAATGTGTGCTGAGTAAGGAAGCAAAGAACCTGGAACACAGGAACACGCGTTCCCTCAGGAAAACACCAAGGAGACACCCTCCCGGGATGCATTTGGTATGTTTGGGTTTTTTTTTTTCCTTAAACAACAGAGGGAATTCCCTGGTGGTCCAGTGGTTAGGACTCCTTGCTTCCACTGCAAGGGGCACAGGTTCCATCCCTGATTGGGAAACTAAGATGCCGTATGCTGTGTGGCATGGCCAAAAATTAAAAATAAAATAAAACAACAGAAATTTATTGTCTCACAGTTAAGGAAGCCAGAAGTCTGAAATCAAGGTGTTGAGAGGATTGGTTCCTTCTGGAGCCTCTAAAAGAGAATCTGCTTCATGCCTCTCTCCTAGTTTCCAATGGTTGCTGGAAATCTTTGGCGTTCCTTTTTTTTCTTTATATTTTATTTTATTTTAAATTTTTATTGGCGTATACTTGATTTACAATGTCGTGTTAGTTTCTGGTGGGGTGCATTTGGTTTTATTACCATCGTCTTCAATGGTCCAACGAAGAACCTCAAACTCTGGGTCAACACATTTGGCTAAAGTATTGGTATCTGCCCCAAGGGTTGAAGTGCCTGCCCTCATGGTCACAAACGTGTGTACTTTATGGGTGGAGAGTTGGCCTAGATTACATATTAAGTCAATTCCAGCTTCATGTTCAGTTTTTAAAACAAGACATTGAAGGGAGAGAACCAATCGTTGTGCCACTTTGATTAGATATAACGCAGAAGTCCAACTCTCTCTCTCTCTCTCTCTCTCTCTCTCTCTATCCCTGTCACACACACACACACACACACACACACACACGCGCGCGCGCGCGCGCGCACACACACACCTTTTTGGCACTTTGCTATGGGTAACATTTTATTCTCCTCAAACAGTCAGGAGGTGGCACATGGTTATCCCTCTTCTGCCTTCCTTCCAGGCACCACTCACTTGCCTGTGTAACACACACATCCTCCCTTTTCTCCCTCCTGTAATCTGGCTTCTTGGATCCCAGGAGATCTATGTGGCACTTTTTTCCTACTCCCCATCTGGAAGGGGAAAGCTTTCCCTATAAACCAAACACCTACACGATTAGGGCAGAGAAAAGTTTGCACGGGGTCTCCAGAGAGGGACTGGAAGCTCTCTAATTAACTGACTCTCTCCCTCCTTCCCCTGGGGTCTTGCTACTCTGATTTTCACTGCTGAGACCATACCCAGACCCTTGGGATGTACAGCGTCTCCTTCACAAATGGCCAGGCATAGACAAGACCCAAAGCCCCACCCAGACTAGACTAGAATATCAGAAGGAATTAGCTTTGTCAAACAAACAAAAACAGGAACAGCGAATGGAAAAATGAAAATGAAACAATATGGCAAGACTTCAAACAGCAAGTTCTTAAAGAAAGCAGGTAGTGGGGTAGAGGTGAAAGATTATTTACATGATATACAAGCTAACTAATTAAATGTTATATAAAAACTTTTTTTCAATGAAACATAAAACTGATAAAATTTGTAGAGATTAGTTTCTGAGCTTATATACAAGGATCACAGTGCACGGCACTCCACTGCTTCCTACATTATATGGCCCAGCTCAGAGAATAGCTATTTTGAACTCATGAGCATTTTCCCCTACCATTGACTTCTTCATGAAACTCCTTCCAGAAGAGATGCCCTGATCACAAGGATCCATCTGGGGAAACTATGGACATGGTGGAAATCAATTCACTGATTGGACAAACCCTGAGCACCCACTTTGTTTTTTTTTTAATTGAAGTATAGTTGATTTACAATGTTGTATAAATTTCTGCTGTACAGCAAAGTGATTCAGTCATACAAATATATACACATTGTTTTTCTTATTATTTTCCGTTATGGTTTATCACAGGATACTGAATATAGTTCCCTGTGCTCTACAGTAGGACCTTATTGTTTATCCATTCTATATATAATAGCTTGCATCTGCTAATCCGAAACACCCAGTCCATCCCTCCCCCTTGGCAACCACAAATCTGTTCTCTGTGTCCATGGGTCTGGTTCTGTTTCATAGATAAGTTCATTTGTGTCATATTTTATTTTATTTTATTTTTAATAATTTTATTTATTATTTTTGGCTGCATTGGGTTTTCATTGCTGTGTGCAGGCTTTCTCTAGTTGCGGCGAGCAGGGGCTACTCTTTGTGGTGTGTGGGCTTCTCATTGCTGTGGCTTCTCTTGTTGCGGAGCACGGGCTCTAGGCGCACGGGCTTCAGTAGTTGCAGGACGCGGGCTCTAGAGCACAGGCTCAGTAGTTGTGGTGCACGGGCTTAGTTGCTCCGCGGCATGTGGGATCTTCCCGGACCAGGGCTCGAACCCGTGTCCCCTGCATTGGCAGGCGGATTCTTAACCACTGCACCACCAGGGAAGTCCCTGTGTCATATTTTAGATTCCATATATAAGCTATATCATATGGTATTTGTCTTCCTCTTCCTGACTTCCTTCACTTAGTATGATCATCTCTAGGTCCATCCATGTTGCTGCAAATGGCATTATTTTGTTCTTTTTTTATACCTGAGCACCAGCTTGGATATCAAGTCTGTATGAACAGTGTTATCCCCACACTTCTCCAGGCCTCCATCAGCACAGAAACTGTGCAAGGAGGAAGGGTCCCAGTCCCCATGACCACCCTCCCACCCACCCACACAAACAACCATGGAGACAACAATGCAGGAAGATTCCACACACCGTCTGTCTTCTGACCCCTTCCCCCAGCTCATCAGATTCTGCTCTTATGTGTTCTTACATAGACACCCACACACATGCATCCCTAACTCCTTGTTCTCCCTCCACAATTCTCTGTTAGGCTAAACTCCTCCAGTACTTACCTTCATTTCTGGTTCCTTTCGGTTGCCTAGTCTAGTATCTAACTCTCATTCCAAAGACAATGCCACCTGTGTCCAGCAGGTGTCGCCCTTCACTGGGAACGAAGAGCACCTCTCTTCCGCTGTGTGAAATCCAGCCCCCAAGGATGGATCCCCCCTTGGGTTTGGGGTGGAAGGGAATGTAAAGGGGGCTCTGAAGAGTGGTGTGCTCGACAGCATGAGGGTCCTCAGAATACAGCAGCCTAGTTACTTCCAACTCAGGTAGACAGACATCCTATAGAGAATTTGCTGTTCAACCTTGGACAAGTTATTTAACCTCTCTGAACCTCACGTTCATCTGTGACTCAGAGGGAGACCATCCTTCCCTACCGGGTGATTGTGGAGAATGAATGAGATACAACATAAAGCACTTAACCCAGTGCCTAGGTCGTGATAAGCACTCGAGTTACGGTCCCTTTCCCACATAGGTTATGGAAGAAATAACTGCCCAGAACTCAGATCAGAAATTGAGCTCTGCCCCTTGAATACTGACTATCTGAGGGTCTGTGTCAGAGTTGTGATGAGGATCAGATGAAACAATGCATGTAAAGCACCTAGCAGAGCGCCTGGCCCAGAAAGTTGTGACTGATATGTCACGAGTGTGGGCTGGCTGTGTGCCAGGTAATGTTCTCAGCCATTTACAAGTATGAACTCATTTAATCCTCATTAAGATCCCTTATGAGGTCAGAAAACTGTTAACCCCCTCCTATTCCTGACTCTGTGACTCCATTCCACCACAGTTTATTACCTTCTTATGAATTATCCATCAGGAAACTGTCCCCAGTTCTGACATGTCTAGATGGGAAAATGGGAGGAAACACTGACTCCTCGACTGCAGTAGGAGAGGGAATCAAGCCCAGCCCCTAACTGCCTACAGTCCCTCCTCAGGGCCTCAAGAAAAAGCATGGAAAAAGCTGTATTTCCACCAGAGTTTATTCCTCAGAGACGATCACCAGCGACTCATGCCTCTGTGGCACAGGGGGCCCCCAAGAGGGCCTTTGACCTTCCTCCCCAGATTATATTCACCCCAGATACGTAGTCTTGGGCTCTACCTATGGACCACAGCTTGGTTACAGAATATTCCCAGGAATTAGTTCCCCAAGTTGTAAGCTTTACATAGCAGAGACTGGGAAATTCAAAGAATCAAATAGAGAAACCACAGGATCCAAGAAAATGTGGAAGCTTGGAGGGGTTGGAGGAGCACAGCAGCATCCTTAAGAGTTTGAATCTCGGGGCTTCCCTGGTGGCGCAGCGGTTGAGAATCCGCCTGCCGATGCAGGGGACACGGGTTTGTGCCCCAGTCCAGGAAGATCCCACATGCCGCGGAGCGGCTAGGCCCATGAGCCATGGCCGCTGGCCTGCGAGTCCGGAGCCTGTGCTCCGCAACGGGAGAGGCCACAACAGTGAGAGGCCCGCATACCATGGGAAAAAAAAAAAAAGAGTTTGAATCTCCTCATGTGGAGAGGAAGTTGTAGGATTCTGCCTCTAGGAAATGTGCTGACCTGCAGAAGAAATGAAAACAAGATAATAAAGCTCCAAACCAACTTGACCCCTGTAACCATCGTTTGTCCCTATAACCAGCCATGCCAGAGCTTTTAATACAGTGATATGGAAAATTCTAGATCACCAAACACTAAGGAGCCACCTTCAGACACTCCGTTGGGTAGAAGAGAAGGGGGTAGGTGCTCCTCCCTTCTGTTCCTGATCCCAGCAACGGCAGCTTCAATCACATTGTCAGCCCGAGCCTGTGGAAGCTCACCCCCTCTCCAAATATCAGCACCATTAGCTGAACCCAACGGTGACTCCCTCTAACTTTCACCCCCTCCAAAGGACCAGCAGGCAGACAGACCAACAGACACGTTACCTTCTGGATAATTGGACCCTGGGAGGAAAACGTAGCCTAGGAGAAGAAAATATTTGAGTGGAGGACAGTTAGTGGATAAAAGTCTCTCGTATTATTCACAGCCAATGGGGTAGCCATGCGAGAACCAGTCACAAACAGAAAGTGAACAGAGGGACTTCCCTGGTGGTCCAGTGGTTAAGACTCTGTGCTCCCAATGCAGGGGGCCCAGGTTCGATTCCTGGCCAGGGAACTAGAGACTGCATGCTGCAACTAAGAGTCCGCATGCCTCAACTAAAGATCTCCCATGCTGGAACTAAGACCCAACAAAGCCAAATAAAAAAATTTTTTTTAATTTTTTAAAGTGAGCAGAGGTTGGGATTGAGAGTTCAGGAGGGTCACTCACCATAGCGGGCAGCTCTCCGCCAGCTGAGCAAACCAAGAGAGAAGATGATGAGGCCCAGGCCCAGAGTCACAGCACACGCGGAAACCTTTACTGTCTGCACTGGCGATAGCCCAGGAGCTGCGGAAATAGAAACTTACTAGAACCGATTTCTCTTGCTCATTCCCAGAGCAATTTCATTTACTGCGACCTCCACCTCAGGTTCAAAGGTGCTTTATCCAGACCCCAAGGGTCTAGCTCACACCAATCCAGGCCCAAGGAAGTGGCCTTTCCTCAAAACCCCCATCCTGTGGGTCTCTACTCCTGTGGTTCCCTGGGGAGCCACTCTCCCTGAGTTAGTACCCCCGCTTCCAGGTCCTCTCTAAGATGGTGGGGCCTCTCAAGGCATCCTGTATTCTTCCTTCACCCCAACAGCACCCTCACTGAGGAATACAGCGTTCCCCATCCCTCTCTCCATTTGCCTGTGGTGACAATACTTGCTCCCTTGACCATTCTATCTGAGCATTTTCCTATGAAATTGTCTTTCCGCCTTTCCTAACTTTCCAAGGTTTCATTTCATGAGTTATCCAAGTACTTATGTGTCTCCTACCTGCCCACTTCCAGATTTGAGTCCTTCCAGAACCTGTCTCCACCCCCCTCCACAGCTCTCACTTCCTGGAGCTGGCCCTAGTCTGAATCCTGTCCCCAACCCGGATTCCTTTCCTTTAACTACTTCCAATCCTGGAGTTCAAACAATGGTGACTGGCTTTATGCAGTAGCCTCCAAGCGCGTACACCAAAGTGTCTGCCAGCCCTGGCTTCTTCCTCCCTGATAGAGCAGCCCCAATTCAGTACGGCCCCCAGACCGAGAGAGTCCCCTTTCTTCTGTGACCTTCTTTATTTCTCCAACTCCCATTCCTGACCTGACAACAGAATAGCGGAAATCCGAGAATGCTAGAATGTTGCATCACCATTTTGGCTTCTGAAAATATGGTTACCAAATCGACATCCTCTTTTCAGGACAGTCAGGCTCCTCTCCCACCCTCAGAGAAGCACATAACACCAACCACAGCGCCATAGCAACAGCAACAGGAACTCTTGTTATGCATGCAGGATCTTCCCCGACCAGGAATCGAACCCCGTGACTCCTGCACTGGAAGCTCGGAGTCTTAACCACTGGACCGCTGGGGAAGTCCAACAATAACTAACTCTTTCCGTGTCTGTATGCCCTGGCCCCGTCTCTGGTCGTGAACCCTCCGTAAGTTTCTCCAGACTCACTCTTTCTCAGCATCTCCCTCTCTCTCCTGTACCGTGGAGGACCTCTCTACATCCCATTCCCTCTGCCAAAATATTGGTGTTCTTTTTACAACCACCCACTTGAAGTAGCTCTTTGCTTTTTTTTTTTTTTTTTTTTTTTTTTTTTGGCCACGCTGCACAGCATGTAGGGTCTCAGTTTCCCGACAAGGGATGGAACCCGTGTCCCCCGCAGGGGAAGCGTGGAGTCCTAACTGGACCGCCAGGGAATGACAATAGCTCTTTGCTTTAACGCTAATTCCTCCCACTTGCCCCACACTTACTCCAGTCCTGAAGGATGGGTTCAAGAGCGCCACTGTGCTCTACCACACAGGTGTAGGTGTCCCCAAAAGAGGGGGTTGTGCCCAAATGGGAGACGGTCTGGTATGTCCAGTCTCCGTTGGGCTGGGCGATCTTATAGGCGCTGCTGTGAGGGAGGACCGGCTGCCCGTTCTTCCTCCACGTGATGGTCACATCAGCTGGATAGAAGCCCCACACGTAGCAGGCCAGCATCACAGTCTCCCTTGTGTTAAAAGGAGTGGTTTTAGCTACTTGCACAGATGGCGGTCCTGCAGAGGAGGAAAAAAGAGTCACGAAGGAGGGCAACATTCTGGCTTTTCCTCCAACCTGGTTTCTTTCCTACTTGAATTCTTCCTGGATTTTGCCCACCGACCTTCCCGACCCCCACCTCATTCCCACATGCATCCCTTTGAAAATGAGGAGTTAGAATGTACTCCTGCTTCACTCTTTCTTGTCTCCCATTTCATCACTGCTCCTTCCTTTCTTTTTCCTCCAAAATTATATTTGTTCACAATAAGTAGAAGCCAGGGCTGAACTGCAGGCCGTTTCAGAAGTTATTGTATTCATTTCAAGTGCATAAGTGAATTGTCATCCAGAGTTATAGTGGGGGGTTTGCAAAAGTAGGAAAACACCCTTGTCCTCAAATCTCATTGAACAAATTGACTTGATAAAGAAAGCCTTTTTCTTTTCCTTGAATAGTTTAAGGAAACAAGACTAACTCAGGACTAGCTCTCCTAAATTTGGACGAGGGGATCCTAATTCATGAGATCATTCATGTTGCCATCTTTTAATAGTTTATTCTTCTAGGTGACCCTTCCGCTTGCTTGGGTGTTTTTCAAACAAAATCTTCAATAAAAATCCAAGATATTGTGTTAAAATGCAGATTCCAGAGCCTGCATCCCTGGATATTTTCATCCAACAGATCTGTAGCGGTTCTCAAGGGCTTGTGTTTTTAACAAGCACCTTCCCCAGGCAATTCTGAGAAATCACATCTTAAGACACAATACTCTGTACGATAGAGAACTTCAAGTTTTCTTTTAAAAATGTCAAGTCATTCTCAATGCAACTGATTAAGGGTGAGAGAGTTTGCATCAGAATCCCCTGGGAGGTTTTCCAAATATTCCCATGCCTGGGCCTGTCTCAGACCTGGGACACCAGAACCTGGGCTACAGTGGCATGAGCATTTTGGGAAGAGCCATTCTGGTTATTCTGACAGTTCAACCACTGGTTGAACTTGGATCTGCCTCCTGAGATGCCCTAAGTTGAAGGAAAACTAGCTGACTCTCCCCACGATAACTCCTCACTGGCTCAAACATCACCTCCCCTTTTTCATTCCTGCCCTACCCCTGTCAACCACCTTGTGTCCTCGTAAGGGTCAACCCTCCCTCTTTTTACATCCCAGGTCCTCCGATTTTCTGCTTCTTTCCTGCCCACAGCTCAAACCCCTTGCAGGTGAGGGACCCTTCTTGGCCTCCCCTCTCCTAACTGTGCTTCCTAACCTTCCCTCTGCTCCCTTTTCTCCTTACGTGTCCTGTGGGTCAGAGATCTCCAGAAGGGCTGGGTGTGTGTGGCACAGTCCTGCAGCCCGTTGGATAAGCGTTGGATCAGGCTTTCCTTATGGTTGAGGTAATCTGAGAGATATTTGGCCAAGCCGTTCAGTACCCCAAATTCACAAGGGACCATACTGGCCTGCAGGGGATCCCAGCAGGTCAGTAAATCCTTGTTGAAGGAGATACAATATGTGAACTCTTTTGGAGTCCCATCGTCATCCAGCAGACAGGTGCTTTCCACGTGGGCCACAAAGCCTCCTGCAGGAGCCAGAGAAGGGGGATAGGTCAGAGTCCTCTGCAGGAGCCCAAGCCTCAGTTACACCTGGTGAGTGGGGCACAGGTTTCCCGACTGAGGCAGCATCTGCTGACCAAGCTCATGGACCAGAGTCTCTGAGAGTCCCGATTAAGGGCATAGATGGTCCTAGCAGAGACGTTTCTAGATCCCATTTTCTCCTTATGTGAGACTAAGCATGGGGACACAAGTAGCCCAAAATTATTTGCATGTTTAAACACAACAATTTACCCAGGATAAGACCTTCAGTAAGGCCAGCGATCGAGTGAGAAAAGGGGTCAAAAGAAAGAGTCAGCCTTGTTCTGTGCTGGACACATTATTAAATATTCGTGCCACATGTATTTCTGAAGCACTCGCTGTGTGCTTGGCACCGTGCTAGGAGCTGGGGATGCAGCATTCAACTGGGCAGATATCGTCTTGCCTACTTTCCAACAGGAAATGTCTATTACACGAATAATTATACAGCTTAATAACGTTAAAATTGCTACACAGAAAAACAACAAGGTCCTACTGTGTAGCACAGGGAACTATAGTCAATAGCCTGGGATAAACCATAATGGAAAAGAATATTAAAAAAGAACGTATACATGTGTATAACTGAGTCCCTTTGCTGTACAGCAGAAATTAACACAACATTGTAAATCAACTAAACTTCAATAAAAAAATAAATTTAAAAAATTGCTACAAAAGTACAGCACAAAGTGCTATGGGAGTATGTAATAGGGAGACAGAATAGTTTGGGGTATCCGAATCCAATAACACACTGAACACCCTACCCAAAGGGAGCAGAGGAAGGGAGGGTCCTTACCTGCTCCGGTGCAGCCCAGGCTGAGGCCCAGCAGCAGCGGCAGGAGGGCAGTCATGTTCTCCTCGGGGGAGACACGGAGAATCCCGTTCCCTGGACCAGCTCTTCCAGGGGCCCTGGGTCCTTGCCTGCCCGAGAAGTCCCAGCCTGGGTAGATGACCTCCAAACACTGAGTGGGAATATGGTATTGCCGGGGCCCCTCGATGCTCTCTAAATGAGCGATTTGGAGCTACCAAGCCCCTAGATACTATACCTGTTCCTTACCTGGTCATCTAACTCAGTGTCCCAAACTGAGAACTGTCAGATTGGCTAAGTAGGCGGGGACAAGTGTAGAGACAAATCGCTGAGCGCCTCAACCCAGCATCATCAGTTACTAGGTAAATCTCATCCTGCCCTGGGCTTTTAACAACTGGTCTCTTAACTCTCCTAAGGAACAGTCTGTAGGTGGATTTCCCTAGCTCAGTGGAGAGAATAAACCCAATATTCCCAAGATGTATGCAGCCTAGACTGCCCACTGGTTTAACTGTTTCCGCTCAAGGTCCTCCTCAAAGACTGGGGACTAGGTAACCTCTCTTGCTCCTTTAAGGGAAGTTACTTGGGAATTCATCCCTTGATTACATATTCCTTGGTCTGTCCTGTCACCCAGGAAACAGGCAGACAAGGGGCCCTTCTGGGGCATGTGGTAGAGGCAGGGCTGCTAAGGAAGGAGATGTAGGGAGAGTGCAGTTAGCTGGCCTCAAAGCAAGACTGCAGAAGAGAAGCAGCTCCTAAGAGATCAGGGCCACAGCCCTGAAAAATCCCTCCCTGGGCTTCCATTGCTTCATCTGTCCTAGCCAGATGAGCTTCATTTTCTCCTTTCTGCTTTCCTAAGCCAGAAACCCGAACCCCCTACCCCCTGAACCATCTCAGAGCAGACCGCAGGGCAATACCACTTAACCCCCTTGATAATTAGCTGGTGATGGGCCAATGCCCAAAGCTCACTGGTGTCCCCCAAACTCAAAACTCCCTATGTGTTTCCCCCACAGGTCCCATCTGTCCTGGGGCAGGTCCCCACGTTATGAAGCCACTAGAAAAGTGAGATAAAACATCCCTACTTTTCTTCCCCAGGAAAAGACGAATTTTAAATAGCAATTCATTCTCATTGTGAACTATACGATTGATAGATTTTTCCATTACAAATGTAAAACCCTAAATTGGTTTCTCTGTGCTCCCCACTAGGCTTCATGGCTGCCTCTCCTCACCTTGCTTTCTTTTTAAAAAATATTTATTTATTTTTTTAGGTGCACCAGGTCTTAGTTGCGGCACATGGGATCTTCGTTGCCACATGCGGGATCTTTTTAGTTGTGGCATGCAGGATCTATTTCCCTGACCAGGGATCGAACCCGGGCCCCCTGCACTGGGGGCGTGGAGTCTTAACTGCCGCACCACCAGGGAAGTCCAAGCAAGTTTCACCTTGCTTTCTGAAAGCTCTTGAATTTGACTTGATAGTGAGCTAAATAAAAGAGGATTAAGAGGGAAGCCCTTGACACCACATTTACCTGTCCTCCTTCCAAGTCCCTGACC
This sequence comes from Mesoplodon mirus, assembly GCF_964341445.2. Taxonomy (NCBI): domain Eukaryota; kingdom Metazoa; phylum Chordata; class Mammalia; order Artiodactyla; family Ziphiidae; genus Mesoplodon; species Mesoplodon mirus. The sequence continues at coordinate 66,257,594 of NC_138988.1, forward strand.
CCCAGAGAATCTGATATTTATGAAGAAAAAAGGAAGGGGGGGAAGCTTACCCCCAAGATGAAAACATACATGAATATCAAGAACAAAAGAGTTGTTTTGTATAACTAGTTGAGCTTCACTGAAGCTCTGCCCACGTTCCCACACACACACATACACTCAGCCCCACCTGGGTTATACTGCTACACTTGAACTTCTCTAATGAACCATTAAGGGTGTTGAATGGGCAGAAAATGGAGGAGGGGGAGTCCAAAATTTGTTAAGCTACTTTGTGACAGATACTATGCTAAGTCAATCCTTTACATGCTATCTCATTTAATCTTAAAAGACCTGTTGGGCTTCCCTGGTGGCTCAGTGGTTGAGAGTCTGCCTGCCGATGCAGGGGACACGGGTTCGTGCCCCGGTGAGGGAAGATCCCACATGCCGGGGAGCGGCTGAGCCCGTGAGCCATGGCCGCTGAGCCTGCGCGTCTGGAGCCTGTGCTCCGCGGCGGGAGAGGCCACAGCAGTGAGAGGCCCGCATACTGCAAAAAAAAAAAAAAAAAAAAGACCTGTTAATGGTCCTCATTTTACAGTTTGGAAAACAGATCCAAAGATTCACACCCCAGGTCTCGGGGTACACACACACACACTTGAGTGTGCCCACACACTCACTACATCCTGGGACTGAGATGACCCAAGTAAAGGTAACTCGTGGAGGCCTCCGCTGAGAAAAGGAAAAAGGGAAAAGCCACCCCAATCCTTCTGAGTCTTATCTTTCTGATGCTCAGAGTTCCTCCTGCTCTTAGAACCCGTGTCTCTTCCACTTTTTCTTTTGACAGTCTCAAAACTGTGAATTCTCCTTCACACACGCTCACTCCCCCCTTACGTCTCTCCTCCTCCCTCCAGGTAGGCAGTGAACCTAACCTCAGGAACCAGGTCTTGGGATCCTTTTCAAGGTCCCCAAAGCCCGCCTGGCACAGGAATGCTTTCCACACAAGAGGGCCTGTGTGGCCCTCCGCCAGCTCCCTGAGGCTCAGCAAGCTCCCTCTCATGTCTGGCTCTCTGCTCGGGCAGCCAAAGGAGATGTGAAACCTTCCATAAGGCAGCAGCAGGAAATGTAGACAATTTCACTTCTCTACTAATGAGAAGTCTGAGGGTGATTTTTAGAATCAAACTGGACAGGAAAACCCAGAGACCTGTGCTCAGCGAAGTGGTTTCTTCCTTCCCCTCTTCCTCCTAACCCTACTTTTGTTGTTGTTGTTACAGACATAGCTCTGTCCCCCACTTCTAGTCAACCCCAAAGAATGTTTCAACTGTCCTGTGCATTGTTGGTGATTGGATAACTATTTATGTAACACCCAGGACTGAAGTTGGGGAACCCCAGGCAGCTTCCCATATGCTGTCCCTCTTTTACTGCCACTATACAAGGGCCCAAAGAGTGAGTCCCCTCCTTGCCTGCTGCCTCTTCTGCTAAGCTGGCCACCATAGGCCAGAAGTGGACTGACCATGGTGTTTACCTGCAAAGCATTACAGGGACTCCCAAGAGCTAAGAGATGTGGGCTCCGTTCCCATGTCATTCACTTACAGCTCGGTTGGGGAGTGAGAAGAAACATCTAGAAAGAGAAGAGTTTATGTTAATGCAAATAAGCAATCAGGCCAGTGGACTTAAAAGAGAAAAGAGAAGACATTGTGTGTGTTTGGTGGACAGGAAGTCCTCTCCATTGAGGGGGAATGGAAGTGGGCTGGATCCGTGTTGGAGAGGAGGAAGGCAGTTGGCATCCCGGTCCTGGCATATAACCACATGAGTTGGGCAATGTTATAAGGTGCTATTGGGGTCTACCAGCTACCTGGACTGACAAAAACAAAAATGAACTACAATGACATCATTGGCACCTTGAAAGAAGTCAGGAATGTGGTCTTATGCTTTTTCGAGAGTATGGCCATAATAAAAAATCTCTTCTAGGTCCTTCCTAACGTCCCTCCCTGTATGTTCACAGGTTCCTCTTCTGGACAGATAGTGTGGTTTTTTATATATATATAAATTTATTTATTTTATTTTATTTATTTTTGGCTGCGTTGGGTCTTCGTTGCTGCGCATGGGCTTTCTCTAGTTGCAACCAGTGGGGGCTGCTCTTTGTTGCGGTGCGCGAGCTTCTCATTGCAGTGGCTTCTCCTTTTTGTGGAGCACGGGCTCTAGGCACGCAGGCTTCAGTAGTTGCAGCACGCGAGCTTAGTAGTTGTGGCTCATGGGCTCTAGAGCGCAGGCTCAGAAGCTGTGGCGCACAGGCTTAGTTGCTCCAAGGCATGTGGGATCTTCCCGGACCAGGGCTCAAACCCGTGACCCCTGCATTGGCAGGTGAATTCTTAACCACTGCACCACGAGGGAATTCCTGGACAGATGGTTTTAACTCAAGCCTCCATTTTATAAACTCATAAATTGTTCAACTTGTCCATCACTTCTAATTGAAAACCAAGAGCATGAGACCACATTTGTGACTTCCTTCAATGTCTTTTCAAAACTACACATTTCTGCACCCTATCAGGATTACATAACTTCCCAGTCTGTCCAACTTCACCCCCACCCACCTCCCACCTCTCCTCTCCTCGCTCTCCTTCTTCTCTGTTAGGATTCACTGCTCTAGACCCTGACCTTTGAGCTACAGTTGCTGTAACTAGTTCAACCTCCTTCTATCCTGCAGCCAGATTACTTGAACTACTAGCAGATATTTTACCTGATTTGCCACCACAACTCTTGAATCATGTTATTACCTCCCCATTTTAACTATGAGAAAATGGAGGCAGAGGGAGGTTAGTGACTGCCCAGCTTTACCCAGATAACAAGTAATAGCACCATGACTTGATTCTAAATTCTATAGTATAATAATATCTTAATAATCAGTTAGAAACTAATTGAAAATTGTCAGCCATTTATAATAGGAATTTTAAACCAAATATATTTAGAAATTAACATACAAAAGTATAAAAACTTTCTAGGAAAAAAAGGAAAGCTTTATATTAAAGTACATAAATGAAGACCTTAAGAAGTGAAGAGACATACCATATTCATGGATTAGGCATCCTAACATAATGAAGAAGTCACTTTCCCCCCATAGCTCTAACCAAAATCATAGCAGAATTTGGGGAGAACTTGACAAGCTGATTCTATAATGTACATGATAATAAAGTCCATAAGAATCTTAGACAATTTTGATAAAGAAGAGCAAAATGTGGTTTTCTGGGAGGTGAGGTGGCAAAGAAATGGAAACTAGCACTACCAAATATTAAAACACAAAAAAACCCTAATAATTTAAACGTGATTAAGTGGACACAGGAACTGACAAACCAACTGAACTGAACAATCCAGAGACAAATCCATGCATATGGGGGAATTTGGCATAAAATTCCTGGGAATAAATCAAATATTTGATACATGGCATTAAAATCAATTTAGTGTTTGGAGAAAAAGAAAGTTGTAAACATACTCATACCATATGGAAAAACTCCAGATCAATAAAGATCTAACTGTGAAAGGAGAACAATAACCCTAATAGAAGAAAGCACAGTGAAATATCATATATGGCCAGATATAAGGCAAAGCTTTTTTACCTAAAATTATTCATCAGAAAAGAGAGAATTACCTTCTGTATAAGCCCTTAAGTTTTTTTTCTTTCCAAGTTATGGCCACTCTCTCAAAGCCGTTTGGAGAAGATACATTATCCTAAAATGATTTCAATTAATAAATACATGAGGAACCTCCATACTGTTTTCCACAGTGGCTGCACCAATTTACATTCCTACCAACATTGCATAAGGATTCACCAACAGTACGGAGGTTCCTCAAAAAATTAAAAATTGAACTATTATGTGATCTAGCAATTCCACTTCTGGGTATTTACCCAAAGAAAGCAAAAACACTAACTCAAAAAATACATGCACCCATTTTCACTGAAGCATTATTTACTATATTTCTATAGTATAATAATATCTCTATAAATATGGAAACAATCTAATTATCCATCAATGCATAAATAAATCGTGGTGGGGCTTCCCTGGTGGCGCAGTGGTTGAGCGTCCGCCTGCCGATGCAGGGGACACGGGTTCGTGCCCTGGCCCGGGAGGATCCCACATGCTGTGGAGCGGCTGGGCCCATGAGCCATGGCCACTGAGCCTGCGTGTCCGGAGCCTGTGCTCCACAACGGGAGGGGCCACAGCAGTGAGAGGCCCGCGTACTGAAAAAAAAAAAAAAAAAAAGAAAAGAAAAGAAATCGTGGTGTATACATACAATGGAATATTATTCAGCCATAAAAAAGAATGAAGTCTTGCCATTTGCAAAAACATGGATGGACCTCGAGGGCATTATGGGAAGTGAAATAAGTCAGAGAAAGAAAAATACTGTATAATCTCTCTTATATGTGGAATCTAAAACAAACAAACAAACGGGGACTTCCCCGGTGGCACGGTGGTTAAGAATCCGCCTGCCAACGCAGGGGACACTGGTCTAAGTCCTGGTCCGGGAAGATCCCACATGCCACGGAGGAACTAAGCCTGTGCGCCACAACTACTGAGCCTGTGCTCTAGAGCCCGCAAGCCACAACTACTAAGCCCGTATGCCACAGCTACTGAAGCCTGCGCGCCTAGAGCCTGTGCTCCACAGAGAGAAGCCACCGCAGTGAGAAGCCCACACACCTCAACGAAGAGTAGCCCCCGCTCGCCGCAACTAGAAAAAGCCCGCGTGCAGCAATGAAGACCCAATGCAGCCAAAAATAAATAAATAAATTTATAAACAAACAAACAAGCAAACGCAAACGAAAAAACAACCAAGCTTATAGAAACAGAAAACAGAACAGTTTCGTGGTTGCCAGAGACTGCCAGGGAGGGGTGGGCAGGTAGGAGAAATGAACAAACTGGTTTTGGTGGGTTTTTTAGTTTAAATAAATGGGTTTGTTTTTTAAATAAATCAAAGAATTTAGAAGTCATTAGCATAATCACAAATAAATACACAAGAATTAGAATAAACATTGTTTTATGAAATGTGAAAAGTGGAAACAGCAATATGCCTACATTAAAATATTATGTTATAAAATATGTGATTTTAAATTTGTGAGTTAGTAACTAAATAAAGGCAGTTAGCAGACATTTGACTATTTGCCTAAAACTTTAAATTTTGAACTTGGTCAAAAATCTTTTAAAATATTCTCATTGAGAAAATGGAGACTCCCCTTATCACTTTATGTTCCAGCAAAAATTGTAACGTTACTGCCTTGGGGTTTGAAAGGATTTCTTAAGGTTATGAAAACACAAACCATATGGGTTTTGACTGTCAAAATGAAATCATTCTATTTGGGGAAAGAACCGTATACAAATTTAACTGATGAGCAGCAAAGTGGAAGAAGGCACTTGCAGTATTTATACTGACATAGGATTGCTATATAAAGTATTTCAGAAACCCCCATACATTCACAAGAAAAAGACATATTTAAGATAGATAAAAGATATGAATCAGCAATTCACAGAGAGATAAACCTATAAGACGATGTCCAGCCTCACTAGCAAGGAGAGAAAGGCAAGTTAAGTCCATTCTCAACGTCTGCATCTTTATTCCTGTCCTGCCCCTACGGGGAGGGGGAAGGGTAAGCTGGGATGAAGTGAGAGAGTGGCATGGACTTATATATACTACCAAATGTAAAATAGATAGCTAGTGGGAAGCAGCCGCATAGCACAGGAAGATCAGCTCGGTGCTTTGTGACCACCTAGAGGGGTGGGATAGGGAGGGTGGGAGGGAGACACAAGAGGGAGGGGATATGGGGATATATGTATATGTATAGCTGATACAATTTGTTATAAAGCAGAAACTAACACACCATTGTAAAGCAATTATACTCCAATAAAGATGTTAAAAAATAAAAATTTGGGGGCTTCCTTGGTGGCACAGTGGTTAAGAATCTGCCTGCCGATGCAGGAGACACAGGTTCGAGCCCTAGTCTGGGAAGATCCCACATGCCACGGAGCAACTGGGCCCGTGAGCCACAATTACTGAGCCTGTGTGTCTGGAGCCTGTGCTCCGCAACAAGAGAGGCCACGATAGTGAGAGGCCCGCGCACCGCGATGAAGAGTGGCCCCCACTTGCCGCAACTGGAGAAAGCCCTCACACAGAAACGAAGACCCAACACAGCCATAAATAAATAAATAAATAAATAAATAATTTAAAACGAATATCTGCTTAAAAAAATTAAATTAAATTAAAATTAAAAAAAAATTTTAAAGCAAAAAACAACGTGAGACCACTTGACACCCACTGTATCGCCAACATTTGAAAGTCAAATAATTTCAAGTGTTAGTGACAATAAAGGAAAGTGAGAACGACCTTGCTCTGTTGGTGGGAGTGTAAACTGTTTATGATCCCTGAATCACTGATATTACAAAGTAGTTGTATGAAAAAAAAAAAACTAACACATAAACCAAGGCAGCATAGCACTGAGAGCAAGGTCTGGGTTGAGTGTGCCAAGTCTTGGAATTCCGAGTTCAGTCAAGGTCAGTCAGGGCTGGAGTATTAGGAACAGATTCATGGAAGAGGAGGCACTATTTTTTTTTTTTTAATTAAAGGGGGGACACCAGACGAGAGAGGATCTGGAAGGCTTCCTGAGTATTATAAGTGACAGTATTATAGAATGCTTGATAGAGAGCATCTAACCTAAGCCCATCATTTTACAGATGAGGAGTTTGAGGCCCAGAGAGGGTGTGTGACTTGTCTAAGGTCACACAGCATAATAAAAGCAGTTTTGAGACTTCCCTGGTGGTCCAGTGGTTAGGACCACTGCGCTTTCACTGCTGAACGCCTGGGTTTAATCCCTTATTGGGGAAATAAGATCCCACAAGCTGTGCAGGGCAACCAATAAATAAATAAAAGCAGTTTTAAGGCTTGACTGGCAGGAAGTTTCTGGATAAGTTGGAAAATGGAGAGAGGGAAATCAGCAAGAACTAGAAAGCAATGAGACAGATGTAGAATGGTAAAGTGAAAAGAAAAGAAAAACATCTCAAAGGGAGAACATACAATACTTGAAGGTAGATTCAAAGTAGTTTCCAGAAAAAAAGTTAATGATGCTGCTAAATTCCCCAGTGAAAATCCTCGCTAAATTACTGAGCACCTTTTCTACATGCCAAATGCTGTTCTAAGCATTCTACAAGATGTTAATTTATTTAAGCCTCACAACAACCTTATTAAGGTGGGCACCATTGTTATCATCATCCTTTTACAGAAAATGGTACCAAGACACAGAAAGGTTAAGTAACTTGCCCAAGGGCACACAGCTAAAATTTGACAGTCACGATTGAATTCCCAGCAATTTGGTTCTGGACTCCGCACTCTTTTTTTAATAAATTTATTTGTTTTATTTATTTATTTTTGGCTGCATTGGGTCTTCGTTGTAGTGAGTGGGCTTCTCATTGTTGTGGCTTCTCTTGTTGCAGAGCACGGGCTCTAGGCATGTGGGCTTCAGTAGTTGTGTCATGTGGGCTCAGTAGTTGTGGCTCGCTGGCTCCAGAGCACAGGCTCAGTAATTGTGGCACACGGGCTTAGTTGCTCCGCGGCATGTGGGATCTTCCCGGACCAGGGATCGAACCTGTGTCCCCTGCATTGGCAGGTGGATTCTCAACCACTGCGCCACCAGGGAAGCCCCAGGGAAGCCCTGGACTCCGCACTCTTAACCAGTACATGTGCTGCTCTTAGAAATGAGATGGTTCAGAGGAGATGCCAATTCCTGGGAAGAAGTGGATATTTTCCCTTAGATTAGATTCTGATATGATGCAAAGAACAGAGACTCTTGCACCGATACCAAAATAATTTCACTCTTCAACTTAATGCCACCCCCTCCTCCAAACACCAAGAAAAGCAAGAAACAAAGCACATGCAAAGGAAATTACCACTAGTAGACATGTGCCCCCTGCCCCCACCATCCACCCAAGACAGCATCATCACAGTTCTCCTTGGATGGTCCACTCAGGCCAACGAACAGATTGTCTGAAAGGACACATGAATTCTGGGCCCTTCCAGGCTGTTCATGCTTCATTTCAAGAACTTTGGATTTTACTGTTTTCACAAAACCGGAATGACTGAGTTAGAATAGCATCTGAAGGCTTATTTTTCCATTATGAGCTCTTGTTTTCTCAGCTATGATGTAGGTTGAAGGCAGTTATATATTCCTCAAGGCAGCCTATACCAGGCATAAACATTTTCACAAACAGTAAATTGCAAAAAAGACCCAAAAAAACCCGCAAGCAGCTTCCTCCACCATTTTGTGAGCAGATTATCAGAAAGTGGCTCTGCCTTCATTGCTCACATATTTTGCACAAACTGATAGGAGTAAAAGCCATCATGCTGTACTGAGACCAGGGAACGGGAATCAGCTGAGGAATTAGGGGTTTTCCCATTTCTCTCCCTAACGAGGGCAGACGTGTCAGGTTAAGGCTTGTTGAATTTGACATGACAACTTACTCAAGTTAAAATATCCAGAAATAAACATCATGAGTGAAAAAAGAAGCCACACGGATATTAAGAAATGAGATTTATTGCTTTGACATGGCAGTGATGTGGTCATGATAGGAAAGCCACTGTGGGTTCCCCTGGATGCAAAAGCCCAGGGACAGCAGAGCCCCCAGCTGAGAAACCTGTACACACACACACACCCCGGGGGGAGACCCAGGGCCTCCTGCTCTGAGAAGGAGAGATCCTGGGTAGGATGTGAGAAACTTGAACATTTCTTGCTTGGATGGCTGCAGCTGTTGGCTTCAGACCCTGGTCAGGAAGAGTCAGCCTGAGGAGAGAGAAGGATGGAGGAAAGCCATCAGGGGGATCCTCCTCGTCCCCAAAGGCCCTTTCCGGCCTGCAACACATCCTATAGAAGTTGATCTCTCCTTCTCTCCAAATCAACTCCAAGCACCCTTCCTCCAGCCCCCCACATCACTCCTCTCCCACGCAAAGCCATTCTCATGACCTAGAACTGGGTGTGTATTTGGGACCTCAACCAGGAGGATGTCCCACGGTGCCCAACACAGGCCTCCCCACCAAGGGCCTGAGGACCACTGTATGCGCTCCCCAGGCCACAGGTCGGTCCCGGCACCCCCACACATGCCCTCTCCAGATGCCCTGACATACCACCTGAGCAAGGTTTTCGGAAGTAGATGATGAGGACTAAGCCAACAATAATGCCCAGCACACCCAGGCCAAAGGCTACACCGCACAGCACGTTCTCCAGAAGATCGGACGGCAGCGCATTCTGGGGCACTAGAGCAAAAGGGGAGCCGGTCATCCCAGAGACCTGGTTGGGGAGCCCCAGGGGAATGACATGGGTGTCTGGGATGACAAGGGAGAAACTGAGGCATGGAAGATTGAGGTCAGCTCAGAGTGAGAACAGAATAAACAAGGGCCCAGTGGAGAAAGAAGTCCTCCTGTGGGTCTACCCCCTTCTGCCCCCCAAAGGAACTAGGCTACCATGGAGAAGTGTCTTACCCCAAAAGGCGATTGCTGTGTAGCTGTCAATCTCATGAGTCACGATGCAGGAGAAAAGATCAGAGGGTGCTGGTGTGAAGTTTAAGTAAGAAAAGGCCTGGAAGGTGAGTCCATCGACGGCTGAGACAAAAGTGGGCCTTGCTCCTTCCACAGGGGCCGAATGATGCCGCCAGTTCACAGTCAGTGTGGGTGGGAAGAGGTTACTGATGAAACAGACCAGTGTGTTGGGCTTGCCAAACTCCAGGGGCTTCAGAGTGAACACCTCAGCGGTGGGGAGCCCTGTGGGGGTACTGAGGTGAGAGAAAGAAGCGACTAACTTAGATGGGAGCCCTGTGTGTGGAAGGGATGTGGCATACGGAGGGGACACGAGACGGGGGGAGCTAGGGCTCTGAGGGAGGTCTTCGTCTAGGCAAGAACCAGACCTGGACCAGAGCCAGGCCACTCTGGACCCTCCACCCTGACTTCCTGCAGCACTTCCTGTCTGGACCTCACATCAGCAACTGATCACACGCTGTCTTCTCATTAAAATGCAGGCACATTTTAATTAGGACTTTGGGATGAACAGATACACACTACTATATATAAGATCGATAATCAACAGGGACCTACTGTATAGCACAGGGAAATCTACTTGATACTCACTAATAACCTATATGGGAGAAGAATCTGAGAAAGAATGGACATATGTATATGTATAACTGAATCACTTTGTTGTGCCCCTGAAACTAACACAACATTGTAAATCAACTATATTCTAATATAAAATAAAAGTTAAATTTAAGAAAATAAAGATAAATACCACCACCAAAAAAAAAAAAAAAGAACTAATCAGTAAAAAAAAAATTGAAAATACTAATTTTAACGGTAGTTTCAAGGAACTATATGTTTGGATATATTTGAAAGACATCCTGATCACTCCCATACTTTTTTAAAATTTACCTCATCATCCAATTAATGTCAACTCAGTTTTGATATGGTATTGTAGTTTAAATCTTGGCAAATGTACATTAAAAATACATTATGATTGCAAACTGTTATGTTTAGAATGGATGGACAATAAGGTCCTGCTGTGTGGCACGGGGAACTATATCCAATTTCCTGGGATAAAGGAATGTATGTATGTGTATGGCTGGCTCACTTTGCTGTGCTGCAGAGATTGGCACAGCATTGTGTATCAACTATACTTCAATAAAAAAACACATTATGATGCTCAAACAAATATGGTAGAATAATAAAATAAATAATCATTAACAGAGCTTGATTAACCCATGTAGTTAAGCCTAGTTTACCAAGGCAGTTAGTACCATTTCACTACCTCAGCTGGGGCTTTCTTCTACTATGATCCATCAGCATTTCCTAATAAAATCAAATTTTTTTGAAAAAAATAATAAAATAAAATAAAATGTAGACACATCATCAGATGCTTCTATTCTCCCCTCCATCTTGCTGAGCATCGTAACACAAGCCCTAATACTAAGTAGGCGTCAGTTGGTCTCTGTTGAATTCATTAAGTTCCATGGTTTTGAATGCCTACTACATCCCAGGGACTTTTCTTCTGCCCCACAACAAAAACAGAGTACAGATCATGGGTGGTAGAAAAATCAATATCCAAGGAGAGAACCAGAAAGCAGGAGAGATGGGGAGCTGGTGAGAAGGGGAGTAATTCAGTGTATCATGAGGTTAAGAGGGCAGCCCACCGCCCAAAAAAACCCCTGACCTCTAGACACTGGGATTTGCCTGTCAAGCTCTGGGCCAATTTCCTCGACGATCGCCCGGCAGAAGGCTTTGTCAAAGAAAATGTTGGAAGTATCTTGAGGCCTGTGAGCCCAGTCAGCAAATTCAGGCAGGCGAGGCACTCGGATATTCTGGGAAAAGTCGAAGGAGAAAAGCTGGTCCTCGTTGTAGGCTTCGGAGAGCCCCACGTTGGGACTCCAGTTCTGGCAGTACATTGTGTGCAGGAACGTGTGGTTTTGCAGCTCATCCCTCCACCCTGGAGTAGGAGCTGCAAAAGAGACAGAGTGGCGTCCAAGGAGGTGGGAGTCACCTCCTCTTTAGCTTAGAAAACAGCAAGGCCTGCTTCAGGTAGAGGGGGGAGAGGTGGGTTGCCTCCCAGTGGGAGCAGAAAAGAAATTACGGGATCTCGCTAAACTTACCCAGCGCATAAAAAGGCCAACTGTCTAAAGTTGTAACAAGTAATTCAGAATCACAATGTTGATTGTATCTTTGTGCCTAAAGGCACCCAGCCAAAGAGGTAAGTGGCGGCTGAAATCTAACCTGCATTCTGCTCAACAAGCCATGCATCCTGGCATAGGGTTACATTCTCCCAAAGGTCTCCACCTTTGCCTGATCCCCGGGAGGCCATCCTATTGACTTGTGAAGGGCCTGGATGGGTTCCCAGTCTTCACGTGGATATGTGAAGGAATGGTGGTGGCCTCCCTAAGCCATAGATGGCACCGCCCCATCCCATCCCCAGACACACATGGCAGACTGAAAAACCACTCTCCAGGCTTCTTTTCAGCCACTTTGTTGGCACCACGCCTCTCTGAAAATACCTTCCCCTCCCTCAACCCTGCAGACCTTGCAAAGATAGGACTGGGGGAATGGCACCATAGCTGCAGGAAATAATCTCTAATTATTTGAAGCTCCTGGCAGGAATCTCCCCAGCCAGGAGGAAATCTTCTACTCAAAACCCAATACCCAGAATGATTGAGTAAGAGGGGTCTTCCAGATTCTTCTTCCATTCTGCCCCATCTTTTTCAAAGAAGGAACTAAGGACCAATAAAGTTAAGAGATTTTTCAAGAATCATAAGGTGAATTGATGACAGAGTGCAGAGTAGACTCCTAAGTAGGAACAGTGGAAATAACATTTGTTTTGCTCAAATCCCAGCTCTACCACTTTCCAATGGGGTGAACTTCCACAAGTTACTTAAACTCTGAGTCTCATTTCCTTCATCTGGAAAGTGGATATAATAATCTCTGCTTCAAGAGATTGTCTTCAATGAAACCTACATTCATTCAATGAAACCTACATCCGGCATTGTTTGCCATCCATCCATAGTATAGCTCTCTTTCCCAATTCTGCTATCGTTTCCACTCTCTCATAATACTTTCACCACTTACAAAGCACTTTCACCGCTTTCAAATGCCCCGGCTCCCTAGGTTCTATCCCAGTCAGGATGGAAGTAAAGGGGAGGTACTGCCATACCTTCAGGGGCAGTCCAGGACTGGGGCAGCAGCCACAGAAGGGGTAGCAGCCGTAGCAGCGCAGCTCTCTGGCTCAGCTCATGATCCATATCTTCACACCTCGCAGTGCGCTTGGAGCTACCAGACGGCTGACCCAGGTCCCCAGATTCCTTCCCAGATCATGTTTCTCCAGCTCACTTCCCATAACTGCCCTTGTCATTCAGGCTAAGCCAATCACAGAAAGTGTAGGGTTTGACGTCATCGGTCGCTGGGGAGAGACCAGTAGCGAGCAACCTTCTTAGGACTTGGCTCTTTTACCAGGCCAGCCTAGGGGCTGTAGATGGGTTGGGGAGGCAGTGGAGGAATGTCTGCCACCTGGTGGGGATCCCTCTTTAGTATCTGGCAGTCAGCCTCAGCCTGTAACCCCACCAAGGGACTCTTCTGAGCAGCACCACCCTGTGGCCGAATAATAAACTGGGGAAGTTCATCTTCCCATGGTAACCCCCCAGGGCTCTTCAGACCCTGTCTTCTACCTCCCAAGCCCCCTCCTCTTTCTCACAAAATTTATTCTCCTTCAGGCTTTAGCTCTCTTCCTTCTGCAGAAATAGACTGAAAATGTAACAAGCGTTAGGTCCAGGGCTAGAAATACCAAGATGAATAAGGCATATTCCTGCTTTCAAAGAGTTTAGAGTCTAAGTTGGGGGGAGTGGGGGTGGTCACTGAATAAATAATTACATACAATGTAACATATTCAAATAAGACCATGTCAAGTGTGTTTTGGAAGTAGTAATTTCATGAGGATGGAGAAATAGGTGGGATGTAATCAGGAAGGCTACTAAGAGTCTTGAAGGAAAAACAGTTAGACCAGCAGAATGGGAGAGAAGAGAAAAGCCTTCCAGGGCAAGGGGTAGGCAAATGGGTGAAGGTCAAAGGCATTCAGAGCTCCTTTCTTTGCAGACCTCTGTATAGTTGGGCATGAACGTTTGGAGGGTGCTCACGTTTCCCTGTTTGGTAACGGGCAGGGGGTGGGGGTGGGGTGTCAAGATGAGCTAGGAAAAAAATTTTTTTTGAGGAATTACTCACTTTTTATTTATTTTTTAAATTTTCATTGGGGTATAGTTGATTTAAGATGAGCTAGAAATTTAGGCAAGAGCCAGATCACATAGGCTCTGTTATGCCACAAGGAGGGTGTTTTTGTTTTTTGTTTTTTGGGTTTTTTTTTTGCCAATCCAGGTGGCATGCGAGATCTTAGTTTCCTGACCAGGGATGGAACCCGTGCCCCCTGCAGTGAAAGTGCAGAGTCTTAACCACTGGACCGCCAGGGAAGTTCCAAGGAGGGTGTTTTTTATTTTACAGATGATAGAGACTTTAAACCGAAGGGTGACACAATCATTTTTAACATTTTAGAAAAATCGTTCTGATGCTTTCAATAATGGACTGGAGCTTGAAAAGAACTGAGACCAAACTGCTGGTCAAGAGTCCACACATAGACTTTGTGATGTATATGACATCAAAATTAAAAGTTGCACACACACATACACACACACTGCCCTCTGGTAGCAGCATAGCAATACTTTAGGTGAGACATGGTAAGAGCCTGAATTAAGTCTTGAACAGAGGAGATGGAGGGAATCAAATATTGATGTAATTAGGAAGTTGAATCTAAAGCGCTTGGCTGATAATTAGATGTGGAGGGGTCAAGGAGAGGTAACACCAAGGTCTCCAGCCTAGGTGGCTGATCAATGATGGACTGAGTTGAAATAGAAAAGAAAATCATAGAAGCAGAGAATTAAGTTCGGTTTTGTGTTGAATTTGAGGTGCCAGGGTAACCAGGAGGCATGAAGTAGATGGGTATGGATCTCAGGTGTGGGCTGAAGAACCTTAATTTGGGAGTCATCTGCACAAATGCTGAAGCAGAGGCAGTGGACAAGATCACCCATGTAGACTGTGCAGAGGGAGGGGGAACTGACACAAGGACACAGGTCGGATTGGGTTCAAACCCCAACCTCATACCAGTTATTCAGTATCATCCAGGATCCAGTCAGGAAGGTATGATCATTCTAGGTATTTCAGACTGAGGGGACTGAATATAGAGATTGGTTACAATGGTATTTTTTAAAAGGCAAGACACGCAAGAGGGAAAAAGAGAGAGAGTGGAGGTGCAAATAGGAAAGAGGAAAACCTGGATATCAGAAGCAGCTCTCGCCCCTGAGCTGGAATTCATGTCTACACCTGCTGTTGTCCTGGAGGAGACACCACCACAGTCACTTCTGGATCTACCAAAAAGGCGCCATCTCCATCAAAGCTGGATCACTGAGAAGGTATTTCCTCTGCCCAGGAAGCTGGAGTCCAGAATCACCCATTCTTGCTGCTGGTACCAGGAGCTGCCACTCTCTTAGAAACTAAAGCAGGAAGCTTCTTGGTTTCTCCTGCCATCTGATCTGCCCCCCCTACCTCCTACTGAGAGAATCTAACAGGAAGACAACCGTCCAGGAAGGCTGGAAAATACACAGCCAAGCAGTCCAGAACACAGTATAGGAGGCTGGGCTTGGCACTGATGCTAGATAGTAAGCAGGTCACTGAAATACACTAATTTGTAAGAATCTGGTGGCACTAGGAGCATCCAGAGAGCTAAGAGAAGAATTAAGAAGAAGCAGATGTAGAGAAATAGAGGTGTTCCATGAAGAAGGGCAAGGTCAGCATTATCAAATGCTACTCAGAAGTCAAGGGAGGACGGGAAAGTGTCCTTAGATTTGGTAATTATGAGATGGGTGACAAATGTGTTGAAAGCAGTTTCAGCGCTGGAGTGGGAGTGGACTCCAGATTGTGGTGGGCTGAGAAGTAAGTGGGAGGTGAGGAAGAAACTGTCAGTGTATATGCTGCAAGTTTGATAGAGAAGAAAAAGAAAGACAGAAGGGGTGGGGGAAGAGACAGTGAGAAAGATCTAATGTGGCAATTAAGTAATCTTAGAAATCAATCTATGTGAATATGGTCCTTTCAAAATCCATGCTCCCTTTTGAGAAACAAATGACAGCAGCCATAACAGCCCCAAACAAAAACACCCCCATGACCTCCTGCATATTCTGAAAAGGGTACATATGTGTGTGTGAGTGTGTGTATGTGTGGTGGGGGTGGGCAGAGTGCCAGGGTTGGGCTGGGCTTGGAAATCATTGTGTTACACTCCAAAAAAAAAAAAAGTAGAACATTTTCCTAATGGCTCATCCTTTGTGGATTAATCCGTCAGTAGCTCCTGCGGTGGGGAAGATGCAGCCCCTTAGGAAAGTATTGATAGAAAGGAGGTCTATTGACATCACCAGAACTGCTGGTGGAGATAGATGACACACAGCCACCTGGAGTTCTAAACCAGTGGTGAGCAAATATTTTCTGTAAAAGACCCGATAGCAAATCTTTGTTCCTTGGAGTTTTGTTCTTAACCTTTTTACTAAGGAACACTGAAACTTAAATTTCATATAATTTTCATGAGTCACAAAATAGAATTCTTTTGCTTTTTTTTTTTCAACCATTTACACATGTAAAAACCGTTCTGAGTTCTTGGGCCATATAAAAATATATGGGCTGACTTTTGCTCAGAAACCACTGTTTGCTGAACATTGTTCTATGTGTGGTCAGAAATGGGATGGGGGACCCAAAATAAACCCACCCTCCAAAGAGCCCCATTCCTTTTTGGGGGTGGCAGTTGGTTAATGAATGTATCATGTCCCAGATACAACACTGTTTGGAAGGATGTCTGGGGAAGGAGGGGGCACAGGAGGAAGAGGAATGGTGGGAGGGCTAGGAAGAGTCAGAGCAGACCCTGCAACTACTCTGGGTGGAAGGAATGAGGCAAAGGGGGTCCAAGTTCTCCACCGAGAGTACAGTGTAGACAAGTCCAGCATGCGGAGAAATATAACTACCCATCATCAAGACGAAGGCAAGGTTGTGGTTAACTCCTTTCTCTCCCAGAACAAATGCGAACCAGTTCAAACATTTATAACTACCCTTCCCTCTATGTAATCCTCTTCCTGTCAGGACCCTGCAACAACCTCCATTAATACATATCTCAAAAACAGTCTCTCATCAGTTTGGGGAAGTGGGAATTGTGGTCAAGAGAAGGGCAAGGCACCAGTTCTGCATGCCAGTAACTCAGTGTCTTTGGTCATGGGACGTGAATGCCTCTGAAAATAAAGGCATCACACCTGTAAACCCAGTAGGTCACAGCTTTCTAACACTCAGCTCTCCATCCCTTCCTAGTCCTGCCCCATTTTCTTTCTCTTGACAGAGCCAAGTTTCCTGAAAAAGCCACGAGCAACCATCTCTCTACTTTCATACTTTCTATATAATCCTTAACACTCAACAGTGAAGTGGTTCAACATCTTTGTGTTGCTAAATCAAATGGACTCTTTGCAGTCTTGGCAACATTTGACACTGTTGGCCATGCCCTCCTTCCTAAAACAGTCTATTTTTTTTTTTTGGCATCCCTGACAGCACTCTCTCCTAGTTTTTCCTGCCACTTCTCTGGCGTCTTGTCACCTTCATGGACTCCTTTTTTTCAGCTACCCCTTAAGTGTTGGTATCCCTGGAGTTTTGCCCTCATCCTCTTTTCTTCTTATACTATACCCCTGCTCTCAATGGCATCTACTCTCACTTGTCTTCCGTTACCATCTATTTGCCGACGTTTTCCAAATTTCCCCCTTCAGCTCAGATCTGGCTCTGATTCCACACCATCCATACACCCAACCGCCTTTAGGTACCTCCACTTGGATGCTGTACAACAGCAGTTCTCAAACTGTACTCTCCACAAAATAGGGTCCCTCAAGAAATTGTTTAAAATGTAAATTCGATAGTAGCAATTTTTCATTTTTAAATTTATTTCAACACAGATGTAATAAAACACCAAACATGTTTACACAGTAATTTTTATTATGTAATAATGTATTATGTTTAATAAGGCTTTTCTGGTTGTAAGCAACAGAAACCAACTCTAGCTAACTTAACTTTTAAAGGGGCGATTTATTGGACGGATACTGAGCTAGCTCAGAAAATCAAATGATGGGTGGAATCAGCTAGGCTCAGGAAGAGGAGTCACAAGGTCCTTAGCAGCAAGGGTTGAGTTGCCATTAATATGCCGCACCTTCAAAGTCCTCCAGCCTCTATCTTTCAAATTTCACGTTGCTGAGAGGGACAATCTGACGGGCTCAGCTTGTATCAGGTGTGGACCTCCGGATCAATTAGTGATGGCCAGGCACAATATCACCTCTGTGTCTTAGAGCTATTCCCAGAGAAGCGAGAATTACCACAAACCAACCACCTCAGTATAATTATCTTAAACATACGGCATCCCAGACAATTGCATTAGATCATCTGAGGCATAAACGTGAGGTTAAGTCTATGCATTAACACTCAGAAAGCATCTCCCAATTAACTGCCCGAGTGATATATGTTATCTACTTAACCTCTGGTCTGTCACAAGTCTTGCCACAAATTCAAAATATACTTATGACCTCAGTGTTGATTAATTATATAATTATAACATTTACATTCCACTAACTGATTTCCTTTGGATCTATGACTAAGTTTAATTTTTCTTTTTTATTATGGAAAATTTCAAACATACACAAAAGAATCTAGTAAGCCTCCACGTACTCTTGTTTAAATTTCAACAATTTTCAACATTCTAAAAGTCTTCCATTCTTGTTTCATCTATTCTCCTGTTCCACACACTTTTTCTTTTTTTCTGGAGTATTTAAACAAATTCTATCATTATATTTCACCAGGAAACATTTCTACGGGTATCTATAATGACTTTTTCCTTAACGTAACTACCATCCTATCACCACAAGCAACAAAATTAAAAATGATTGCTTAACTTCCTTTAACCCAATCTGTGTTCATTTTCCCCCAACTATCTCAAAAATGTCTAAGGGAAAGTTTTAAATGAAAAGCAGTCTTGTGGTTTTCAAACTGTACCTTCATATTTTAAAATTTAGTGAGTTTTCTATTTTACATGATGTCTCATAAACCTCTGTTGAATGTTCAATAATGAATTTTTAGGCAAATTAAGTTCAGGAATTACAACACTGAATGTAGAGCTCTATCTCAAAATTTACAAAGCTAAACTAAACCTTCCCTACCCAGCATGTTTAAGCTCCCGTATTCAAGACCTCAGTGTGTAAGTTGACTGTCCACCCAATCAGATGAGTCACAAATACGGCAGTCAGCCTTGACAACCTTGACCTTCATCTTCCTCAAACCTTCTCAACCAACTGTTCACCAAGTCCTATCAATCCTACCTCTTCCATATCTCTTTAGTCTGTCCTCCATTGCCACTAGTTCAGGCCCTCATTGGTTTGCTTGTCTTTTTCCTGGATCACTGCAATTTTCTTAGAACAGATCTTTCTCCAATCTTATTCTTATTTTCCAGTGTTGCCGCAGGGATCTTTTTATTAGGCACATTTGATCACATCATACTTTTGCAAGAAAGCCTTCAATGGCTCTCTATAATCTGCTTTCCTTGGCATGATCCTTAATGACCTGGATCTACTTAACCTATCTCTATACATCCTTTGAGACGAAATCTCACCTCCCTCAAGGAGCCTTGGAACCCAGAGTGGAGATGAGTGACTTCTTCAGTATGCTTCCACAGCACTGGCCTGTCCTTACCATCATTTGTACTGTATTATGCTCTTCTGTTTATGTCCGCTTCGGTCACCTCACTTCCACTGCAAGGTCTCAAGGATCTCTTCCTGTTTTTTTTCCATTTTCAGCATCTACCAAGAAGGCCCACCAGCAAGTGACTGACTACTCATTGGATGAATAAATGGGCTGTTGGTTACTGAAGGTGTTGAAGCTGGGCCTAGAAGAGCCTTCAAGCATTAGATGAATGTTAGGTCATTCCTTCTAACATGGATATTTCAACAGTAAATCTGGGGTTCCCTGGTGGTGCAGTGGTTAGGAATCCCCCTGCCAATGCAGGGGACACAGGTTTGGGCCCCAGTCTGGGAGGATTCCACATCCCTGCCACAGAACAACTAAGTTCATGTGCCACAACTCCTGAGCCTGTGCTCTAGAGCCCACGAGCCACAACTACTGAACCCTCGTGCCACAACTACTGAAGCCCGCGCGCCTAGAGCCCATGCTCTGCAATAAGAGAAACCACCGCAATGAGAAGCCCGCGCACCGCAACAAAGAGTAGCCCCCGCTCACCGCAACTAGAGAAAGCCCGCGCGCAGCAACAAAGACCCAACACAGCCAAAAAAAAAAAAAAAACAAACCAGTAAATCTTACCAGGCGTGTCTGTGGGCCACTCTACAGACAATCTTCACTCCCACTGCCTTCCTTGTGCACCCCACTCCTCTTCCCATTTTCTTCCTCCTCCCTGCCACAGCCTAATTCAGAGAGTAAAACTGGCCATCCAGCTCCCACCTTTACCCTCATTCCCAGCTCAGTGATCTCTTCACATCCATATTCGTTGTTCCCTTTTAGCTGTATTATTTGAATACAGCAATCCTGTCAACTACACTACAAGGTTGGAATTTATTATTGCCATTATATAAACAAGAAATCTGTGGCTCAACAAGGTTCATTCATTTATTAATTTAGCAAATATTTACTGATTACCCTCTGTGTACCTGGTAGTATGCTGGGCACCAGACACCTACATGACCAAACTTATAGTCTAATGAAAACAGAGGCATTAAACAAGTAATCATACAAACCTACAAAAACAAATTGTAAAAGGTACTGTGAAGGAAAAGAACTGAGATCCATAAGAGACACTAAGTGAAACCTAGTGATATTGAGATGGGATCTGAAGGGTGAGTAGGAGTTAGCCAGGCAGAGGGGGAAGAAGAAGAAGGCCCTGAGGCAGGCTCCTTCAGGGAGGTGAAGACCTGTGAGGCTGGCATATTATTAGTGAATAAGAGAGCACAGACAGCAGATGAGGCCAGAGGCAGGAAGAAGCAAGACCACGTGCGACCTCGTGGTCCACAGCGAGGTCTGCATTCTCCTCTAAGTGTGATTAATTCTAATGCTATGACTTTATTCCTTTTCATTCCATGGGTGAATGTGTGCTGTGATTCCTACCTGACCTACCTCCAGTCTCTCCAGAGCCAATCCATGGTGCACACTGGTGCCAAGTAACTTCCTATAAAGGTAGCTCTTCCTTCCCCTCTCAAAACTTAAACAGCTCCCCACTTTCTACGAGATTCAGTCTGAATTACTTGGCCTGGGTTTTTCAGGTTCCCCATATTCTGAGTTCTATCCCCAGACTACAAAACTGCTCTCCAATATCAGTAATGATCCCCAATCACCAACCTAGTGAGATTTCCCCTTTCTTCATTCTCTCACACCCTCTGCAGGATCTTGTCTCTTCATTCAATCAGAACAGGGGTTTGGGGGAATTCCCTGGTGGTCCAGTGGTTAGGGCTCCGCGCGTTCACTGCCGTGACCCGGGTTCAATCCCTGGACAGGGAACTAAGATCCCGCAAGCCGCATGGCGTGGCAAAAAAAAAAAAGAAAAAAAAGAACAGGGGTTCTTAACCTACAGTCCACATGCCATAAAATTCAGGGGTCCATGAACTTGGATGGAACAAAAAGAGTCACCTTTATTTTTAAGAACATCTAATTAACTGAAACTTCATTTTATGAATGTAGAAAACAAGTCTTTGTGGTAGTAGCAGCACCTGTAATGTCATCAATAGAAATCACCATCAATGAATATTTTCATATCATAGACATCTCAAAATACCTCTACAACTATGAGTTTAGACCTGCAATAAATCATTTTATTTATTGTATTAGTATCCTATTAATAAGGGAACACATTATTACGAGATCATCACACATTTCTTTAAATATTTTGATAACTGTGTATTTTATTTATGCATTTACAAATATTATTGTCAGACAAGGTCCAAAGGCTCCACCAAACTGCCGAAGAAGTCCATGGCACAAATAAGCTTAAAAACTCCTGATTAGGGCTTCCCTGGTGGCGCAGTGGTTGAGAGTCCGCCTGCCGATGAAGGGGACACGGGTTTGTGCCCTGGTCTGGGAGGATCCTCCATGCCGCGGAGCGGCTGGGCCCGTGAGCCATGGCCGCTGAGCCTGCGCGTCCGGAGCCTGTGCTCCACAGGGAGAGGCCACAGCAGTGAGAGGCCCGTGTACAGAAAAAAGAAAAAACAAAAACAAAAAAACTCCTGGTTAGTCATTCATTCAATAAACATGAAATCCTCAGTGCAGCCCTCTCTTGTTCTGGCTTCCTCATATTATGTTCTGCTTTTACTTGTTTGATGCTCTTACACTGGTTTCTCTTCCTATTCTTTCTGTGTGAGGATGCAACCCAGAGCGTGATCTTTAACCCACAACTAAATTGTTCCATACTTCCTTCCTTATAAATCTCACCTACTTACCTGCATGACTGATTCAAACTACACCTCAAAGGTGACTCCCAAATCTACCTCTACTAATCTTTTTTTCCTCGAACTTCAATCTTTGATTTTAAAATACCTGCTGTGCCTAACAACCAGAATAACATACCACCCAGAAACAGACTGCCTGGGTTCAGATCCCAGCTCTGGACACTTATTAAACATGTAACTGTGAGTAAATTATTTAACATCTCTTGCTTCAGTCGCTTCATTTGAAAAATGGGAGTGATAACAATAGTATCTACTTTATAGGGTTATAAACATTAGAAGAGTTCCTACATATAAAGCAATTATAATAGGGCCTGAGACATTTCAAAAACTCAATGAATTTTAGCTATCACCAGTCTCACCTCCTTCCAACACGTGGCATTTTTATTTGGTGTTTATTAACAGGTATAGTGATAGCCACTGGGGATATGAAGATAGAATTCCTATCTAATGACATAATTCCAATCAAGCCATAGCTCAAAAGATTTCAGTGGCTCTCCACTAGGTCCAAACTTAACAGCACTGGAAATCATCATACTGCCTCAAATAAATGTAACTTCCAATCTCCTCCAGCTCTCCTTCTTGTAGCTTATATTTTATTCGGGCCAGACTGGACTGCAATGCTCTGTGAAAATGACCTGCTCTGTTCTGTCTTTCCTCACACCATCCCAGTGTCTCAAATGTTTATCTGACAACAATAACTTTGTCTATGATTATTTCCCCAATACTACGCATGGAGCCCCCCCTCCAAACACATACATTACAATCTTACCTAAGTCACATACTTATGTAAACATCAACTTCCTTCAACATTTGCTCACTTTGTGAGCACCTCATATTGGCCAGGTCCTGAGCCAGGAGCTGGGGGCATTTAAAATAAAAACAAAACAAAACAAAACAAAACAACATGGCCCTGTTCTCAAGATCAAAGTCTAGTAAGGGAGAGAAACATGTGGCATCACATATATGCCATTCACTGTGAAAGGTGCAATCATAAGAGAAAGGGACACCAAGGGATGAGCAGTCAACTCAATTTGGAAGGCAAGGGTAGGCTTTTCAGATGATGGTATTTGGGCTTAGATGGACTGGAGAAAAGCGTATTTCATGTAGTGAGAGCAGTATGTGTGAAATACAGTGTAAAACAAAATGGTGTATCTGGGGAACAGTTCAATACGGCTGGAATATAGGGCCCAAGAGGAAGTGGCTAGACATGACACTGGAGAGCTGGGCAGACCTTTCTGGCAAGCACAAGAATTTGGACTTTATCACACAAGCAATAAGGAATTAATACGGGGCTTAAACAGTAGCATATGGCTGGAGTTGTATTTTGGAAAGCTCATTCCTGGCAGTATTGTGGCAGAGGCAGAGAGAAAAATCTAGAGCAGCACTGTTCGAGAGAACTTTCTTCAATGATGGAAATGTTCTATAATTTGTGCTATCCAATATGATGGCCACTAGCCACACATGGCTAATGAGAACTTAAAATGAGGCTAGGGCATCTGAGGAACTAAATTTAAAACAGTATTTAATGTTAATTTAAACAGCCACTTGTGCCTACCATAGTGAACAGTGCAGCTTTAGAAATAAGGAAATCAGTTAGGAAGCTGTTGATACAGCTCAGGTGATAGGACTAGGACAGAGTGTAAGTCAATGGCTGTATTAGAGGCACAATATAAGCCTAGGAGATATAATGTTGTGAGAAAAAGAAATCAAGAATGGCTCCCAGATTCCAGGCTTTTTGATTGAATAGCTGCCATCAACCTGGATAATACAGACAGAGCAGGTCTAGGGTACATACAGGTTGTATCAATTTTGAAAATGTTGAAGTGTCTGAGGATTATCCAAGTGGTACAATTCAGTAGTGAGTTTCGCTCAGGAGTCCTCTGAACTAAAAATACAGATCTGAGAGGCTCTGAGCCACTGAGATTACTTAGAGACGATGAACAGAACTAGAAGCAAACTGAGGCAAAATCCTGGCAAACATCAACAGGGCCGAAGAAGAAGAGTCCACAAAGGAGACCAGAGGAACAGCTGGACAAGTAGGAAAAGAAGCAAGAAGCAAGTGAGAAGTAGTCACAGAAATAAAGGGTGTAGAGAATTTCAGGAAGGAAGCGTGATCAAATGTCAAATACTTGAGAGGTCAAATAAGGTGAGAACTGAAAACTGCTTCCTGACTTTGCCAATTAGGAGGTTCCTGGTGACATCTGCCAGGACAGTTTCAGTAGTGGAAGAAATGAGCTAGAGTGGGGAATGAGGCAGAGAGAGGAAAATTAAGATGACAATTTCAGGTCTTGACTGTGCAGGGGAACTGTTAGATAAGTGAGTCCACAAGGGAATACAATATTGATAAGGTTACTGCCTTTCTTTTCTTCTTTTTAGGCTGGGAAACCCATATTAAGGGATGTTAAAAATGCTAATTGGTAGAAAATGGAGGAGAGCTTCAGAGTAACAGATAAGACTGACCAGGTCAAAAGGAAAATACATTTCTTTAATCAGAAGAGAGGACTTCGAATACAATGGTGGTAAAGGAACACAGACACTGCCCAGTTTACAGGTGGGAGATGGAAAGCGAACTCTCGCTCAAGCTGGCCTTCCTGTTCTGTTCTGCGGGTGGGGAGTGGGGGGGGGGCTATGAACTAGAGTGAAAATTTGAACCACATTCTGAGGGTCAAGGGAGGGATTACTGCCCATGAACAAGTAAAAGGTCGCCTTTAGGTGGCAACCATCCCTAGATTAGATTTTTATGGGTTTTATTCAAGATGAGCAGAGGGTAAAGCCTTAGAAAAAGCCTAAGTGTTTTAACTTAAATGGTCGAGACGAGCCCAGTAAAGAAGTAAAAGTGATCAAAAGGCTGTCAAGTTTTGCAGCAGGCAAAGGAGTCCAGGCTCCGGCAGGTCTCAATAAAGTAAGGAACTCCAGGTAGACTCAGGGGAAATGAGAGGTTAGAAAGCGGCCTAAGACAAAGAGACCGAACAAAACGCCCACACCAACCGCCCGCACCTCCTCTCCCCGCCGCAAGCACGATGAGGGCGGTGACAACACCCCCGTCGTGGAACCACACTACAGCCGGGGAGAGACCCCACGCTGCAAACCCTCACAACTCCAGGTCCAGGCCCCATTCTCCTCCACTGACAACAGCACGGCGGCGCGCATTCCCACTGAACTCCGGCTCGGGCGTCCCAAGCCGCACCCTCCACCTGCGGAAAAGGAACCGAGGCAGGGCTCCCCACGGCTGCCCCGCGAGGCCGCCCGCAGTGGGGGAAGGCCTGGTAAGGCGGGAGGGCGGCGCGCCGCGCCCGCTTCCGCCCCACCCACTGCGCGCGCTCCGAGCCCCGCCGCGGGAGTTACGGAACCCGCCCTCACGCCTGCGCACTGCTCTCCCCGCGGCCTCCCGCTTTCCTTTCCCCTCCCCCAAAGAGGTCGCACCCATGCGCCTGCGCTGTGCACGTTCCCGGGCTGCGGCAGCCATGCTGAACCCGTACGGAGAGGCGAGTGGGGGGGATAGGGTCGACGATAGCGGGATGGGAAGCCGGGGATATGCAGAAGCAGCGGCATTAGAGTGCCCTGGGTCTGTGGAGAAATGCCTGGGCCATGCGGCCCCCTTGGCCCCCTGAGCGACCCCTAAGAACCTACGGAAAACTGGCCCCCGTGGCGGGGGGAGGGGGCGGCTGGCACGTGACCCGGGTCAGCCAATCTGGATGTTGCTGACGTGGCCGCGCGGCCCCGATGCTCTCCCCACCCCCCAGCTCAGTCGGGAAGGGAGGGGCTGGGGGCTACGCCCCCTCCCCCAAAGCAACCTCAGTTTCCGGGGGGGTGACACCCCGGATTACATCCTCCCCCCGCACCAAGACAAGGGGAACATTGGAGCCCCCCTGGAAGGTTCCAGGATCCAGGTGAGAAGGGGCCTTTGGCGGGCGGGGGCGTTGTCAGTCATTTAAGTGCCTAACCAATGGTGGGGAGTCCGGGAGGGAGATTCTTGGGGTGCAGAGAAGAATCCTGAGGGTGGGAAGATTTGTCCTTCAAACAGTTTACAGCCAATGGGAATGTGTAGGGGGGCGAACAGGAGAGGGCCCCTCGGGTGGGGGAGGGGAATGGCCAACCTCTGTCTCAATACCAATTGGAGGGCAAAGGGGCGTGGGGGCGGTGTTCCCCCCCATTCCATTCGTCCCCTGGGGGTACAGGAGCTTGGAGCCAGGTGAGAAGGGATCCTTTTGGCGTTCGGAGGGTGGGGTGACCTAGTGGGCTGAGGAGTGGGAGTGGTGACTGTAGTTCTTACTCGTAGATGGGAATGCTGAGAGTTGGCAACCCGGGTTGTAAACTGAGATTGTTCCCAGGCGCCCACTCCTTTTCTCCGCAGAGACTAAGGAGCATTTCTGTGCTTCCTTTGTGTCAGCGGTAGGAAACTGGCAGTCACCACATGGCACGGTGGAGGTTACGCTTCGAGTCGCTTATCGAATTTGTGTGCATTCACGTGGACATGGCCTAAGGAGCCTTCCGAACAAACCTTCTTTGCCGCGGCGGGGGTCTTAGCTGAGCATGTGTCTACCCCAGGCTGGGGAGGGCTTGCAGGCTGGAAGCTTGAGGTCCTCTTGGGAGCAGAAACCGGCCCAACTGGCGTCTTGGGAGGGGTTGGAAATCGTGGCCTGAGACAGGAGAGAGTGAGTCTCAGGACCTGGAACGATTTCACAGCTCCCAAGGTTTCGGGTTTCTCCTGGGTGGCGTCTTTTGCCTCCTTCATCCCCTCCCCCATTCCTGAACAGTTCTCTTCTTGTGTATTGCGGGGGAGGGAACGGAAAGGAGGGAAGAGTTACTTTTCCAAATTACTGAGTAGCAGTAGCCTCCCCTGTGACTCATGTAGGGGAAGGGAGAACTGGGAGGGAGCGGAGAGCAGTGATTTTCCGGAATGCAGGGAAATAAGCCAGAGTACTGTCTGGCTGCCCTTTCCCTTTCTAATAGGGCCCTGTATTCTCTCGACCTCCTAAATTTTCTTCCCTGGCCGGCCCCCTGATGGGCCTGTGTGCAGACTTGCAAGGCCCCGGGTGGAGAAAGGCAGATTGGGGAGGCTGGGCCATTAGGGGGAGGGGAATGGGGGAGGGGAGAAGGCCTCTGCAAAGTTGCTGTGTCATTGCTCTCTTTGCTGCAGCCACCCGGGCGGGCCCGCTTGTACTTTTGGGGCCGAGGTCTGATCGGAGGTGGGTGGGGGGGAGGAGAGAGACTGCTTTCCCGGTGCGCACTCCCCCCCCCCCCGCAGGGTTTGCCGGACTCGGGTGGTCGAGAATTGATGGCCAGTAAGCGAGGTTAGGGTTCCAGGGCCGCTACGGTGGGAGGGTGACCCAGTTGGAGTTCAAGGACCTAGGCCCTCACGAAGCCCTGGGTTTGGGGGGGGGCTCTTATATTCCTTAACTTACATTAATTTTCTATTCAGACATGCATAGTCTGTTTTCTTCCTTGGTAGCCAGAAGAGGGGACGTGGAGGAGGGGAAGGCCCCCCACTAAAGCCCAGGTGAGGGAAATTCTTTCACTCTCTGGTAAGGGGGCGGGGGAGCCCCAGAGATGGCTTTAGAGATCTTGACCTTGTGCTTTGGCTCTATTCACACGTAGTCTGTAACCCTATTCAGATTACTGTACTAGATTGTGGGAAAGATGTAAGTTGAGTGGGTTGGGGGGAGGGGGCGAAATTGAGTTCCCAAAATGGCTCCTGCCCCTCCTCGGAGGCGGACGGCCCGGGGGGAGGGGGGAGGGGAGAGAAGGAGGGGGAGGGCTAGTCTGAGCCGCAGCCGTCGCCTCCTCCGCTCGCCCTCCTCCCTGGCGCTGACCGATGGACCAGCCGCTCCGTGGGGAGGACTCCGAACCCTGGTGGGGGGGATGGGGGGGCCCTTCCGCCCCGCGACGCCAGGACCCTTAGAGGGTGTGGGCCTGCCTTCGGGGTGGGGGGAGGGCGGGGAGCGTGGGGAAAGGTCTGAGCTCGCCAGAGGGGGAGGGCGTTCACCCTGATTCGCCCCTCGCGGGACTTGTTTTTTCCGCTCTGAGCCAGACACCGGAATGAAGTTTGGGGAGGAGGTGGGTTTCATTTTAAAGGGTATATGGGTGCGTTTGGAGATTTTGCTCCGTTAATGGTTGCCGAGGTTTTGTCGAGCAGGCAGATATTTGTATTGGTAACTGAAGGTATGAGTGGGAGGGATTGGAGAGGTGCTTGGGGTGCAAGTGTTTGGAACGTATTGTTCGGTTGCCTTGTTGATGAAAAGCCTTTAAGAGTTCACAGATGGTAGATTCTGGGGAGAGTTTTGCCTTTGTCTTTCGATTGTTGCGCTTGGGGAAGGAAAGGGAGGATTTTAATACTCTTATCAATTCTGTATTTTTGATTGCGGAGAACGGGAACGTTCGGTTCCGTCCTCGCTGCGTTTGGGAGCCCTTAGCTGTTTGCCAGTGGCAGGCCGCGGCTTCTAAGATGGCGTCTCCTTCCTCATTTCAGATTCTTCACTGCGGCGGCCTCCTCACTGCCGAGAACAACGAGCCGCGGGCGTCCTGTGGCCACACCCCGGCGGGCCCAGACTGACTACGCCCACGCGGCCGCCTCCAGTCCTGCCAGTCTGGCCAATGGAGGAGCTACAAACGGCACGACCTGCCCGAGCTTGGCAGTCATCAGTCGCACCGGGCTTGGACGCCTGGGAAGACTTTGTTGGAAGGGGAGGCGGGGAGAGGGTGCTGCACCCCTGCCAACCTCCCTCTTTCCCTGGAGTTGCCGAACCACAGCGCAGCCAATTGGCTCGGAGATGTGGCGGGTTGCCGCTTCCCTGTGGGTCTATGCGGCATTCTTCTGCCTGGTGACTAACGCGTTGGAAATGAGGCTTATGACG
Source organism: Mesoplodon mirus (assembly GCF_964341445.2). Classification (NCBI taxonomy): domain Eukaryota; kingdom Metazoa; phylum Chordata; class Mammalia; order Artiodactyla; family Ziphiidae; genus Mesoplodon; species Mesoplodon mirus. The sequence goes on from NC_138988.1 coordinate 66,286,530, forward strand.
TCATCGCATCCGCCGACCAATAGAAAACGCTCCCGCGGAGAGGTGTTCCTCCCCCTTCGACTGCGCTTCTTCACGCGCGTGAGCGAGCGCGCGCGCGCGGAGGGGGTGGGGGAAGTCGCGAGCGCGGTGGCGCGCATGAGCGGCGAAGCTCCGCCTCCTTGCCTATATATAAAGGGCTGGCGCGGGGCTCGGCGGCGCCATTTCGCGCTGGAGTGGAGCAGCCTCTAGAACGAGCTGGAGGATTCTGCCTACTTATACAGAGCCTTCGTGTCGTCCGGGACCGCCATTACAATCCACGTCCATCCGCTTGGAAATGGCCTTCGTCTCGGCCTATGACCGGTCCCGGCGGACAGTACAGACCCCATAGAAGCCCCCGAAGCTCCCCTTTTTCGAGCCCCGCCCAGTCCTCGGAGTCTGTCCACCCCCTCTACTCCGCCCTCAAGAGGATTTCAAAGATGGAGGCGGCGGCTCCCTAAACCACTTTTCGTGTTCATCCGCCTCCATCCGAGATCGAAACGGGACCTCGTCCGCGCCGGACGGTCCTGGCAGGAAGAGGGGATCCTTGCAGACCAACGGCGGGCAATATTGACGACGGTGTCTGGGATCGGGGACTGTCCTGGGGTTTGAAGAGTCCGTCCCCCTTCGCTCGCCCGCCTCAGCTGGGGCCGCCGCCATTTTCTCGCTGTCCGCCTCCTGCGGAGCGCGCCAACCTGCCGGGAGTTCTCCGAGAAACAGCGGAGGAGACTGCTTTCGTGCCGGCCCGGCGGGGGGGGTTGTCGCCTGGTGGGCCGAGGGCAACGGCCCCCGACCCCCCCCTCACTTCCCGGGTTATGCTGGACTGGAAGGTAAGGGGAACCGAGGCCACCCGGACTTTCCGCGGCTGAGGGCAGCGCCGGTTCCCCGTGATCAAGATGCTGCAAAACGTGACTCCCCACAATAAGTACGTCCCCGCGAGCCGCGTGTGGGAAGGGGGCGTTTGGGAGTTGCAGCGCGCGGGTGTGGGGCGTTGGATTCGGAGGGAGTGCGGAACCGAGTGGGGCGCGTTGTTGTTTCGTGGCGCAACCGTTGGCTCGCCGGGCTCGGACTGGCGGTTGAGCGGCGGTTTGGGACTGAGGCAGTGGCCCAGATCCTGAGTACGGAGGGAGCACAGGTTGTCAGTTTATACGTTGCTTTTTCAAACTCTGTGGTCAGATCTTAGCCGAGTCGGGCAGAGGGAGGTGGCGGCAAAATGTAATGGGGAAGGACGCTGATTGGGGAGTAGGTCCTGCGGGTAATGGGCTTGGTGTCTAGCGACGGTTTGTTGGGCCTTTTGGGGGGGTGGGTTCGTGGCCACATCTTGTGCTTTACAGGGTTGCCATGGTGATAGAGCTCCGGGACTGGAAACGGAGATTTCCTGAGTAGGGTAGAAGGATCACTCTCTTTCCTAATGTCTGGGGTAGGTCATTAAGTTCCTGCTAGTCCTTCATTGACTGGTGCGGCTTTGTGTCGAGAGTTGTGTGTCTTGTTGCAGAGGACTGGGTTTTTTTGTTTTTGTTTTTGTGATACAATTGGGAGTTTCATTCAGGGTAGGAGGGTGGAGCTAAGGATCCTGTAGTCCAGCTCTGCGGATGTAAACAATGAGATTTCGGTATAACGTCTTTAGACTTGGGCCTTGGGAAACACCTGGTGTCGAGGAGCACCAGAGAGAATGTAAACTTGGTGCATTATTGGCCTTTGATCTTCAGTTGATGCTACGGTGGGAACTGTTAACGGCATCGCAGTGTCTGTTAGGGGTTGCAGGGGAGGTCTGTATCACTTTTCTGAGGGAACTCGCTGACCTTGACTGTTGGGACAGCTCTATTTTTTGAGTTCTTCCGAGGGAGGAGATGAATTTGTGAATAATTTCTGGAGGCTGGTAGCTTGGGGTATTCCATGCTGTGAAGTGTGACAAATACTCCCTTGTCTGATTTTTTCTTTTTTTGAGTTGATTGGGTTTTCCGTTAGATGTCTGGTCTGTTTGGAGTTAACTATCCAGAGCTTGTGGAGGATGCTGATTCCTTCTGCACAGGTGGATTCTTAAGTGTCTGTTTAATTAGCATTTTATGAAATTGTTCTATTTTGTTTCCTTTTTATCCGCTTCCCTCAGGCTCAACCACCATGGCAACCACCAAGCCCCTAGTGAGGAGGAAGCTTGGGGCTTGAGTTTCTCGGCTCCACCCATTTTGCTTAAGTCCCATCCCAATAAGGCTGTGATTCTCAAATGGCTGTGCCCTGTGAGAAATTACCTTGGGCTTTTTCACTTTAAATTTTAAAAACAGATGAAAGAGTCCATCAGACTTGAGAATTCATAATGTAGGACTAAGAACAGAAGAGGTGGTAGGAAGTACAAGAACAAAAGCTCCATGGATTGTTTGGATACTGGTTTCATTTTCATAATCTTGACCACCTTTCACTAGATTCCAAGCCTGGATTTATTGAGGGTACGTAGCGTAAATTAGTGTAAATTGTACTCTCCCAAGTTCCACAAGATTACCACATATGGTTTTGTTCCTTGTCTTCACAGGCTCCCTGGGGAGGGGAATGCAGGGTTACTGGGGCTGGGCCCAGAGGCAGCAGCGCCTGGGAAAAGGATTCGAAAGCCCTCCCTGTTGTATGAGGGATTCGAGAGCCCCACAATGGCTTCAGTGCCGGCTTTGCAACTAACCCCTGCCAACCCACCACCCCCGGAGGTGTCCAATCCCAAAAAGCCAGGACGGGTTACCAACCAGTTGCAATACCTGCACAAGGTGGTGATGAAGGCTCTGTGGAAACATCAGTTTGCATGGCCCTTCCGGCAGCCTGTGGATGCTGTCAAACTGGGTCTGCCGGTGAGTAAAGAGATTGGAGTGGGGAGGTATGGAAATGAACAAGAATGTGTGTGCGTGGAGGTGGGCTGTCTAGTATAGCTGCTGCGGCCCCTAGGAGTTCCCATTTCTACCCTGTAGGACAGATAGCCACCAGATTTCTGGATTCTTGGTCCTTTGTGTTTGATCCAACCGCTTGCTATCTTAGCATCTCTCATTGTGCCCTCCATGTGTCCTTCCTTAACTTTTGTGCCCTGGCTCCATTTTACAGATTCCCACCCCAGGTTGGGAGAGGACCACGGTGGCCAAAATTCTTAGCTTCTTCCTTTCCCTCATGCAGCCCATGGATAGCCAGCCCCAGAGGTAATGTCACAGGATGGGAAGCTTTTCCAGAGTGGGTGGGAGGTGGGTGGTTAGAGAAAGGCAGTAGGGGCCTCCCTATGGGTGATAAGAATCCTGTTCCATTTTTTTTTCCTATCCCTTAGATTTAATTGGGGCCGCAGTTTAGGAGACTGTATTCTTGATGCATAGGGGGTGTGTACGTGCGTGTGTGTTGGGTCGGTAGTTTGCTTAGGAGAACAGGTGTTTATCTTTCTGTAGCTCTGACCTACCACTTTTTTCTTTAGGATTATCACAAAATTATAAAGCAGCCTATGGATATGGGTACTATTAAGAGGAGACTTGAAAACAACTATTACTGGGCTGCCTCAGAGTGTATGCAGGATTTCAATACCATGTTCACCAACTGTTATATCTACAACAAGGTGAGTGTTTTTGTGTTATTAGTAGTTGGGGAGAGATAGTGTATTTTTTATCACTACTTTATCAATGAAAGGTTTAAGGGTTTTACTGTAGGTGTTCTTAGTAGTCAGGATCCTAGAAAGTCTGAGTTCCAAAAGGTATCACTGAAAGCAGTGATGTGGTTTCAGAGATCCAGAGTTAAGAGATGTTTAAGTAGAACACTTTTTATTCTTGTGGATAGTGGCCCTGTTTTTCAGAGAAATCTCCAGAGATCTGAGTAGAGCAGGAACTATTTTTTTTTTATCAGCTCTCATTTTCTTACTTCAGAACTTTATTTCTTTGTTGCATCTTGAGGGGCAGAGTTGGAAGAGAAAAAGGAATTTAATGGCCCAATATAGGTGATTTTCAGTACTTGATGGTGAAGTTGTGTAAGGGGGGTGGTGGTGATGCCTGGGGCTAGGAATTCCTCAGAGAAAAATGGTTTTGCTTGTCTTTTGCTAGCATTTGAACTTCTTCTTTGTGTTTCCTGTAGCCTACTGATGATATTGTCCTGATGGCACAAACGCTGGAAAAGATCTTTCTACAGAAGGTGGCGTCAATGCCACAAGAGGAACAAGAGCTTGTGGTGACTATCCCTAAGAACAGCCACAAGAAAGGGGCCAAATTGGCAGGTAGGAAGAGTAGGAGTTTTGCCAATGAAGACCGAAAGATGGGAAAGATAATCAGACTAAACTTTTTTTCTCCCCCCCCACCAGCACTCCAGGGCAGTATCACCAGTGCCCATCAGGTGCCTGCTGTCTCTTCTGTGTCTCACACAGCCCTGTATACTCCACCACCTGAGATACCTACCACTGTCCTCAACATTCCCCACCCATCGGTCATCTCTTCGCCCCTTCTCAAGTCCTTGCACTCCGCTGGACCCCCGCTCCTTGCTGTCTCTGCAGCTCCCCCAGCCCAGCCCCTTGCCAAGGTATACATCTGTGGATAACTTTGGGACAGTGAGGAGGGAAAGGTCTTGAATGGAGTGGACCCAGGGTAAAAGGCTCCTGTCTTGTTTTTCTCTGCAGAAAAAGGGGGTAAAGCGGAAAGCAGATACTACCACCCCTACACCTACAGCTATCCTGGCTCCTGGCTCCCCAGCTAGCCCTCCCGGGGGTCTTGAGCCTAAGGCAGCACGGCTTCCCCCTATGCGTAGAGAGAGTGGCCGCCCTATCAAGCCCCCACGCAAAGACTTGCCTGACTCTCAGCAACAGCACCAAAGCTCCAAGAAAGGAAAGCTGTCGGAACAGTTAAAACACTGCAATGGCATTTTGAAGGAATTACTCTCTAAGAAGCATGCTGCCTATGCCTGGCCTTTCTATAAACCAGTGGACGCTTCTGCTCTTGGCCTGCATGACTACCATGACATCATTAAGCACCCCATGGACCTCAGCACTGTCAAGGTACCCACTGCATGGGGCAGATGGGATACTCAGGCAGTGATTGGAGCCTAGGGATCAATAAAACGGTCACTTTTTCCGGGCATACAGCAGTCTTGGCATTTTATTTTTACAAAATAGTAATGGGGCAGAAGGTCAAGTACTTGTTAGGAGTCCATATTTTCTGGAATTTGAGAGAGTGTGGTGGGTTTTGTGTTCAGAGCATCGCTACTCATCTACAATTAGGTCCTACATATTGGGAATGTTGGGTTAGGATAGGAAAGTTAAGGGATGGCTGGTTAGTCAGAGGCCACCCACTCTTTTAACTTAGAAATGATTTTTTTTCCTAGACATAGATATTTCTTCAACCCACCCAAATTCCTTTGATTTCAAACTTGAGCCCCAGGGCATAGATCCTTAAGGCTACCCCCGCCCCGCCCCCGTGCTCTCGAGAGGGCTAGCCTTGCAGTGTCTGGAGCTGGCAGGGAAAGGTGAGTCTTCCTGCCTGTGCAGCTTCTGATGCTGCCTCCTTCTGCAGCGGAAGATGGAGAATCGTGATTACCGGGATGCACAGGAGTTTGCTGCTGACGTGCGGCTAATGTTCTCCAACTGCTATAAGTACAATCCCCCAGACCATGATGTTGTGGCCATGGCACGAAAGTTACAGGTGAGTGTCAAGGTCGGAGTTTGAAGAATAAATGGGTCTGGGGAGAGAAATTTTGCTGCCTGTGGTGCACAACCTCAACATGGGGCTCTCCCAGTCTCTACAGTTGTAAATTGGAGCTGCCGTACGGCTGGGTATGATCAGGGCATATCCACTAGCATGGTTTTGAGTCTGCTGTCTTTTTCTAGGATGTATTTGAGTTCCGTTATGCCAAGATGCCAGATGAACCACTGGAACCAGGGCCTTTACCGGTCTCTACTGCCTTGCCCCCTGGCTTGGCCAAATCATCTTCAGAGTCCTCCAGTGAGGAAAGTAGCAGTGAGAGCTCTTCTGAGGAGGAGGAGGAGGAAGATGAGGAGGATGAAGAGGAAGAAGAGAGTGAAAGCTCTGACTCTGAGGAAGAAAGGGCTCATCGCTTGGCTGAACTACAGGAACAGGTATTACTTTAATTTGTTGCTGTTCAGTTTACTGGGTGAGGTTCATGCACTGTCTTGGCCCTAAGATTTTTTTTTTTTTAGTCTTTATCGTTTTACCTATTTATTTTTTCTATTTCACATGATTCTTTTTCCTCTTTAGCTTCGAGCAGTACATGAACAACTGGCTGCCCTGTCCCAAGGCCCAATATCCAAGCCCAAGCGAAAGAGAGAAAAAAAAGAGAAAAAGAAGAAACGGAAGGCAGAGAAGCATCGAGGCCGAGCCGGGGTTGAGGAAGATGACAGAGGGCCTCGGGCACCTCGCCCATCTCAGCCCAAGAAGTCCAAGAAAGCGAGTGGCAGTGGGGCTGGCAGCGCTGCTACACTAGGCCCTCCTGGCTTTGGACCTTCTGGAGGAAGTAGCACCAAGTGAGTACTATCTATCATGGAAGCAGAGACAGCTCAGTTATGTCTTTAATCTCTCCGGGGAGGATGATTTCTCCCACTCCTTGCAAAGGTTTCTCTAAATCGGGGTCCAGCAAATTTTTTCTGCAAGTGGCCAGGTGATGAAGTAGACTTTGAAGACTGTAGTCTCTCAAAGTTGCTTAACTCTGACAGTGTAGTCTGCCTACCCCTTCTCTAAACCACTGAATCTGTTTTTTCGTGTTTTCTTCTGTGGTCGAGGGTGGGTTAGTGCTTTAGGGAGCAAAACAAGTGGACCTGTGCCAGTGTACTTACATTTAGTTCTCAAAGTCCGAGATTAATAAAAGTGTTTGGCATGTAAAGAAGCTCTGCTCTCTGATACAGTGTCTAGTAACCCACTCATTTGCCTTAATGGAAAATAGTTTTTCAGGCATGAAATCCAGGTCACTGGGTTGAATAGTGAGAATGTCCCACAATTGACAATTTTCTTTTGCCCGTAGACTCCCCAAAAAGGCCACAAAGACAGCCCCTCCTGCCCCGCCTGCAGGCTATGATTCAGAGGAAGAGGAAGAAAGCAGGCCCATGAGTTACGACGAGAAGCGGCAGTTGAGCCTGGACATCAACAAGTTGCCTGGGGAGAAACTGGGTCGAGTTGTACACATAATTCAAGCCAGGGAGCCCTCTTTACGTGACTCAAACCCAGAAGAAATTGAGATTGATTTTGAAACGCTCAAGCCATCCACACTTAGAGAGCTTGAACGCTATGTCCTTTCCTGCCTACGAAAGAAACCTCGGAAGCCCTATAGTGAGTATGAAATGAGGCCCACCAGTTAACTCAGCAAATCCTCGCGAGGTTCTGAGGACAGTTAGAGAAGGATAGTAGGCATATGCTTGATGGACTTGAGATCATCAGCTCCTGGGATCATAAGGGTTGGATTAGTTGCTTCCCAATGTTCAAGAAAGGAATTTGGCAACAATAGGGGACAGAGAAACTAGGGTGCTTCTGGCTATCTTAATCCTGGTATATTTCTTTTTCTAGCTATTAAGAAACCTGTGGGAAAGACAAAGGAGGAACTGGCTTTGGAGAAGAAGCGGGAACTAGAAAAGCGGTTACAAGATGTTAGTGGGCAGCTCAATTCTACCAAAAAGCCCCCCAAGAAAGGTGAGTGTTCAGTAAGCCACTGTGAATTCACTACATTCTGCCCTCTTGACTCTTGAAAAATGGAAATCAGACTTAAATATCTTTAAACTTCAACTTTGTTCTCCAGCGAGTGAGAAAACGGAGACGTCATCGGCACAGCAGGTAGCAGTGTCCCGCCTCAGTGCTTCCAGCTCCAGCTCAGATTCCAGCTCCTCCTCTTCATCTTCCTCTTCTTCAGACACCAGTGATTCAGACTCAGGCTAAGGGGCCAGGCCAGATGGGGCAGGAGGCTCCGCAGGACCGGACCCCTAGACCACCCTGCCCCACCCCTACTCTCCCTTTGCTGTGATACTTCCTCATCTCACCCCCTCCCCCCACTGTAGGAGAGCTGGCTCTGCAGGGGGGAGGAATGCAGGGACAATTACTGAAGGAGGGACATAAATGGACAAAATACGACTGCGTTCCCAGCCCCGTGGAGAGTGACCTCTTAGGCATAGAGCCCCTATTCAAAATGAGTGGTGGGGCAGGGGTAAAGGGTGGGAATGGGCAAAGGCCCTGATACGGGGTTACCTGAGGCCGTAGCTGCCCTGTTCACTTGTAAGGGCCCTGTTTTGAGGTTGTTTGTTCTAATTTATTTTAAGCTAGGTAAGGCCGAGGCAGGGTGGGGCCGTGGTCCCCTCAGCCTCCATGGGGAGGGAGGAAGGTGTTCTTTTTTTACGTTGACTTTTTTTTTCTACTCTGTTTTCCTTTCTGCTCCATTTGGGGCCCCTGGGGGTTTCAGTCATCTCCCCGTTTGGTCCCCTAGATTGTCTCTTCTTTGTCTGTTGATTCTAACTTGTAAATAAAGAAAATATTATTCAAGTTTTGAGTTATTACTTTAATGACATTTCTTTTTCTAGTGCTTCAAAAGGAATGTGATACAATTGAGATTTTGAGGAAAGTACTCCTGAGGTGAGGGAAAAAGGACCATCCTGTTTTAAATAAACCAGTAGGCTGTTGCTGTAGTGATAAAAGTGCATCTGCCCTTTTTTGTAAAGTGAATCCCCCAAAATAAACTTAAGGTTTGCAGTTTGCTCTGGTTTTAGATGAAGAAAACAAAATTCTCTGGCTCATTCATATCTTAACCAAGAGTTTCAAACTCAAGATGTGAAATAGGCTCAAGTTTTCCTCTGGTGCTGGATATGTGGATTGTTTCCTGGACATTTAGCAAGATGTGAAAGGGATGGGAGGTAGCCAACAGTACGTACTTGCACTGGGCATCTGCCTTAAAAAGGCAGTTTGTCTACTTTTATAATTTGCTGCTTTGGCCTCAAGTTGCACATGTACATAGCTTTGCAAAGTTGGTTAATACAATGCCAGTTCAGAGAATTCCAGTGATCCTTATCAAAATGAAATCACAAGAACTCATTTCCACAAGTCCAACCCCTCTCATGCTGTATAGACAGAAGGGCTCTATAGATGAGAAGGATGAGATGTTTGGTTTCTGGAATTTTGGGGGCTTTACACCCTGCAAAAGGGGACAGTTTAAATTAATGGGCCATAGTAGAAAATCTGAATTTTTAAATGGAAGGCCGGGAATGTAAACCTAATGGTTTATTTTACTGTAATGTTGCTGGAAACGTGGAGAGTGGAATATGGTGGAGATGGTAGTGGTGATTTTGGAGGTAGCAATAAATTGGGCTCTAGCAGTGACTCGCCCCTTGTTGCATACTTGGACTCGAGAGCTGCTAAAAGCTTGTAACTTGGGTTTCTGTCTGAATCCTTTTTTGGCCATACCCCGGGGCTTGTGTGATCTTAGTTTCCCAACCAGGGCTTGAACCCAGACCTGCAGTGGAAGTGCAGAATCCTAACCACTGAACTACCAGGGAATTCCCTGAATTCTTTTTTTTTTTCTTTTTGCGGTACGCGGGTACGCGGGCCCTTCACTGTTGTGGCCTCCCGCTGCGGAGCACAGGCTCCGGACGTGCAGGCTTAGCGGCCATGGCTCACAGGCCTAGCCGCTCCGCAGCATGTGGGATCTTCCCAGACCGGGGCACGAACCCATGTCCCCTGCATCAGCAGGCGGACTCACCCACTGCGCCACCAGGGAAGCCCTGAATTCTTAAATTGAGGCCTGGGCAACGATTTTTCAAAAGCTCAAAGAGATGGTAATACCCAAGCAGGGCTGGGAATCACTTGTTACCATTTTGCCAAGGCCCTTAGTTTTTTAAAGGGGAGGAGCCCCCTGATTGGGATTTTCAGCCCACTTAATTGTGGAGCTCAGTGAGTGAACTCTTCAACTCCCTTTGAGCTTTGTTCATCTAGAGAAAAGTGATGGAAAGGATTTTGAAAGTTCAGAAGTACTTAAGGGTTGTGGGTGTGGGATAGGATTTATTTAAGTCCAAAGGGATAAATGTTGATTTCAAATTGATGTGTGTCAATCTAACACTATATCTCATTTAAATGGGCGTTTAAGGTGTGAGATTAGTTTGGGGAGGAGACCAGGCATGCAATCTTGGAAGACTGTCTGTGGCTGCATCCCCTTTTCATGTCATTTAAGTCTTTTTAAATTGTGGTTTGGGAAAATAAAGACTTCAACTCTCAAAAGGTGAGTTTCTGACATTGTACCTGTGGAGGCAATTTAATGTTCCCTATAGACTGAATCCAGGACAGTCTAAGTGCTATAAAAGTAGGTGGCCTGGCCTATTCCCTTGACTACAGAGCAGGCTGAGACTGGGCAAGAGTGGCTCTGGACCTGGTTTACACCTCCCTCTTTACCACTTTACTAGACAGCTTACAAACGTTCGTGGATTTCCTGATGGTAAGTCTGTTGAGTCCTTTCCCTGGTTCCTGACCCTTGAGGTTGCCATTTAGCCCTTTGATTTACTTTTTTGCTTAGTTGGATTTACTGGTCCAAACCTTAGCTCTATCCCATCCTCTAATTGAGGCATTGTAATAGTTTCAGGAGTCTGATCGCCATTTTGGCTGGAATTACTATCTTCCAAAGTAACAAGCACAGTCCCCAGCACAACCAGAAGGAACAATATGGAGTCCTACCGTGGGCAGTATTACCTCCCATGCTCTTTCCAGCTCTTGTAAGCATGGGTTCCACTGCCTTTTTTTTTTTTTTTTTTTTTTTTTTTTGCTGCCTCTTGCCATTTGCTCCCCTTTAATGTTTCCATAGTAATCATTTATTCAGAGTTCCTTTGATTGTCTTATTTTTCAATAAACACCATTGCATCAATAGATCTAGACGTTGTCAAACTGCTCAATCAGGAGATGCGGCATTGAAGATAAAGACAAGGCCCTTGCCTTGTCTGAATCTTGCTTTGTCAGTGCAGTTAACTGGGCTGATTTGCTCTCAGATGAAGGCATGACAGTCTTCCAGATGATTCTTTCTAATTGCACCCAAATGTGTGCACCCCAGTCCAAGCCCTGCCAGCCTTGCTCTTGGATTCTCTCAGCACTATCCTGGCTGAAAAGCCCTGCTTCCCCGAGGGGCTCCCAGGACAAGAACCAAAGCTGGTTGGAGTTACTCTCTGAGGCTTGCCAAGAATAACACACGGGAGGACTTGCTGATCAGTGAGAAAAGGACTCCCAGAGAGCCAGGAAGGGGACTGGGAATGGTAGATGGAACTGATCTGATGATTTCTGTGTTTGCTTCTTTCCCCTTTCCTGGATTGTCACCCTAGTTCAAGCTCTGCAGAATCCCACTAGCAGATCTTGCTGTCCCCATAGTTTACATTCTGGGAGCAGGGAAAGGGGCGACATTAGACAACAGATCACAGTTTTTAATAAAATTTATAAGTTTTAGCAGTGCAATATACAGAGATCTGTAAAGAATTTAGGAGGGTTCTGATCTGAGAGATTTCTGAGAACTGTTCAGACATATCTGGGAAGGATTAGTGTTTGTGTCAGGGAGGGCGGGAGTGAGCACTGCCAGCAGAAGAAAGTGATGATAGTTTCCTGGTGGTCTAGTGGTTAGGATTCCGGCCTTCCACTGCCGTGGCCTGGTTCAATCACTGGTCAGGGAACTGAGATCCTGCAAGCCATGCAGCATGACAAAAAAAAAAAAAAAAAGAAACAGTGATGGTAACTGCCTGAGAGCAGGTGGTGCTGAGGCAGCAGAAAAGGATGCGTGCTTCCAGATGAGTCCATGACGTCGGGCAAAGCTAGATCAAGGAGGTCAATTAGGCCACAGTAAGAATTTGAATTTTTATCCTGAAGACTTTTTTTTTTTCTTTTTTTTTTTTTTTTTTTTTTTTTGCTGTACGCGGGCCTCTCACTGTTGTGGCCTCTCCCGTTGCGGAGCACAGGCTCCGGACGCACAGGCTCAGCGGCCATGGCTCACGGGCCCAGCCGCTCCGCGGCATATGGGATCCTCCCAGACCGGGGCACGAACCCGTATCCCCTGCATCGGCAGGCGGACTCTCAACCACTGCGCCACCAGGGAGGCCCTATCCTGAAGACTTTTAATAACAGCTCTCATCTATCGAGCACTTACTGTGTACCAAACAGTGTACTAAAAACAAACTGTAAACTCATTTGGTCCTCATTATGGTCCTTTGAGGTAAGTCTTTTTTTTCTTTTAATTATTTTTATTTTTGGCTGCATTGGGTCTTTGTTGCTGCACACAGGCTTTCTCTAGTTGCAGTGAGCAGGGGCTACTCTTCATTGCGGTGGGCCGGCTTCTCATTGCGGTGGCTTCTCTTTGTTACGGAGCACCAGCTCTAGGTGGGCGGGCTTAGTTGCTTCACCGCATGTGGGATCTTCCCGGACCAGGGATCAAACCCGTGTCCCCTGCATTGGCAAGCGGATTCTTAACCACTGCGCCACCAGGGAAGTCCCTGAGGGGAATCTTATCTCCATGTAACAGATGAAGACCTGAGGCAGAGAGGTGAAGGAACTTGCCCAAAATTGCAACACAGCCAGTGAGTGCTGGAACTGGGATTTGAACCCAGCAATCTGGCTCCAGGAACTGCTACACTAAGAATTCCAATACTGTGGTCTGGTAGGAAGCTAGGAGACATACCTACTTGGAAGAAATTGCAGTGGGAAGAGTCACATTGGGTTAGTGGGGCACTGAGAATGGATGCAGAGTGACAATTTAGAAAGCATCGGTGGTAGTGGGTCCCAGCAAGTGAGCATAGTGGTTTGGAATGGAGAGGTAGCAAAGCGCATGAAAAGACGTGGGTAGATTTGAAAACTATGTAGGAAATAAAATGGACGGGACTATTCTCTGAAAGTTCTTATTTTATCTTCACATACCAAAGGAAGAGCAACCGCCGCGAGGCTCCCCTAAGGGGCAGGAGTGCTAAGGCCCATGTTAATCGCCACGGAGGGCCTTTGGCGCCACCTGGTGAGCATGTTACCAATGACATCCTCCTGAATCTCTGTTGTAGATATTTTCGTGCCCACCCTCCCATCTTTTGTTTTTCGTTTTTTTTGTCTGCGCTGTGGGGCTTGTGGGATCTTAGTTCCTCTACCAGGGATCGAACCCGAGCCCTCGGCAGTGAAAGCGCGGAGTCCTAACCTCTGGACCACAAGGGAATTCCCCCCATCCTCTGACGTTTAGGTCTTTCTTGCCTTCTTACCTCCAGCTTCAGCTCTTGAAACATGAGCCTTCACTTTTCTGACCCAGAAACCATTATCTCCCTTTACCTCTGAAGCATCCCTGGTTCTTTGATACCCCAGTTCCTAGCGCTCATCCTCTGTAGACAGCCCCTCTTGGTCGACTTCTCTGGAGTCCCTGCCTCAGCCTTCCATGAGATGTTTTCTGTCATGTTACCGTCCTTGCCCTCTTCTCCTTATTTGCACAGTATTTCTAAGCAATTTCATCCATTCCTCTGGAGGCAACTCCCACTCATAAAATCTATCTCTTGTCTAGACCTTGCTCCAGAGTTCCAAATCTGTTTTTCAGCGACCTCATAGCAATGTCCCATAGGCTCCTGGCACTCAATGCATACCTAGAAAAGATCCTGTCTTTTCCCCCAAACATTTCCCTCTGTGAGTTATCCGATTATGTAACAAGCATTCGTACAGAACTCATTAATGTGCCAGACACTTAGAATGCCTTTAAAATTAAGTCCTCATAGGGAATTCCCTGGCGGTGCTGTGGTTAGGACTCCACGCTTTCACCGCCTTGGGCCCGGGTTCGATCCCTGGTCGCGGAACTAAGATCCCGCAAGCTGTGCTGTGCAGCCAAAAAAACAAAGTAAGTCCTCATAATAATCCTACGAAGTAGGTACCCATCACCGTTTCACAGATGAGAAAACTGAGGCTCAGAACCATTCTGTTCTACAGTGGATAATTAGCAGAACCAGTATTGCTAAGGTATCATTACTTTCCCTGGTGACCTGCCTGCTGGTCTCACCCTTGCTCTCTGCTTCTCTGCTCAGCCACTGAGCCCTCCTGAGCCTTCTTCTTCTCGCCTTTCAGTGCCCCCCCAACCCCCCGGCTGGACTGTCACAACTCTCTTCTTCCTAGTCTTTTTTTTTTTTTTTTGTCGCAGCGCATGGCATGTGGGATCTTAGTTCCCCCAGCAGGGATCAACCCACGTGGAGTCCTAACCACTGGACCACTGGGGAATTCCCCTCTTTCTAGTCTTCTAGCCACAGTCCTATTTCCATGGCATCCATTCCCCACACTGTTGCTGCCAGGGAGATCCTTTAGAAAAGAAATCTGGTCATGTTGCTTATTACCTTTAAGGATTAAACTGCTTTGCAAGGCCTCTCTCTAGCCCTTGTCATCTCTATAAGGATATATCCCTCATCCACCCTTCCTTGAAACCTGTGCTCAACTCAGAGCTGAAGAGAGGCCTTCCCGGATTCTCCCATACTGTTTATTGCCACTGGACCTTGGCACGTGCTGTTCTCTCTGCCTGAAATATGCTCTTTCACCCATCAGCAAATCCTACACAATCTACATAGTGTTAACTCCACTATGAAGACTTCTTTTTTTTTTCTTTCTTTCTTTCTTTATTTTTGCCTGCGTTGGGTCTTTGTCGCTGCCCGTGGGCTTTTTCTAGTTGCTGCGAGCGGGGGCTATTCTTCTTTGAGGTGCGCGGGCTTCTCATTGCGATGGCAGAGCACAGGCTCCAGGCGCATGGGCTCTAGGTGCACGGCTTCAGTAGTTCTGGCTCGTGGGCTCTAGAGCCCAGGCTTAGTAGTTGTGGCGCACAGGCTTAATTGCTCCACGGCATGTGGGATCTTCCCGAACCAGGGCTCAAACCAGTGTCCCCTTCATTGACAGGCAGATTCTTAACCACTGCGCCACCAGGGAAGTCCTATCATGGGCACTTTTCATAGTGATCTCTTTAGTCCACAGAACATCCCTATCGCATATGTATTGTTCCTATTTTAGAGATGAGGAAATAATAACAATGTATACAAGGTCGTAGAGCTGGTGAGACCGGGTAGTGCTGATTTCAAAGTTTATATTCTTTCTTCTATGCCCAGAGTTTCGGGTTATATTATAGATATGAGCAAAAAAGGAATTCAGAAGTGAAATTTTTGTTAACTCCACCAACCAGAACTGAAGAATAAGGCTAGAGATACACACACACACACACACATGGACACACACACGTCTGTCTATCTATCATCTATTGATCTATCAACATCTTTTTTTTTAGATAGATCTTTATTGGAGTATAATTGCTTTACAATGGTGTGTTAGTTTCTGCTGTATAACAAAGTGAATCAGCTATATGTATACATATGTCCCCATATCCTTTCCCTCTTGAGCCTCCCTCCCATCCTCTCTAGGTCATCGCAAAGCACCGAGCCGATCTCCCTGTGCTATGCTGCTGCTTCCCACCAGCCAGCTATTTTACATTCGGTAGTGTATATATGTCAGTGCTACTCTGACTTCACCCCAGCTTCGCCCTCCCACCCCATGTCCTCAAGTCCATTTTCTATGTCTACTTCTTTATTCCTGCCCTGCAACTAGGTTCATCGGTACCTTTTTTTTTTTTTTTAGATTCCACATATATGTGTTAGCATATGGTATTTGTTTTACTTTCTGACTTACTTCACTCTGTATGACAGACTCTAAGTCCATCCGCCTCACTACAAATAACTCAATTCCATTTCTTTTTATGGCTGAGTAATATTCCATTGTAGATATGTGCCACATCTTCTTTATCCATTCATCTGTCGATGGACATTTAGGTTGGTTCCATGTCTGTCTATTGTAAATAGAGCTGCAATGAACATTGTGGTACATGTCTCTTTTTGAATTATGGTTTTCTCAGGGTATATTCCCAGTAGTGGGATTGCTGGGTCATATGGTTGTTCTATTTTTAGTTTTTTAAGTAAACTCCATACCGTTCTCCACAGTGGTTGTATCAATTTACATTCCCACCAACAGTGCAAGAGGGTTCCCTTTTCACCACACCCTTTCCAGCATTTATTGTTCCTAGATTTTTTGATAATGATAGAATGATAATGGCCATTCTGACCAGCGTGAGGTGATACCTCATTGTAGTTTTGATTTGCATTTCTCTAATAATTAGTGATATTGAGCATCTTTTCATGTGCCTCTTGGCCATCTGTATGTCTTCCTTGGTGAAATGTCTTCCACCCATTTTTTAACTGAATTGCTTGTTTTTTTGATATAGAGCTCCATGTGCTGTTTGTATATTTTGGAGATTAATCCTTTGTTGTTTCATTTGCAAATATTTTCTCCCATTCTGAGGGTTGCCTTGTTTATGGTTTCCTTTGTTGTGCAAAAGCTTTAAGTTTAGTTAAGTCCCATTTGTTTATTTTTATTTCCATTACTCTAGGAGGTGGATCAAAAAAGCTCTTGCTGTGGTTTATGTCAAAGAGTGTTTTCCTATGTTTTCCTCTAAGAGTTTTATAGTGTCGTGTCTTACATTTAAGTCTTTAATCCATCTGGAGTTTATTTTTTTGTGTGGCATTAGGTAGTGTTCTAATTTCATTCTTTTACATGTAGTTGTCTAGTTTTCCCAGCACCACTTATTGAAGAGGCTGTCTTTTCTCCATTGTATGTTCTTGCCTCCTTTGTCATAAATTAGGCGCCCATATGTGCGTGGGTTTATCTCTGGGCATTCTATCCTGTACCAGTGTTCTATATTTCTGTTTTTGTGCCAGTACCATACTGTCTTGATTACTGTAGCTTTGTGGCATAGTTTGAAGTCAGGGAGGCTGATTCCTCCAGCTCTGTTTTTCTTTGTCAAGATTGCTTTGGCTGTTCGGGATCTTTTGTGTTTCCATACAAATTGTAAAATTTTTTGTTCTAGTTCTGTGAAAAATGCCATTGGTAGTTTGATAGGGATTGAATCTGTAGATTGCTTTGGGTAGTATAGTCATTTTCACAATATTGATTCTTCCAATCCAAGAACATGGTATATTTCTCCATCTGTTTATGTCATCTTTGATTTCTTTCATCAGTGTTTTATAGTTTTCTGAGTACAAGTCTGTCGCCTCCTTAGGCAGGTTTATCCCTAGGTATTTTATTCTTTTTGTTGCAGTGGTAAATGGGAGTGTTTCCTTAATATCTCTTTCTGAGTTTTCATTGTTGGTGTATAGGAATGCCAGAGATTTCTGTGAATTTGGTATCCTTTCCAAATTCATTGATTAGTTCTAGTAGTGTTCTGGTGGCATCTTTAGGATTTTCTATGTATAGTATCATGTCATCGGCAAACAGTGACAGTTTTACTTATTTTCTGATTTGGATTCCTTTTATTTATTTTTCTTCTCTGATTGCTGTGGCTAGGACTTCCAAAACTATGTTGAATTAGAGTGGAAAGAGTGGACATCCTTGTCTTGTTCCTGATCTTAGCGGAAATACTTTCAGTTTTTCACCATTGAGTATGATGCTTGCTGTGGGTTTGTCAAATATGGCCTTTATTATGTTGAGGTAGGTTCCCTCTATGCCCATTTTCTGGAGAGTTTTTATCATAAATGGGTGTTGAATTTTGTCAAAAGTTTTTTCTGCATCATTGAGATGGTCTTTATTCCTTAATTTGTTAATGTGGTGTATCACATTGATTGATTTGCACATATTCAAGAATCCTTGCATCTCTGGGATAAATCCCACTTGATCGTGGTGTATGATCCTTTTAATGTGCTGTTGGATTCTGTTTGCTAGTATTTTCAGGATTTTTGCATATATGTTCATCAGTGATATTGGTCTATAATTTTCCTTTTTTTGTGATTTTTTTCTGGTTTTGGTATCAGGGTGATGGTGGCTTCGTAGAATGAATTTGGGAGTGTTTCTCCCTCTGCAATTTTTTGGAAGAGTTTGAAAAGGATCTGTGTTAGCTCTTCTCTAAATGTTTGATAGAATTTGCCTGTGAAGCCATCTGGTCCTGGACTTTTGTTTGTTGGAAGGTTTTTAATTACGGTTTCAATTTCATTACTTGTGACAGGTCTGTTTATATTTTCTAATTCTTCCTGGTTCAGTCTTGGAAAATTGTACCTTTCCAAGAATTTGTTCATTTCTTCGTGGTTGTCCATTTTATCGGCATCTAGTTGTTTGTAGTAGTCTCTTATAATCCTTTGTATTTCTGCAGTGTCAGCTGTGATTTCTCCTTTTTCATTTCTAATTTTATTGATTTGTGTCCTCTCCCTTTTTTTCTTGATGAGTCTGGCTAAGGGTTTATCAATTCTGTTTATCTTCTCAAAGAACCAGCTTTTAGTTTTATTGATCTTTGCTATTGTTTTCCTCATTTCTATTTCATTTATTTCTGCTCTGATTTTTATGATTTATTTCCATCTACTGACTTTAGGTTTTCTTTGTTCTTCTTTCTCTAGTCTTTTTAAGTGTAGGGTTAGATTGTTTATTTGAGATTTTTCTTGTTTCTTGAGGTGAGATTGTATTGCTATAAACTTCCCTCTTAGAACTGCTTTTGCTGTCACCCATATGTTTTGGGTCGTCCTGTTTTCGTTGTCATTTGTTTCCATGTATTTTTTAATTTCTTCTTTGATTTCTTCAGTTATCTCTTGGTTATTTAGTAGCACACTGTTTAGCCTCCATGTATTTGTGTTTTTTACAGGTTTTTTTCCTGTAATTGATTTCCAGTCTCATAGTGTTGTGGCCAGAAAAAATGCTTAATATGATTTCAATTTTCTTAAATTTACCAAGGCTTGATTTGTGACCCAAGATGTGATCTGTCCTGGAGAGTGTTCCATGTGCACTTGAGAAGAAAGTGTATTTTGCCACTTTTGGGTGAAATGTTCTATAAATATTAATTAGATCTATCTGGCCTATTGAGTCATTTAGAGCTTGTGTTTCCTTATTTATTTTCTGTTTGGATGATGTGTCCATTGGTGTAAGTGGGGTGTTAAAGTCCCCTACTATTATTGTGTTACTGTCGATTTCTCCTTTCATGGTTGTTAGCATTTGCCTTATGTATTAAGGTGTTCCTATGTTGGGTGCATAAACATTTATACTTGTTATATCTTCTTCTTGGATTGATCCTTTGATCATTATGTAGTGTCCCTCCTTGTCTCTTGTAACAGTCTTTATTTTAAAGTCTATTTTATCTGCTACAAGTATTGCTACTCCAGCTTTCTTTTGATTTCCATTTGCATGGAATATCTTCTTCCATCCCTTCACTTTCAGTCTGTATGTGTCCCTACGTCTGAAGTGGGTCGCTTGTAGACAGCATATATATGGGTCTTGTTTTTGTATCCATTCAGCCAGTCTCTGTCTTTTGGTTGGAGCATTTAATCCATTTACATTCAAGGTTATTATCGATATGTATGTTCCTATTACCATTTTCTTAATTGCTTTGGGTTTGTTTTTGTGGGTCTTTTTCTTCTCTTGTGTTTCCCGCTTAGAGAAGTTTCTTTAGCATTTGTTGTAAAGCTGGTTTGGTGGTGCTGAATTCTCTTAGCTTTTGCTTGTCTGAAAATCTTTTGATTTCTCCATCAAATCTGAATGAGATCCTCGCTGGGTAGAGAAATTTTGGTTGTAGGTTTTTCTTTCATCACTTTAAGTATATCCTGCCACTCCCTTCTGGTCTGTAGAGTTTCCACTGAAAAATCAGCTGATAACCTTATGAAGATTCCATTGTATGTTATTTTTTGTTTTTCCCTTGCTGCTTTTAATATTTTTTCCTTGACTTTAATTTTTGTTAGTTTGATTAATATGTGTCTGGAGTGTTTTTCCTAAGGTTCACCCTGTGTGGGAGTCTCTGTGCTTCCTGGACTTGGGTGACTATTTCCTTTCCCATGTTGGGGAAATTTTCAACTATAATCTCTTCAAATATTTTCTCAGACCCTTTCTTTTTCTCTTCTTTTTCTGGGACCCTTATAATTCGAATGTTGGTGCATTTAGTGTTGTCCCAGAGATCTCTGAGATTGTCTTCAATTCTTCTCATTCTTTTTTCTTTATTCTGCTCCTCGGCAGTTATTTCCACCATTTTGTCTTCCAGCTCACTTATTCATTCTTCTGCCTCAGTTATTTTGTTATCAATTCCTTCTAGTGTATTTTTCATCTCACTTATTGTGTTGTTCTTCTCTGTTTGTTTGTTCTTTAGTTCTTCTAGATCTTTGTTAAACATTTCTTGTATTTTCTCAATCCATGCCTCCATTCTATTTCTGAGATTCTGGATCATTTTTACTATCATTTCTCTGAATTCTTTTTCATGTATATTGTCTATTTCTTCATTTATTTGGTCTTGTAGGTTTTTACCTTGCTCCTTCATCTGTGATATAATTTTTTGCTGTCTCTTTTTTTTTTTTTTAATGAGTGGGATTGTGTTCCTGTCTTACTGGTTGTTTGGCCTGAAGCTTCCAACACTGGAGTTTGTAGGCTGTTGGGTAGAGCTGGGTCTTGGCGCTGAGATGAGGAAATCCATGAGACCTCACTCTGATGAATATTCCCTGTGGTCTGAGGTTCTCTGTTAGTCCAGTGTTTGGACTTGGAGCTCCCACCACAAGAGCTTCCGCCCAGCCCCAGGCCCGTGAACCAAGATCCTGCAAGCCACCTGGGGCAGCAAAAAAAAAAGAGGGGGGAAGGCCTTGGCTGTGGAGGGCAGGGCCAAGCAAGGGCGAGGTTTGGGTGGTGGGCGGGGCCAATGCTTAGGACCCACAGGGATGGAAAAGGCCCTGGGGTCTGTGGGGGTGGGTCTTAGGCTCAAGGAACAGAAGGGGCCCAGGCGTGCCCCCCACCCCTGGTCTCAGAGGGCAGGGGACCTCACTTGGGAGCCCAGCAGGCTTCATGAGCTCGAGTGGGTGGGGCAAACACCCTCCTTTCCTCTCCTGCTCCTCCAATCTGGGATGGCCCTTCCCGCCTGCCTCTCCTCACCTCCCCAGCCTTAGGTGAACCGATCCTGTCTGGCCTTCACTTCTCCTCCCCCTCAGTCCCCCTACATCCTACCTGTTCACTTTGGGTTTCCTCCCATCTCCCTGGGTGTCAGAGTCCCCCACCAGCAGCCGGCAGGTGCCCTAGTTGTGGGAAGATGCTAACTCTGTGTCTTCCCACACCTCCATCTTGACTCCGCCTCCTCAACATCTGTTTTTTGTTTTTTGTTTTTTTTGTGTGTGGTACATGGGCCTCTCACTGTTGTGGCCTCTCCCGTTGTGGAGCACAGGCTCCGGATGTGCAGGCTCAGCGACCATGGCTCACGGGCCTAGCCACTCCACGGCATGTGGGATCTTCCCGAACCAGGTCATGAACCCGTGTCCCCTGCATCGGCAGGCAGACTCTCAACCACTGCACCACCAGGGAAGCCCCTCAACATCTTTTTAAGTGTAGCTTTGCCCAAGATTTCACCATGCTGTAGAAAAATAATTTTTTTTCACCAAACCCAACTAAATTGAGCTTAGCTGAAGAAATATTAGGAAGTGTGAAGACACAAAAGGAAAAATGAAACAACTTTGTTCCATCAGTACAGGTGAGGGAATCCCCAATGATGACTTTTGCTGTGTGAAGAGGAACCAAGATGAGTAGTAATTATTCACTTTGAGTGGTATTCACTCAGTAATATCACTGAGTAATATCTGAATGGTGACTATTCATACCTACCATCCTTCAGGCTTGGCTTAGAGACTGGGACCTTTGTGAAGGAAAAAGGCTGCCAGGGTATAGGTGGTGGATGTGAAGGAGATGGGGCTCTGACCAGCTGGACAGGGTCCACAAGAGGAAAGTTGGGGAGGGGGATATCTTGGCTTGTATTGACTGTGTAAAAAGGAGAGAAAAAGGATGAAAAAATTATAGACCAGGGCTACCCTGGTGGTGCAGTGGTTAAGAATCCACTTGCCAATGCAGGTGACACGGGTTCAATCCCTGGTCCGGGAAGGTCCCACATGCCGCAGAGCAACTAAGCCCATGCACCACAACTACTGAGCCTGAGCTCTAGAGCCTGTGTGCCGCAACTACTGAGCCCACATGCCACAACTACTGAAGTCCACCTGCTCTAGGGCCCACGTGCTACAACTACTGAAGCCCACGTGCCTAGAGCCCATCCTCCGCAACAAGAGGAGTCACCTCAATTAGAGAAGCACGAGCGCCACAAGGAAGAGTAGTGCCTGCTCGCTGAAGCTAGAGAAAGCCCGGGAGCAGCAACAGAGACGCAGCCAAAAAATAAATTAAAAATAATAAGAATAATAAAAATTACATGAACTTTGTAAGATTTTGGAAATTTTGTATCTTCTCCTTTTTAAAAATGTTTTGGTTAATCTTCTCTCTTTTCTGATTGGGATTGACAATAAAAATCTCAAACATGGATAAAAGTACAAAATTACAAACCATCTTAATATTTTTACTGTTGAACTTACTCTTGGTGTTCCTGAGATGACTACAGGCGGTGTGATAGTAACTTTTGACTACAGAACATTTTCTCAAAGGATAAGATATTGAGGAAGCAATTGTAGGGCTTCCAGAATAAAATGAGGCTGTGCTTTGAACCTGGGGATGAAAAGGTTGCTGGAAGAAATGGCCAGATTTTATGTGTGTATTTAATAACCATGTAATGTAACCAAAAAAAGGCATTACATCATGCTTACTTTATTTTAATTTAAAAAAAGGACAAAAGATTAAACTTATTTATATTTAAAGTACAAAATATCTATTACAGAGGAGTAATTATTCAATCAGTAGCATATATCAACTCATGGGTTCAGGAATCCAATGATCTCTCATTTAATTTCCTGCTATTTTCAAAAACAGCACACAAACACACACACACACACTTTATTATGAAATATTATGAAAATTTCAAATGTAGAGAAAAGCTGGAAAAAGCACAAAGAATACTTGACTACCCATAACATAGATTCAACAACTATCAAGATTTTGCCATATTTGTTGCAACTGCGCATGTGTGTGTGTGTATATCTGCATCCATTTCAAAATAAAGACATCATGGCATTTTATCTCTAAATACTTAAAGTTGTCTTGCTACATAACCACAGTACAGTAATCATATTGAAAAAAATTGAAAATAATTTCCAAATATCACTGGTTACCCAGTCTCTTTTCCCATTTGTCTCAAAAGTGTCTTTATATCTGTTTTCCCCCAAAGATGTTGACAAGAATCACCCACTGAATTTGATTGTAATGTCTCTCAAGTCTCTCTTAATCACCCCCTCCTGCTTTTTTTAATGTTGTTTTTAAAGAGACCAGGGCAATTTTCTTATAGAATATCTCACATTCTGAATTTGTATGATTATTTCTTCCTGGCTTCATTTGACTTATTCCTCTATCCAATGTATTTTTTATAAACTAGAACTTTGAACAGAAGGTTTGATTAGATTCAGATTAAAGATCTTTTTGACTATAATTCTTCATAGGTGATACTGTGTATTTTTCATCTCATCAAGAATGATGTGATGACTCTGTTGTTGTCTCATTATTGGTGAAGCCAAGTTGGACTGCCGAGCTGAGGCAGTGACAGCCAGATCTCTCTCCTCTGTGAAGATATTTTCTCCCTTTCATCAATAGTAAATAATCTGTAGGCATGATACTTTGGTGTAATGGGACTCTCCCGTTTCCAGTCATCTGTTCTCCTAACATCTAGATGCCTTCCCTGAAACAATTTGTTTATTAGGGTTACAAAATACTGATTTTATCATTCTATTTTTCCCACCTGGCCATCATCTGAAAGGAAGACATTTTCTCAACCAGGGAACTATAGAGTTCCTTCTGAAAAGTCAGGATATCTGCTTGGGTTTTTTTGTTTGTTGGTTCTGTGTGTGTGTGTGTGTGTGTGTGTGTGTGTGTGTGTGATTATTTATTTATTTATTTATTTATTTATTTTATTTTGGCTGTGTTGGGTCTTCGTTTCTGTGCGAGGGCTTTCTCTAGTTGTGGCAAGCGGGGGCCACTCTTCATCGCGGTGCGCGGGCCTCTCACTGTCACAGCTTCTCTTGTTGCGGAGCACAGGCGTCAGACACGCAGGCTCAGTAGTTGTGGCTCACGGGCCTAGTTGCTTCGCGACATGTGGGATCTTCCCAGACCAGGGCTCGAACCCGTGTCCCCTGCATCAGCAGGCAGATTCTCAACCACTGCGCCACCAGGGAAGCCCGCTCGTTTTGTTTAAGTATCAATTTTCTTTGTTGGAAATAGAATATTACACCCAGTGGTGATAGAAAAGTCTTGTTGTTGTTGCTTGTTTGCTTTATCTTTATTTGATTATTATTAGGGACTCATGCATTTTTATCCATTCAATGTGTTTAAGTTGATTATAGTAATTTTTTTTAATCCTCAAATTGTCCCAAATTTGGCCAGTGGGAGCCCCTTCAAGGTGGATGCTCTTTTCTTTTGACATGACTCTGGTAGTCTTTGAGCACTTTCTTGTTTTCTGAAACAAGCTTGCTTTGTGTTTTCCCTAGCTTAGACTTGAAATAAGTCACTTCTCTAAGAAACTCCAGTTCCTTTTATTGGGTAATGGTATTAAGAAACCACAATCTGTGCTCTAAGGATGCCCATCGCTCCTGAAGGACCATTGCTTCCAGGTTCTTTCATTTGCTAGAGCTAGAAAATATATATATTTATAAAATCATTAGTTTAAATTGATGTTTCTAATTCAAATTTAATATTAGGGTTTTAATTCAGCTACTTTTTTCTTTCCTTTTATACACTAAAATCACAGTTCCCAAATGCATTACATCATTCCTGAGTGGCTTTATCCTGTAATATATATAAACATAGTTTCAAAATAACAATACAATATTATTACTAATGATAAAACTACTGAATGACTATCAACGTTTTTAGTACTTCTTTTTGTCCTTAGATTATAGTCCACTAAGAATATACAGTACTGTTTTCTAATAGGAGTTAAAATAAGTCTTCTCTCTTGGTTCAGTTGTTTATGTTTGTTTTAAATTTTAGGGCTTTTTGTTTCATGTTTATAAAAATTGTTAAGCATTTGTATATTTCAAAAGTCAATATTCACTTTTATCCCTGTTGCCTCAAATGCATTCCCTCAACTCTGCTCTTCCCCCCTACCACTTTTTTTTTTAACAATTTCTGGCTTATCTTTCCAGTGTGGCTTTCTACAAACATATATCTTCCCTCTTTCTTACCCCAAGGTAGCACACAGTATGTACATTCTTTTGTATCTTGCATTTTTCCACTGCATCCTAGGGATCCCTCCATATCAGCTTAAAGAGATCTTCCTCATTCTAACAGCTTAATGTTTCTCCTTCTCATGGATGTACCATAGCTCTTTCAACTTTTCCATTCTTGTTGGACATGTTTCCAATCTTTTCCTATTACCAAACATGACATGTCATTTTTGAAAGGCAGATTGCTATATACTAAAACCTGCATACTTATGTTTGGCATTTCCTTACCCATATTAAAATATGTTTTAGAAAAAAAAGGTTACTTACATTGATTTGTTTTTAATTTAGTTATTAACATCCTTCAGCACATTTGAGTTCCATGGAACAATTTAGGAAGCACCGTGGTAGGTGTGCAAACTCATAGCTTTGACAGATATAAGTGTTTAGTGCTTGGCACATTGGAAGTGCTCAATACATGAAAGCTAATAGTAATCATAAAAGCAATCATGTCAATAGCAGCAGAAAGTTTTAAAATGTTTTCTTCATTTGGGTGTGTCATCAAGGAATTTGAGAGCTGAGCAGACTACATCTTACTCTTTGGTCAGTTACTGAGTAACTGCCATGTTCCAGGCGTTATGGTAAGAACTTGTACCTGGAGCAGAGCATATACTGCAGGCCTGAGGGAAGGAATGAAGGAAAAGTGGGAATCCAACCGGGTCTCAGGAGTGGCGCTGGGGCTCTAGGGATGGGGCAACAGAAAGTCTCCGGGGCGCAGAAATGCCAGGGAGTCTTCTCCTGGGAAGAGGAGGTTTACTCAAGTTTGGAGCCTCCACAGGAGGTGGAATCAAACCACAAGACAGAGCCAAACCACAGTTAGTGGAAATGACTGGAGATAAGGGGAGAGATGGAGAGAAGGGAGGAAGTGACGTCTCTACATGACGGGTCACTCCCCCGAAGGAGGAAAGAAAGCCTGAGAGGAGGGTCTCCATTCCAGGAGAGAAGTCTGTCCACAAAGATAAATGGAGTCTTGTGATCGAGAAGGACTGGAGCTGGGTGGTTTATTTAGCAAAGCTGATCAGGGAAGCCTCTGAATTTTTACCACATGTGTTGTGAATGAATGATGAGTTGGAAGCATTGATGTTAAGATCACAGGCAGGAGGAGTCTAAGGAAAGAGAGTGTGGCTGTAACTTAATGAAAGAAGGAAGGCCGGAGGAGGGGTGAGATTGGAGAGCCTTAGCCAGTAAGGAATTGAGAGTCTATCCTACGTGAGAAAGTCTGAAAAAGAGGAGTTACATGAATGGTTGGGAGAAGTAACATCTCATCAGTAATTCCAAAACCTGGTCATTCTTCTAGTTGGATATAAGAAACAGAAGGTCCAACACAGAGGACAGGTAAATCCTGACAAGGATGGTAAATGGTGGTCCCAGGATGACAGCTGTCTCACTGAGAGCAACTAGTTAAGATCGAAGTCGACACAAGGTTCTGGGAGTTTTATCTGACAGTAAAATGGACAGAATACCCAGGGTAGCTGATTGTATTGTGAGGAAATTTGTGATTCATTAATGATAGGTACCAAGAAAACCAAGCAAAGAGAAAAGAGGCTGATTACTCATCCCAGGGAAAACACAAAGTTGTCTAGGAAAGGAAGAGCAAGCATGGTTTACTCTGTAGTTTGGCTATGAATACCCTTCACAAGATCATAATAATATAAACACTGAACACCAACCTAGCCAAAAGTACAATATAACTATATTGGAGGAAGGGGTGCATGTGTGTGGTGTGAGAATGAAAAAATTTAAATCCTCTTCTTCCATAGCAGGAAGTAAAGGGAAAAGGCCTGAAGCTGAAAAATCAAGATATAGCAAAGCAAGAATACTATTTAGAGACAGAAGGTCAGTATCAACAGAATTAGTTAAAAACAGTTGAAAACTTATCAACTCTGGGGACAAGAACATGATAGGAGAAGGGGCTAGAGACTGGAATTTTTTTTTACGCGAATCTGGTAGAACTATTGGATTCTCTAAACTATGTGGATAAAATTACGTTGTTAAAAATTAAAATTTTAAGAAAGAAAGTAGATTGGAAGAGGGGATGTGGATGCTGCCCATGCAGAATCCTCTTTCAGAGAAAGTGACGGGAGGAGCTTGCGGGGCGTGGATTATAGGACAGAGAGATTTAATGTTCTCAGTATATGAGAGTGATGATATGTTTATTATCTGTGGAGAGGGAACACTGCAAAGGGGGAGAGTTTGAAAATACAGAAGAGAAGGTGACTGTCTATTCTAAAAGAGACTGAAAGAAGTCAGATCAAGAATACAGAACAGGGCTTCCCTGGTGGCTCAGTGGTTAAGAATCCGCCTGCCAATGTAGGGGACACGGGCTCGATCCCTGGTCTGGGAAGATCCCACATGCCGCGGAGCAGCTAAGCCTGTGCACCACAGATACTGAGCCTGCGTTCTAGAGCCCGCGAGCCACAACTACCGAAGCCCCTGTACCACAACTACTGAAGCCTGCGCACCTAGAGGCTATGCTCCGCATCAAGAGAAGCCACCGCGGTAAGCCTGTGCACCACAACGAAGAGTAACCCCCGCTCGCTGCAACTGGAGAAAGCCCGCACACAGCAATGAAGACCCAGCGCAGCCAAAAATAAATAAATTTATTTTAAAAAAAGGAATGCAGGACAATTTTTTTTTAATGAGAGGTAATTTACTTTGAGACTAGAAGAAAAAAAATGTGAGTGTGAAGGCAGATACATAAACCTAAAAGATTTGGAATTACTCCATATTCCTTCCAAATTGTTTCTAGTGATTTCTGGGTAATATATGCATAGTGAAAAAAAAGCACACTTCTGGTCAAAAGAGGACACTTTTTTTTTTCTGAAGTATAGTTAATTAACAATGTTGTGTTAATTACTGCTGTACAGCAAAGTGATTCAGTTGTACATATATATACATTCTTTATTTAATATTCTTTTCCATTATGGTTTATCATAGGATATTGAATATAGTTCTCTGTGCTCTACAGTAGGACCTTGTTGTTTACCTATTCTATATATAAGAGTTTACATCTGCTAACCCCAAACTCCCACTCCATCCCTTCCCCAACAGCCCCACATCCCTTGGCAACCACCAGTCTGTTCAAAACAGGACACTTTTATGACTTTATTAAACATTAGGACAGAGATCAGAGAAACACTTTTCCAAGGATGCATCAAGTTAAGTTTTAAGTAAAAGATCAGCAGAGGGCTTCCCTGGTGGTGCAGTGGTTGAGAGTCTGCCTGCCAATGCAGGGGACACGGGTTCGAGCCCTGGTCTGGGAAGATCCCACGTGCCACGGAGCAACTGGGCCCGTGAGCCACAATTACTGAGCCTGCGCGTCTGGAGCCTGTGCTCCACAACAAGAGAGGCCACGATAGTGAGAGGCCCGTGCACCGTGATGAAGAGTGGCCCCCGCGTGCCACAACTAGAGAAAGCCCTCGCACAGAAACAAAGACCCAACACAGCCATAAATAAATAAATAAAATTAAAGAAAAAAAAAGATCAGCAGAGATCAGGGCACTATGGGGACAGACATCTCTTGTGGTGTCTTCTGAGATCTTCTTTCTCGGAGAACGACCTGACTCCTCACCTCAGAGGTGGGTGCCAGCCACCACCATGTTTGTACTATGGGATCTTGGTCCCCTGGTCACAGTACATTGGGCTGGGGTGGACACTTTCCCCAAGTTTGGGCAGTCGTTTGTTTTTTCAATAATTTAAAATTGTGACTGGGAGACACAGTCCCTGTGGGCGGCTAGAGCTGAGGTGACATACAAACACAGGACCTATAGGGTTGACATGTCAGCTGAAAAGGACAGTCAGTCCGTAGGGAGAGAATATGGCTGACGTACCGAGGGATCTAGAAAACAGGGACCATATGGCCCCGAGAGAGAGCAAGAGGGACTGCTCTGGATTCTGATGGCTCTTCCATTCTGAGTTCTGTTCCTTGCAGGGCCTGGCTCAAACCCACCCTTGGGTTCTGTATACCACTCTTGTGTCTTTATTGTAAATACCCTCTCCTTTTGTCTATAACCATTTTAATAGGGTTTCTGTGACTGGCAAGCAAAAACCTAGATTAGAACAATCTTCTCCCACTTCCATCCAAGTCCTCTTCTGGCCATCAATTTCCCCCCATTTATTCTCTCTTGGGAAATCCACAGAGTCCCCAGAATCTCTTGGTTTCTCTCTTTTCCGGGACCAAATGCTCCCAGTTCCAACCCCCATCTTGCCCCTACTCACCTGTATCTTGCTCAACTTTTTTTTTTTTTTTTTTTTTGGCTGTGTGCAACAGAATGTTCCCTGACCAGGGATCGAACCTGTGCCCCCGCATTAAAAGCACATAGTTTTAACCACTGGGAAGTCCCTTCCTCAACTTTCATGCCCTAAAAAGCCCAGGTTTTCCAGAAAGCCCTCCCAGCCTACTCAGGCCTCAGGGATCCCCTCTTCCAATGACCTCCAATAGCACCAGACTATGTCCATGGGTCCCCGTTCCCAGACCACAGCCTGGGTCCAGGATGGCTTCATCGGCACCATCTAGAGCATGTTAAAATATTACAGACTCCCTGTCACCACTCTCCCCGGCCCTGAGATAGTAGATCTGGGAGAAGCCTGTACCTTTTAAAAGGCTCTCAAGTGACTCTTCTCTG
Source organism: Mesoplodon mirus (assembly GCF_964341445.2). Taxonomy (NCBI): domain Eukaryota; kingdom Metazoa; phylum Chordata; class Mammalia; order Artiodactyla; family Ziphiidae; genus Mesoplodon; species Mesoplodon mirus. The sequence goes on from NC_138988.1 coordinate 66,316,296, forward strand.
TATTCCAGTTTGAAAACCACCAATCTGTACCACTCATTTGGTACTTGACATAAACTACTTTGTATAGTTAGTTTCCTCTTTGTGTGCATTTTAAATTTTGTTCACAGTAAAGTAAAACCTTCCAAGCCACAGATTTAGAGAGCATTCAGGTGGATCTCTCTTAGACCTCCCTCTTACCAGATACCTTGATGATCTACTCTGCTACCCTCCTACCTGATATGATTGACCCCAGGCAGAAGATATGGCCATCCTACCCAAGCCTTGGGGCTCTTTGTCATGCTTGGGACTCTAGGGAATGTAGAAAAAGGAGATGACATTGTAGATCATGGCTGGATACCAATGGCCTCTTCATGACAGAGTAAATCTGGACAAGACTGAAATTTCCATGAACGTTTCCTCTCCTGGTGCCCTGTAGAACTGTCATTGGTTGCAGGGAGTTGCAATGAACAGGATACTCTGCATCCCTTTTGGGGCAAATCTGAATTCAGGATGCTGATTTCATGATGTCCATGTGAAACGGTCCATTCACACGTGACACACAAGGGGACCCAAACTGCTGAGTCAAATGGAGCAAGACGTAGCTAGACGGGCCCAGGAATGATTGTCAATCCCCAGTAGCAGGTGGTCACGCTCAGTGGTCTTCCCCAGAAGTTCCCACTTCCAGATCCCAGCATCCCTTACACCCTGAAAGAATTGGCCAAGACCTGGTAAAATGCATATAGTGCAAACACTGTTTAAAATTTTACTGCTGCTAGCCAGGGCTTTGGGTAGAGCAAGAAAGTGTGTGTGTGTCTGTGTGTGTGTGTCTGTGTGTGTCTGTGTGTTTTGGGGGTGGGAAAGGGAACTCCTTGGTGCCCCACAAATCCCTGCCATGAGTACAGGAGCCAAAAAGGAGGAGACCTATAGGACAGAGGTTGATCCCATTCAAAGTCAGCACGGTGGGGATGAATGCGGTAGACTCTGGCACTGAGCATTCAAGGGCTGTCAGACACTTGCCAGGAAGCCGTAGGGTGTCTCCCCTACTTGTTTCTCTCAGAAGGGCCATTACCTAAAGTAGCAAAAACCATATGACCAATGTTGTCCCAGCTCACACTTCTGGGATCCCATCTCTGCCCACCTCCCCCAAACCTGACACCCTCGCCTCACCTCTTCTCTTCTATTCCCTGCCTACCACTCGTCCCTGACCCCACCCCTCCTCACAGAATCTCTCATCCTCCACCCTCGTCCCGTGCAGAGTCATCTGCTTTCCTCCCCACCATACTCCCGAGTCCTGCGCACCTGGGGGTGCTGGACAGGCATGTGCCTGTGATGATGAGGGTGATGCCCACGAGGAAGCCGGCCAGGCCAAGGGCCAGGCCGAGGGAGTAGACCAGGGTCTCTGTGGTGTCAGGCAGCAGGGTAGGCACCTGGGGCTCTGGGAGAGAAAGGGAGGGTCAGGGGGTCGGGCAAAGGGATTCCAGAGTGAAGGACACACGGGTGTGAGAAGGGGGGTGCTGGGGAGGGGGTTTCATACCCCAGTGCTTAAAGAGCGGCTTGTCCAGGCCCCAGTGCTCCACCTTGCAGTCATAGAAGTCGTCCACCGAGGGCACGAAGGGCAAGTAGTGGAACTTCCGGAACAGATGGTCGGGCTGGGCATAGAAGCTGGTCTGGGCCACCCCCTCGGTGATGGTCTGACCGTTGCGCAGCCAGGTGATATTGATGACAGGGGGGAAGATGTTCTCCACGACGCAGATGAGGACGTTGGGCTGGCCCAGCTCCACGTGAGACTTGGGCAGCACAGTCACTCTTGGGGACACTAGGAGGAACCAGGCCCTGAATCCCACAGGCTCAGCCCTCCAGCTGGGCCTTATCAGGGCTGGGATTGAAGGGTGTTTCCTCCTATTAGCTTTCCGAGAGCAGGGAATGGTCTAGGATGGTGACACCAGGACAGAAGCAGGGGGACAGAGGGATGAGAGATTGTGGAGGGCAGAGGGGGCCCAGGGGGTCCTGTATCTGCCAGGCCCCTGATGGGGAGTCCAGCAGGAGGGGTCATTTCTCAAGAGGAAGAGGTTGCTGAAGGAATCTGAGAAGATCTAGCACCTCCTGGGAAGGAAAGGGCCTGAGCACAACAGTCTCAGATTCTGAGAGTGGAGCCCAGGAGTCAATAGAGGCCTGTGGGGGGGTGGGGGGAGGAGGCTTCTCTGGGCCTCCCCTGCCTGCCAGGGGCTTGGTAGAGGGGGGCACAGAGGAAAGGCCTGGTACCGTTGGCGGCTCTGGTACGGTTCGAGCGCTCCACCAAGACGTCCAGATGCGCTTTGATCATCGTGATACTGGCCAGCCCACTCTGCGGGTCAAAGTAGGCGAAGTTGTCAAATTCAGGCAGACGCCACACAGCCTCCCTCTTCTTCAGGTCCACAGAGAACAGCTGCTCTCCATCGAAATCATGGGTGAACTGACCCGAGCCATCATAGGACTGGTAAAAGGCTGGTCCGTAGGAGCCCATGTGGTCAGCTGTATTGGGTGAGTTCAGGGTTGGGGGAGAAAAGAAAAGGTATCAATCTCATCCATCAGATGTGATGTATTGAGTCTCTGAGCTGTGCCCCATCCTTGGTTCTGTGTGGGGGCAGAGTCCCATTCTGATGCTGAGCTGGTCCTTGGAGAGTAGAAGGGTTGCCAAGGGATGGAAGGGAGAGGGTGGAGGGCATGGGCACATCCCCTGCACACTGGCCAGCACAGAGACATGGGTGCAGCCTGGCATACGGGGTTGGGAAGAGGAGAGGTTGCCTAAACTCAGGCTTGGGATCCCCAGGGTTAAATCTTGGCTCTGATGGTCTGCTCCAGCTGTGCTACCAGGTCCTGTGTGTGAGATGACAGGTGAGTAGGGGTGGGATGAGGAGAAAATAAGTAAGGTTAAGAGCATCCATGGAGCTTTGGGCACAGAGGTGCAGTGTAAGTGGATGTGAGGGAAAACAGGTGATAGCAGGCAGGAGTAAGAATTAAGATTTGTGACCAGAGACTGAAGGGATAGAAAAAGGCAGCCCAGGGGCTTCCCTGGTGGCGCAGTGGTTGAGAGTCTGCCTGCCGATGCAGGGGACACGGGTTCGTGCCCCGGTCTGGGAAGATCCCACATGCCGCGGAGCGGCTGGGCCCGTGAGCCATGGCCGCTGAGCCTGCACGTCCGGAGCCCGTGCTCCACAACGGGAGAGGCCACAACAGTGAGAGGCCCGCGTACCACAAAAAAAAAAAAAAAAAAAAGGCAGCCCAAGGTATTGCAAAGAGCAGTGGAAAAGGAGTCAGAAGTTCAGGGTTCATGTCCCAACTCTTCTGTCTCAGAGCATTATGCACAAATGTGAGTCTTCCCATGACTGAGGCTCAATTTTCTAGAAATTGGAAGTTAGGTGTTCGTTGATAAGATGTTTTTATAATTCTATGAAATTATTTGTGCAATAATTGTGAGAAACCACCATGTGCCCAGCACGATACCAGGCCCCAAGGAAATACAGACAAACCAGCTGTGGACCCCGCACACAAGGAACTCAAGTCTAGAGCAGGATAAAGACAGATAAACAGCTACCTATTGACCTGGTGATAAATACAGCAATAGAAAATGGGCTCGCCCGAAGCCAGGAAGTGGTACAGAAATCAGAATGCTGGCCAGCAGTAGGACGGAGGTTTGGGTCTCAGAGAGGAGGGAGGAATGAGGAGGCACCTGAATGTGATGCTGGGCTGAGCTGCACCTGTATTTTAGGTCCAGGACAGACCTGATAGAGGTGAGAGGGATGCGGGTAAAAGAAGTTGCCCATAAACCAGAGGAAAGGAACTGTTCACTCTCTGTACCATCTGTCGTGTAACCCCACGCCCTCAATCTCCTCTCCTCACCCAGCACCCTCTGCACTCACCCTTGATGGCCCCAGCTTCCTGGGGGCTCAGGAGGGTCATCAAGGTGTGGAGTCCCAGGACCAGCCCCCCACGGAGGACCATTGTCCCCTGGAGCTTTAACCAAATAAGTCCCAGTCGGTGTGGAGGGTAAAGGAAGAGGGAGAAGGTAAAGAGGATGAAACATTTTAGAATGGGGGAGCCCCCTGCTGTATTCAGCCAATCAGAGAAATTCTCTGAGTTAGTGTAGCTGTTGCTGGGGCAAGAAGTAGAGGAAAGAGCCTGGGTGAGAAGATGGAAGAATTCATTGGGCCCACGAGCACCAGGGAGGCTTGGTCCACAGGAAGTCAAAGGGATGGGAAGGGCTTAGATTAACTGTTTCTACATCCTCCAAGAAGGAATCCTGTAAAGGGAGAGAAAAGGCCATCAGAGCACCGCACAGCTGAGCTCAAACAAATCCTCTATCTTAATCCATGGTGTAGGGACTCCTACTCGTCCTATACGTTTCTGTGGACCAATTTGGAGTTAAAAAATAAAATAAATTTGGGGATTCCTTGGCGGTCCAGTGGTTAGGACTCTACGCTTCCACTTCAGGGGACATGGGTTCAATCCCTGGTCGGGGAACTAAGATCCTGCATACCACATGGCATGGCCAAAAAAGAAGGAAAGGGCTTCCCTGGTGGCGCAGCGGTTGAGAGTCCGCCTGCCGATGCAGAGGACACGGGTTTGTGCCCCGGTCCGGGAAGACCCCACATGCCGCCGCGGAGCGGCTGGGCCCGTGAGCCATGGCTGCTGAGCCTGCGCGTCCGGAGCCTGTGCTCCGCAACGGGAGAGGCCACAACAGTGAGAGGCCCGCATACCACAAAAAAAAAAAAAAAAAAAAAAGAAGGAGATGGTCTCCCTGACTTTCTGTTTGGCCAAGAATTCCTCCTAATGAGGTGTTATCAGACTGCAGTCATTAAGCTGTAAGTTAACTCAGGATTCTAACCATCACATCAGGTTTTGAAGCTTGACCTCGTGGGGGTAGAGGGTTGTCACAAGGAAACATGGAAGGTAAATGATTTAGTACTCCTTTCCTTTCCCTGTTTTACTGGACAACTATAGGAAACGAAAACTGTGGCTGGGAGAGGGAAGGACTGGGAGTCTGGGATGGGCAGATGTAAACTATTATCTGTAGGATGGATAAACAACCAGGTCCTACTGTAGAGCACAGGGAACTATATTCAATATTTTGGATAAACCATAATGGATAAGAATATGAAAAAGAATATATATATATGTATAGCTGAATCACTTTGCTGTACAGCAGAGATTAACACAACATTGTAAATCAACTATACTTCAATAAAAAATAATAAAATTAGGGTCTTCCCTGGCTGTCCAGTGGTTAAGACTCTGTGGTCCCAATGCAGGGGGCACAGGTTTGATCCCTGGTCAGAGAACTAAGATCCCACATGCCGCGCGATGTGGCCAAAATAATAATAATAGTAAATACATAAAGAAATAAATAAAAAGTAAAAAATAATAATAAAATTTTAAAAATAAATAAATAAACATAAAACTTTAAAATAAATAAATAAAACTGTGGGCTAATTTTTATGAGAAATAATCTAAGATTTTTGAGGGAAAAGTCAGATTATCCATTGCCAAGAATCTGAATTTTACATGTTCTGTAAAGCTAGAGAATGTTCAATAGGCTCCCGTCTCCATCTAGTGGCCAACAGTGGGATTTAGCCTTGGAACAAGAAATCATGGGATTTGTGAACAATTTGTTGGAATACTCCAACATTTTTTTAAATATATATACATTTTTAAATTTTTTATTTATTTGACTGCGTTGGGTCTTCGTTGCTGCGCGCAGGCTTTCTCTAGTTGCGGTGAGCAGGGGCTACTATTCGTTGTGGTGGCTTCTCTTGTTGCAGAGCACCGGCTCTAGGCGCGCGGCTTCAGTAGTTGTGGCTTGCAGGCTCTAGAGCGCAGGCTCCGTAGTTGTGGCGCACGGGGTTAGTTGCTCCGCGGCATGTGGGATCTTCCCAGACCAGGGCTCCAACCGCGTCCGCTGCATTGGTAGGCGGATTCTTAACCACTGCGCCACCAGGGAAGTCCCTACCCTGACTTTTATATGTCTAACCTTTTCTCTAACTTTTTTGTAAAGAATGTTGGAGTGGGACTTCCCTGGTGGCGCAGTGGTTAAGAATCCGCCTACCAATGCAGCGGACGCGGTTGGAGCCCTGGTCTGGGAAGATCCCACATGCCGCGGAGCAACTAACCCCGTGCGCCACAACTACTGAAGCCCACCTGCCCTAGAGCCCGTGCTCTGCAACAAGAGAAGCCACCGCAATGAGAAGCCCGCGCACCGCAACAAAGAGTAGACCCTGCTCGCCGCAACGAAGACCCAACACAGCCAAAAGTTTAAAAAAAAAAAAAAGTCGGGATAAATATGGCCAAATGTAGAGGCTTTGGCAGCACCAGCACTTCTGCAGTGTGGCTGTACCTCAGACAGCAGCCATGAAAATATACTAATCATTGCTCTGTTGCAATATTTATATTTTTGTTAAATAACTGAATATAAAGAAATATACCAACAGAAGACAACTCTTCAAAATTAACTTTAGAAAGGAGAAGGTCTACAGAGGTAGAGAGTCATAGTATCTATAAAGTGAGTGTGCTCATCAGAGAACATCTAGAGCAGCCCTGCCCATTAGAACTTTCTGCTTTGATGGAAATGTTTATATCTGAGCTGCCCAATAGAGCAGCCACTAGCCACATGTACTCTTGAGCACTGAAAATGCCACTGGCTGGTGCAACCAATGGGCTGAAATTTTCATTTAATTCTAAACTAGTTAAATTTAAATTATAGCCATATGTGACTAGTGGCTACCATATTGGACAGGCAAAGTAGAGTTTACAGTCTTTCTCTTAAAAAAATGTAGGCCCTCTCTTAGTAGCCTTTACTGGAGGCTGTAGGATAAGCTGCTAGAAAACTGAAAAATGAAAAAGAATTTGAGGTACTTCCCTGGTGGTCCAGTGGCTAAGACTCCACACTCCCAATGCAGCATGTCCCGGTTTGATCCCTGGTCAGGGAACTAGACCCCACATGCATGCCGCAACTAAAAGTTTGCATGCTGCAACTAAAGATTCCGCATGCTGCAACTAAAGATCCCACATGTGTCAACGAAGATCCCGCGTGACGCAGCTAAGACCTGGTGCAGCCCAAATAAATAATAAATAAATAAATATTTTTTAAAAAATAGAATTTGAGAAGCCAGGGAAGGTAGAGATAAAGAGTCTTCTCTGGTCATGGATCATTAGATTGGGGGATAGCAAAATCTCAAAAACATAAGAGGCCCACTAGCAACTTAATACATTTACAAAAGAGATTAAAGAAGCATCAAAACCCGTCCAATTCTAGCAGATACAGAAGCTACAGCCATAGAAAGAATCTTGGCAAACCCTCAACTCATGCAGTTGAAAAGTGCTGGGAACAAAGCCAAAGGGAATCTCCAAGACAAAGAGCTTACAAATTTTAAGAACATGTTTTCTCAGAACATACAGGAAAGGAAGCACTTCAACACACCTCCTCTGATTCACCCTTTGAGTTTAAAAAGCTTTGCCCTGAAGATCAAGCCAGACCCTCTCCTAGGACAGCACAAATAACTTCAATTTCCTTCCCTCCAGATCTGTTACAGTAGTAGATCTGTCTGGAAACACTACACTCTATTAAAACTTTGGACAAAGGACAACATTGCAGAATTCTAGGAACTTTGGGATACAGGATCAACAGGAACTTTTAATTAGGAAACCTAATCTAATAAGAGGGCTATTTTGACTGTTGGGGCATGTGGAGGAGAAAGTATCTAAAGGAATAAGTTGTGATAACATTAAATGAGGTTACAGAGAAACAAAAAAGTTCCTATGGTGATTTCACCTGCCCTTGGGTATGTTGAATTTACTACTGCAATTCCGGGAAATAGAAAAGCTCCCACTTTGAACCTCTGGAATTTCACATCTCCACCAAAAAAATGTAAATATGAAACAGGGCCAAGTCTCTAACAGAGTATGTAAAAAAACAATTATGATAAAATAGCTGGAGAAACTTGAGATAATCCATCCCACCAACAGAACTCTTTAACATCTCATTTTGTTCAGTCCAAAGGTAGGTGAATCTCAGAAGTTAATTGTGAATTATAGCAATATTAAGAATAATAGTTAGGGACTTCCCTGGTGGCACAGTGGTCAAGGATCCACCTGCCAATGCAGGGGACATGGGTTTGACCCCTGGTCCGGGAAGATCCCACATGCCGCGGAGCAACTAAGCTGGTGCGCCACAACTACTGAGCATGCGCTCTAGAGCCCGTGAACTGCAACTACTGAAGCCACGCGCCTAGAGCCCGTGACCCACAACAAGAGAAGCCACCGCAATGAGAAGCCTGCGCACCGCAACGAAGAGTAGCCCCCGCTCGCCACAACCAGAGAAAGCCTGTGCAGCAACAAAGACAATGCAGCCAAATAAATAAATAAATAAAAATTTAAAATACCATATAAAAATAATAGCTAATTCTTTTTTAAATTTTTATTGAAGTATAGCTGATTTACAATGTTGTGTTAGTTTCAGGTGTACAGCAAAGTGAATCAGTTATGCATATACATATATCCACTCTTTTTTTTTAGATTCTTTTCCCATATAGGCCATTACAGAGTACTGAGTAGAGTTCCCTGTGCTGTTCAGCAGGTTCTTATTAGTTATCTATTTTATTTAGAGCAGTGTGTATATGTCAATCCCAATCTCCCAATTTATCCCATGCCCCAAATAGCTAATTCTAAATATTACTCAGTGATTTAAAAAAAGAATGAAATATTGGACAATAAGGTCCTACTTTATAGCACAGGGAAATATATTCAATGTCCTGGGACAAACCATAATGGAAAATAATATTAAGAAAATAATGTGTAGGGCTTCCTTGGTGGCACAGTTGTTAAGAATCCGTTTGCCAATTCAGGGGAAATGGGTTCAAGCCCTGGTCCGGGAAGATCCCACATGCCGCAGAGCAACTAAGCCTGTGCGTCACACCTACTGAGCCCGCGTGCCACAACTACTGAAGCCCGCACGCCTAGAGCCCGTGCCCTGAAACAAGAGAAGCCACCGCAAAGAGAAGCCCGCGCGACGCAACAAAGAGTAGCCCCGCTCGCCGCAACTAGGGAAAGCCTGCACACAGCAACAAGGACCCACAGAGCCAAAAATAAAAAATAAAATAAAAAGTAAAGTGACTGTTAAAAAAAATAATAATAATGTGTATATATATATATATATATATATATATATATATATATATGTATAACTGAGTCACTTTGCTGTACAGCAGAAATTAACACAACACTAAATCAACTATACTTCAATTTTTTAAAAGTTTAAAAAGTAAAACAAAAAAATTTTTAATTAAAAAATAAAAAAGAATGCCATTTGCAGCAACCTGGATGGACCTAAAGAATATTATACCTAGTGAAGTCAGAGAAAGACAAATATTATATGATATCACTTATATACGGAATCTAAAAACTAATACAAATGAATCTATATGCAAAACACACTCACAGACATAGAAAACAACTTTATGGTTACCAAAGGGAAGAGGGAGGGAGAGAAAAATTAGGGGTAGGGAATTAACAGATACAAACTACTATACCTAAAATAGATAAGCAACAAGGATTTACTGTATAGTACATGGAATTATACTCAATATCTTATAATAACCTAGAGTGGAATTTAATCTGAAAAAAATACACAACTGAATCACTTTACTGTACACCTGAAACAAACACAATGTTGTAAATCAACTATCAATAAAGTTTTTTAAAAGAATAATAGCTAATTCTTTTTTTAAAATAGTTAATTCTTAAATCGTGCTTACTAGATGCCAGGGATTGTTCTAAGTACTCTATATATTTCACTCATCTAATTTTTTTAAAATAGGGCTTCCTTGGTGGTGCAGTGGTTAAGAATCCGCCTGCCAATGCAGGCGACACGGGTTCGAGCCCTGGTCCGCGAAGATCCCACATGCCACGGAGCAACTAAGCCCGTGCGCCACAACTACTGAGCCTGCGCTCTAGAGCCCGCGAGCCAAAACTGCTGAGCCCGTGTGCCACAACTACTGAAGCCCGCGCGCCTAGAGCCCGTGATCCGCAACAAGAGAAGCCCCCGCAGTAAGAAGCTCGTGCACTGCAACGAAGAGTAGCCCCGGCTCACCGCAACTAGAGAAAGCCCACGCACAGCAACGAAGACCCAATGCAGCCAAAAATAAAATAAAATAAAATATTTTAAAAGTTAAAAAGAGTAAATAAATAAAAATAAACAAAATGTGTTTAGCACTGTACCTGATATTATTTCCTTACTAAAAGATCTTTCTAAGTCAATCCTTAATTAGCGTGTATGCATTCATCTAGCTGATATATTCTTCTCAATATCAATAAACTATGTCCATCACCAGTTTGCTTTCCCTTGGCTGCCCCAACAAGTCTCATTTATTATATGACCTCAGTAGATTTTTTCACCTTGAGGCACAATCCAATAAAGCAGAAGTTAAAGAGATGACCTAAACCCAATGAGAGTATTAAAATTTGTTCGTTACACTTATGACACATTAACCAGGAGTGAACCGAAAACAATTATGCCTGTGAGGAACGTTATGGGAGTGGTAGAAATAGCCTTTATCTTGATAGTGGTGGTGATTACACAATGAATATGCTTGTTAAAACTCATAGGACAGTACAGCTAAGGAGGATGAATTTCATTTTATGTAAAATATATCTCAGTAAACCTGATTTTTTTAAAAAGCAACTGCACCCCAAAACTATGTCTTCCCTTATTGATTTTATGATTAAAAGGAATGAACCATAAAATTTTCAGTAAATTGGGGGAGAAAAATTCTGCCTAGGATCAGGGAAAAGCCCTCGCCCTTGAAACACCCTACCCCAAAAAAGAAGACCAGAAATTAATTGGCATGTGTGAATTCTGAAATCTGCATCTCCCACGTCTGTATTAAACTTGGATCTCTTCATCATATTACTAAAAATGGATCCAAATCATATGGATCTTTAAACAGCAAGATACCTTAGGGTTGTGCTCTCTGGTATGGTAGCCACTAGCTACATGTGGCTATTTAGATTAATTAAAATTTAATAAAATTAAAAATACAATTCTTGTGGGACTTCCCTGGCGGTCCAGTGGTTAAAACTCTGCTCTCCCAATGCAGGGGACACGGGTTCTGTCTCTGGTTGGGGAGCTAAGATCCTGCATGCCGTGTGGCCAAAAAAAAAACAGAAAAATAAAATTCTTTAGGTGCACTAACCACTTTTCAAGTGCTTGATAGCCACATGCGGCTAATGGCTGCCACATTGGATTGCACAGATGCAGAATATTTCCTTCATCACAGAAAGTTCTAGTGGACAGCACTGCTCTAGAGGGCAAATAGATATATAGACCACTGGAGTTTAAGGATTGGAGTATTGAATACATATCTGTATGGCATGGGTCTCTGAAAATTCAACTGGCTGACATTTCTAATTAAAATCATCTTGAGATGATACACATAGTATATAGTATATACACATAGTATATAGAATAGTATAACTATTCTACTTATGCTCCAACAAGGCCAATTACCGTCTCACTCAGAGGCAAGCACACCAATAGAGATGGTGAAGTCAGGGAGGAAAATGTGACAACAAGAACAAGCTCTAGGTGCCTGTAAGAGCCTGCAGAAACTTCAAGAAATCCCTAGAGGGAATTTTGCCAGCAAAACAGAATACATAGCCTATTTGTTTTTAAATTTCTGCTTAATACTTTGCCTAGTGCTCGGGGGTAGATAATATTGGAACCCCCTCCCCTCAGGGCAAATATGTTCTTAAACAGTTAATTTTTATGGAAACTGTGGGACTGCTTTATTGGTAAAAGCAGCCACTGGAGAATCCCCCCTTTCTGGATCTAAAGAAATGATTTAGGGACATGGCAGGCAGAGAATTGTTCCCCGATATCCATAATTCTACAGTTCCTAATAGAACTTTCTGTTTCATTTGGGCACATGGACTTCCAGAATAAGTCCTAGTTCCCCATCCTTCCTTCTAGTCATGTGTGGCCACACGTAAGTTTTGTCCAATGCTCTGTAAGGAGAACTGTTGTGTGCAACTTCTAGAAGGTGGCCTTATAAAGAGGGTGATGGGTCCTTCTTTCCCCTTCCTCTTTCCTGCTGATTTGAATGCAAACCTGAAAGCTGGAACTCAAGCAGTCATATTGGACATGAGAAGGAAGAGCCATGTTGAGGCTGGTGGAACAAGAAGATGGAAAAAAGTCTGAATCTCTGACACTGTTAAACACCATACCAGCCCTGGAGCTCAATGTGAGAGAGAAATAAAAGTCTATCTTGGTTAAACCACGATTGTTCTCAGGGTATCTGTGTCTCACAGCTCAACCTAATCTGAACCAATATATACAGCATCTCTTGTTCACAGCCAAGCTATAATAAGAGTAGATTCATGGAAATGTAAAATGGAGCTCTCAATGTACATATCACCCTCAAGCATCAGATAAGTAAAATGATGGAATGGTTTCCTTCAGTCCCGGTGCAGGACTGTCACTAACAGCTCTCTCACAGCTGCTTATCTTCTTGGTAATCACACCTTACATTGTGCCTTGTCCAACATGGCACCCTCCATGGTGCTTGTCAGTAAAGAGCCCCGAAACTGTGACTGACAGGATGGAGAAGGAAACCCAGACGCTGTTGTGTGGGCCCGTGGGCATCTGTTGAGTTTGGTGCCATATCAAAGGATTTCAGAAAGGAGCTGGTATAGATTTACTTGTGGTAATAAATCAATAAGACAATACAGTGGCTGATAGACTTTCCAATATCCATGTTGTATCCCGAGCTGCCAGGTAGGAGACTTAGTATCTTCAAAGCTTTTGCAATAGCCATAAAATCACTCTTTAAAGACACAGCAAAGTGGAACTGGGCTTTTCTACCGCTAAGTGGTGTCGGGTATGTCTGATGAATGAATGTTGGTGAATGTCATGTGTGATAGTGACATAAACAGAACCGCAACAGCTATAACCAAAACATGTGCATGTACTTTAGGCAAAGAAAATGTGTAAGAATTCACACAGTGGTGCCAGATTTCACTGACTTGATGACCAAGGGAAGACAGAGATGTGTAGGCCATGGCCCTCTGGGATATGCAGTGCTCCCAAGTACAGTTACCTAAGTTGTCCAAATTTTACAAGTTGTTTTCTGACCATAAGTCACAGACGCCACAAATATCAGCTCAAGGCTAAGAAGCAGCTCCAAGATGTGACAGGCTAGAGGACCCAACCCCCCAGCCTTCGCGCTACGACCTCATTGTCCTCCCCACTCCTAGTCCCTCCCCTCCTAAGCCTCCCAACCTGTTGTTGGCTGTGTATGTGTCTAGGACCTTCACACCCTCCTCCAGCCTGGGGGGGCCCAAAGTCACTCCCCCAAGTCTCTATTTCTCTCTCCTTTCTCTCCTTATCTCTCTCCTTATCTCCTAAAGGAGATAATCTCCTTTATCTCCTCCCCATCCCATCTAGAAGCCTCCACTGTGCACAAGCCACTGGAGCCCCTGCCAGCCCCCACATGTCCAGATTCCAGGACGCTTGCACTACCCACGCCCAGTCACACCCCAAAACTTCCACCTCTGGGTGCTTCTCCTCATCTTTCCTTAGAGCGAGGCCCCAGCTTGCTGGACGAGGGGGCAGGAGATGCCCCACTGCAAGGAGAGGGCTGTGGTCCTGGCGTCCTCGGCTGCAGCTTGGCACACAATTGCTCATAAAACCGTTATACGGGGTTGCTTGGCATACTAGTTAAATAGGCTTTTGTGGATGGGCCTGGGGACCTAACCGCCGTGTATAAATGTTAGTTGAGTAAATGCATGGCTTTGTTTCCACGGAGAAAATCTCTCTGAGCTCAGAGCATCTGACCAAAAGTGACCTTTGGGAACACACCCCTCTGTGCTCCAAGGGCGACCTCTGTGGGTTTGGCTCCAACTGCAAAGAGAGCTCCGGAGAAACCTCAGCTCTGGCCCGGCTTGTCTGGGTGGGTGCGGGCGAGCAGTGTGAGGAGCATCTATTTAGGGCTGATCTTCTCTTCAGCTGAGGCCTGGGATTTGGGGGAGAAGGGTGCCTGAAGCCATTGAGATGGAGGGCGTGGCTGATCCCAGAAACCACGTCCATCGCCTGATTCCATATAGACGAGGGCCAGGGGCTTCTGCTCCATTCGGCCTCCTCCTGGGTTGGGGGCGTGGGAATGAGGGTTCAGTTGGTGAAGCAGGAGGGGCGGCGGTTTAGGGATGACAGGGCGCGGAATCACTGCGCTTGCGCATTAGCCGGGCGAGGTCTCCGCGCCGCCACCAGGGGGCCGCAGAGGCAGAGAGATGGGCGGAGTCCGAAGAGGAGGCGCGCGGAAGGGGGTTTTCACCTGCGCTCGGTTTTCCTGCCCACCCGCCGACGATGCGAGGCCGGACTTGTAGATGCCCGTAGGTGAGCTCCCTGGGATCGATACTGACTTAGCTCCAACACTTCAGGGTTTCAAAGATCGGAGCTTTGTCCTTGCCGTCGGGAATCCGCCGGGAGGAAGAAGTACGGGGACGAGGGGCGGGGGCGCTGCCTACTGGGACTCCGGGTCTGGGGTGCAAAGCAGCCCTTCCCCGACACGCACCGGGGGTTTGCAGAAGAGAAGCAGGGACACACATACGTGCACACGCTCGTACACCGTCCCCCTCCCGCACCAGCAGCCCGAGGAAAGGGGCGTCGTAATCAGGAGGCCCTGAAAGAAGTCTTCATCTCCTGCCAGGACGGGCGGGAGGCAGGATGTGCTGTGTGAGGATGGGAAGCCCAGGAGCTGCCAAGAATGCCTGGCTGTGCAGCCAGCCCTGAACAGAGGAGACACCTGACCCAGAGGGCTCGGAGCTGCTGAATAAACCCCGAGAGGGGCCGCCGGCGGGCGGCACGCAGTCGGAGGAGACACTGGGCGAGGATTATGCATCTTGACACGGCACAAAGCCTGGAGTAATGTAGACGCTAATACACACAAGCATGAGGGGCCCCAGCCGCAGCCCTGGCTTTTTATGGCAGGACATGCAAGCCTGTACCAAAGGGACTGGGGCGGTAAACGCTGTCGTGAAAGTGAGCCTCGGTCTCATTTGCAAACAGTTCAGACTAGACATCTAAGGCTCCTTCCAGCCCTGAGGTCCCTAAAGCTGGGGGGCAATGGGGTGTTTGAGGTGAAACCAGGGAGGGCAGGCACACCCTCACACAGAACCAATCCAGCGCCAGCGTCAGGCAGAACCCTGGACCCCCACCTGCTGTCACTGGGGGATCTGTTTGAGATTCTGAACTCGTGTGCCAGGCTTTATGAACTCTCTCTGCACCCTAACACCCCAGCTGGACAGGCCCTCCAGGAAATAGGGATTAAGCCATTCATTTCTGGTAACAGCTCAGTCAGAAGGGGGGCCTTTGGATGAGAGTGGGGCACAAGCACCACACACATGCACCCCAGCAGGAGACAAGCCCATTTTTTTTTTTTTTTTCTTTTTGCGGTATGCGGGCCTCTCACTGTTGTGGCCTCTCCCGTTGCGGAGCACAGGCTCCGGATGCGCAGGCCCAGCGGCCATGGCTCACGGGCCCAGCCGCTCCGCGGCATATGGGATCCTCCCAGACCGGGGCACGAACCCGTATCCCCTGCATCGGCAGGCGGACTCTCAACCACTGCGCCACCAGGGAGGCCCCGACAAGCCCATTTTTTAACCAACAGTCAGAATGGGCGCAGGTCATAGTGCTAGACAAGGCCCTGGGAGTCCCATCCAGATGCCACACATTAACCCTTTAATTGCAGGATCAGAGAAGGTGAGGGGGCACCCAGGGGAGGGATGGGGGTGGCCAGGATGGCAATGGTGTACTGGGGGGGCTCAGGGCCACGGCGATTTCCCAGCTAACGTGGAAGAATGTCAATAGTTCAACAGTCTGCTGACCGCAGGCCCTGCACACACCCCTCACCATTCCATTTCTCCCCTGAGGGACTGGCCTGGTCCCCAAGTAGCAGGCATTCCTGCGAGTCCCAGACCAAGTGAAAGACAGCAGGCATGCGGGCCACGGAGCCAAACACCCGGTAGGTAGAGATGAGCAAGCCCCACACTGGGCAGAGAGAGGCAGAGCCCTGAGACAAAGGAGACCATGTATTACAACGTTCACAGTGGGTGCTGCAGGTGGGGTGTGAGGGAGGCGAGGTTCAGCCCCCAACCCCCCCCCAGTCTCTGAGGAGAGCCCTGAGGCAAAGATGAGGGTGCCAGGCTCGCCCCTGGAGAGCCCTGTCTCCAAAGTCCGCTGATTTTTGTTGGCATTTCTCTTTATCTTTTTTGTCATTTTGTTTTCCACTCTTTAAATAATTAATATAATTACTTTTAAATACAAAATACACAGTGTCCTTTCTCTTCCACATGTTTGGGGTGATTGGGAGGTAAATTTTAAATAAGGGTCTCAGCTGTCAAACAGGGCACAGGCTCCAAGTGGGAGGGCTGCGAGCCCCAGGTGCACCCCTCCCCTGCACTGCCCCTGACTGGGGGCACTCGGTGCCCTGGCCCAAGGCCCCCTAGATGGCGAGGAGCCCTTCTGCGAGGTGGCACAGAGCCGATGCTGTGGGATTCCAGGTGGGCCTGGTGTCGACGGACAGGGTCAGACAGAGGAGAAGGTCTTAGCCCATGAAGCAGACAGGCCCCAGCAGCACCCCTCCCCGCCTCGGGGGGGCCCCCAGGTCTGAGAAGGAGGCGTCCAGCACTGGCAGCTGCTCCAGAACAGGTGTTCGAACCTCCAGCACCGTCCGGCCTTGCTGGGTCTTGAGGGGGAGACACCAGAGTGAGAGGAGTGAGCATGGGAGAGGTACACAGGGCCCGCGGACACCCCAACCTCAGGCCCAGGCTCTCCGCGCCTTCAAGTGCCCTGAGTTGCTGTTCCTCTCATCCGTGTCCCATGTTCAGACTTTGCTAAATTTTCTTCCTAAAGTTTCTTCCAGAGAGTCAGGATTGGGAAAGCTGGGAAGGTTGTGCATGTGTGTGTGCATGCACACGCATGCAGTCTTGGGCCAGTCTGAGCAGCTTTGGGTTTGCCTTTGAGATTATCTGTCTGTAGTGGCTGTGTGAGCCTGTGTGACTCCACGGGGACGTGTGTACATGTGTTTGTGGGTGTAAGTGTGTGATGACAGCCAACACGATTCCACGTGTGTGTACCTGTGTGACCCTCTCCAGGCGACTCTGGGGATGTATATACGGATTGGGGGTGTCCATGTGCCCCTCCATGGGGAGGGGGCATTGTTTATACCCCGTGTGTGCAGAGGGAAACCTGTGTAAATGTGCTTACAAGCCTGCATGACTCACTCTGGGTGACACTGCCATGTGCACACAGGTGACAACCACCTTCCATCCTTCCTGCCCTTCCTGACACCAGGAAGCTGGCCTCCTCATGCTCTCCCCAAGCACCCCTGGCCAAAGGGTCTTCCCACCACCTCCTCCAGCCTGAGTCTGGGACCCGCCCCCACCCATCTCTCCCTGGTTCCCACCTGACAGCCGTCTCTGAATTCCTTGACATAGGGGCTGGTCTCCGGGCTCAGCTCATCCTCATTGGCCCCTCGGAGCTTCAGAGGGCCATCCCGGGCCTCCCCAGAGCAGGGGTACGAGATGTTCTGGTAGGCTGCGACGCTGAGCAACCGCAGGAAGGTGAGCTGGACCACACCAACCGGGGAGCCTTCGGAGTCCACGTAAGAGAACTGGCAGGAGAGAGGGCTGTAGTCAAGGATGGACACGGGCCTGCAGAGCAGCTACAGAAGCAGGGCGGCTGAGCCAGGGTCATGGGTGGGGAATGGGTGGGAGGAAAGGGCTGGGGGAGAAATAAGGGGCCGGGGTGGGAACCAGGGGATAAATAAAAGGCAGACTTTTGTCTTAGGTTTTCAAGGGAAGGAGATGAAGTGAGCATCAGAAGACTGGTGAGAAGGAACGGAATAAGAGTCAGCAGGCTCTGCAGGGTCAAGGGTCAGGGAACTTGTCAAACAAACCCAGAAACCACTAGGCCCAGAGGGGGGCTCCACTGTGGTGCAAGGGACAGGGCAGTCAGAGGCCAGATCTCACCTGCGTGACATCATCCCTGGGCGTCACACAGGTTTCCCCTCCTGCTGTAAAGTTGCAGAAAACCCGGAAGGCATCCCGAGCGCAGCCCTGGTTGGGGTCGACCCAGTACTCTCCTGTCGAGTGCAGGGGAGGGTCAGGGCCCCCGAGGTCTTGGACCCAAGATGCTCTTTGCCCCACTTTCCTCCCACTGCTCCAACCAGCCGCCCCCACGTGCCCTCAGACACCCAGTCCTCCGTTCCCCCGCCAGACCCCCAGAACACAGCTCTGGTTTTCCTCATCACCTTATGCCCCTGTCCGTCTCTGCCGCCCCTCCCCCCAGCAGCACCCCCAGGCTCGCAAACGGAAGGGGTAGGAGCACTGACACCCTCACACTGGTCCAACGTGTGGCTGTAGGCTTGCACACGTGTCTCTGTGTGTACATGCCAGCATGTGTGTCCACGAGTCTATGTTTATCTATTCCTGCAGACCCCGAGCAGATAATGAGCTGATGAGCCTGGTAGGACCATATCAGTTGCTAAATACTGAAATACCTCTGACCCAGTTGGTAAAGAGCTGCTGCCCCGAGCCCCTCCACCCTCGGCCCCACCCCACAGCTTCCCCAAGCCTCCCCCGACATCCATCCTGCTTGTTCGTGTCCACGCAGTTGTTCACATGTCATGTCCCTGGCACTGACCGTCAGGCAGCTCTGGGTGGCAGAGCTTCAGGTCCTGGCAAGTGCGAGCGGGGCTGTCCTGGGTCCCCGTCGGCCGCCTCATCTGCTCAATCTCCTCCCGCAGGGAGTCCAGGGAGCCAAAGATCTCCTCCAGCCCGCCAGGACTGCCCGGGGCCCCCCCGGTTGGCACGGCCTCATCTTCCTGCATCAGCTGGCTCCCATCCACTGAGCGCCGAGTCTTCTTGGGCATCTGGATGGGCAGGGGCTGGATCACCTCGCCGGGGGGGCCCTGGTGGAGGGAAGGGCGGAGAGGGCAAGAAACAGGTCAGGGTGAGGGCGATGCGGAGAAACACCCAGACAGAGGGGGACTGTCAGAAGAGCAGGACCTGACACTGACTCACCGGGTGTCCTGGAGGGCCCTGGATGCCTTTCTCTCCCTTAGGTCCGGCTGGGCCCTGCCAAGGGAGTCAGTGAAGTCATGGAGGGGTCAAGAGGTCAAGAATGCAATCAAGGTCACAGAAGGGTCAAATCAGTCTCTGGGCTGGGAATGAGGGGCTCCACTGGCAGGGAGTACGTTTGTCTTGAAGAGACAGTCCACCCATGGAAGGCTGGGGGGAGGGAAGGTCAGAGCTGGCTGGGGGTCACTCACTGTGGCTCCTTTGGCTCCTTTGGGGCCAGCAGGTCCCTGTGAAACGAGGAGCAAGAAAGAGATGGTCACCACAGGGGAAGATCAGAACAAGGAGAATTGGAGAGGCAAGGTCATGAGTTCACAGGACCGTGGAGCCATCACAAGAGGGGCAGGCATGGGGGACATGGGGACATTCGGGAGACCCTGGAAGGACAGGAGTGGAAACGCTGAAGGTGTAGGAACATACGGGGGACACGGGAGCCTATGGGTGTTAGGCTAGCATTGTCGTGGAAGCCAGTGGGGGGTTATGGAGGGGGGCAGGGGGGTTTAGAGGACTGAGTTGAGGAACAGAGGGAGTACTCACAGGGAGGCCGGGGGGCCCTCCAGGACCAATAGGGCCAGATGCTCCTGGGATGCCCTAGGAAAGGAAGGGGCCTGGTTCAACTGGGTCCTCCTCCCCTCCCCCTCTCCCCCCCCACAGCTCAGTCTCCACCCCCCACCCTCCCACACCCCCATGGATCCCCACCCTCACCCCACCCTCAGACCTCCCAGGACCACGCACTCTACTCACCGTCTCCCCCTTTGGCCCTGTGGATCCCTGAGGACCAGGAAGCCCTCGATCACCCTTCTCTCCCTGCTCCCCCGGGGGGCCAATCAGTCCAATGAGACCTGGGTGACCCTGGAAAAGGGGCCAGGCGGTCAGGGGGATGCAGAGAGGAGACACGTGGATGGGGAGAAGGAGAACCACAGGAGTCAAAGCCCAGAAGACAAGAGAGGGAACCACAGGGGTCAAAGCCCAGACAAGGCCGGGTCTGAGGAAAGGGGGGGGGGCTGCCACGGCCCTGATTGAGGAAGGGCTCCCCAAGAGCACGAGGCCCCCCGGAGGTTTCAGGGGTGAGGCTGAGACACCTGGCAATGTGCGGTCACTCACCTTCTCTCCCTTGGCCCCAGCATCGCCCCGGAGGCCAGGAAGCCCTGGGGGTCCCTGTGGGGAGACAGGAAGTCACTCTCTCCTGGGGGAGGTGGGACCACACTCTCCCCCCACCACTTCCCACTTCCTCCAAGGCTGGATGCCCACTGCCCCAGGGCCCCACCACCACCCACCCACCCTATCCACAGTCACTCACCACAGGGCCTGGAGGCCCAGCCTGGCCTGTGGCCCCGGGACGGCCTTGCTGACCCTGCAGATTTGAGGGGACCACGGGGATGAGGAAGAGTGTCCCCACACCGTGCACCTCCCCCTCCCCAGCCAAGCCTCTCTGCTCCGTGACTCACCACTGAGCCTGGGAGCCCCCGCAGACCATCAGGACCAGGTTTTCCTGCTGGGCCTGCAGGACCCACAGGGCCTGTCTTTCCCGGGGCGCCCACAGCACCAGCATCCCCCTGAAACACACCCAAAAAAGTGTCCTGAAGGGCAGAGGAGGGGGTGTGGCTGGGGCCAGGGGGTCCAAGGTGGACGGGGGTGAGGCAGGGAGGAGGGGTCAAACCCCAGGGACCCCTGGGGCAGGGACAAGTATAGGGAACCCTGTCCCCACAGGGGGCTCGGCGTGGAGATGGTGGATGTGGGGGAGGCATTTGGAGGCTGCAGTGTGAGGACCAAAGGGGTGGGACGATGGAAGGGATGTTCCAGCATCCAGGGTGGCCTCTCCCTCACCTTGGCTCCCTTCTCTCCTTGTCGCCCCTCAGGACCAGGCGCACCAGCAGGTCCCTGCAGGTGGAGGCGGCAGTGAATAGCCAGGCTCACCTCCCTCCCCCTCACTGTCCTCCTGGTGCAGACACACACGTGTACACACACACACACGTGTACACACACACACACGTGTACACACACACACACCTGCGCATGCACAGGCACAATCGCAGAGGCCGACTCATGGATGGGAGAGCCGGTACAGCTGTATCAGCTATTAAAATACTGAGTAGTTCTGTGCATTTGGTGAAGAGTCTCTTGCCCACACACCACCAGCAAAAAGAGGGTTAATCCCTGACCCAGCAGGGACCTCCCCAGGAAAGCCAGCCCCTTCCCTCCGTGTCCATTCTGATTGGTTGGTACACAACACCACCCTGGCAAGAACAGACAGAATATACAGGAACAAATATACACAGCACGCTTACAAACACACATGGTCACACACATACACACCTCACCCAAGGACAACCGGCACACCAGGCATCTCCCTCCACATCCCACCTGCCATTGCCCCAGCTGCCATCCAGCCTGCCCCGCAAGGTCCCAGGTGACGACCTCACTTACCCGCTTTCCAAGTGGTCCAGGAGGTCCATTCTCCCCAGTGGGACCAGGGGATCCCTATGGAGGGAGGAAGAGTGGTGGGTGAGGGACCCCTCAGGCATAGGGCATAGTAGAGGGGAAACAGGGCTGAGGGCCTGGGCTTAGTGGTGGGGTAGGGGTCACCGGGCACTCACAGGCTGTCCTGCCTCTCCATCTTCTCCGCGGTCACCCTTAGCACCATCCTGGCCCTGCAGGGATGAAGCAAGGTCAGAGTGGGGGGGCCCTGACCTGGTTGGCATCACCCCCCAAACTGCCAATCCTCCCATCCCTCCACCTGCCCTACCACAACCCTGGTCCCCACGCCCATGCCCATCGGCCACACAGAGCCCCTCCAGAGCAGACCACCTCTTCGCCCCTCCCCTCCCCAGGTAAGACTCACCCGAGGGCCACCTTCTCCAGGAGGGCCAGGGTCACCAGGAAAGCCAACAGGACCCTGATCCAGAGGGAAACCAAGGGTCAGGGTCACAGCCCCCTAAGCCCACGCAGGGCCAACACAGACCCCCATGGCCACATGCCACACTCTCCCTCTCTACAGGCAGTGCCCACCTGCACCACTTAGGAAGAGGGTCTCCAGCACGCCCTTTTCCCCACCTCCTGCACTGCCTGCCCTCTAAGGCTTTCAGGTTATTAACTAGGGTTTCTCTCACTTTCTCTCTGGATCCCCGACCCCGTACATCCCTCCCAGGAGACCCCATTCGCAAAGCCTTCCTCCCAGGCATCCCCCACACTCTTGGGCTCCCCAAACTCCAAGATCCTCACACCCATATCCCCAGATCTCCATTCACAGGGGCCTCCTCGCAGCCTCTACCCCCAAACTCACAGGGTTCCCTTTGGGGCCGTCATCACCGGTGGGGCCCTTAGGCCCTGGTGGTCCCGCCTCTCCTGGCTGCCCCGACTCTCCTTTCTCCCCACGTTCCCCGCGTGGACCCTAGAGGATGAGCGGAGGTTACAGATGGTCCCAAAGGGGTCCCAGAGATCAAAGATCCAGCCCCTGCTTCTAAGAAACCTCCAGCCTCCCCCTCGTGCCTCGCTGACATCGGGGTGCACACAGAAAGTCAAGCCCAGGGTGGGAGTCCCTGGCCCCTCTTGCCTTGAAGGAAAGGGGGACAGAGCCCGCCCAGATCCAGGAACCAGGCCTCACGGAGAATGAGCGGGAGCACAGACTCATGGGCTGCGCAGGAGTTCCAGCTCCAGGAGGTCACAGGAAAGGTGGGGGTGGGATTGAGGAGGGGAAGGGGATTGCGGAGCAGGGCCTCAGAACGACCACTCACCTTGACCCCTGGCTCGCCCTGGAGTCCCGGAGATCCTGACTCTCCTGGCTCCCCCTGCAAGGAGATTGGGGTCAAAAACCTCCACCACCGCCCCCCAAAAAATCCTGATATTCCCCCTCACTCTCTTTTGAGCCCCCCAAATTGGCAAAAGTCCAACCCTCATCCCCCCAGACCATCTATGTACCCCTTCCCAGTACCTTCTCTCCAGGGGGACCCAGGTTCCCAACACCTCCAGGGGGACCTTGTGGACCCTGGAAGAGGAATAGAAATAGGGATCATTGCTTATGGGAGGGGGGGGCCATGGGAGGGCGGAGCCTGGAGGAGGGCCTGAGGTCAGAGCAGTGAGACAGTGGGAGACCTTCCCAGGGTCCACCGGCTTCTCTTGGCATCTGAGATGAGACTAGAGTTTACAGTCTGGGGAAAGGGAGGCAGAGGACTGGCCACACTGATCTGGAGGGACAAGGGGCCAAGAGGACTCACATCAGCTCCATTGGGTCCAGCTGGGCCTCGAGGTCCTGGGGGTCCGGGGGGTCCCTGGAGAAAAGATACACATGATGGGAAGGGAAGTGAGAGAAAGCGAGCCATGGATGCACGTGAGTGGTGGAGGGTGAGGGAGGCAGCCAGGCCAGGGAATGGCATGCAGGGAGCTGGGAGTCGGGGGCAGTGGGCTGCTGGGGTGGGGGCTGGATGAGCAGGGGTGTGCCTAGCGGGTGGGGCTGGAATCAGTCGGGATCACACCCTATCAATGGGGTCCCACTCACCATAGGGCCCACGTCTCCTGTTTCTCCCTTCTCCCCCGAGGGACCTGGCAAACCCTGCGCAGGTGTACACAGCACAGACCCAGGTGACCAAACCACCTGGAGCACAGCCCTCGGCAGAGGGATCCCCCCACCCAGATTCCACACCCCCCACCACCACCACCCAGTCCTCTGCCACCACCTCCCCAGACCTCCTTTGTCATCAGGGGTCTGGGGGGTCTGGGGCAGACATCAGCTCCAGCATGACCCTGCCTCTCAGCCCCTGTCTCCACCCCCCAACTCACCTGTAGACCAATGGGTCCTGGGGGCCCATTGAACCCTCTTGTTCCTTCATCACCTTTGGCTCCAAAGTGTCCCTGGGGACCCCGAGCTCCAGGCTCCCCATCTGCCCCCTGAGGTGGGAGGAGGGCAGGACAAGGACACAAAGATGGTCGTGGGTCAGGTGTGTTCTAGCCACAAGCCCCACACAGAGCCAGGCACCAGGCCTGGAGCCCCCCACTCCCACCCCCAAGCCCAAGGGCAGAGGGAAACTGAGGGCAGAATCAAAGCTGCAGACAGGATATCGGTCACTCACCGCAGCTCCAGGCTGCCCCACGGGACCAATGGGTCCAGGGGGTCCAGGAGGGCCCTGGGGGAGAAAGAAGAGTCAGAGATGCCAAGACAAGGGGAGAGACCAGGTGGGAATGAGGTTAAAGGCCAGAGGTGAAAAGTCAAAGGAATGGACACTTACATGTTCCCCCTTGTTCCCTTTAGTGCCCTTCTGTCCGGGGTCTCCCACTTCACCCTGGGGGTAGAAAGCAGGTGGGACGTCAGAGGAAGGAGTGGGTGGGGCGGGGAGAATAAGCAGACAGGGACTGCGGGCCATGCCCAGACCAGCGATCTCATCGGGAAAGAGACTGGGTCCAGGGTCTGTGGGCTCCCTCACCTTGTCTCCATCCTCTCCTGCCACGCCCGGGGGGCCAGCAGGGCCAGGAAGCCCCACGGGACCCTGCACCCCATCGCGGCCAGTCGGACCGATGGGGCCCTTCTCACCCTGTGAGAAATGAAGGAAGGAGTCATGACCCAGATATGGCTGTGCCCCTCAAACACCCCTACAGGAAATCCCCCGTAACCCATCAGCTCACAGACCCCTCCCCAGCATCTCCCCAGGGACCCCACACTCACCGGAACACCTTTCTCTCCTGCTGCTCCAGGGGGACCTTGCGGCCCTGGGCGCCCTGGGGGGCCAATGGGTCCTCCAGATCCTGCTGCACCTCGCTCCCCAGGGGAGCCCTGAGACAGGAGATAGAGTCAGACACCCCCCAAGGAAGAGACCACAGCCCACCTACACCAGAGGACCACTGACCATGGTTCCCAGGAGAAGAGCCCAACATCAGATGCCTTATGGCTGACCCTGCCCGGTCCCGCAGCCCCGCCAAAATCCAGATGCCACACCACATCCTTCCTTCCCTCTGCCCCCCAGGGACCCCAGACTTACTGCAGGGCCAGGGGGACCAGCTGGACCTTCACTTCCCTTCAAACCAAGTCCGCCCTATGAACCAGAGATCAGAGGCAACAGACATGAGACAGGAAGGGGGGACATGGGGTCCAGGAGACATGCAGGGAAGGATGGGTGTGGGGAGACGGGAGTAGGGTGACGCTGAGGGGTGCCGGGAAGCCTGGTGAATTATTACAGGCAGCCAGGTTGGAATCACACTCACAGCAGTGCCAGGGAGGCCTCTCTCTCCCGGGAAACCCCTCAGACCAGCAGGACCATCCTTCCCTGGGGCCCCAGGGGGCCCAGGGTCGCCCTAAAAGGAAACAGAGGTGATGAGCCACTTCCACGCTCCCAAATTGGGCAGAGAGATCTCTGTTCCCTCAAATCCCCATTTGCCTGTTCCCTTAGGCACCCCAACCCTAGACCCCCAAGTTCCCCCCTGCCGGACCCCTTACTGACCTTTGTCCCTTCTTTTCCAGCTGTTCCAGTGAGTCCCTGCTCTCCAGGGGGTCCCGGGGGGCCTGGGTGACCTCGCTCCCCCATGGGCCCGGTTTCTCCTGCGGCTCCCTGGGAAAGAGACAGAGAGACTCCAGTCTCAGAGCCTTCACTCTGTCCACCTTAAAGTTTCCCTTAGAACCCCTTCATGTCTGCCCCAAAGCTCCTGGGAAATTCCCGGAGCTCTCCTAGGCCCCCGCTCTGGTTTTCATTCCCGGGTGTGGAGTAACCATACCACCTGGTGTCCCTGAGGGGACCTTCCTCTTCTCCAAGATGCGAGAAGATGAGAACCGGTCCAGGAAACAGACTGAAATTTGGGATCCCTGCTCCAAATCCCAGTCCCAGGGGCCCAGCTCAGGCAAAGGAGGGGCAGGGGCCCGTGACCAGGAAAAGGGAGAAGAGAGGCAGATAGACTAACTCCAGGGTCTGGGGTCCTTTCTCTCCAGGGAGCAGGCATACCTGGGGTCCCACCACTCCTGGGGGGCCAGGGGGGCCGGTCTTCCCTTGGAAACCCTGAGAGAGGAAGAGAGGAGAGGGCAGTCAGAACACACAGTCAGGCGTGGACATTGTGGCACGGACCCCAGGCTCCCGGAGGGAGGGCAGGGTCACCACCAAGTCCTTGGCTGTGGTCTGAGCAGTGCCGAGATGCACTCCACTCAGCCAGGAGAACCTTCCCAGCGGGCCTTCGGGACAGGACAGCTCGGGAGTGAGGGTCTGAGGAGGCTGGGGCACCACTTACCACTTCTCCTCTCTGGCCTGGGTGTCCCGGCAGCCCATCCTTCCCAGGGGGGCCCTGGAAGAGGTTCAGGTGTCAGGTGAGCTCTAGGCTGGGAAGGGGGATGGGGAAGGATTCACAGTACCAAGGCGGGTCAGAGGTCAGAGGTCAGCTTACTGGAGGTCCTTTGGGGCCAGGAAATCCGTTAGGGCCCTGAGGTCCAGGGAGACCCTAGAGACAAAGCTGGGTTGAGTCAGGAGGATGGGGAAGGCTGCTGGGCAAGGGGCCTCTCCCTGTGGTGAGAGGGAGCTGGCCCCACTCCGGCTCCCTGGGGAGCGCTGGGGAACAGGGGGCTCAAGCCACACTCACCCTCTCTCCGGGGGGCCCGTGGGGGCCATCACCACCCGATGTTCCCTGTGGGGGAAACAGTCAGAGAGTGAGAGGAGATGCTTTCTAGCCAACCCTGAGGCCAGAGGAGTTGAGGGCAGCTGGGCTACAGGGCAGAGCGGGGGATGAGCCCTGCCAAGACCACCAACCTTAGCTCCAGACTTCCCAGTGGCACCTCGGGGTCCCCGCTGACCCCGTGGACCCTAGAGAGAGGACAGGGGAGTTGTCAGAAAAGCCCCAAAGCACCTCTTTGGATCTTGAGCCGCACGTCTCTCCCCTGCACTCACCGTGGGGCCACGTTCTCCCCGAGGCCCTGACTTCCCCGACAGGCCCTGGTGGGAACGAAGCAGAGACAACACATCACCCGGGGCGTGAGGCCGCTGCTCCCAGAGCTGCCCCTCCCTCTGCCCCCCAACCCTTCCCCAGCTTACACGGGCTCCCTTCTCTCCACTGGCTCCAGGAAAACCAGGAAATCCCAGAGACCCCTGGTGAGGATGGAGAAGGGGAAAAATGGACACGTCACAAAAGGAGAGGACCAAGGAAGGGCCAAGGGAGGTCAGGAGAGGTGGAGGCGGCAGGGTGGGAGACGCGGGCTCTGCCAATAACTAGTGCTTCTGGCCTCTGTTCCCTCATCTGTAGAATGGGCGTGGGCTAAATTCTCTCTAGGGTCCCCCGCTGCTCTGTCAGTCTGTGCTTCCTGTAATTAGGGGTCAGGGAAGGGAAAAGGAGGAGGGGCACATGCGGGGCAACAAATCACCTTGGGACCCTGGCGTCCGGGGTAGCCAGGCAGACCAGGAACACCCAGCTTGCCCTGTGGATGGACAGGGAGCGATCAGGAGCGAGAGGAACCACGGATGCCGCTCCGTCCCTGGAGATCCCAACCCTCAGAGATGGGGGCGAGCCCCCACCCAGCAAAGCCCCAGCCCCTGGCCCCTCATTTCCCACCTCCCAGGATGCCTGGCTTTTGTAACCTCTCCTTGCTGAGAGTGGATTTTCCCCGAACTCTAGTGCCGGAATCTCACCTCCCCTGTGTCTTAAAATCTGCCACTCAAGTCCCGCAGGCGCTGTGATCCAGCCCCTGCCTACCTGTCAAGCTCAGCTCCATCTTCCCAGCACACAGTCCTGCTCCACCAAGACCTTGCAGGCACCCACCCCCCGCCTCACTCCTTGGCTCCACTCTGCACCACCCCGGGCCCCCCCCCCACCATCCACCCCTGCCCCCTGAGGCTTCAGGACCTGTCTTGCCAAGGCAGCTGTGGAGCGGAAGTGGGGAGCAGGGGCTCTGCAGCCTGACTTTTGGGGCTCAAACCCTGGCTCTGGCCCTCACTGGCTGTGTGATGAACAAGTTTCTAAACCTCCTGATGCTTCAGGACTGTAGTAGCGCCCACCCCACAGGACTGACAGGACAAGTTGTCACGGTGCTGGCACACGGTGAGGGCTTGGTGAGAGTTAGCTCTGAAGATGTCAGAGCTCACCTCCTCTCTGACTCTCTTCCTTCTCGGAATGCCTACTGCTTGGAGTCTGGACACATTTTCACTCTGCCCGGTACCTTCAGGTATCCTATGACGGCCTCTCTGCCCTGTCCCCATCAATCTGTTGTAAAGTCTTCACAGCAGAGACTTTTCCTTGACTTCTTATGTATCCCCCCCCCTTCAACACATCAGTGTCTAGGAGGCGCCACATACACAGAGAGGAGCATAATGCATGGTCACCTTTGACTGACTTGCAGACGTCAGCTGTTGGCACCCCACCCCAACCCTGATCCCAGCGCCTCGGGCCTCATCCCCTCCATGCCCTAGAGCATGTAGACCAGACCCCTCACACCGTCCCCGTCACCTTCTCGCCCAGGAGCCCAGGGGGGCCAGGGTCTCCAGTGGGTCCAGTGCGTCCCTTCGGCCCCTCGGGACCATCCTCTCCCCTGGAACCAGGGACTCCAATCTCGCCCTGGGTGAGGGGGTTGGAGAAGTGAGTGATAGGGACTGGGGGAGGGGCTGAGCCCCGAGAGGAGAGGCAGGCCCCAGTGAGGCTGAGTGGGGTCAGTGGGGGTCCCCGAAGCTACTGCAGGACAGGGAGCCCCACAGGGGCAGGGAGAGTGCTGTGATTGGCGAGCTGGTGGGTCACAGAGCACGGAGTTGGGTTCCTGCTCAGATCAGGCTCTAGAGGGTGATCAGGTCCTCTAAAGGGAGCCTGGAGATGAGGAGTCTGGGGTATTGGGGGGGTGGGGGGAAGGCTGGTAACTGGAGGCTCCAAAGGGGAGGATCATCAGCACTTAGAGTTGGGGGGCCACTGTGGGGGTTTCTACTCACCCTGTCACCTTTCACACCCATGTCACCTTTGAACCCAGGAAAGCCATCCTCGCCCTAAGAAAGATTGGGGTGAAAGGACACCACAGATGATGGAGGGAGGGGGTGAGGCAGAGATGGACAGAAAAGCTGGTGTGGGGCAGGTGGAGGGGCTGGGAAGTTAGGGGCACATTGCTCACCTTTTCACCCTTGTGACCCTTCAGACCCCGAATTCCATCCACACCCTGGAATTAGAGTGGGGGATAGAGACTGACAGATCAGAGGAGGAGGCTGGGCTGGCAGGACCAAGCTCCTGGGGCCCCAGCTGGCTCCCCTGACCCCAGCCTTTATCTCCCAGCCCGGTGGTTCGTTACCTTGACGCCTCGAGGTCCTGGGTATCCCAGAGGACCCTGAGGTCCAGATGGACCCTGGAAGAAGACAGAGAGGCATTAAAAAGGGGTCTCAGGGTGTCACCATGGGGACCCCCTAGGTGTGGGGGAAATGGAAGTTACAACATTGGAGTCTGGAGAGGGTTGAGGGGCATAGGACAAAGGACTGTCAGAGCTGCGTGACGAGATGAGGAAATCCCAAGGACTTGGAGGCCCAGGGTCTGGGTGGAGACCCCTCCAGGGGACGAGAGGAGGCGTGGAAGATCTCACCTGGTTTCCTTTGGTTCCAGGGGGACCTTCTTTGCCCGGGTGACCCTGGGGGTAGGGGAAGGACAGCGTGACCACTGGCCCCTGTCACCTCCTGCACCCCTCCCTACACTTCTTCCACCCAAATGCCCCCCTGGGACCTAATGAAACTGACCGACCATTAGCAGCACCACCAGTGACCTCCCAGTGCAGGGGACACACAGTATGGACACTCACTGAAGGTGCTTGAAAGTCATTCCCTGGGGTGGAAGGTCAAGGGGGATTAAGAGGTGGGGGCCACTCACCGGGGGTCCATCTGAGCCAGGCATGCCAGGAAGCCCTGGTTTCCCTCGAGGACCCTGCAGGGAGATGAGGAGGCTCAGCCCCAGCCAGATATTTGGGGTCCACCCTACACCCCACCTTGGCCCATCCACCATTCCCCCGATCACTTACCTTCTCCCCATGAGGGCCGATGGCACCCTGGGGCCCAGGGAGACCCTAGACACAGGAGAGAGAAGTCACTGGGGGCCCCCCAGGGGTGGGCCACTCTCTGGCAGCAGCCCCCATTCAGAGCATGAGCAGCGAAGGCTTGAGACCCTTCATTTCCTGTCCCCACCCAGGATCTGGCCCACTGTGGAAGCCCAGGGGAAATCGCTAAAGTTGGGGAGGGGATGGACAGGACCACTCACCTGGGTCCCAGGAGTGCCCTGTTGTCCAGGAGGTCCTGGCTCTCCCTGGGGTCCCTAGAAACAGGCAACCAGGCAGGGGTCAGAAGGAGATGGTGACAGAACAAACAGGGCACAGAGCCGAGTCCCAGCAGGGACAACCAAGACGGCAGGCAGGGGGTCAAAATGGTGACAAAGGGAACAGGACTTTGGCAGAGACCCCAGGGGCTAAGGGTCAGGTGGGGTCTCCATGCCCATCACTCACCAAGCTTCCTTTGGGACCATGGGGACCATCCATGCCTCGGACTCCCTGAAACACGAGAGGGGCATGAGCAGGCTAGAAGGCGGCCCTGGGCCCTGGAGGGACCTGTGGTTTCTGAGGCCAGGCCATCCCAGAGGGTGGGACGGGTCAGGCATACAGCAGTTCATCCCAAACCTAAGCAAACACAGCCGGTCCGGATCCACAGGGCGTGAGGCTCTGGGGCTCTGGGGCTGTGGGTTTGTGGGGGTTTGTTTTGCTTTTCTTGAGGATTTTTTTTTTTTTGGCTATGATGAGAGCCTTTGGTGCACTACAAGACATGGTCCTGCAAGGGCACCATGAGGTGAAGGCTGAAGCAGGGCTAGGTGGGGGCCAGGGAGGAGGAGCTGGAGGGGAGGGAGGAGAGAGGCAGTCAGGGAAGGTGGAGAGAGGGAGAGGGCAGGGTCAGAAGTCAGGGACAGTCACTTACCGGGGGCCCAGGAATCCCAGGTGGACCTTTGGGGCCAAGGAGACCTCGAGATCCCTGCATTCAGGTGAAGGGAAGATAGGACTCGCATGGGTAAGAGAAAACGTGCCCCTTTCATGCCCACATCCCTTCTCTGGCATCCCGAGAGCCACCCCCATCCCCAAACCCCTTGACACTCACCGACTCTCCAGGCAGCCCCCGAGGCCCAATCTCCCCGTCGTCTCCCTGGAGGAGGAGGACATGGTGAAGCAGGCTCAGCATCCAGATCTCTCCTGTACCCAGCCACCCCCCTGCCCCCGCTGTCCACAACACTTACCCGATCTCCATCCTCGCCGGGGGGCCCAGGAAGGCCCTGGGAACCAGTATCACCCTAAAAAATGGATGAACAGGTAAGAGGGGGTGCACAGGCAGACACTGACTGTCTTCAATTAACCAACCAATCTCCTTCACTGAGCTCCTGCTGGGACCCTCAGCCTCCTACCTCGCCTCCCCTCCACAGAAGATCTACCCCCTCATCACAACACACCATGCCCCTATACTCACCCTGTGTCCTTTCTCCCCAGGTAGCCCTGGGAGGCCATCAAATCCTCGGTCACCCTAGGGAGAAGAGGGGCAGCGCAGGTGAGGTCCCAGTCCCGTTCCCACCCCACCCCTCTCTACTGTGTCCTGAGTGGGGAGCGGTTATCCCTAAAAACAAATGAGCTCAGGTGGGGCTGGGAGTTATGGGTGTCAGAGAGGGGCCCAAGCCTGTTACCTTCACTCCAGGTTCCCCAGGCATCCCTCGGGCTCCATCAGCACCCGCTCGGCCCTGGGGGTGCAGGGGAGGTGTCAGAGCAAGCGGGGGCACAGTCCTCCACACCCCGTGCCCTGTCTCCCATCCCTCACCCTCACCCATCCTACCCCCAGGTCACTCACCCTTCGCCCAGCCTTGCCAGGGGGGCCCATGAGGCCCTGAGGTCCTCTGGGGCCCTGGGAGGGAGAGGCAGGGGCAGGGTTAGTGGGTATAGACAGTGGGGGGACACTGGTTTGGGGATCAGGTGGGTGGGGGCTGTCACCTGAGGTCCTAGGTCTCCAGATTCTCCTTTCAGTCCAGGGCTCCCAGGTTGTCCCTGTGAGAGAGAAGAGAGGGTGGCTGTGCTGAAGGACACACCCATCGGTGGCCTCAGAGCCCTCCCTCAAAGAAGCAAAACACTTGCAACTTGGTCCTTTTCCAGAACTATCCATACCCCCACACACAAAGAATCTCCTATCCCAACACCCCACTCACTCACCAAGGGTCCAGGGCGGCCCGTGTATCCCATGGGACCCGGGGGTCCTCGGAGCGCCAGCTGGGGGAGCAGGGGAGACGGAAGAGCTAAGCAAGAGGCAGCTGGAGAATTCCGGACCCCAGGTCACTTCCCAAAGTCACCCCTGTACCCCAGATCTTCATTCCACTGCCCTGTATCTTCCCCAACCTCCCTCTCAACCCCAAGCCAACCCAGATCTCCGCCTGCCCTACATTCACTCCAACCTACCCTTCCAACTCTTCCTAGAGTCTTCCCCTTCCCACCACACCCCTCCCCACACCAAGATCCCCCAGCCTTCCTCACCCGTGCCTGCTGAAGAATTGCCTGGGCCTGGGCCTCCTGGGCCGCCACCACGGGGCCCTTGTCACCCCCACCACTGCCAAACCGGAACTGCGGGCCAAGGAGAGAAGGTCTAGGGCCTTCCAGGAAATCCACATGACCCTCCCAGCCAGAGGCATCATCCAGCATGTCTGCCCCATCCCCCAGGTTCCAGGACACCACTTCCCGCCATGCCCCCCTCCAGTGTCTCCCATGGGTTCCAGGTAGTCACTTAGAGGTTTTCAGAAACTCAACTCCTGTCCTCCTCCTCCACTCTTGAGCCTCTTCCTCCCCAAAGACTCTCCTTTGGCTCTAGACCCCCGGAAATTTAGGATTTTCTGCCCAATTCTAGATGCTCCATGTTTGGCTCCAGGTCATCTAATGAGGCCCTAAGCCCTCCACCCCTAAGATCAATCTCTTTGGGTGGATGGTCTTTAGAGACTCCTCCTTGGCGTTCCTGCTCCTCTGGTTCTTGGTGACACAACACAATTCTCCCGCCCTCCCCCCTCAGCTCGTTCCAAAGCCCAGAAGACAACTCACTGGGAGCATGAGGGATGTGCCGGGAGGGCCAGGGGCCCCATCTGATCCAGGGAGCCCTGCTCGGCCAGGGGGGCCCTAGAGTGGGGAAAGAATGAGAAGGACACGGCCACAGGGGGTTGTTAGGGTCCTGGCATCATTTTGAAACCCTCCTCAACAGAATAAATATAGACCTCCCTACATCTTTCCCAAGCTCTCCCCACACCCCGTGGAGAAAAATGATGGTGAGACACCAGACTACTCGCCTCCCCAACCAGAGTCTACCTTCTTTTCTAATGATAAGTTACTGAGCATGGTACCCCTACTGGGTACCAATGGCTCCTCTGCAGCCCTCCCCCCACCCCCACAGGATGTCCTCATACCCTCTCGCCTGGGTCTCCAACTGGGCCTGGATTGCCTTGGATGCCAGGGGGACCAGGAAATCCCTGAAGAACACAAGAAGAGGGTGTCAGGTGTGGGCGTTCAGATAGAAGAGGGGTATGTGGCTGAGGGGTGGTCTCTACAGAAGAGATCTGGGGATCTGGGAAGCTTTGATTGGAAGGATGCTCTGAGTTCTAAGAAGAGGCCTGGGCCTATGTGGGGAAGGCACAGGTGAGCATGTAGGAAGCATCTCTGTGAAAAGAATGGAGGCTAGTGGGTCTCAGCTAGAACTCACCGCAGGGCCTTCTGGACCAGGGGGCCCCTCCACTAGCATACCCTGTGGAGTCAAAGGTTAAAAGTCAGAGCCTATAGGGCTAGCACCCCCACCTCCTTCCCTTCATCCCACTGCCCTCAGCTCGGTGACCACAGTGACTTACAGGTTCCAGCACCGCAGGCTCCCCCTTCTCTCCTTTCAGCCCCCGGGGACCACGGGCAGCCTGAGAGAGACACATATGTAACCCCCAGGGGGGCCCGTAAGCAGCCAAGACACCAGGACTGCCCCCATCCCAGTGGCAGTCTCAGGTCCTCTGGAGACCTCCTGACCCTACCCCCAAGTCCCCTCCTCCTCCTCTAAGACTCCCTCTTCACAGACCTCCCAGGTCTGCCAAGGGAGACCTCAGGGCTCCCCTCCCTGCAATTCCCAGCTCCACCTCAGCAAACACAGTCTCCTCATCTCCCTGAGAACCTCTCTCAGGAAGGTCCCCAGACACTTCCTGGGATTCCAAACCCCCAACCTTCCCAAACCCTCTTCTAGAGGACTGCACCTTATTCCCCAAACTCCCTGAGAACCTTAAGAAACCATCAACTTCCTCACCTTTACCCCACCTCACCAAATAAGAATCTCTCTAAGATTGTGGATAGATTTTTACTTGGATTTAGGGGAAGATCATGCATCCATATGAGGATCTGATGTAATCTATGGAGTCTTTCTCCAGAAAAGAAAAAGTGTATGCCCTATGCACAGAATTTTACTTAGAGTTTCAAGGGGTTCACAGGTTTAAAACTCCCTGGAGATTAGACATTCATACTGTAAGTAGATCTGGAGAGCAGTCCCCACCGATATCTCAAACTTAGACCTCATAACTGGATTTTGGAAAAATACAGCTCCTGGGCTCAGTTGCTCAAGCCCCGAGCCAAGCCCCTCGAGTCTCCCCAGTTCCTCTCCCAGCAAGGATGCTACACCGGTCCTCTGACCCTCATTTATACTTCAAGCCCACCCGTCGCCTCTTCCACACTTCCACTCAGATGCCCACTCCCAACTCTGGGGCCAGAACCAAGATAAGGACAAGGAGAAAGGAGGATATTCACCACCACCACCCAACTCTCCCAACAAAGATCTTCAAAATGCCCCCCTCTACTTCCATCCTGATCAAACAATAGTGATCAATTTCCAAACTCTCCCATACCCCAGATCAACCCTAAATTTCCAGAAAGCAGCATAAGGGAAAGGCAGCAGAGGGTCACGGGTGGAATTGTTAGAGCAGGGAGGGTGGGATGAGGCAGTGGGGTAGAGGCAAAAGGTGAGGTGAGTAGACAGGAAATACCCCACTGACAGGGGGTGGTTGGAAACATGGGACACAAGTAAGGGAGACAGAAAAAAGGGACAAACACTTGGAAGCAAGAATGATACCAGGGCCAAGAAAAATTAAACATGGCCAAGACGGCTAGAAAATGAACCAGATAAACAGGAAGTGGTGGGACAGACAGGAAGCAGCCAAGGAAAGAGGAGCCAGGAAGTGGACCTTCAACAACAACATGGCTACCACAACCAAGAGAGAAAAGAAATTCACAAAACAGACAGAAAGTAACTCCGGGAAATGGATTATGACAATGAAAGGCAATTCTTCCAGCAAACACAAACATCAAGGCTAGTACACACAAGAAGTGGCTGTGATAAGTATCTAGGCCCACAATGGAAACTTTATGATTTGGATGACCTGAGACACATAGGAAGCGGCTTATTATCAAAGGATAAGAGAGCATGAAAAACTAGAGCCAAAACACAAAAAATAAGTCCCTTCCAGTTCAATCTGACACAGTCACCAGAATGGATGCCATGACTGGAGAAGACAGGAAGGGAGCCATTGTAGAGAAGGGGAGAAGACAGGGGGGGACAGACAGGAAGTGGCCTGTAGGTTAGAAAATGTGGTAGAGGAAGTTAGATCATTTGGCAGCAACACGGACAAGAAATTGTTTCGACCAAGAAGAAATGATCGAGACAGACTGAAAATGGACACAAGGTAGGGGCTTATTGACCAAAAGCTTTATAAAATCCAGCTTGATGGAGACAGGAAGTGACCAAGAAAGACAGAAAGTGGCCATAGGATTGAAAAAAAAAAAAAGAAAGAAAGAAAACAACAACAACCAATTGCCCTGGACAGAAAGATCCATAGAATAAGACTTTTGGCAAGGGAAGGCAGGAAGTAATGTTTTCAAGCAACAGATACATCTTATGTGAACAGAAAATGGAAAACCACTCATGGGAAGCAGCTCACAGACAAGAGACAACAATCAAAAACAACAGGAAGTGATTCTTGTAGCTCCCACTGGAAGTCAAGGATGGAAGAGGAGCTCCTTTCACTTACGGCTCCCAAGTGGGCTGTCTCCGCAGAGAGTGCAGGGCCAAGCTCCGTCTCCTCACGATAATCGTCCCCATAGCCATAGGTGTAATCGTAGGGCCCTGCTGTGGGGTCTGTGCCACCCTCCCCATATTCCTCTGTCAGGAACCTGTCGGCTGTGGAGGGGACCTGGAGATCTGTCTGCTCCTTCCCGGGGATGGGGAGGGAGAGGGGTAGACGGGGGCATTAGGGCCGAGAGGAGGTTTTCCCTGGACCCCAGGGTGTGACAACTTCCAGCCCAAAGGATTCTGAAGGGTAACAGGGACTGGAGTTTTCCTCCCAAGAAGAGCAAGGGGAGCCGTTGTAGAGAAGGGGGATGGCCATCAAAGGCTCCCAATGTGGAGGGAGGTCCAGAAAATGGGCCCGGTTGGAAGAAATGATGGGTAACAAGAAGGGTGGCCAGAGGGCTGGACACAGAGTGGACAGTCCATGGACATAATAATCGATGAAAGAATCCAAGGAATGACCAAAGAAATGGATGGAAAAAGGGGGAGAAGAGGAAAAGGGACAGCATTGGACAGAAAATGGCTCCTGGGAACAGAAATATGACAGAAAGTAAAACCATTTGACACCAACAGGGAGAGGAAGTTACTCCAGAATCAAAGAATAATGGCAGGAGACATGGACACTGGAGAAGAATGAGTGTTCTGAGAGAGGAAAGCAGACCGATAGGTCCGGAGTGACCAGGAGACAGAAGGACACGAATGGAGATGACAAAGAGCCCTCCGGCCAGAGGAGGGGCTGGTTCATCAAGACGACGTGGGGCAAGGGGAGTGGGTCACAGACGCCCACCGACCCAGCTGGGGCGAGGGTGGGGGATGGAGTTACCTCCTCAGGGGGTGGCAAGGGGCGTGACTCCAGGTTTCCTTCCTCTTCACCTGGGGTGGGGTCCTAACCCCAGGGGGAAGGTGTGGGGAGAGGAGCACGGGGCGGGAGGAAAGGAGAGAGGTTAGCAGAAAGGGAGGCCAAGCAGCAGTTCATCCCCAGGGGGCAGTGTCTGTCTGTGCTGGGGGGTGGGGGCAATCTCAGATCTTGCAGCCCCTTAGGAGGGGGGACGCTTTGGGGAGAGTGAATCTCCGAAGTCACAGAGGTTTGGGGGCAGAGATCTGGATGCCTCGGCTCTACCTGCCGGTAACCGCTGCCTCTGGTCCTGGGGGGGCCCCGGGCAGTGAGGGGAGCTGCCATCCGAGCTGGGCGCTGGGAGAGGGGAGGCTGGCCCCGAGCTGGGCCAGAACCTCCACTTCGAGAGGGGGACGCCTGCCGGGCCGCTGATCTCTTGGCAGGTGGGGTAGGCTTTCGGGGAGGGGTCCGACGCCCCCTGGGGGGAGGGGGAGCCCTGTGGTTGGGGCTTGGAGGCCACTGCAGCAGAGAGACACGGGAGGGGGCAGTGAGGAAACGCCCACAGTCTAAATACAAGGTGGCTCTCCCCGCATGTGGGGAGGAGAGGAAGGTGTCATAGATGTTTGCAAGGGGTGGTGGGGGGGAACAGGAGAAGTCCCTCAAGTTTACCTGATAATCAGGGGTGGTCACCGTAGTCATCACGTCGTAATAGGGGGGCTCGTAATCATAGTAGAGAGACTCAGTGGACTAGGGTTAGGGAAGGGGCGGTGGGAATAGGTGGGAAGGGGGGGCAGGCAGGTGAGGAGGTGGCATGGGAGTTGGGGATGAAAGGAGGGGTGGGAGTCAGGAGAGAGAAGGGGTGGTGGGAAAGGGGGGTGGGTCCCACACGTGGGACAGAAGCAGACGTGATTAAGAGATTGACCCTCCAATCTTCAGACCACTGACCCCTGTCACTGTCAAGACTCCACCCAATTCGTACCCTCCCTTCCCTTCCGCCCCCCAGTCCCTTATCCTGCACCTCCCTGTGCAGGGGGCCAGAGAGAGGGCCCCCGTATCCACACTTGCACAGACCTACCCTACCTCCTACTCCTTCCCCTCTTCCCCTCCTGGTCTTACCA
Organism: Mesoplodon mirus; assembly: GCF_964341445.2. NCBI lineage: Eukaryota > Metazoa > Chordata > Mammalia > Artiodactyla > Ziphiidae > Mesoplodon > Mesoplodon mirus. The sequence continues at coordinate 66,354,446 of NC_138988.1, forward strand.
TTTCAACTTTCTCCCTCTTTCTGTCTCTCCCCTCCTCTGCTCTCCCATCCTCTGTCCCCAGCTCTCACCCCCACCCTCCATGGTCTCGCAATCTCTTAATTCGAGGAAGGGATGGAAAGCCCAAGGGCATGGTCCCAGGAAGACTAGCAGAGGAGGAGACACAAGGAGGGGACACGGCTCCCAGCCACGAATTCTTCATGATGACTTTTTATTTTTAAATGAAAATAAAAAGGTTGATGAATGAGGACTGGGGGTGGGGGAGTATGATGGGAATAGAGGGTACAGCTGGGGAGGGGCACAAGGGAGGGGAGAACAGGAGCCCAAAATAGGATGGGGAGCTCTGGGACATGGGGGGAATTCCCCTGGGGAGATGTGAAGGTGTCTCCCTCCCTGGGGTGTGCTGCAGTTTGGGGTTCACCCAGCTCCCTCACCTGTCGCTGGGGTTCCTGGTTTTGTGACCTATGAAGTCTTGGTGGTTGCTGCTTCGGAGATCTCTGGGCTCTGTGAGACTGTTGTCTCTGAGGTCTCTCCCTCCAACCCCCCTCACACTCCAGCTCCTTCTGTTCACAGGATTCATAGGCAGCTTGCACCCCCGGGACGATGGCAAGCTCCTGAACATCACCCTACAAAGACAAGAGGAAGGGACACCAGTGGAGGGAGGCAGAGTGGGCTTCCAAGAGACACAGGGTAGAGTCTGGGACACGGGGTCGGAGGCCAATCCGAGATAAGACTGTATAATGGAGAAGGTCATTACCAGCCCTCCCATGTGCACAGTTCTTTTCAGTTTTCAAAAGACCTTCTCATTCATAATCCCATTGAACCTTCACAACAACTGGACATTTGGACAAGGATTGAAGTCAGTAGGACAAGGATCTTTATGCCTATTTTCCAAGCACATTCCATTTGTAAAAGTTCAAAGAGACAATGACTGGCCCAAGGTCACTCGAAGTGGTAGAATCAGGACTAGGATTCAAACCTTCCAACTGTAAGTTCAACTCTTGGCCTACACCCCGCCCATGTGGCCATGCATGAGCCTGTTCACAAGGGCTTCTGGAGACAGTGGCCCAACCTTCGTTGCTTTGACCTTCCAATGACAGTGACGATGAGAATTCTCAGGATCTCTGGAAATGGGGGGAAGACATGTCTGATTTCCAGTGGCATTTATTTGTGCCCACATGTGGTGATAAGCGCACCCTGCATTGTATCCTAGTTTGGGGTTACTGTCTCATCTCCACAGTGGAACTGGTAGTTCCTTGGGATGATAGAGATCTGATATTCTTCTTCTGTGTTCCCCCTTAGTGTTGGGCCAGCAGGTATTCAGAAAATGTTGACTGGCTGGGTGGGTGAATGGACAGATGGATGGGTGGATGGATAGATGGGTGGGTGGGTGGGTGGGGGAATGGGGGCTCGAACACTTGACTGAATGGGAGCGTTGATGGATGGTGAATGTATGTGTGGGTGGATTGGTGGGTAAATAAATCGGGGGTGCAGAGTAGATACAAACAGTATGTATGTAGGTAGATGGATGGAAGTGAAGAAATGGTAGGGTGGAGAGTGCAGTGGGTAAATGAGTTGCCAGAGGCATGCATGTATCCTATGCATGGGTAGACGGGGTGGGTGAGTGGATGGATGAGTGAATAGATGGATGGATGGGTTAAAGAGGATGGATGGATGGAAGGATAGCTGAATAGATGGGTGGTTTAAAGGAGGGAGTGACTGAGCAGGGGAACTATGGGCAGGTGGGAGAATACAAGACTGAATGCTTGAGTAGGTGGGTGAGTGTGTGAATGGATGCATGGGTGAATAGATGGGCAGACGAATCAGTTGAAGGGATGGATGGATGGGTGGACTAATGAAAACCGAGTGACAGAATAAGTGACTGTGGACAATCCTGCCACATAAGTGGGCACCTAATTCTCCTACAGAAAAAAAAAATTAGCCCTGAAGATAGGAAATGGAAATATAAATTTATGAAAGGAAAAGTGAAGGGTAGGACATAGGAAGACAGGGTACTGAGGTCAGAAGGGGAGTGGATACAAGGCATAGGACCAGAAGTCACTCCTCTCTCTGACTGCTCTGGTTACCTCAAAGACTTCTTCATCCAGGATCTGAGCACCAAAGATGATCACGCCTCGGGTGTCCAATACTGGATGAGCACTTCGGGGGAGGGGCCGGGTGACTCGCTTCTTGCAATCAATTATGAGGGTGACCGACTGGCCCTTCACAGCCACAGCCACACGGTGCCATCTGGTCATAGGGACAGGGAGGCGGGAGGTTCAAGCAACTGACTGAAGGGGGGAAAGTCAAGAGGGCTGAGCAGCCCTTGATGGAAGAGTTGACAAGCCAATGATAACAATAGAAGTAATCACAGTTAACTACCATGTACCGAGGGTTTACAATACACCAGGCACCATCCCATCACTTTCTCATTTGATTCTCACAATTCTATTATCCCTATTTTTCAGACATAGAAACCGAGGCTCAAAAAAGTCAAGGAACTTGCCCAAGGTACAAGCTAGTCCTACTTGCAAGGATTTAAACTCTAAAGCCCAAACTCTGGGCTAGAAGTGACTAGGCAGAAGTTTGGGCAGCGGGTAAGTGAGTGGTGGCCCACAGGGTCAGCAGGGTTTCCTAGATTAGGGCATGGGGGCTCTGCGGGCAGGGGCCAGAGGGGAGCTCCTGAAAGGGTAGGCCAGACAGGCCAGAGGAGCAAACTGACTTACTTGCCATCTGCTAGGCTGAGGCCTCGGAAGACGGGCTGAGCAGGGGGTTGAGGCCGTCCAGTCTGGTCCTCGTACAGGAAGCGGACAGGTTGGCCAAGCTCTAGGCCCAGTTGTCGGACGCCCTGGGCACTATAGACAGTCAGGAGGGGAGCCTGGAGGCCAGGGCGGGTCCGGACAGCAGTCAGTAGAGAGAAGTCTTTAGGAAAGCCTCCTGGTACCCGAGAGATACACACAGGTGGAGTGAGAGGCAAAGCGAGACATTAACCCCTTCCCCTCTCGTGTCTGATCCCAGACCCTGCCCCGTGACCTTGGCCAACTTTCCCTCCTCCAGCGTGTCACCCATACCTGGGAAGAGCTGGCGGGTGGGTGCACTGAGCTGGGCGGGTCGGGACACTCGGTAAGCCACATCAGCTGGACAGATGCCTCTCGTCCTCCGGACACCGTCAGGGAGGGAGGGGAACCTCAGGGCCCGCAGCACGTCCACAGGGGCTGCACCTGGGAGAGTCCACGAGGGTCAGGGGAAGGGACACACTCTCAGGAAGGCCCACACAGGGGACATTTGGGGTCTAGAGCTCAGCTTCCTGGGGCTCAAACTCCTTGGAAGATAAAAGTCACCTCTCCCTTACTTGCTCCTGAACGGGGCCTGAATGGATGGAAAACGAAAGTCACCTGGAAAAGGGCAGCACTGAGCCGGTATTCAGCTCCGTGCCCACCACTGTCCCCGCCTCCCAGCCTCTGTCTCTGTCACTCTCTCCCTATCTCCGTCTTTCAGCCTATGAATCTCTCTCTATTCTCTCTTAACCTCTCTGTCCCAACTCTGCCTTCCCTTTACTCTAGCTCTGTCGCGCTTACTCTCTCTGTCTCTGTATCTGTGGGTTCTTCTCTCTCCCTGGCTCTTCTGTCTTCCTCCGTTTCCCTCACACTCTACCGAACGTTTCCTTTCTCCCTCTCTTCTTCCCTTTCTGTGTCTCTTGGTCTCTGGGTCTCTGGCCTCAGTCCCACGTCTCCAGCATAAACAACATCTGGGCAAACGATCATCCTGGGCACGGGAGGTGCAGGGGGGCCACGAGGGAGGGAACAGAGAGGCAGCCCTGTGGGGAGGGGACTGCAAGCTGCTGGGATTCCCGTGTTTGGGGAGGTGGGGACACCTCTGACCATGCAGAGGAAGGAGATACAAGAAAGGGCCACCCCAGGAGCTGGTGCCCCTGGCTTGGGAGAAGGGCTGGGGTGCAGGGGTGGGTGGGGAGCCTGAAGCTGCCACGCGGAGCCGGAGCAGGTCCAGGGCCTGGAGCCACACATCTGTGGATCCCATCAGAGTCCTTTGCCCAAAACCCGGGCAAGCTCCCCACACCTGGAACTTTGACCGTGCCTGCCCCCCCACCGCGCCACGGTCCAAAGATTCAAGACCCGGGTCACCAGCCCTGTCCCCCTAGAACTCAGCTTCTGAGGGTTTAAACTCCTGAGAAGACACAGGTCGCCTCTTCCTCACTTGCTCCCCAATACACATACTTCTCACTCCATCAGCTCAATTGGAAAAATCCCAAAGAAAGTTCCAGCAAAACCCTCATAGAAGTGTGGAGCAGGGCAGGGGCCAGAGTGATCGGGAGAGCAGAGGTGGGTGTGGTGGGTGAGGTGGGGCGGGCAGGCAGAGAAAAGGCCCTTTGAGTCCAGAAGCCGGGAAACCACGGCCTTGCCCCCTCCCACCCCCCTGCCCTAGCCTGGCCCCCACGTGTGGCAGCTCCGCAAACACCAACACACAAGGGCCGCTTTGAGAGACGAAGGGTAAGTGAGACAGAGACACAGAGACTCACAGAGACCCCAGGCCAAGGAGACCTCAGAGGGCCCCACCCTCCACCAAACCCCAGAAGAGTACAGTTCCATCCTATAGACAACCTACCAACAGGTCTGCCCACCTATCTTCCCACTTCAAGCTACATACGTGCCCCACTGTCTCTGGCCTCAATCTGTCCCAGTCTCCCCACTGGTGGCCCCATCACCCCCACCACTCTACCTCTGGCCCCCAAAACGCCCCTTTCTTTACTCTGATGAATTCCACACTAACCTATTTCCCACTAGAGTCCCACCTCTACCCACTCAGCCCCCAAATAAGAGACAGTCATCTCAGCCATCCCCCTGCCTCCATGTTAAAGTTGCCCTTTTCTCCCTAAAAAAGACTCCTAGAGTCTACAGACATCCCACACTTCAATTTTCTGTCCCTGAGCCTCATGCTCCTCCTATCTTGAAAGTTCTTCCTTCTGTAATCCAATCTAATCCTTTATGCTGCTTTTCTGACCATCTTCTCTCCAAAGCAGAGAAGAAATGAATAGTCAAGTTATATGCAAACCAGCCTCCAGTGTTTCCACGGGGGGAGGGGGCTTGCTCCAGCCTGCCTAGTACCCAGGTACTCCCAGCCTCCTCCCCTCCAACATCAAACCCCCTTTCTTAGGAACCAGGACTTCTGGATCCTGGGAAAAAGAAGGAAAAGATTGGGATTGTGGATGCCAGGGTCCCAGGGGAGTCCGGCTGGCCAGAGGGGGAGGGGCGGGGCAGGAATGCAAAGAGTTGGCTCCTGCCTCAGACACCTGATCCTGGCCTGTCCAGCGGCCGTCCTGTTGGCAGCCAGCCCCAATGCTCCCCAGAGCCAGCCGCGTGGCAGCATCGAGGGCACGGGGAGGGGGAAGGGGATCCTGTCGGGGAAGCTGATGGGACAAATAGTCCAGGTATCCCTTCATTCTCTACTTTCGAGGCTCTGCTCTGACCCAAGGATGCTCCCCCACTCACCCCAGAGATACAGACAGAAAGACAGAAGACAGACATGCGCCTCTCACCCATCAACATTGGCATCTACCCCTGACTCCAGCACCAGCTGGACCACAGTGGCCGTGCTGGAGGACCCCACCATCCAGCCCCACTCACTGCCCTCAGGTGATGCTCCGCCATTCAGCCTAACCTGCCCTCCACCAGTCACTTCAAGGAAGCAAAGAGATCCCCTCCCTGGCTCCAAGGAACCTAGGTGTCCTGCCCTCCAGTCTGGACCCCTGACCCCCCCCCCAAATCCCATTCTTGGACCCAGAAGCTCCCCCCTGCTCCCCAGGCATCAGCTGTCCCCTGTCCCGAGGTGTGCGGAGATTCCGATGAACGAGGCGCTGGGACTCCCCTTACCTGCCCAGGCGGGGGCCGCGCTCAGGCCCAGCAACAGCGGTACCAGCAGAAGGAGGCGATGGCAGCGGCTGCACCGCTCCATAGCTGGCGCCCGGAACGCCAGGTCCCAGGGACCGCCGGAGGCGCCGGACACCCCGAGGCTGGCAGGAGAGAGAGAGCAGGCTCGCACGCAGGGGTCCCGGGGAAGTCGGAGGCTGCCGGTGGCGACAGCTCTCAGTGACCCAGCTCCATGCAGCGAGGCGCCGTCGGGGCTCCGGCGCTGCTCCCTCCTCGGTGGCCGCCGCTCCTGTGTGTCCCCGGCCACCCCGGCAGCCCAGAGCCCCCACCCCGCTCCCGCCCCCGGCCCAGCCCCTGCCTCCAGCCGCCCGCCCACAGCCACCGAGGGAAACCCCACCCCCGATCTCCACCTGGTGTGGGGGTGCGAGTGGGAACCCTCCCTCGCTGACCCTCGGACTGCTCTCCTCTACTTCTCGCAGGGACTCAGTGGCCTGTACCTTAGGATTCTCTTTTCGGGAACCCCAATATCTCTTCCCCAGTCTCTTTCTTTGGGGGGGGGAGACGTCCAGTCACAACACCCCTCCCCGTTACTCCCCCTTGGGGGCCCAGACCCCCCTTTCAGCAGAGTCCGGGGCGGGATTTACAGCACAGTGGGAGGGGAGAGGCGGGCCTGGGGGTCGCTACCTCCCCTCACCCCGTCGGGTCTCCATAGTTATTTCCCCCCGGCCCGGCCCGCCCGCTGTAATTACAGAGCCTGCTGGCCCGGGGCACGGTATTTATAGACACGGCTATAGATAGCGACTGGGGACCTGCAACCGACGGCCACGGGGAGCGGGGGTGGGGGGCGAGGCGGGAGGGCGGTTAGAGGGGAGGCCAGAGACTGGACAGACCCACACACAGGTTAATCAGGTCCCAAGGGATGGAAGTAGGGGGACGACGTAAGGGCGCCCGGGAGCCCAGGTGGAAAGGCACCCAGTGGAGAGGCGGGGGCGCGGGGGGCCGCCGACACTGGTTGGCAGAGTACGGGAAACGGGGTCACTCGGGGACGAGGCCGCCTCCAGGCGGGCAACACCGGAGTAAGCCGCGGCGCTCGGCGCCCAGTGCGCCCCCACGAGCGGGCACGGCGCCGGGTCTGCCCGGAGCCCGCGGCGCGGCCGGAGTGAAGCCCGGAGCGAGCCGAGGCGCCGCCGCCCGCTGGCGCTGGGGGGGCGCCCGCGAACAAGGCGCCTTTGAGAGTCAGCCGCCCCCCCCACTCCGGCCGGCCCCGCCCCCAGGCTGGCACACCCTCTCCCCCCACCTCCGCGACAAAGCGCGCCTTGTGTCCCCCACCCTGCGCCCGCCTCCGAGGCCCCAGGGAACCTAGGCGGCGGCGGCGGCGTCCAGGGAGCCGGTCCGGAGCTCCCGACCGGATACCCTCCCACACGCGGCCCGGTGCGGCGCTGCCTCCACCCCCCATACAGTCACCTCAGTCCAGAAAACAGCGATTTTAATTTGAAAGCGATTTTATGTGAGTGAAAGAGAGGGTAAGGGAACCCCGGAGAGAAGAGCCGCAGGGCAAAAATCATGCAGCCCCAGCACCCCATCTCTGCAGGCGGGCCATCTCCTCTCAATTCTGAGGCCAGGAGCCTGTGTCCCCAGCCTACAAGGTGTGTGCCCCGGGCTGGGGGGAGAGCTGGGAGGGGAAGGGTCTGAGGACTACTCACCAAGCCGCTTCCCCCCACCCCGCCCTCACAGCCCAGGCCCCTTCCCCAAGCCAGACGGGAAGAGTGGGGGAGGGGGCTGGGAAGGCCAGTGCTGAAGAGCCAGCCCTGCAGACCATCTCAGGGCCCTGCCTTTCCCAAACACCACCTCCACCACTGGCATTTCTTAGTCAACCTGGGAAAGTACAGTACTTCTTTGAGTCTAACTGCAAGTCTCTATCCTCAGAGAAAATTAAAAATAGCAGATGGGTTCCTACATCTCCACCCGCCCCTTAACCACCACCACCTTTTTCTTTTTCAGTCTGACTGCAGAAGGAGGTGAAGCGTGAGAGGGGGCTCTGGACAGGGGACAGCGACAAGGCCCCTCCTTATTCCAGAGAAGCCCCCATCTGCGAGGCTTGGTTGGAGGAAGGCCTGTCAGAGCCTTACTCCCATGTCCATCTGTTTGGGGGGCCTGCCCCCCAATATCCATCTCTGCGGGAGTTCCCATTTCCATTCTTCAGATGGGGGGCTAAGTGAAGCAAGATGAGAAGGAAGCCAGGTCCTGGGAGCAAGGCCAGTGCTCTGTGCTGGGGGAAGGAGAGGCCGTTCCAGGCCAGGGGTAAGAAAGCACCCCCAGATCATGGCAGAGCCAGACAAATTCAGAGACTCAAGGCCACTGAAGGGAGAGGTCCAGCCCACAAAGTGGTCTGGGGTCCCCTCTGACTTGGGATGTCAAGCAAACCCTGGCAGGGTTTAGGGACCCCCCCTTGGAGGTCTCGGTTCTGTCCTATGCTCCTCACCCCACCAAGATTCTAGGAACATGGTCCCTCCCCACCCTGCCCCAAGGCTCAGAGTCCCTTGCCCATGTGCTCTCCTCAAGCGTGAGGAACACCACGTCTGGGTGTGGGCTCAGGCCAGCTGGTGGGGAGCCTCAAGCATCTCCATGAGGAAGGTGTCGATGGGGGTGTCGCCAATGAGCTTGAAGAAAAACAGATGCTCTAGACACTTAAGGCCTATGGACCTGAGAGCAGGAAGACGCAGGAGCAGCTTGGCAAACCTGAGGAGGGAATGGGAGACATGGAGTGAGAGCTAGAGCCACATGGCACTACCCCCACCCCAGCAGGAGCCTCGGTTCCCGCAGCCCCTCAGCCCCACAGCGCCTTCTCACCGGCCCTGCTGCTCAGGGTACTTCTGTTTGCAATAGGTCTCCAGGGACGCGTACACTTTCTCCCGCAGGACCTCTACCTCACTGGGGTTGGAGAGGCCCTTGGCATCTGGGATGGCAGGGAAGAGAGGAGGAAGAGGAAGGAGGGCAAATCAAATCAGGACAAATGTGGAAGTGTGGCCCACACGATGTCCCTTTTGGGCCCCACCTACACGCCCTTCACCAGATGCCTGGCAAGGGAAGCAGGGCACAATGGGTTTGAGGGATGGGGCTGCAAAGGGAATGTTATCAGCAGATGTGGGTTCTTCTTTGTCAGCTGTGAGATTTCTAGGTTGAGGGGGATAGCTGGGTAACTTAGGAGTCTCCGAAGAAGAGGAGGCTCCAAGGCTGCCTTGGTCTTGAGAGACGGGGGTAATCCTCCTCTTACCTGGATTGAACAGAATGATTGCCCTCAGGCAGCCAAGTTCTGTCTTGTCCATCCTCATGTCACGCATTTTGGACACTAGCTCTGTCAGCACCCTGGAGAGGGACCTGCAGGTCACTCAAAGGTCACAGCTCAGCCAGCCTTGGACACGGACCAGCCTATAGCCCCACCCCCTCGACCGACAGGCCAGCCCAGCCGAGGGCCACTGACCGATCAAAGATGGCTCCCACGCCTGCGGAATGGGCCGAGTTGCGGTGCACGTGAAGACCTGTGGCGAGGAGGATGCCGTCTCGGACATCGATGGATCGGTGAGAGAAGGAGGCAATGAGGAGCTCGTTCCAGCCTGGGGGTGGGGGGTGGCAAGGGTGACGAGCCAGGGATCAGGCCATGGGATCGAAAGCACATCAGGGGAAGAGAAGAAGGGGGTGGCGAGGTCAATGAGACTGGCTCTCTGAGTATGCAAGGTAAGGCCGCTGGGGTCCCTGAAGGTCAGGAGGTCCAAGAGGGGTCAAATGACAAGAGATTCAAGGAGTCCAAGGTCACTGACCTGCCCGTAGCAGTATGACCTGGTCATCCAGAGGCAAGGAGGAAAAGTGTGGGATCCTCTTTGCCCACTCAACAAGTGTGAAGAGCTGTTTGTCAGCTGCCTGGCAGATGTTAGTCACAGGGTCATTCGGCTGCAGGGGAGGAGGGATGAGAGTTATAGAAGGTTTGGAAGTACACTGGGAGCCCCCCCAACCCCATAAGAGGCTTCTGACACCCCCTCCTTATTTGTAGTCTCTCTTCAAGCCCCATCTGAACCAATTCCTCCTCTTCTAGCATTCAGGAAAACAGTTATTAATTTGGGACTTGCCTGTGGTTCTGTGAGTGGGTTGTTTGGGGAGTGGGGACGGAGGATGCTATCACGCCTACCTCAGGTGTCTAAGAAACCTTGTTTGGCGGCACTTCCGGTCCCCGGCAGTGTTAGATGGGTTGTGAGGGGAAGGGAGGGGAGGGGGAGATAGAACAGACCTAGCCTCCCGCCTCCCCACCCCCATCAGGAAGAAGAGTAGATTGACCCCAACACTCACGCTGCTGCCGCTACCCGCGGTTCCCCCAGGACCCTCAACGCCCTGGTCACTCTTCTGCTCCACAGCGAGCTCTGCCTCCAGGATCCTGTCCACGGGCATCTCCTCGGGGGCTCCCCCAGCCCCCTCCCCATCCCCATCCTTGTCCTTCCCCCGCTGACGCTCCTCCTGAACCGCTGCAGGAGAAGGAGGAAGGAGAAAAAAGTAGAAAGTGAGCAGCCAGCCATGAGGAGGTTCCAAAATGTCCTTAGGGTCTTATCAGGGTCTCATGGCCCTTAGACGGTATTTATACAAATTGGGGAAGTCACTTGAAACCACGGCAGATCTGTGGCAGTCTAGAAGCAGGACTTATAAAAGAACAGATAAATAAACCCAGAAGAAGTAAAAGGGTAGGTAAAGGAATTACGGAGAAAGCTAGCATTTAAACTGAGAGCCTACTATATACTAGGAAACGTGCCAAGCACACTTTCACGTTCACTCAAGTATTATAACGACCCTGTGAGCTCTTGACCCCATTTTTTAAAATAACGATTTGGGGGCAGTTCATTCAACAGCTTGCCCAAGTTCACACAATACATGGCAAGCCGTATGTCCAAATCTAAGCGTGCCTGATGGCAAATCTGGTGCTCTTCTGACTCAACCAAAAAGCAGGAAAAGGAGCACTGGCCTGGGTCTGCAGAGGTGTGGGTTCTGATCCAAGACCTGCCACTCTTTTGTTGCATGACCTTGGGAAAGCCAGGCTTCAGGCTCATCTTCTCTAAAATGAGGGATGTGACCAACATATACTCCCTAAAGTATCTCTCTCAGAATTCCAGAATCAAGCTTAAGAAGAAAAGATAGAGATTAAAAAAAAAAAAAAAAGGAGGAAAAGAAGCCCTGAGGTCTTCAGTAAAGGCTGCAGCTTAAGAGAGTAGAGTCCCAGAGTCTGGAGGAGAGAACACAGATAACAGGGAGATGGAGACCAGAGTGGAAACACTCGGTCAAAATGAGGAAGAATTACTCAGGTTAGAGAAGGGGAGCTAGAGAAACCCATCATGGGGAAGGAAAACTTATCCTACCCTAGCACCAGACCAGGGAGGGATCAGAGGGGCAGGCCACAGAAGCAGAACCATTAAGAAGGAAACTCAAGGCACCAGGTCAAGGTACCAGAGAGGAGGGCTGATGCGCAGGGGAGAGGGAATCAAATATCGCCCTCTGGAGGAGAGAGAGGAGTCCAGCCTTCCTAAGAGGTATAGTCCCTGCAGTCTTCCCTCCCCCTCCTCCCTCTCCCCGCACAGGGTAGACCGGGAGGCCTGGGTAGGGCAGGCCCTTACCCTCCCTCTTCATGCCGGTGGCCAGGCACTTCTGATAGCGGCAGTACTGACAGCGGTTCCGCTGGCGCTTGTCCACCGTGCAGTCCTTGTTGTCCCGGCACGAGTAGGTCAGGTCCTTACGGATGGTGCGCTTGAAGAAGCCTTTGCAGCCCTCACAGCTGTAAACCCCGTAGTGTTTGCCTGCGAGAGGACAGGAAGAGCAGTAAGACTGCACGTAGACCCTGTGCCACTAGGACTCTTGCCCACCTCCCCCCAGCAAATTTAGTTGAAGTCTGCTCTGTGTTTGCCAAAGAGAGAGATGGGGAATCAGGACATGAGGCATGATCCTGTCCCACTCTTCTCACGGTTCGAAAACCCTATGCCAGCCCCCTCTTCCCTCTGACCACCCCCACACACCAAATCTGAGCCGCAGGGTCCTTAACTCTCATCAGGCCTCCCCCAGCTCACTTGCTCTAACCAAACCTCAAGAGCCCCTGGGAATCCCACAGGTGATGGTAAATGGTACACGCTCTCTTCCTCTCTGCTGGTCCTCTGAGCCCCATACCTGAGCTTCGGTCCCCGCAGATTGCACATAGCCGTTTGCCAGCCCCAGGGCCACCTGGAGGGGGTGGACAGTGCAGGCCCCGGACCCCTAAGACTGGTGGCTTCACATCTTCAGGGGGGCCAGACCCACCCCCAGGGAGCGACACTGTTGAGTTAATCTGGGTTGGGGGAAATAGGGAAGTCACAGGGAGACTCATTGGGAAGGATAATCTCTCAGAGGGGAGGGACATCATTCCCTACCACCTAAGCAGGGCCCTGCATTGCACGTTACAAAGTACATTATTTACACTGCAGTGCCCGGGAAGGGCCACCCCTGGAGTACAACCCCGAAGAGATGAGACATAAAGGTGCCCCTGAAATTGTGCAACACAGTGGCCCTGAAGGGCTTGCATCTAAGAAGGGTAGATGGAACCAAAAGGGCAAAAAAATCACTGATATATGAAAGGGACATCAAGAATAGCTGGGTTCTTTTAGAGGGTTGGGGAGGAGGTGTGCACTGAAAGCTCAGTCACCTCAAGAAAGGCCAGGAGTCACACAAGGACCACAGGCCTGGAAGGTCAGTGGGCCATGGGGAAATTCACACAAGGATCTAGGTCACCAGGAAAACAAGGAAATGAAAGTGGAGAGGCAGTAAGTGGGTCACGACCTCTCACCTGGGGACTGCTGACAGGCCCGGAGAATCCTGGGGGAGCTGGAGGGGGCAGACCAGGGGACCCCATGGAAGAGCTGATGACCGGGAAGGGGGAGCCCAGTGGCGGGGGTGGCATCGGGGGTGGGGGTGGAGCCCCAGAGCCTCCAAGGGATGCAGCTGCTGAAGGGGGTAAGGGTGGCCCCGGAGGAGAAGGGGGAGCGGCCCCCTGGGGAAGGGGATTTGGAGAGGAACTGTCTGGGCTTCGGGAGTCTGGGGAGGGGTACACACAGGCACAGACACACACAGACAGAAGAGACAAAAAGAGAAAATGAGTCTTCGATCATCCAACCGGAGCCTTTAATTCTCTCTCTGATCCCCCCACCGCGCCCCCACCTCACCCCACCCCTTCCCAAGTCCAGAGGCACCCTGCTGTCAAACAACGGCTTAACTCCTAATCGTGGTGAGAGAAGGGGGCTGACAGAGGAGGATCGTTCAGGTGAGGCAAACTCCAAACAATGCATTTGGTCACCCCAAGCCAGACGCATCTCGTGTGGGTGGGGCAGCACGTGGGGTGGACCAGTCAGCCCCTCCATTCCCAGCTCGTAGCCAGAACGTGCAGGGAAAAGAGATAGGCAGAAGAGACCCCTCCTAGGACATACAATTTGCCTTCAAACGTCCAGAGTCCTCAATCTCGAGGACTAGTGTCCCACGCCTGGGACCTCCGTAGTGCAGGGCCTCAAGCGGCCACCGCTAGGAGGGCGGAAGCTCCCCCTCCCCGCCCCGCCCCGGGGGGAGGGCACTAAGGCCCTCGGGAGGGAGGGGACGCGTGTTTACAAACAAGGGGGCGGGAGCGCCTGGGAAAGAACACCAGGGGAGGGGGGGAAGGGGTTGCTGATAACGCGGTCACTGGCTTGCCGGTCCGTCCGCTAGGTCACTCACCCCGCCCGCTGTCGCCCATCCCGTCCCGTCCAGCCTCCCCCGGCTCCGGCTCCGGGGTTTGTTGTTCTCCGGCTGCCACCGCCGCCGCCGCTGCTGCTGCGGGATCCAGCCAGGGCCGTCGCCGCCGCCACCGGGACGCGACCCCACAATGCATTTCTTTTCGCACCCCCACCGGCCCACACTGCCCTGCGGCATGCCGCTGGGGGAGGAAGGGCGGGCGAGCAGCCCAAGACATGATTCCTGGCTGAGTGTAGGGATACCGAAGAGGTACCAGGGATTCCCAAGGATTGATCGTTGGACTAGCTGAGCACGAGGAAGGCCCAGACAAAAAGTCTCTGGCCTTAACCGGGTCGAATTAAGAGCTTCGCTCTGCGCTGTAGCAAAATGACAGCGCCGATGTGGCAGCCATCTTGGTATAGACGGGAAGTCTCTGCGCTAGTTCCCGCCTCCTCGTCTGGTTGGAAACGGAGGAGGCGGTCTCCTCCCGCCTGTTAGCCCGCCTAGCCCAGCGTCCCCTCAAATAACCTCCACACCCGCGCATGCGCGCCAGGGCTAGAGGGCTTCACCACTACCGGAGTGCCGCCATATTGGTAAAGGTACTGGGATCGAGGTAGAACGGAACTCCCTGTTCTCGCGGGAGCTAGAGGCGGGACTGCCACGTCCGAGCAAACCGGGAAAGGAGAGGATCCCGGAGCTGGTGAGAATTCCCTGTTTTTCCCTACCGTCCTTTTCAGGCCTTTTTCATTTAGTGGGTCATAGAGACGAGGGCGCAGAGAGTCCATATAGCGGAGGATCAGAGCCTAGAGCGGTGTCCCGGGGGCCCTGCATCTGGGATGGGGTTCCGGATAAAGAAAACGAGTCTTGGGAACAATGTGGGTGGGGACAGGATGGAATGGGGAAGCAGTCCATAGAAGTGGACGGAGGGCGCGAACGGAGTAGAGCGGACCCCGCATAGGTATAGAGTTGAGGGTCAAGTGGAGTCACTATCTCTGTCCCTCTGGTCAGCGTGATGGCCAGAGGCCTGGGGGCCCCCCACTGGGTGGCCGTGGGACTGCTGACCTGGGCGGCCTTGGGGCTGCTAGTGGCCGGACACGGGGGTCATGGCGACCTGTACGAAGACCTGCACGAGGACTTCCAGGGCCACAGCCACTCACATGAGGATTTCCACCATGGACACAGCCATGCCCCTGGCCCCACTCATGAGAGCATCTGGCATGGGCATACCCACGGTCACGACCATGGACATTCGCATGAGGATTTGCACCATGGCCATAGTCATGGCCACTCTCATGAGAGCGTCTACCACCGAGGACATGGACATGATCATGAGCACAGCCATGCAATCTATGAGGAGTCTGGGGCGCCAGGCATCAAACAGGACCTGGACACTGTCACTCTCTGGGCCTATGTGAGTCCCCCGGGGATGGGGCAGAGGGGGGCTGGTTCGGGATTGTTGGGAAACCCCACACCACTTGACCCCTGACTCTCCCTCACCAGGCACTGGGGGCCACAGTGCTGATCTCTGCAGCTCCATTTTTCGTCCTCTTCCTTATCCCCGTGGAGTCAAACTCCCCTCGGCACCGCTCTCTGCTCCAGATCTTGCTGAGTTTTGCTTCGGGTGGGCTCTTGGGAGATGCCTTTCTGCACCTCATCCCTCATGCTCTGGGTAAGTGATCTCTAGCTTCTACCTCAAATCTTAATGTATTTTATGCTTTGGACAAGAGGGTTCTTTCCCCTTTGTGATCCCTGACCTTCCAATATTCTCCCAAATACACACCCCTTGGTTGGGGTATTTCCTCAGCTGGCTTTGTCTCCCCCTTCCTCCAGAACCTCATTCTCACCACCCTCTGGAGCAGCCTGGACATGGACATTCCCACAGTGGTGAGGAAGGGGCAGGTGAAGACGTGGGGTTGGGGTGCTGGGGAAGGTCTATCCCTCCCTATTCTTCTCTTGTGCTTGGGGAGGAAGAGTCTGAAATCCAAATCTCCCTTAATGTCTCAATGTATCCATTCCTAGGCCAGGGCCCCATTCTGTCTGTGGGACTGTGGGTCCTCAGTGGAATTGTCGCCTTTCTCGTGGTGGAAAAATTTGTGAGACATGTGAAAGGAGGACATGGACACGGACATGGACACGCTCACAGTCACACACATGGAAGACAGGGTGAGCCTAGGAACAACTTTCCCGAAAGCCACCTTGCCATCTCTGAATCTCCTCATTTTATGGTTCTTAGGTGGGAGAAGACTACCCTTATGAGGACATATTGGCAAATCTCTGTTCTCCACTCTTACCAACTCCTTTCTTCCCTCAGGGCGTCCTTCAAAGGAGAAACAGAGCTCAGAGGAAGAAGAAAAGGAAGCAGGGGGCTCGAGAAAAAGCAGAGGAGGGAGCACAAGGCCCAAAGACAGGCCAGTGAAACCTCAGAACTCTGAAGAGGAAAAAGCAGGTTCAGGTGAGGACCAGGGTTGCATACGCTTGGGCAAGGGGCATCATCATGAATCACATGGAACAGCACTGTGGGTGATGACAGGTGTCTGGAAAATACTGAGGCCGGATGTGAAGTGGTCTCTGGGGTGCTGATCAGGGCTGAGACTAGGGGTGATGAATACCTCTAATTGTTTCATCTTCCTTTTCTCCTGTAAAAGACCTACGTGTATCAGGGTACCTGAATCTGGCTGCTGACCTGGCACACAACTTCACAGATGGTCTGGCCATTGGTGCTTCATTTCGAGGGGGTCGGGGACTGGGGATCCTGACCACAATGACTGTTCTGCTACATGAAGTGCCCCACGAAGTCGGAGACTTTGCCATCTTGGTCCAGTCTGGCTGCAGCAAAAAGCAGGTTGGTGATGGTGTGCACCCAACATGGTTGCCTCAAGCCCTTTATCTCCCACTAACCCTCCCCAAACCCAGACTGCCACCCATTAGTTCCGAACAAGTTGTACTACAGGCATACCTCGTTTTATTGCACTCCTTTATTACACTTAGCAGATACTGCGTTTTTTACAAATTTGTAGCAACCCTGCTTGAGCAAGTCTGGATACCATTTCTCCAACATTTGTTTACTTCATGTCTCTGTGTCACAGATTGGTAATTCTTGAAACATTTCAAACTTCGTTATTATCATATTTGTTACGTTGATCTGTGATCAGTGACCTTTGATGTTACTATAGCAAAAAGATTCCAACTTGTTGAAGGCTTACGTAATGGTTAGCATTTTTTATCGGTAGAGTTTTTTTGGTTTTTTTTCGGTACGCGGGCCTCTCACTGTTGTGGCCTCCCCCGTTGCGGAGCACAGGCTCTGGACGCGCAGGCCCAGCAGCCATGGCTCACGGGCCTAGCCGCTGCGCAGCATGTGGGATCCTCCTGGACCGGGACACGAACCCGTGTCCCCTGCATCGGCAGGCGGACTCTCAACCACTACGCCACCAGGGAAGCCCTGGTAGAGTATTTTTTAACTAAGCTACGTACGTTGTAGGCATAATGCTACTGCACACTTACAGGATAGTGTAAATATATGCATTGGGAAACCAAAAAATTCATGTGACTTGCTTTATTGTGATGGCCTGGGACTGAACTCACAATATCTCCGAGGTATGCCTGTATTGTTGACCACGGATCCTCTAGAAACGAGGGGGAAGAAGTTCTGTTTCTTTGTCTTGTAGCTCAGTAGTTCTTGAGCTGTGGTCCATAAGCCATCTGAATGTTTTATGGGGGTCTTTCACACCATGCCCCTGACCCTGACCTATTGAGTCAGGAGGTCTGTGGAAAGGAGCTCTTTGATCTAAGATTTTTCAGAAAGTGTCTATCCTAGATCCCCCTCTTTTTGCCTTATTATTTAGTTTCTAAAGACATGCATCCTATCCATGTACACTTACACCCCTCCAGCCACGTCTAAACCACTGATAACCTTTAGATGTTGATGAGTGCCTCTCTCTCTCTTTTCTGCCCACCAGGCGATGCGTCTACAACTACTGACGGCAATAGGGGCACTGGCAGGCACAGCCTGTGCCCTCCTAACTGAAGGAGGGGCAGTGGGCAGTGAAGTTGCAGGTGGCACAGGTCCTGGCTGGGTTCTGCCATTCACTGCAGGTGGCTTTATCTACGTAGCAACGGTGTCAGTGTTGCCTGAGCTGTTGAGGGAGGCATCACCATTGCAATCACTTCTGGAGGTGCTGGGGCTGCTAGGGGGAGTTGTCATGATGGTGCTGATTGCCCACCTTGAGTGAGAGGTGGGGTAAACCAGCCCCACCCCAGCCCCAAACCTCTAGCCTCTAAACCCTCCAGGTCAGGGGTCTGTGGAAGTTGGGGGCCCTGGCCTGGGACATCTGCCAAAGGAGGGAGTTGTATCCTAGGGAGGTGGCGACTTTGTCTTGAAAGCTATCAAGATTTGGCAGTCTTACAGGAGCTGCAGAGGTGAGAATGACAGCCCAGAGGGACCATAGTGTTGGGCATGTGCTGACCATGTTGTTGGGTTTAGGGGCTAAGTGGGGCCATGAAGAAGGCTGGAAGAGAGAGGAGTCATGGCAGCCTACCCCATATCCCCCACCGTACCTATTCACAGAGGACCAAGCTGCCACACACTGGCTTCTCCAGGGTCCACCTCCCTCTCTCCCACCGGTTGGTGGAAACTCCAGGGAAGACCAGATCCCTGAAGTGGGTAGCAGAAGTCGGAGATAAACGTCAATCGTGTGTCCTGATTTGGGAGTGATTGGGGGGGAGGGGGGCTAGTTGCTACTCTCATGGCCTGATTTTTTTTTTTGTATTCTTTTATATCACTGTTTGAATGGAGGAGGGGGGGGTGACCAGAAATAAAATCCTTGAATCTTCCGCTCCACGCGCAGTCTTTGTCTTTTTTGGGGGGAATGGGGGCCCCTCTTCTCCGGGCTCCACTGACCCCCAAGCTTTGGTGTCTGGCCACGCCCCCGCGGTTGGAGGTCCGCCTGCGCGGGTGGCCGCCAGGAGCCTAACGCTGGCGGGTCTTCGATTGGTCCGGCTTTGCTCTCGCCGCGCCCCCTCTGCGCTCGGATTGGCTCAGTGCTGGGGAGCCCGCCCACTCACCACCCGCCATGGCGTCTCAGCTCCGGCTTCGCTTCGCGCTGGCCCTGGTCACAGGTTGGGGGGGGGGGTGTCCTCTCCCAGGGTGGGTTGGTGTGCTAGAGTGACGTCGGGGCGCTCCCTCGGACCCTACAACCGCTGTGGCCTGTGGTCTGAATTTTACTAACTTTGCGCCCTGTTGACCTCTGACCCCTGCCCACTTCTCCTTCCCCCCCTCCCGCGTGTTCTCTCCCATCTCAGGTGCTGGTAGCGGCATCGGCCGAGCAGTAGGTGTGCGCCTGGCCGCTGAGGGGGCCACTGTGGCCGCTTGCGACCTGGACGGGCCAGCGGCACGGGAGACGGTGCGGCTGCTGGGAGGGCCGGGGAGCGAAGAGGGGGCACCCCGCGGGGCCCACGCAGCCTTCCAGGCTGACGTGTCCGAGGCCGGGGCCGTCAGGCACCTGCTGGATCAAGTGCAGGTGAAAAAGCGAGACGACGTCGCCCCCTTTAAAGCCCTAACGTTGCCTCCAGTGCCCTCGGCTCTACAAGGTTTTTTGGTGTGTAACCTACCCCTTACATAGGCCTGCTTTTCTCGCCCGCCATCTGTCGTTGTGTCCTGTGCGGGCATCACCAGGGATGAGTTTCTGCTCCACATGTCTGAGGATGACTGGGACAGAGTCATAGCTGTCAACCTCAAGGTGGTGATCTCTGAACCCATGACTTCTGGGGCCCTCTAGCCTGGGGAGGGAGTTGGAGGAGTGTCACCCCTGCTGATCCTTTCTGCCTTGTTACTTTCTCTCCCCACCCCCAGGGCATCTTTCTAGTCACTCAGGCTGCAGCCCAAGCCCTGGTGTCCAGTGGCTGTCCTGGCTCCATCATCAACATCAGTAGCATCGTAGGGAAGGTCAGGTTGAGTTGGGACGAGGTCAGCCAGCCAAGTAGGCACAGAGAGGAGAGCCCCTCCTTGGGACTCCCAGCTTAACCCCAATCTCTGGCTCACCCAAAGGTGGGGAACGTGGGACAGACAAACTACGCAGCATCCAAGGCTGGAGTGGTTGGACTGACCCAGACTGCAGCCCGGGAGCTTGGACGGTTGGTCAGACACCTGGGGCCACGTGGAAGGTCTGAGGGAGGGTCAGTGTTCAGTCCTCTCTGGAGTCAGCAGCCACTCTCCTTTCCACAGACATGGGATCCGCTGTAACTCTGTCCTCCCAGGGTTCATTAAAACACCCATGACACAGAAAGTGCCACAGAAAGTACTGGACAAGGTAGGAGACTGTGGGTGGAGGGCAGAATCATTCA
Organism: Mesoplodon mirus; assembly: GCF_964341445.2. Taxonomy (NCBI): domain Eukaryota; kingdom Metazoa; phylum Chordata; class Mammalia; order Artiodactyla; family Ziphiidae; genus Mesoplodon; species Mesoplodon mirus. Next base: position 66,374,428 of record NC_138988.1, read on the forward strand.
GAGAGCCAACCTCCCTGGGCTTCAGAGAGAGGATGCTGGGCCCAGTGAGGGGCATATTCAGCAAGTGTACAAGGAATGAAGACCAAAAAAAGTCACAGACTCGGTCTACAAAAAAAAACCCATGAAAAAAACTTTCACTCACACGAGTGTTTCCTTACAGGTGACTGGAAGGATCCCGATGGGACATATGGGGGACCCTGAGGGTGAGCACTGAGTGCAGAGGGGGCCTGAATGAAGAGATCCCAAAGTTTGTGGTATCTGAGAGGGTCTCACCAGGATTGGTGGTTGAGGGAGGGATGATTCTGGTAGGAGGCTACTTTGGATCTGTGTGAGTGAGTAGGATTCTGCCCTCTCCCCACCATTCCCGTAGATGTGGCAGATGTGGTCGCGTTCTTGGCATCTGAAGACAGTGGATACATCACAGGGGCGTCAGTGGAAGTCACTGGTATGAGGCCATCAGGGGGAGGAAGAGGGCAGAGAAGTGGAACCCAGAAAGCAAATGAGGGGAGTCTGGAGCCACTGAGGGAAGGGCAGAAGTTCCCATAGGCCAAGGACAGAAGTGGATGCCTCCCCCCCAGCCCATTTGTCTCCACCTATACATCTGTCCAAATGTTTCTGCCCCTCCCAGGAGGTCTTTTCATGTAACTGCCTCGAGGACCCGGGACTCTGCTCACTATCCCACCACTCTGCCGGGCCTCCTGCTGATGAGGACTCTGAGTTCCCAGGCTACAAAAGAGGTGGCAGTGTATGGCTCAGGAATGCTGAATATGGGAGGCAGGGGTGCTTGTGACCCTAATAAATTCCAAATCCTCTTCCCTGCCACCTCCGGTTCTTCTTGTGTCCAAGTCCTCAGACCCTTCACCACCTCCCCCTCCTTTCCCTTTCGCGAAGGATTGTTCCCTTTCACTGCCTGGTCTCCCAGGGCAACCCCCGCCGCCGGGTATGAGAGGAGAGAGTGTGTGTCACTGTGTGTGCGTGACACTCTGGGTCTTTTGGAGGGAGGGGGTCTCTGCCCCACCCCCTTCCACTGATCCTGCAGCCCCAGTCCCCTCCCCCAATTCCCTGGGTCCTTATGGTCCCCAAGGGTGATTTGTTCATGGCCCCATCCGAGTATCCAGTCTAGCCTTGGGAGGGGGTCTTGGAACAGGTGGCCCTCCCCCACCCCTCTCCTTTCTCTGAGTCCCCCCCTCCCCTTTCTCTCCACCTTACAATAGCTGCAGCCGGCCGGGGGTCGGATGGGGGGGATTAGGGGAGGGGGCCAGGATTAGGGGAATGGGCCAGCCGATGAAAGGGGCTGGAGGAGAGCAGAAGGGAGGGAGGGGGCTGGGAGGAGGAGGAGGAAGGGGAGGGGGTCCGCGCTAATCGACTCTGGAGCCCACATAAGGACTGGCCACGGACTGAAGGAGAGGACAGGGAAGTAGGGGGGAACTGGGGGAGGGGGCGAGGGGACCCACTGCTGCCTTGTCCCAGAAAGAGGCCACCCCCTGGCAGTTGCAGCCCAAGTCCGGGAGCCCCAGTTCAAGGTGGAGGAGACAGGACGCCCATCACGGTCTCTTTTCCCCCCCCCGTATCCCTCTCATCCCCTGCCCTCAATGGGGGTCGCTCTGCCCCTTCCTCTTCTCTTCCCTCCCGGTCCCCTTCCTTTACTGGGAAGTCCTGGAGGAGACTTCTGCCCGCTTCCCACTCCAGACATTCGGCCCCTTGTGCCCCCCACCTACACGCGCACAACCCCTCCCCGATAGGGGCCCCATCCTGTGTGTGTGTGTGTGTGTGTGTGTCCCTGCTTCCGCGTGGTGTCTCCATTCCCCGATACCTCCCGTGTGCCTCCCTCCCCCGCCCCGGGCCGCGGCTCTTGATTGTCCAAACGCAATTCTCGAGTCTCTAGCTCTGGCCGAGAGTTGAGTCTGGACGTCCCGAGCCGTCGCCCCCAAACCTCGAAGGGAGAGCGGGTCGGAGGGTCTAGGGAGAGCCAAAGCGGAGGGTGGAGCAGGTTACCAGGGTGGTAAGGGAATCCCGGGCACGTCGGGACTTAGTTGCGTTCACAGGACTGAAGGACTGTAGCGGCAGAGGCTCCTCTGCAGCTCTTTTTTCCCCGGAATCCGGGGCTGGGGTTATGGAGAAGTTGTGTATGGGGAGGAGGGGCGCCCTTCCCCAGAGCCGCCAGGGGACGCGGAATGGGGGAGGTGGCCCCTTTTCCAATTCCCTCTGTCCCCTCCCGGGGTCCGAGCGATCCCAGGCCCCGCCCCCCGGAGCGGAGGCCCCGAGTGGGGGCCTTGGAAGGGGACAGTGGCTGAGGTCGGCCGCGCGACGGTGCTGGCCGGGGAACGGAGACCGCGGTCCCCACGTGGCGTGGGACTCCGGGGACGCCGGCTCCTCGCGGGGGCCGGGGGGAACCCGGGCGTCCACGTCGCGTCCCACCCGCGCCGCGACTGGCGGGTGACGTCTCCGCCGGCAGGGGGTGGAGTAGAGCGGAGGGGCAGGCGGAAGTGACGTAGGGCCCCAGCGCCCGGGCCATGGCGGCGGCGGCGTCGGTAACGGGAGCTGCTGTCTGAGCAGCGGCTGCGGACCGAGCGAACTCGGCCGGGGAGCCCGGGCCCCGGGAGAGGCGCTGCGGCGGCGGGAGCGCGGACAGCTGGAAGCTGGTGAGGGGCCGCGCCGGCGCGGAGTGGGGGGGCGGAGGAGGGAGCCTAGGGAGGGCGGGGTCTGCGCGAGGGGCGGCCCCCCTAACACCCTTCCTCCCCTTCCCCCTTCCCCCTTCCCCCACTCCCCAGCCTACCTCTCCTTCTCCCCGGCGGTGGAGCCTTCGTGGGGGTCTGTGCCCGATCACCATGACGACGCCGGCGAATGCCCAGAATGCCAGCAAAACGTGGGAACTGAGTCTCTATGAGCTCCACCGGACCCCTCAGGTGACAGGGATTCTCCCTTTACAACTTACTCCCTTTCCCCAGACCCCTCCATCCCCAGACCCCCATCTCACAGACTCTTTTCCATTTTTTGCCCCATTCTGCCCGATTTCACACTCCCTGGCCCTACCTTTGAATCACCTTAATCTTTAAAAGCGCTTTCACATTTATCTCATTTAATCCTCGAAACAGACGTGCCAGAGAGGTAGAGCAAGTATTACTATCTTCATTTGAAAGATAGTAAACAGGCTGAAATTACCTTCCCCGTTTCTCAGTTCCGCATCATAGGTCAGTGCATTTAAGACTCACCTTGGGAGTTTATTAAAAATGGAATTCCCGGGCTTCCTTGGTGGCGCAGTGGTTGGGAGTCCGCCTGCCGATGCAGGGGACACGGGTTCGTGCCCCGGTCCGGGAGGATCCCACATGCCGTGGAGCGGCTGGGCCCGTGAACCATGGCTGCTGAGCCTGCGCGTCCAGAGCCTGTGCTCCGCAACGGGAGAGGCCACAACAGTAAGAGGCCCGTGTACCGCAAAAAAAAAAAAAAAAAAAGGAATTCCCGCTGGCCCCTACCTGTAACATTGTGATACAGTAAAGGGATGGGACCCCAGAATCTGAATTTTTAACCTGCATCCTAGGGGATTCTGATATAGGTAGGACTGCACTGTAAGAAATTCTGTTGACCAAGTAAGTCTTCCACAGATGGAAAATCTGTGCCACGCCCATCCCCAGGCCTATCACCAAACCTCAGATCTTCCTATTCCAAAGCTCCTACTCTTAGAATTCCCAATTTCCTCAAGTGGCCAACGTGAGGTACCCAGATTCTGACATCTCACTGTATTTCTCAAGACTCCAATTTCATGGACCACTTGTTTCTAAAACCCCTTTCCCCCCAACCCATTCACCACCTTTCCACTCATCGACGCCTCCAGGAAGCCATCATGGATGGCACAGAGATTGCAGTTTCCCCTCGGTCACTGCATTCAGAGCTCATGTGCCCCATCTGCCTGGACATGCTGAAGAATACGATGACAACCAAGGAGTGCCTCCACCGATTCTGCTCTGATTGCATTGTCACGGCCCTGCGCAGCGGGTAACAGGAGGGACAGGTTTGAGATGGGGGGAGGGGGACAAGAGTTGGACCCTCCATGCCCTGGTGACTGAGTCCTTAGGGCCTCCTTTCTCCCACACCAGGAACAAGGAGTGCCCTACCTGCCGAAAGAAGCTGGTATCCAAGCGGTCTCTGCGGCCAGACCCCAACTTCGATGCTCTGATCTCTAAGATCTACCCCAGCCGGGAGGAATATGAGGCCCACCAAGACAGGGTGCTCATCCGCCTCAGCCGCCTGCACAACCAGCAGGCACTGAGCTCCAGCATTGAGGAGGGGCTGCGCATGCAGGCCATGCACAGGTTCGGGGGCCACGAAGAAGGTGGCAGCGGTGCTGATGGGACAGATCCGTGGGTCAGACTCCTGGGGCTGTCTTTGCTTCTAAGCCTCAGCATCCTGAGTGCTGATCACAGTCTAACTGTCACGCCTGGAGGTCATGGATGTAAACTGTAGCTTCTTAGCAACTTGTACTACTGTTCTTAAGGAAATAGCTCATCTTCTAACTTTCTAGAAGTTAGAAGAGTTGAGTGCTTTTTGAGCATAAGCTCTGAGTTCACACTGCTGGGAATTAAATCACCTCCTAGGCCAGCATCACTCAGTCTTTAATGTGTATCCAAATTACATGAGAGTCTTGTTAAAAATGCAGGTTCTGACTCAGTAGGTCACAGGTTGGACCTGAGATTCTGCGTCTCTACAAGACTGTGCTGCTGGTTCTTGGACCGCGCTTTGAGAGGCAAAGAGTCTGTGGTCTCAAACGAGTTATTTAACCTCTCTGAGCCTCAGTTTCCTCAGCCATAAAATAGAGATGATATAATTACCTGTGTCCATAGGATTTGTATAATGTGAGGCAATCAGTGCAAAATACTTAGCAATGTGCTTAGCACGTAGTCAGTATGTAATAAATATTAGGTGTCATCATTAAGATTTCCCTGATCTCTTAATTCTCTGAAGTTTAAAACCTAAACCCCTTATCTTTGGTGGTTTCTAACCTCGACCACTTGTTTCCACAGGGCCCAGCGTGTGAGGCGGCCGATGCCTGGGTCAGATCAGACCACAACGATGAGTGGGGGGGAAGGAGAGCCTGGGGAGGGAGAGGGGGATGGAGAGGATGTGAGCTCAGACTCCGCCCCTGACTCTGCTCCAGGCCCTGCTCCCAAGCGACCCCGTGGAGGGGGCGCAGGGGGGAGCAGTGTAGGGACAGGGGGAGGTGGCACTGGTGGGGTGGGTGGGGGTGCCGGTTCTGAAGACTCTGGTGACCGGGGAGGGACCCTGGGAGGGGGAACCCTGGGCCCCCCAAGCCCTCCCGGGGCTCCCAGTCCCCCAGAGCCAGGTGGAGAAATTGAGCTCGTGTTCCGGCCCCACCCCCTGCTCGTGGAGAAGGGAGAATACTGCCAGACTAGGTGAGAGCCTCGTGCTTCCCCAGACCACTGAGAAACCAAAGGTCTCATGATCTTCCATCAGAAGTGGGCTTTGCCCAAACCCAGAAAGAATCCCTAACCCAGAGGCCCTTTGGGAAACCCCCAACTTCCCTTCTCCATTTGAGGCTTCCTGTGCCCTCAACCTGCCCTCTGTCCCACTCCAGGTATGTGAAGACAACTGGGAATGCCACAGTGGACCATCTCTCCAAGTACTTGGCCCTGCGCATTGCCCTCGAACGGCGGCAGCAGCAAGAGGCCGGGGAGCCAGGAGGGCCTGGAGGGGGCGCCTCTGACGCCGGAGGACCTGATGGGGGAGGCGGGGAGGGTGGGGGTGCCGGAGGAGGGGACGGCCCTGAGGAGCCTGCCTTGCCCAGTCTGGAGGGTGTCAGCGAAAAGCAGTATACCATCTACATCGCCCCCGGGGGCGGAGCTTTCACGGTGAGAGCCTCTGAGGGCAGCGATGTGAGAGAGGAGAGGGAGGGTGGCCTGGGGACGCAGAACCGAGATCCTGACCTCCTAACTGACCAGCCCTCTTCTCCCTCTGCATCTCCCATCTCCCTTCTCTGTCCGTCCTTCTTCCCCATCATCCGTGTCCCTGCTTTGCCCCGTTTATTATTCCTTCTTCCTTTTTCTCCTCTCATTCATTTCCTTTACCATCTTTCCCAACTTTTTTTTCTCTTCCCTCTCCTCCCCCTTCCACCCCCTCTTGTAGACACTGAATGGCTCGCTAACCCTGGAGCTGGTGAATGAGAAGTTCTGGAAAGTGTCCCGACCACTGGAGCTCTGCTATGCCCCCACCAAGGATCCAAAGTGACCCCTCAAGGGGACAGCCAGGGGATGGGGACCATCGGGTGTTCCTGAGTCCTGGCCCACCCACCCAGCTTCTTTGTCCCCCAGAGCCCCCCAGCCCGGCCAGCCAGCAAGAGGACACAAATGAGGACAAGTGGCTTTTATACAAAGTATCTATATCAGATTCTTCTTCTATATTGTACAGAGTGGGGCCTGTGCCCCCATCTACTGCCTTTTCTATTGCCCCCAACCTCCCACCCATGCAAGATGTTGGGAAGGGTGAAGAGCCCTTCCCTTCATGCCCTTCTACCAACAACAACAAATTTGCTTTTTTTCCTCTTTGAAACCTGTGGTTCTGTGTCTCTTTATCCGGGTGGGTGGGTACTAGAAGGAGAGGAAAACAAAGATCGGGGAGGGAACCCTAGAAATCATGTAGAATCAGCCTTGGAAATGGGGAGGAAATGTCAAAGGGTATTCACGGTGTGCAGATCCCATTTTCCTGAACCTTCAAATCAGCAAATGTGAAGGAAAATTAAAAGGACCTGTGAAGCTGTAAGAGGGTGGAGAGCGGAGAGGTGTGAAGTCAGATCCCAAGCTTTCCCCCAATGACCTGAATGCCCAGGCTGAGATCTCGGGTTTCAATACCACAGGGAAAGAAGGAAAGTGGCTCAAGAGGGTGACAGGGCAGGCCCGAGATGTTTGGAAGGGGAACAATTCCTCGTCCCTGCGAGAAGCTGGTTTCTAAAGCTGGAGAGAAAAGGCGCGGGTGGGAGGAGGGCTGCGAGAACCTCCCTGCACATATCCCGCCCCCGGGTAGCCTCCCGAAGAAGATGGGCAGGGCCTGGGACTACAGTTCCCAGGACCGAGCGAGCCGGTCGGTGCCCGCCGAGCCGCGGGGCCGAGCGGAGGGAGGGCTGCCCGGGAGTTGTAGTTCTGTGCCGGTCCCGGCGGCAGCGGAGAGCCCAGTTGGGGCATCCAGTAAAGCGCTCCCTGCCCCGCAACCCCCACGCCTCGAGTTCCGCGGGCGGGGCCCGGGGTCAGGGGCCCACGTAGCGCGCCGCGCCCCGGCGAGGTGGAGAGGATCGCCTCCCCAGGAGGGACTGACGCTGCCTCCCGCCACCCCCTTTGGCCTCTCTGCCCCTCACTTCCTGTTTCCGTTGCCCTTCGCGCCCCCACCCCGCTCCGCCCCAAATTCCCGTGGCTCGCTCAGTCTCGGCCCTCCCGGCTGAGGAGTCAGCCTCGGCGTCAGACTCGCCGGCCCGAGGGCACCTCACTCCACGCTTGGCGTTTCTCGTTTGCTGCCCCTCGTCCCTTTCACCCTCAATACGACGGACGCAGGGGGTACCCTCCAGCCCCGGTGACCGGGCGCCCACCCCCGAGACCTCTCGCCGTGTAGAAATAGACAACACCCACTTCACCCTCGTAGAAGCCCCTTTCTACCCCCGCCTCCCTGGAGCCCCGATCCTGGCTCCCCTTTTCTCCCACCCCAGGCATCCAGGGGGGCGACGCTCCCGGGACGTGAGGGCGGGAGGAAGGTGGGCGTCGCTCCCGGAGTTTCAAGGGAGAGAAACCGATGGGGAGGAGTCGCGGGAGGTACCGAGGTGGAAGCCAAAGAGTCTGGAATGAACCCGCTTCTCTTCTGGTTCCAGGGGCTGCCCGGAGCGACACTTCCTCGCTCTCCTCGTTCTCGCCAGCCCTACCCGACCCGGCGGCCCTTCTGCCTGTTCCCCCGCCCTCTGGCTTCACTCTGGAGCCGCCTGCGGGCCTTGGTCCCCGGTCTCTCTCCTAGGGCCCCAGTCCACACCATGGCCCACACTCTCCGCCGTTCCGCTTCTCACGCTCCTCCTCGGACCCCTCTCTGCTGCCAGTGCTCTGTCGCCCTCCTCTGCCCCCGAGACGCTGAACTTCGCAGGCTGCCTGTTTCTTTAGATGGCACCATGTGAGTGACATACAGAACTGTTGCTCCAGGTCCATCTCCCCTGCCCACAGCAAAGAAAAAATGACTACCTGACCTGACCAGGCGTTCTCCTTCCCCAATGCTGGCAGAATGGGGGGTGGGTTTGCTCCAATTTTGTTCCACCCCCACTGCCTGGGATAGCTCCCCAAGTCTTTGAGCCTCTGTCAGTGAAGCCTGCACCTATGGGTGAGGCAAAGTGAGAGACACAAAGTATACAAAAGGGAACCTGATTATTTTATTGAGAGACAAGATACAGAGGATAAAAGGAGAGTAACTACCCAGAAGAGCAAGGTGGAGAAAGAAAGACATTAGATTCAGCCTGATCGGGGTCCAAATGTCCACCTCGGCACTTACAAACCACACGACCTCTCATAGGAAAGGGACTTGCGAGGTGGGGCCCGCAGTTGTGTATTAACAAGCCCTCCATGTGAATCTGATGTGCTCGGGGCCCAGAACCCCTGCAGTAGATGCTCTGGTCCTTACAGTGTGAAGGACAAGTGTCCTCTGGAGGGATGCCAGGCCTCAGGGCAGGGACATCACTGGGAGCTGCAGGGTGGTCAGGAAGAGCTTCTCAGAGGAGGTGCCACCAGGCTGGATGGACAGGAGGGGAAGAAGGAAGTAGGTGGGGGGCCTGGGGGGAGGGGAGCCTCTCTCTCTGCTAGTCTCCCCCTCATTTTATCTCTTTCAGGCTTCTTGGTCCCCAAACCGTAGCAGATTATGTGTCTAAGTGCAGAAGCTGAGCCCCAGAGCCCAGGGCCTCAGGAGACCCCTGCCCAGGTGAGGCCTAACCCTGAGGGCTTGGTTATCACCCTGCTGCCCTCAAAACCCTGGCAAACTGCTCACGGGAAAGTTGTGCCCTGGGTTCCTCAGGGCGGGGCTCAGCCTGCCTGTGCCACCTTGGTCTCTCTGCCTCCCCCTCCTCCTGGCTGCTCTCACCTTCATCCCCCTCCCCTACAGGCTGGGAGCCAAGGCAGAGGAGGAGGAGAAGGTAGGACAGACCTCCAGCTCCCCATCTACCCCTTGACCCCTCTGCTGTCACAGCTGACCCTGTCCCACATCCCTCCCAGCAGCCCCTGCCCCCACCCCAAAGCCCTTTTCTGGCCTGGACTGTGGAGCCTCCTTTTGTCATGCTCCCACCCCTCCCAGCACCGCCTGGTCCATTTGAGTGAGAGGCGCTTTCCCTGCCCCCAGTGTGGGAAGTGCTGCAGCCACGGGGCCACCTGCCCCTGCCCCTGCACTCCCACACAGGTGACAGGCCCTATGGCTCTGGCCTCCATGGTTGTGGCTTCACTCAGAGCCCCCTTCTGCTTTGACAACTGTCCACACCCAGTGGGAAGGACAAGGATGAACAGAGCGGGGAGGGAGGGGGGTTGAAGCAAAGTCAGGGCCCCTGTGGCAGTGCCACCCGCCAACCCCGCAGCACTCCAGGAGGGCAGCCCTGGGGACAGACTCCCTCCACAGTCAGAGTGACTGCCTCTTCTGTGGGAGGCATAATGGGGCACAGCTCCCTGCCCCACCCCATCCCGGCCAGAGCCACCACATTAGGTGATCAGAGTGTCTCACCGGGACCTACTCAGAGCTGGAATGGCCAGGTCCACCTCACTTCTAGTCCACAATCTAGTCCCCCAGGAAAAGAGCTTTTCCTGTTTCTTAGAAAGGAATCGGTACTTCCAATCGCCTGTCCTCCATCTGAGAAGTTTAACCAGGTGCCTGAGACCTACTGCCATCACGGACGGATCAGATTTCCTGGGATTTTCTTGAAAGGATTTTTTAAAGAGATAACTGAATCCCCAGATATCTCCATGACAATGCCCACCATCAAATTCTAGTCGCCCACAAATCCCACCCAACCCCATCACTTCCCCCAGAGGCCGCTGGGTGCTTCTTGCCTCCGGTGCTAAAGCTACACCCAGCACCCCATCGGATGAGGCCATCTCCCTGTGCCCACTCCTGGACCCTGTTTCAGGGCTTTCTGTGACCTTCACTGCGTTTCATGCTAAGAATAAAGCCCAGACGGAGGCTGCTCTTTCCAGCAGCACCGTGGGCCTCTTATTGAAAGGTGAAAATAGGCAGAGACATGTATCCAAGGAGAAGGCAGGGAAATGGAGGAGATGGAGACCAGCGAAAGAAGACAAGGGAGGTTGGAGGAGAAAGTGGGAGGTTCTGGGTGTGGAAAAAGTAGAACAGGGCTGTGTGGGAGAAAACAGACAAGAAACACCTGGCCAGTACAAGCACTTCCTGGCATTTGCACTTCTTCCGCAAGATTCCTCACTTACTGTCTTCTTCATGGGCTGGGAAACTGGTTTTGAACAAGAGTCAGCAGGGAGTCCCATGGAGCATCCCCTCCAGATTGGCCCCCTGGGGCCCAGCGTGGCCCCGAGGATGGCACCATCATCATTCACTCTTGTAGGAGGTTCTGCTGGGGGAGTTTCCCCCTTGGGCGGCACCTGCAGTAAATTTATTGTTACCGTTCATGTTCAAGGATAAGGTAGACCTTAGTTCTTGTATTAACTTCCCCCAAAGAAAACTCTTTAGAACTTGGCAGATTTCTCCCGATGATGTATCAGAGAGGCTGATTATTGCCACATGCAGGAAGGGATGAAAGAACCTCAAAGGTAAAAGGATCACTTGGGAGACCGCTGGTCAGTTTCACCCTTTCAGAAACTATGTATTGAGTCCACCATGTGTCAGGACCGTTCTAGGACCTGGGTACCACAAACAGGTGTGTGATGTGGCCCCTGCCTTTGAAGAATGTGATCTCAGGTGTTCGTGGTGAGCATCTCAATATTGAATCCAGCATCTAGTCCTAACAAGTGTATCCACTATAATATCTCTCAAGTCTGTCCACTTTTCTCCATCCCTCCACCTCCCTGGGCCAGCCACCACTTGGATTGTCTGACTCTTCTCTGAATCACTGAGATCGCTGGAGAGGCTGGAAAGGCCTTCTCTGAAACAAGCGGCATGCCTGAGTAAGAGAGAACTTCCTGAAATGCAAATCTGATGGTTTCAGGCACCCTGCTGAAACACAGTCAATGGTTTCCCACCGACCTTAAGTTAAAGACCCAAGTCCTTACCCTGGCCTCTAAGGCCCCTTGGGGTGTGGCCCCACGGCCTCTCCAGCCTCGCCTCCCACTACTCACCCCTGTCACTCCCTACCGGTCTACTCCACCGCAGCGTGCTTCCTCCCGCAGGCTGGGCCCTCCACCCGAAAGGCTGCTTCTTCCATTTCTCTCTTTTTTTTTTTTCCTTTTTTTTTTTTTTTTTTTTTTTTGCGGTACACGGGTCTCTCACTGTTGTGGCCTCTCCTGTTGCGGAGCACAGGCTCCAGACGCACAGGCTCAGCGGCCATGGCTCACGGGCCCAGCCGCTCCGCGGCATGTGGGATCTTCCCAGACTGGGGCACGAACCCGCGTCCCCTGCATCGGCAGGCGGACTCTCAACCACTGCGCCACCAGGGAAGCCCCATTTCTCTTTTAAGTTAGCTCCTGTGCATTCTCCATATCTCAGCTCCTTTACCACATCCTCAGGGAAGGTACTCAGACCTTCCTTTCGAGTCAAATTCCCCTCCTCTGAGCTCCCACACCAAGGCGCACTCTTTCTCCGAGGTACTGTGTGTGGTCGCAGATCTACGTTTTTTGGGGATTACTCGATTGGTGTCTGGCTCCCCATGGAATGTAAGCTCCCTGAGGGCAGGAGCCAGGACTGCAGATGCTCACTCTTGCCATTCCCTGGACCTGGAACTGGACACTATGAATATGGAGTTGAAATATTGGTTGAAAGGATGCATGCACGCCTGTATCTGGGGCAGGGGATGCATATTTCAGGATCTCAGGATGGATTGAGGCCATGATTCTCCCTCCAACAGCTGCAGCCCAGGAGTCCCATATGTCATTTCCTTAACACCATTCCTTCCTCCATGCTTCCTGGCATTGTCCATCCACGGTCGAGCTTCTCTCCCAGACTCCTCCACCTTGCCCATGAGACCCCTTCTCCCTTTGACTTCCTAATGCCCCTTCCTGGTTTTGCCTCCTTGGCTTCAGAAGGCAGCATGGAATAATATGGCAACAGCGGAGGATTCAGAACCAGAAATCTGGGTTCAATAACTAGGTAAAAGTATTAGCGGTGTGACCTTCAGCTGGTTTTTAAACCACTCTGAACCCTAGCCTTCTTATCTGTAAAGTGGGAACAACTTCAGAATCAAGCAAGATGGAGGATGTGGAAAATCTATAAGCACCATCACCTAGAAATACTGATAAAAAGGAAAAAAATTAAACATATAACTGAGTTCTCAAAAGGAAAGTAAAATCCCAGGTGCTAGCAACAAAGAGGAAACTGAAAGCCAGAGGGTGAGCTCACTGTGGCTATGGTTACTAGGAGGGGCCTGGGAAGGAACAGGTTCTGTCAACCTGTTCTGTTTCACCAGCCACCCAGAGACAGATGAGGTCTCAGTCCTGAACAGGTGGGGAAATTAGATGAAAGACAGCCAAAGCTGACTCAAGAAGAAATAGAAAGCCTGACAGCTCTATAAATTCTAATAAATTGAATGAGAAATTTTAAGTACACACACACACACACACACACACACACACACACTAACTACCCAAATGGCTTTATAGGTATATTATTCTGCTAACTCTTCAAGGAACTGTTTATTTATTTATATAGCCTGTCCCAGACAATGGAAAAAGAGGACCAATTGAACTTATAAGATTGAAAATCCTAAATGAAATATTAGCAAACTGAATCCAATGGAGTTTGTGCAAGTGCATATATATATGCACGTGTGTATGTGTGACCAAGCAGAGTTTATTCCAGGAATACAAGGATGGTCTACTTTAAAAAATCTATTAATGATATTTACAGCATTGACATATTAAAAGGAAAAAATATGATTGTCCCAATAGGTAGATATGCACCTGGATAAAATTTAACATTAATGATTTAAAAAACAAATCTAGCTAACTAGGAATAGAAAATATCTTCCAACATTAATACAAAGGTACTAGTTTTTACTGTTTCTATTCAACTTGTGCTGGGGGGGGTGGTGGTCTGAACTAGCACAATAAGAAAAAGTAGAAGTAAAGCCATAATTATACATAGATGATTGATTATTTACAAAGAAAATTTATGAGAACCTACAAACAATTAAATCTAACACCCTTTTGGGGGGCAAGATGAATATTCAAACATCAATATGGCTATACAACAGCAATAAACAAATTTTGTTTTAAGAAAATACCATTTGTAATTGCAACAAAAACTATAAGATACTTAGGAATCAATATAGCAAAATATGCGCATGAGCTTTATGGAGAAGATTATAAAACTCTATTGGAGAACATGAAGAGAAGACAAAAAAGAATGGAGAGATATTCCATGCTCATGAAGAGGAAAATTCAATATACAGCAGATTAGTTTTTCTCAAATCTATACATTTAGTACAATTCTAATCAAAATCTATACATTTAGCACAATTCTAATCAAAAGTACTAGAATTTAGTACAATTCTAATCTAAATTCTATTTAACAAGCTGCTCTTAAAATTCTTGTGGAAGAGTAGATGGCCAAAAAACATCAAAACAAGTTTGAAGTGGAAGAATACCAGACTGTTTGCCTCACCGTATATCACAGCTTTAAAGCTGGAGTGATTAAAGCAGTGTAGGTCTGACACATGGACAAATAGATAGACCACGGGTCCAGAATCAGACCTGCAGAGATATGAGAACTTTGTATATGACAAAAGGAACATAAGTCAGTGGAAAAGGATGGACTATTTCTTAACTTGTCTGGGGTTGACTGGCTATCCAAATGAAAAACAAAATGGATCCGTGCATTATAACAGATCCAAAAATAAATTTCAGATACCTTAAATATGTGAAAAAGAAAACTTTAAATTCTTCAAAGAAAATACAAGAGAATACATTGATGATATCAGAATAGGGAAGGATTTCTTAAACAAGATACAAAAACACAGGCAATAAAAGATTGACACATACAACTACATTAAAAAATTTTTTTAACTTCTATGAGACAAGAAACAACAAAACAAAAAGACAAGCCACAGACTTTGAGACTGTTTACAACCTATGTGACCAATGAAGGATGGGTATTCAGGATTTATAAAAACTCTTGCAGATCAATTTTAAAAAAGGACAAGGCAGGGGGAAATGAGCAAAACCTCTGAACAGGTGAGTCATCAAAGAGGAAGCCAAATAGCTAATAAACATAGGAAAAGATGCTCAACTTCCCTAATAATGCAGAAATGCAAACTCAAACCATGCGATATTACTTTACTAAATCAGCAAAATTAAAATAACTCTGATAACACCAAGTGTTGACAAAAATTTGGGATATTAGGAACTCATCCATTTTGGCTTGAAGTGTGAACAGCTATAACAAATTTGAAGGGAAATTTGGCAACACTTAATGCTGAAAATACACATACCCTAAAACCCAGCGCTCTGGCTTCTAGATGTATTCATTAGAAAAACATTTCTAGGGGCTCCCCTGGTGGTGCAGTGGTTAGGAATCCGCCTGCCAATGCAGGGGACACGGGTTCGAGCCCTGGTCCAGGAAGATCCCACATGCCATGGAGCAGCTAGGCCCGTGCGCCACAACTACTGAGCCTGCACTCTAGAGCCCACGAGCCACAACTACTGAGCCCGTGAGCCACAACTACTGAAGCCCACATGCCTAGAGCCCGTGCTCTGCAACAAGAGAAGCCACCACAATGAGAAGCCCACACACCACAACGAAGAGTAGCCCCTGCTCGCCACAACTAGAGAAAGCCCGTACGCAGCAACAAAGACCCAACATAGACAAAAATAAATAAAATAAATAAATAAACCCTGATCATGCATAACTCTTTAAAAAAAACATTTCTACCTATGTACAAGGAGGCAAGGATAAGAATGGGCATTGCAGTATCATGTGATTGTTAAGAAAACGTGGAAACATCCTAATCTGTCCTTAAGATAAAGGAACGGATAAATAAAGTATGGTTTATTCTTACAGTGGACTGCTATACAACAGTTAAAATAAATGACTTATTTACCAACATATAAGTAAAAGAAAGTTGCAAAAGTGGATGTTGTATGATATTTACGTGTTTTAAAATACACAAACAATCATACATGTTAAAAAAAAAAAAACCTATTTGTTGGGACTTCCCTGGTGGCGCAGTGGTTAAGAATTCGCCTGCCAATGCAGGGGACAAGGGTTTGATCCCTGGTCCGGGAAGCTCCCACATGCCGTGGAGCAACTAAGCCCGTGTGTCACAACTACTGAGCCTGCGCTCTAGAGCCAGCGAGCCACAACTACTGAGCCTGCATGCTGCAACTATTGAAGCCCACACGCCTAGAGCCCGTGCTCCGCAACAAAAGAAACCACCACAATGAGAAGCCAGCGCACCACAATGAAGAGTAGCCCCCGCTCGCTGCAACTTGAGAAAGCCTGCACACAGCCATAAAGACCCAATGCAGCCAAAAATAAATAAATACACTTATATTTTAAAAAGCCTGTTTGTTAAAGTAGAAAATATGCATGGGAATAATTCCCAGTGACTTCAGAATCATAATTACCACCTAGAAAGGAGAGGAATGAGATGAGCTTTAGCTATAACTGTAATGCTTTTTTAAATTACTATTTTTAAAGAAAAAGATACAAAGCAACAGAGGCGATGCAGCCATGAAGATTTGCTCAGTTGGGTTGTTGTGATGAGCTTCTACTGCTTAACTTCTCCCCACCCCCCAAAAGTGTGTGCTTTGGAATCTGGCAGAGACACAACCTCAAACTTTCTCAGGATTCGGTTGTAGTCATCTTTTGTTTCCAGGATATAGGGTAAGAGATTGCAGAAGCATTTCCCTGGGGCCAGAAGGATGTTAATTATGAGAGCAGACGTTCAGGGTTTCAGATTGTGCTGTGCCAGAACTGAGAGCCGGATCCCAAGTGACAAAGGTGCCCAGGTGTGGTTTCATAAATGTTGCACATGATAGGTGAGGTCCCCTAAAGTCTGTGGTCCAGAGCAGGGCCCCTGTGGTCCAGATCTAAGCATGACACTGTTTGTGATCATATTCATATTCACTTCGAATTCACTTTTACATATTCACTTTTGAATATGCTAAGTCTGTGGTACCTTTGAGACATCCAAGTAGGGATGCCAGGTAGGCAGTCAGATCCACAAGTCTGGAGATCAGAGGAAAGACATAAATTTGCGAGTGATCAGCTGATAGCAACTGAAGCCGTAGGTCAGCAGTGATGGATCTCCTGGAGGCAGAGTGTAGCATGAGAAGAGGAGGGGTCTAGGGCTCAGGACGCTTGAGGATCTCCAATACGACCAAAGAGAGCAGGATGAGCCAACAAAGGAGCAGGGAGCAGCTAGAGTGAGAGGGGAAAACCCAGGAGAGTGCTCAGTCCTGGAAGCCAAATAAAGACTGTGTTTCAATGAAGAATTGGTCAACGGCTTCCCTGGTGGTGCAGTGGTTAAGAATCCGCCTGCCAGGTGGACAAAATGATGCTCTCTTGATGCTGTAAGCCACTGTCCCCAGCCACCCTAGTGCTTTCTCAATGGACCCATGTGCAAAGTGGCCATGTGGCTGAAATTGAGGCTCTGCATGGGCTCAGCAATATTATCTGCTCACCAAGGCTGACCTTGTAGCCTTGTTACATTGTCACTGCTGAGTGCCTAACTAATCAACAGCACAGACCAACACTGGGTCTTTTATTTGACACCCTTCATTGGAAGGACAAACCAGCTACCTGCTGATTAGTTAAATATATTGGACTACTTCCCTCATGGAAGATGACAGAGATCTTTTCACTGGAATGAATATATATATATATATATATATATATATATATATATATATATATATATGATATAGATTTGCCCTCCCTGCCTATAATGCTTCTGCTGGCACCACCGTCCATGGACTCACAAAATGCCTTATTCATTTTCATTCTATTCTGTACAACACTGCTTCTGACTAAGGGCCTGGCCGGATAGAACAGTGGAGTGGATTACTCAAGATTCAGTCAGTTTAAAGACAACATCCAGGGCTTCCCTGGTGGCGCAGTGGTTGAGAGTCCGCCTGCCGATGCAGGGGACACGGGTTCGTGCTCCGGTCCGGGAAGACCCCACATGCCGCGGAGCAGGTGGGCCTGTGAGCCATGGCCGCTGAGCCTGCGCGTCCGGAGCCTGTGCTCCACAACGGGAGAGGCCACAACAGTGAGAGGCCCGCGTACCGCAAAAACAAAAAGACAACATCCAGAAAGAATGTGGTTTCACATCTTACATCATCCACATCTTACATCTTAAAATGCAATATATGCTTTGAATCAGAGCCCAGTGTGTGGTGCTGGCTCTCCCATAGCCAGACTAAACACAGGAATAAAAAGATGAAAGTGGGAGTGGCTCTTCTCACTATTATACGTAAAAACCTGATTGCAAAATTTTTGCTTTCCATCCTCCTAACATCAAACTACTGATCTGGAGATCTTGATTCCTGGGTTAAGAATGCCTCCAAAAGGGGCCACAACATGGTTCTTCAACTGGATTGGAAGATGAAACTGCCAGTTGGGCATTTAGTGCTCCTCATGCTACTGAGCCAGCAGATCAGCTTTTTTTGGATGGAGAGATTGATCCTGATTACAAAGGGAAAACTGGGTATCTGGTATACTGTGAGGGTAGGAAGGACATGTCTTCAACCCAGAATATTCTTGAGAGCACCTCGTAGTAGTTCAATGTCCAAAAGTAAAAGTTAACGCAAATTTCAGCAACCAAATCAAGGCAGAACCACTGAGCATTTAGGAATGAAATTTTGGGTCACCTTTTCAATCTAAATTCATCCTCAAATTCTTACAGATCCACAATCCTTTGTCCACAATTCTGTAATCTAAAAGCACTGAAAATTGAAAGCATTTTCACATTTTGCCTGATCTGTAATAATTTAGCAGTAAAACCTGAGTAGAACTGGAAAAAAAAAAAAAAAAGAATTCGCCTGCCAATGCAGGCGACATGGGTTTGAGCCCTGGTCCAGGAAGATCCCACTTGCCGCAGAGCAACTAAGCCCGCGCGCCACAACTACTGAAGCCCACGCACCTAGATCCTGTGCTCCGCAACAAGAGAAGCCACCGCAATGAGAAGCCCGTGTACCGCAACGAAGAGTAGCCCCGGCTTGCTGCAACTAGAGAAAGCCCGCACGCAGCAACGAAGACCCAACGCAGCCAAAAATAAATAAATAAATAAAAGAATTGGTCAAAAGCATTGAATACTGGAGGGAGGTCAAGCAGAAGAAAACTAAATAATGGATTTAATGAAATGAGGGTCATAAAAATAGCACCTGTGTGGCCTGGGAGAGGTGGACACCAGCCCAAGAGGGTTGAGGAGTGAGTGGAAGTGAGGAACTAGAGAGAGAATTTTCCCCAAACTTTTTATTATGAAAAGTTTCAAACATACAGAAAAGTTGAAACTATAGTATAATGATCACTTGTACATCCACCACTTAATTTAAAATCGTTATCATTTATACTACATACAAATATTTACATATTTAGATATAGTCCTTGAACCATGTGAAAATTTAGGAGATTGTGATGCTTCACACTTGAACACTTCAGCACACATTGCCTCAAAATAAGGACTTCCTCCAGCTAAGGAAATAAAAATCAGCCCCTAATACCACCTGATATACAGAATATACTCAGATGAACCCCCAAATGTCTTTCATACATGTCTTTTCAAATTAGGATCCCATCAATGTACACGTGCTGGGTGTGAGAGAGTGAGGCTGGATGAGGGGATGGAGAGGTACAGGGAGTGGTCAGAGGAGGAGGTGAGGTGGAGGTGGGGGTTGGTTTTTCATGTTTTATTTTGAGAGGGAGAGGCTGAAGATTCAGGAGGGGAAAAGGGGGAGGGTAATCGAGGACATGGGATGCGGTCACAGGTAGTGAAACTGGCTTTGGGCAGAAGGAGGGCAGTGCCTCTGCTCCAGTGGCTCTCAAAGTGGGGTCCCCAGTCAGCAGCATCAAGCATCACCTGGAAACTAGTTATAACTGAAAATTCTAGCCCCCCACGCACCCACCCGCTGAATAGGAAACGTGTTGTAACACGCCCTCCAGGCAATTCTGATGCGCCAAGTTGGAAAACCATTGCTCTTTTCTGAAGGAACAGGGAGAGATGGGCACAGATGTTATGTGGATTTGGTAACAGGTGGCTGAAGGAGTCCACCTCTAATGGCTTCAGTTTTCTCTGTGATGTAAGAGCAAGATCATCAACTGAATGTGAGGTGGAGACAGTGAGGCATCTCATAGGCTCCAGGATCAGGGAGTTTAATGTAGCCAATGACCAGCCTGATGTGACTGGTTAACAAAGCGATGCCTCTTAGGGACCACGAATGAGGAGTGGTGACCATTTCCTGGCTCGAGACTTCCTCCAACACTTCTTAGCTTGAAGAATAAACTCCTGAAGAAAAGAGATCATTAGGCTCACCAGGGTTGAGGTTTTGCCTGAGAGATACGAAGGATGGAAATATAGCGGGGCAAGGCAGTTCAGGATACTGTCGAGAGAGTTGATGAAATGAAGGACCACACAGGTGTAGCCACATAAGGTGGGGCTGATGGGCTGGAGGAAGGGAGGCATCACTGACCCGGAGGTCCCGGGAGACTGAGAAATGATTGTGAGAGGAGCAGACTGAAGGGGGGAAGCTTAGAAGATGGGGGTTGAGTGATTCTGGAGGAGCCGCTGCAGATGACAAGGTCCAGGGTGTGACAGTGAGGAAGGGTGGCCAAGTCGGAGTGGAGAAGGTCCAGGACATGAAGTCACCAAGGTGTTCAGATGTCAGGTGGGCAACAGGTCCCCTCCTTGGACAATGAGACGGGAAGAGACAGACAGTTTGCCGAGTGCCAGAGTCCCCCTGAGCGAGGTGGAGAGGTCTGGGAGGGGACAGACAGTAGCAAAAAGGAAGACAGCAATTTAGCCCAATGGCTGAGCCCCGGAGGCAGAGGGTTATTTTAAAGCAGAAACTGGGGGTGGGGGTGGGGGGTGGAGGAGGAGGGTCTGGAGGCAGCAATCTGGAGCAAGGAAAGCACCCTCACCTATAAGAAAATAAACAGCTGTCATTTCAGAAGCCTGCAGAGGAGGTAGTACCCTCCAGGGAGAGTTCAATTTCGATTAAAGCCAGGAAGTGGAGGAAGCACTCCAAGGAGAAGTGAAGGGTAGGAGGAGACTCCCAGCTTATTAGAGGGCACGAGGGTGGGTTCAGGAGGGGGCACGTGGGTCAGAGCCAGAAAGCACAGAGTCTGGTGGAGACAACAACGCAGTAGAGTAGGTGGGCCAGGGAGTTTACATTTTCACTCTTAAATATAAAAACAGGGATGGGAGGCAGGCTGGATATCATCTCATTAGTCTCTGGGAAGCTATAAGAAATGATGGTTCAGGATGTGGCCTCTAGAGAAGATCTGCTGGATTCAAATGCCAGCGTTGTCATGCACGACCTTGGGCAAGGTCTCTGGGCCCCCATTTCCTCTTCTGTAAAATGGGGATAACAATAGTTCTGACCTCACAGGGTTGTTGTGCTGAGCCAGTGACTTCATGTGTTAAATGTTGAGAACAGTGTCTGGACAGTCATTTCAGATAACTTAGTGGTGGCTCCCAAGCCCAGGGGAGCAGCCTCTTGGCTCACCTGGCCCCTGCCCTGTGCTAGATAGGAAAGCCAAGTAGCCACCCCTTGGATGGGAACGCGGAGTTTGATGAGCAGCTGCAAATGCAAGAATGACTCCAAGATCAGAGACACCCAAGAAGATCCTGGTAGAAAAATGGACTCTTTGGGGGCAGCAGCGTGGGCACACTGCCTACCTCTGGGAGGGAGGCTTGGTTCCCCAAGATCACAGAAGGTTTCACTGCTACATATCAGGCCAATTATGGCTTCTCTAATGACAGCATGTCTAGCTCTACCACAAAAATACAAGACGTCAATGCTAGGGATGCAGAGGAACTTCCGCAAGAAAAACCTCAAACCCACTGATCCCAAAAAGAGGGGAGAGAAGAGGAAGAAGCAAGATGGTCTCATGTCCACAAAGATAGAAATGCAAATGTATTATATATCTAATTTGCCTCTAGACGTTACAGTAGGTGAATTTACACAGCTGACATCCAAATTTTGCATTATTATGAGAGATCGTAAGAAGAATTTAAGGTCAAGTTTTACAAAGATAATCAAAGAAATCTTAAAGGAGATGGGCTTTGCTGTTATTTGAAGTGGAAATCTTTGGATCTTGCATTACAGCTCTTCGATGAAGATGAAATTGGAAGCTATAGGGAGGAATGGACAGGGAGTTTGGGGTTAGTAGGTGCAAACTATTACATATAGAGCGGATAACGACAAGGTCCTACTGTATAGCACAGGGAGCTATATTCAATATCCTGAGATAAACCATGATGGAAAAGAATATTAAAAAAACTATATATGTATAACTGAATCACTTTGTTGTACAGCAGAAATTAACACAACATTAAGAAGCTACACATTACAGGTCAAAGTGGCAAAGTTTCAGCTGAAGGAGTGATACGATGCTTCAAAAAAGAAGAATAGGGCTTCCCTGGTGGCGCAGTGGTTGAGAGTCCGCCTGCCGATTCAGGGGACACGGGTTCATGCCTCGGTCTGGGAGGATCCCACATGCCGCGGAGCGGCTGGGCCCGTGAGCCATGGCCACTGAGCCTGCGCGTCTGGAGCCTGTGCTCCGCAACGGGAGAGGCCACAACAGTGAGAGGCCCGCGTACCACAAAAAAAAAAAAAAAAAAAGAAGAAGAAGAAGTACAAAATCTACAAGAAGAAGCTGTCTCTGCAACAGAAGCAATTGGACTGGAGACCTGAGAGGCAAGATGGGCCAACTAGAATGTACCATGAGTGAGTTGTCATCATCAAAAATATATTTCATCCAGTGGATTCAGAGGATGATCCATTGGTGCCAAAGGAGATCAGAGAACATCTCTGCTCTGAGTAGAGTGTTCCAAGCCTGGACAAATTAAGAAACTCCTTTTCTTTGATAGACACGTAGCTGGTGTGGACTCCGTGTCCTTGAGGAATGCAGAGGAAGCTGGTTATTATATTGAAACCGTTGATGGAAGGTGGTTTGATGGCCATCAAATCATTGCCCTCGCAGGGGATGGGATTACAGACTATCGGGTTGAGGAGGCCTCAGGAGAGAGGGAGAGTTGAGGGTAAAGGGGGATCTCCAAAGGCTAAGTGTGTGTATGTGAACTGAAAATAGTTAATTCTCCCGTGTGCGGTGATATACCAAGAGAGGTGGAGTGGGAGGGCGCTGCACCACAGGCAGCAGTGTTTTGTCACTGTCACTGCAGAATTGCTGATGCATGGCAACAATAAAAAGTCGATTTTAGTATTATTTAAAAATTCTCTACAGACAACTGAAGAAACACTGAATTTCACTTTGAGGCTAGTGAAAATAAAATGTACTTTTCCCCATCCTCATTCACAGATCCTTTGGGATGCTGACTAAGAGCCTTGCCTTAGAGCCAGCGATGTCTCAGAGTGGAAAGGAAGCCAGGTCAGGAGAACACGTTGCTCCCCGCCCACCAGTCTTCTGACCCTTGGTCCCTAAATCCTGGAATTGTCCTGGCTTCTGTCCTTTCTGAATCCTGCCTGTCCAGCTTTTCCCTCAGTTCTGTAAAAATCCTTCTAATAATTTACTCTTACTTCTCAGAGTTAATTTGTTAGTTCTCTGCAGACAGCTGCTTCCTCAGCTCCATGACTCCCAGCCTGGAGTCATGGAACAGGTGAATTTGGGGCACAGAAAGTTCGAACCACTGAACGGCTGTGTGGTGTTGGGCTCATTACTTACTCCAGCGCATGAACCAGGAAGAACACCTCCAAGGACAGGTGTGTGAATTCGGTGAGATGACATATCTGCTCTGTGATTTCAGGGACCTTGATTTATTCTCTGCTGAATCTACAGTGCTTGTCACAGAACCCAGAGAAGGGGATCAATACATATGCCTTGGTTTAATGAACTCTGTATCTGAAAACACTCTATATAAACTCAAATGCAACATGAATTGCTACATCCATTTTCCCCAGGGTGGAGAGAGCTGATTCTATTCTTCCCTTCCAAGTTGTCTTGGTCTTGCTTTCTCCTTCTTTCCTTGAATCTTTACCCTAAATCTATGTTGGAACCCAGCCAATCTGCCTGCTTCCCCTCATGCCCGATTTCCTAAAATCTGAAAAGCCACCCTTCTTAAATGGAGGGTGGGTGGGTCCATATTGATAGGATGGGAAGAAAGGAGGAATCTCTTATTTCTTTTGTCCTCAGCGTACATGTCCACATTCAATAGCTCTGAAATTGACGCTGAGATGGGCACACCCATTTTACGCAGAAACAGAGCTGTTGAACACAGAGTAGATATTTCCCAGAGAGTCCAGTTAAGAAATAACTCAGGACAAGCTGAGGGCACAGAGGTGTAAAAATAGAGGGAAATGATATTTCTTTAAAGGACAGAGATCCCTTAGCATTGGGGCGCTATTACAATCCATAAGGACACCTCCAAGTCCTTCCTATATGACACTAGGTAAAGACAGGGACCGAGGTACCAGATACAGACACGAGTCTTACAGGTTAGCAAAGGGAAGGAGGATATTGACACAGTCCCGTCCTAAGGAGTGATCCCTGATGCTTCTGGGTCTGTGAGGCCAGTGTGTCTGTCATCAGCAAAAGGAAAAAAGTGAAGGAGAAGTTTGAGGGGCGGTGATGTTAGCCAGAAGTTATGAGTTTCAGTCTGGGGATCACAAGGACCCATCTAAGCCACAGGACTGAATGTTGTTAGACTGAAGGAAAAGTCCCTCAGTTGCTTCAGCTTGAAGGGAGCATGAAGGGGCGCTTCAGCAGTCTGCCAAGTTTGAGCGGATGAAGAACTCCATCCCCTGGTCGATGCTGCCCCCTGGAGGTCTATATAGGTATCGCGGCTCCCTTTCACGCGATTCTGTCGCCTTTTCATGCCCTCCTGAGACCGTTGGGTCAGAGGGCTCCTGTGGATTCCCGGAGCGGTTCAATGTCCCCGAAAACTGTGTGCTCCAATGTAACTTTAATGCCTCCAGGTCCCAGAATATGAGCCTCCTCATATTCCAGCAATGCTCCTCAGCGAGGCCTGCAAGAAACCGTGCTTATCAGTCCAGCGTATATACTTGGGTTCAGGGATGGACAGGAGAAGGGAAGGGCAGAACTTCGAAAACCAAGGTGCCAGCATGCACAGCCCTTCTCCCAGCGGAGTATTAGTTGACCTTCGATGAAGACACCTGTCTCGGGAATCTCCCTCGTGGGATATCCAGAGACCCCCTTCTCTGAGAAACCGCTCTGTCAAAGCAGCCTATGTCTCCCTAGTCCCAAGTCCCATATCCTGGGCCTTTCTGTGCTCCTCGAGCTGGGGCAGGAATCAGGTCAAATGTGAGAATATCTGGATCCCCCTGGTGGTGGTGGGATTGGGGGGTAGTAACGGGACAGGAAGGTGGAGGCGCCCGGCGGTGAGCTCGCGGTCCCCCAGAGCCCAGCACACCACCGCCCAGCACTGAGCAGGCCTCAGGGAATGTCTGGGGCGAAGAGTCAGGCAGGGTAAACCTGGAAGAACGCCGAGTGGAGGGGGAAAGTGGTGGTGACACCGGATGAGGTCAGTTAAGGACACTATCCTGGTTCCGCCCCTGAGGCGTCTGAGCCAGTCAGGAGCCGCCCTCAGTCCCCAACACCCTCCCCGGCTCTTCAGTCCTTGAGACTGAAGCTCAGAGATATGGGTCCCAAAGCCAATCAGAGAGCTGCTCTCAGAGATGGGGCGGAACCCAAAAACGGCGGGAGCCGGAGAAAGCGACCCTGCCACGCCCCCTCCAGCGGCAGCCAATCGGCAGGGCCCGCCGGCAGAAACCGGTCCAGCTCAGCCTCGCTATGCGCGGTCCTCGCTTTCAGCCACCCGCGCTTGGGCCACACGCGGGACCCCTTTGTACTCTTATTCTCTCTGCCTCCGCAGGCGGGCTGGGCCTGCATCCAGAGTGCTGAAGCGGGGGCTGGGAGGGAATGATTAGGCCATAGGGGCGGAGGAAGCGTCGCCAAATTACCATTTTCCCCTGCCCGCCCAGGCCTTCCCCCTTAGGACTTAAGGCGCCCCCATGTCTCCCCAGTCTAGAGTCTGAGTTCAAACGAGCTGTACAGGCAGCGGCAGCAGGCAGGCGCCGAGTCGTAGAAATGGATGAGATGGTCACATTGCAAACCTGGCCTACTAATGCCCCAGTGGTGTGGGTACCACAGCCCTCTAGCAAGTGGCTGTGACAACCACACCAGAGGAGCTAGGGAGCTGACACTGAAGGAGAGGAGGCAATCCCAGGGTCAGCCTGAGGAGGCAGGAGGCAAAGAGAGCTGGTGTCGGTGTCAGGGAGCCAAGGGACACCTTGGACAGTGCCCAAGGTGGCACAGCCCTTGATGCATCTGCCATCTTAACCAGGGCCATTTCCTCCACCAGGCTGGTTACTCATGACACAGTCTCCACCCTAAAAGCACTACAGCCACTCTTTTGGCCTGAGGTAGCTAGAGGTGAGAGGTAACCGTGTGCCCCTACTTTCTGGACACCCACCAGAAGGGATGTAGGCCCAGGAGGTAGTCAGAGAGCAAAGGTGACCCTGGAGCAGAGATGGGGCTACTTGAAGGCCCCAGGAGGAAGGAGAAAAGAAATGGGAAAACAGTGTTATGTCATGTTAAATATTTATTGTTTTCTGCAGACTGACCTTGGTGTAACTCTCAAGCCAGGAGGGGACTGGTTAGTGTTAAAGTTGCTGAGATCTTAAGTCAAAAAGCTACAGAAAAGAACTCACTTTGAGGGAAAAGAAAAAAAAAATCAACCATTATGAGGCAGTCTCCCCTTGCCACACCAATTCGAAAAGTCGAGGCTTCACACCTCATAACATGGTGACAAGAGCTCAGTGAACCAGAAGGTTTTACTGGAAGAAGAAAAAAAGCCCTGGGGGTGGGGCAGTGGAGGGAAAGACAGGAATGACAAAACTGGAAAAATAATAAAGGTCATTTTGGAAGCCCAGGCGGAAGTGGTTCTGGGAAACCTGAAGACATGGGAGATTCTGAAAGCGAAAGGGATTCAGCTTATCCTGATGAGGCAGGGTCCTGGGAATGAAGGAAGGGTGAGGCATGTCAAGGACCTGGGAGGCAAGGGAAGAACTGGAAGGGGGCCCCCAGCTGAAGAAGGGTATGGGATGGGGCACAGAAGTCCATGGAGAGGGCTGGCGGCTCCCAGGGTCCGGCGCATCAGAAGTTGGGCTTGTGCTTCTTGAGCTCCACCATGAGGTGGTGGATGTTGATGAGCTCGGCCCGGGCAGGCAGGGCTCGGAGCTGCGGCTGAGACAGCACCCGGTGGAAGCGATGATAGAGCTGGATCAGTTGGGTCAGCGCTCCCTGCTCAGAGAAAGTCACAGAGGGATGAGAGGTGGGGTGGTGCTAAGGACGATGATTAGGAGTCAGGTTAGGGCTCATCCAGAAGTTTGGGCACAGCTGGTAGTTGAAGATCAAGGGTCATTTGTATGAATCTGAGCCCAGAGAAAAGAGGGGGGAAAATCAGTGATGGGGTGGGGTGGGGTGGGAGTGGGGACTGGGAACTGAAGGTCACCTGGATGATACTGGTTCCATTTTTGAAGTTGGTGAAACTCCGCATTACATCCTGACTCAGAGACTCCACCGACGATTTCCAGGAACTACCAAAGCCACGGATTAGCTGAGTAACCCGGGCTGAGAGTAGGGGGAAAGAGATCATGGCTAAGTGATATTTGATCCCTCTAAGTCCTCCCCAAGGCATAGCCATCCTCACCATGCAAGCCCGCTTTCCTAGTGTTCTCCCAACACACTCTCCTGCTCGACACCCTCCCCATGTAATCTGCATCCTTGAATTTTTCTTTTCCGTTCACCTTTCCACTGACCCCATCACAACCACCCCATCCTCAGACCTTCTTCCCCTCGAAGTCGTTCAGCTTGTCCACGCTCAATCAAAGCCTCAGCTTCCTTCACAAATGCCACCAGACCCCCAAAGGGGGGAGACAGCAATTCTTCAATGAATTCCTGTAGAAACATACACACATACAGAGTTGAGTTTACTGGTGTCGGCAGATTTTCCCCAATTCTGGCATCATGCCCAACTTGGTCCTTAGAAAACTCCCATAACAGAACAGCTAAACTCTGCAAAGGTCATATACTTTCAGACACTGCCAGTCTCACAAGAAAGGAGAAATCTCCAAGGATTACCCTCCTCAAAAAAAATTTTTTTAATTACATTTGAAAAAAATTGAGCTGGGAGCAGAGGGCTGGAACCAGAGAAGTGGACAACTGGGAGAGGCAGGGCTACCAGAAGGCAAGTGGCCATGGCAACTCTGCTATCGGGAAGCTGAGCCTGATGCTAGCCTTGAGTGGGGATGCTGAGCCTGGTCTCTCACAAGAGCCTCAAAGAGGTGCCAATGTAGACCCAGGTGGACAGCATCTTTCAGCTATTGCAAAAGGAGAGGCAAATCTTCTCTGAAATCCCCTCGATCCCAATTTAGGCCCCTATGACTGCTTAAGACCAAGAAAAGGACTCAAAGATCACCAGTCACAGAAGAAAGCAAGCTACCACGAGAGTCAGCACAGACAATAAGCAATGGACTTAGACCTCCAAAGACTGCCAATGTTAGAACTGTCAGATACAGAGCAGCTGAACATTCTGTAAAAACTGTTCAAAGAAGTTAAAGGTACAGACACAAACATGACCAATTAACAAGATTAGGAATGGAAAGACTTGAAGCAAAATGGAATTTTAAAGAAATGATTTAAAAATTTTTTTAGAGTCAACTGGCTAAATCACAGATTAGAAATATCTGGAAGCATGATAGAGCAAATTGGAATTTATAATTAAAGAACTGACTCAGAATGCAGCACAGACAGATAAGGAGATGGAAATTTTTGAGACACTGATAAGTATAGAAATCTAATGGTCTAGGCAGTGATCATTGATGCTACTGGCAAAAAGAGAGCCAAGAAGACATTATGTGCCCCTGATAGAAGTACACACCACTACCTCTCAAATAGCCTTGTAAAAAACATCTAATTGGAACCTGATCAAGCCTTTCCATCGAATTACACATTTATGGGAAAAGAGGAACAGTTTAGGCATGCCACAGAATGCAGTCAGCAAAATCCAGACTGTACATCATTCTACATGATAAATGACTCAATTTCTTCCACAAATAAATTGCAGAGTGGGGCAGGGGGGTAAGATGGAAGGGAAATCTATAGATTAAAAAGAGACATGTGAAAAAAAAAAAGAGAGACATGTATGGACGCATATGGATCCTGACTTGAACCACTTTTATGAGATAACTGGGGATACCTGAATACTGGCTATTTTGAGAGTGGTTTTTTTCTTTTTTTGGCCGCACCACACGGCTGATCTCAGTTCCTCGACCAGGGATTGACCCTGGGCCACTGTAGTGAAAGCGCCAAATCCTAACCACTAGACCGCCAGGGAACTCCCTGAAGTGATCATTTTTTTTAAGTGTGATAAAGTATTGTGGTTTTTAAAACACATCCTGATATAGATGAAGTGATAGGGATGTACAGAATTTAATTCAGGGACTTCCCTGGTAGCACAGTGGTTAAGAATCTGCCTGCCAATGCAGGGGACATGTGTTCGATCCCTGGTCTGGGAAGATTCCACATGCCGTGAAGCAACTAAGCGCGTGCGCCACAACTACTGAGCTTGAGCGCCACAACTACTGAAGCCCGTGCGCCTAGAGCCCATGCTCAGCAACGAGAAGCCATCACAATGAGAAGCCCACGCACCACAATGAAAAGTACCCCCGCTCGCCACAATTAGAGAAAGTCCACGCACAGCAACGAAGACCCAATGCAGACAAAAAAAAAAAAAAAAAAGCTTTTAAAATTCAAAATCACTGTGGGTGGGGGGGATGGGTGGGAGGAGGATGAACAGTGAGTGTTGATACAGATGAAACAAAACTGTCTGTGAGTTGTTATTGGTTGAAGATCTGTGATGGCCCCTGGGAGTTCACCATGCTATCCTCTACATAGCATGTACATTTGAAATTTCCCAAAACACAGAGTTAAAATGAAAAAGCAAACAAACAAGTAAAAAACAATGGAAGGGAGAAATTAAAATACGAAAAGGAAAAAGAAAAAACACAAAAATAAAATACCCAACCCAAATAGTAAAATCTGGTAAGGTGAAAATGAAACTTTTATTCCATTTAAAAATAAACTACTTCCACTTAAAAATAAAATCTTTTGTGGAATCTAATATGGCACAAATGAACCTGTCTACAAAACAGAAATAGAGTAGAAGCAAGAAGAACTATAATCCTGCAGCAGGAGGAACAAAAACCACATTCACAGAAAGATAGACAAGATGAAAAGGCACAGGGCTATGTACCAGATGAAGCAACAAAACCCCAGAAAAACAACTAAATGAAATGGAGATAGGCAACCTTCCAGAAAAAGAATTCAGAATAATGACAGTGAAGATGATCCAGGACCTCGGAAAAGAATGGAGGCAAAGATCGAGAAGATGCAAGAAATGTTTAACAAAGACATAGAAGAATTAAAGAACAAACAAACAGAGATGAAAAATACAATAAGTGAAATGAAAAATACACTAGAAGGAATCAATACCAGAATAACTGAGGCAGAAGAACGGATAAGTGACCTGGAAGACAGAAAGGTGGAATTCACTGCTGTGGAACAGAATAAAGAAAAAAGAATGAAAAGAAATGAAGACAGCCTAAGAGACCTCTGGGACAACATTAAACGCAACAACATTCACATTACAGGGGTCCCAGAAAGAGAAGAGAGACAGACAGGACCAGAGAAAATATTTGAA
The DNA here is from genome assembly GCF_964341445.2 of Mesoplodon mirus. NCBI lineage: Eukaryota > Metazoa > Chordata > Mammalia > Artiodactyla > Ziphiidae > Mesoplodon > Mesoplodon mirus. Next base: position 66,404,516 of record NC_138988.1, read on the forward strand.
GAGATTATAATCAAAAAGTTCCCTAACATGGGAAAGGAAATAGCCACCCAAGTCCAGGAAGTGCAGAGAGTCCCATACAGGATAAACCCAAGGAGAAACATGCCAATACACATAGTAATCAAATTGGTAAAAATTAAAGACAAAGAAAAATTATTGAAAGCAGCAAGGGAAAAATGACAAATAACATATAATGGAACTCCCATAAGGTTAACAGCTGATTTCTCAGCAGAAACTCTACAAGCCAGAAGGGAGTGGCATGACATACTTAAAGTGATGAAAGGGAAGAACCTACAAGCAAGATTACTCCACCCAGCAAGGATTTCATTCAGATTCGATGGAGAAATCAAAAGTTTTACAGACAAGCAAAAGCTAAGAGAATTCAGCACCACCAAACCAGCTCTACAACAAATGCTAAAGGAACTTCTCTAAATGGGAAACACAAAAAAAAGAAAAGGACCTACAAAAACAAACCCAAAACAATTAAGAAAATGGTCATAGGAACATACATATCGATAATTACCTTAAACATGAATGGATTAAATGCTCCAACCAAAAGATATAGGCTTGCTGAATGGATACAAAAACAAGATCCATATATATGCTGTCTACAAGAGATCCACTTCAGACCTAGGGAAACATACAGACTGAAAGTGAGGGGATGGAAAAAGATATTCCATGCCAATGGAAATCAAAAGAAAGCTGGAGTAGCAATACTCATATCAGATAAAATAGACTTTAAATTAAAGATTGTTACAAGAGACAAGGAAGGACACTACATAATGATCAAGGGATCAATCCAAGAAGATGTAACAATTATAAATATATATGCACACAACATAGGAGCACCTCAATACATAAGGCAACTAACTGCTAACAGCTATAAAAAAGGAAATCGACAGTAACACAACAATAGTGGGGGACTTTAACACCTCACTTACACCAATGGACAGATCATCCAAACAGAAAATTAATAAGGAAACACAAGCTTTAAATGACACAACAGACCAGATAGATTTAATTGATATTTATAGGACATTCCATCCAAAAACAGTGGATTACATTTTCTTTTCAAGTGCGCCCAGAACATTCTCCAGGATAGATCACATCTTGGGTCACAAATCAAGCCTCAGTAAATTTAAGAAAATTGAAATCATATCAAGCATCTTTTCTGACCACAACGCTGAGATTAGAAATCAATTACAGGGGAAAAAAACATAAAAAACACAAACACATGGAGGCTAAACAATACGTTACAAAATAACCAAGAGATCATTGAAGAAATCAAAGAGGAAATCAAAAAATACCTAGAGACAAATGACAATGAAAACACGATGATCCAAAACCTATGGGATGCAGCAAAAGCAGTTCTAAGAGGGAAGTTTATAGCAATACAATCCTACCTCAAGAAACAACAAACATCTCAAGTAAACAATCTAACCTTACACCTAAAGGAACTAGAGAAAGAAGAACAAACAAAACCCAAAGATAGTAGAAGGAAAGAAATCATAAAGATCAGAGCAGAAATAAATGAAATAGAAACAAAGAAAATAATAGCAAAGATCAATAAAACTAAAAGCTGGTTCTTTGAGAAGATAAACAAAATTGATAAACCATTAGCCAGACTCATCAAAAAAATGAGGGAGAGGACTCAAATCAATAAAATTAGAGGGCCTCCCTGGTGGCGCAGTGGTTGAGAGTCCGCCTGCCGATGCAGGGGATACGGGTTCATGCCCCGGTCTGGGAGGATCCCATATGCCGCGGAGCGGCTGGGCCCGTGAGCCATGGCCGCTGAGCCTGTGCGTCCGGAGCCTGTGCTCCGCAACGGGAGAGGCCACAACAGTGAGAGGCCCGCGTACCGCAAAAAAAATAAATAAATAAATAAATAAAGAATAAAATAAAATAAAATTAGAAATGAAAAAGGAGAAGTTACAACAGACACCACAGAAATACAAAGCATCCTAAGAGACTACTACAAGCATCTCTATGCCAGTAAAATGGACAACGTGGAAGAAATGGACAAATTCTTAGAAAGGTATAACCTTCCACAACTGAACCAGGAAGAAATAGAAAATATGAACAGACCAATCACAAGTAATGACATTGAAACTGTGATTAAAAACCTTCCAACAAACAAAAGCCCAGGACCAGGTGCCTTCACAGGTGAATTCTATCAAACATTTAGAGAAGAGCTAACACCCATCCTTCTCAAACTCTTCCAAAAAATTGCAGAGGAAGGAAAACTCCCAAACTCATTCTATGAGGCCACCATCACCCTGATACCAAAACCAGACAAAGATACTACAAAAAAAGAAAATTACAGACCAATATCACTCATGAATATAGATGCAAAAACCCTCAACAAAATACTAGCAAACAGAATCCAACAACACATTAAAAGGATCATACACCATGATCAAATGGGATTTATCCCAGGGATGCAAGGATTCTTCAATATACGCAAATCAATCAATGTGATATACCATATTAAAAAACTGAAGAAAAACCATATGATCATCTCAATAGATGCAGAAAAAGCTTTTGACAAAATTCAACACCAATTTATGATAAAAACTCTCCAGAAAGTGGGCATAGAGGGAACCTACCTCAACATAATAAAGGCCATTTATGACAAACCCACAGCAAACATCATTCTCAATGGTGAAAAACTGAAAGCATTTCCTCTAAGGTCAGGAACAAGACAAGGATGTCCACTCTCACCACTATTATTCAACATAGTTTTGGAAGTCCTAGCCACGGTAATCAGAGAAGAAAAAGAAATAAAAGGAATACAAACTGGAAAAGAAGAAGTAAAACTGTCACTGTTTGCAGATGACATGATACTATACATAGAGAATCCTAAAGATGCCACAAGAAAACTACTAGAGCTAATCAATGAATTTGGTAAAGTTGCAGGAGGCAAAATTAATGCACAGAAATTTTTTGCATTCCTGTACACTAATGATGAAAAATCTGAAAGAGAAATTAAGGAAACACTCCCATTTACCATTGTAACAAAAAGAATAAAATATCTAGGAATAGGGCTTCCCTGGTGGCGCAGTGGTTGAGAGTCCGCCTGCCGATGCAGGGGACACGGGTCCAGGAAGATCCCATATGCCCCGGAGCAGCTGGGCCCGTGAGCCATGGCCGCTGAGCCTGCGTGTCCGGAGCCTGTGCTCCGCAACGGGAGAGGCCACAACAGTGAGAGGCCCACGTACCCACCCACCCCCCCCAAAAAAACCTAGGAATAAACCTACCTAGGGAGACAAAAGACCTGTATGCAGAAAACTAAAAGACACTGATGAAAGAAATTAAAGACGATACAAACAGATGGAGAGATATACCATGTTCTTGGATTGGAAGAATCAATATTGTGAAAATGTCTATACTACCCAAAGCAATCTACAGATTCAATGCAATCCCTATCAAATTACCAATGGCATTTTTTACAGAACTAGAACAAAAAATCTTAAAATTTGTTTGGAGACACAAAAGACCCCGAATAGCCAAAGCAGTCTTGAGGGAAAAAAACAGAGCTGGAGGAATCAGACTGCCTGACTTCAGACTATACGACAAAGCTACAGTAATCAAGACAATATGGTACTGGCACAAAAACAGAAATATAGATCAATGGAACAGGATAGAAAGCCCAGAGATAAACCCACATACCTATGGTCAACTAATCTATGACAAAGGAGGCAAGGATATACAGTGGAGAAAAGACAGCCGCTTCAATAAGTGTTGTTGGGAAAACTGGACAGCTACATGTAAAAGAATGAAATTAGAACACTCCCTAACACCATACACAAAAATAAACTAAAAATGGATCAAAGACCTAAATGTAAGGCCAGACATTATAAAACTCTTAGAGGAAAACATAGGCAGAACACTCTATGACATGAATCACAGCAAGATCCTTTTTGACCCACCTCCTGGAGAAATGGAAATAAAAACAAAAATAAACAAATGGGACCTAATGAAACTTAAAAGCTTTTGCACAGCAAAGGAAACCATAAACAAGACAAAAAGACAACCCTCAGAATGCGAGAAAATATTTGCAAACGAACCAACTGACAAATTAATCTCCAAAATTTACAAGCAGCTCATGCAGCTCAATATCAAAAAAACAAACAACCCAATCCAAAAATGGGCAGAAGACCTAAACAGACATTTCTCCAAAGAAGATATACAGATTACCAACAAACACATGAAAGAATGCTCAACATCATTAATCATTAGAGAAATGAAAATCAAAATCAAAACAATGAGATATCATCTCACACCAGTCAGAATGGCCATCATCAAACAGTCTACAAACAATAAATGCTGGAGAGGGTGTGGAGCAAAGCAAACCCTCTTGCACTGTTGGTGGGAATGTAATTGATACAGCCACTATGGAGAACAGTATGGAGGTTCCTTAAAAAACTAAAAATAGAACTACCATATGACCCAGCAATCCCACTATTGGGCATATACCCTGAGCAAACCATAATTCAAAAAGAATCATACCACAATGTTCACTGCAGCTCTATTTACAATAGCCAGGATATGGAAGCAACCTAAGTGTCCATCAACAGATGAATGGATAAAGAAGCTGTGGCACATATATACAATGGAATATTACTCAGCCATAAAAAGAAACGAAATTGAGTTATTTGTAGTGAGGTGGATGGACCTAGAGTCTGTTATACAGAGTGAAGTCAGAAAGAGAAAAACAAATATCGTATGCTAACACATATATATGGAATCTAAAAAAAAAAAAAAAAATGGTCACGAAGAACCTAGGGGCAGGACGGGAATAAAGACACAGACCTACTAGAGAATGGACTTGAGGACACAGGGAGGGGGAAGGGTAAGCTGGGACAAAGTGAGAGAGTGACATGGACATATATACACTACCAAATGTAAAACTGATAGCTAGTGGGAAGCAGCCGCATAGCACAGGAAGATCAGCTCAGTGCTTTGTGACCACCTAGAGGGGTGGGTTAGGGAGGATGGGAGGGAGGGAGATGCAAGAGGGAAGAGATATGGGGATATATGTATATGTATAGCTGATTCACTTTGTTATAAAGCAGAAACTAACACACCATTGTAAAGCAATTATACTCCAATAAAGATGTTAAAAAAAAAACTGCAGTGAAAAACTGATAAACTTATGAATTTCAAAACATCTCTCAACTACTAATAAGTAGACAAAAAAAATCAGTAAAGATATAGGTGATGTGAAAAGCAGAATTAAAGAGCTTGATTTCCACATCTGACAATCAAAGAATACACAATCTTCTTAAACATACATGGGGGACTTCCCTGGTGGTCCAGTGGCTAAGACTCTGCACTCCCAATGCACGGGCCCTGGGTTCGATCCCTGGTCAGGGAACTAGATCCCACATGCTGCAACTAAGAACCGGTGCAGCCAAATAAACAAATTTTTAAAAATTTAAAAATTAAAAAAAAAATGGAACATTTACAAAAGTTGATCGTGTCCTAGGCCAAAGCAAATATAAACAAATTTCAAAAAGTTTTTAAATTTCAAATTTTCAGTACCAAAAGGCCACATTCTCCATCCACAATGCAATTAAGTTAGACATTCATAACAAAAAGATAAATTAAAAAACTACTTTTGGAAATTTTAAAACACTCCTCTAAAAAATCTCATGGATTGAAGAAGAAATGATTGAAATATAAAAATTCTTAGAACTGAATAATAAAAATGCTACATATTCAAACCTACAGAACTCAATAAAAGGAGTACTTAGTGGGAATTTCATAGTTGTTTTTTTTTTAAATGGCAGTGCCACAATTTTTTTTTAATTAATTAATTTATTTATTTATTTTTGGCTGCGTTGGGTCTTCATTGCTGTGCGCGGGCTTTCTCTAGTTGCGGCGAGCGGGGGCTGCTCTTCGTTGCGGTGCGCGGGCTTCTAATTGCGGTGGCTTCTCGTTGCGGGGCACAGGCTCTAGGACACACACGGGCTTCAGGAGTTGTGGCGAGGGGGCTTAGTTGCTCTGCGGCATGTGGGATCCTCCCGGACCAGGGCTCGAACCCGTGTCCCCTGCGTTGGCAGGCGGACTCTTAACCACTGCGCCACCAGGGAAGCCCAGGAATTTCATAGTTTTAAATCTTCCTGGATGTTTGTGCTGGCAAGTTCTAAGATACTTCCAAGGAAGAGATCATTTCAATCTCAAACTCTTTCAGAATAAAAAGAATGAAGAAATACTTCCTTCCCACCTTCTTCTACAAATCCAGTATGACTTTGGTACCAACACCACACAAGTACAGTATAAGAAAAGAATATCACAGGCCAATCTCACTTCTGCACAGAGAAGCAAAAATTCCACATGAATTAGACCAAATCCAGAATGGTTTAACATTCTAAAATCTACAAATGTAATATACCACACAGTAGATTTTTTTAAATTGAAGTATAGTTGATTTACAACATTGTGATACTTTCAGGTGTATAGCAAAGTGATTCAGATATAGATATATATACAGATAGATATATACATTCTTTTTCAGATTCTTGTCCATTATAGGTTATTACAAGATATTGAATATAGTTCCCTGTTCTATACAGTAGGCCCTTGCTGTTTATTTTATATATAGTTGTGTGTATCTTAATCCCAAAATCCTAATTTATCCCACCCATGATATAATAGATTTTTTAAAACTTAAATAAACGATTATCTCAATATATGCAGAAAAAGCACACTTTCTTGATTAAAAATTCAATACCCATTCATGATTTTTTAAAAACTAATAACTTTTGGCATACTAGAGATTGAAAGGAATTTTCTTCACCTGATAAAGGATATCTATAAAAAACCTACAACAACAGTACTCTTAATGCGGAAATGATGAAAGCACTCCTTTTAAAATTAGGAAGAGATAAGCGTTCTCACTATCACCACTTCTATTCAACCATTCAGCTTTGTACTGGAGGTACTAGCCAATGCAGTAAGAGCATAAAGACATAGAGAAATTAAATACATAGGGATCAGAAAAGAAAAAATAAAACTGTCACAACTCAGAGATGATGAACGCCTACAAAGAAACACACACACACCTCCAAAAATATTATTATAAATAAATTAGGGGACTTCCCTGCTGGCGAGGTAGTTAAGAATCCGCCTGCCAATGTAGGGGACACGGGTTCGATCCCTCATCCAGTAAGATCCCACATGCCGCAGAGCAACTAAGCCCATGAGCCACAACTATGGAGCCCGAGTGCCACAACTACTGAAGCCCGCGCGACTAGAAACCGTGCTCCACAACAAGAGAAGCCACCACAGTGAGAAGCCCGCGCACCGCAACAAAGAGTAGCCCCTGCTCGCCGCAACCAGAGAAAGACCGCAAAAGCCTCCACGCAGCGATGAAGACCCAGCACAGCCAAATATAAATAAATAAGTTTAAAAAAATAAAAATAAAGTTAAAATGATACTTAAAAAAAAGAAAGAATTTAGGAAAGTGGCTGGCTATATAATCCATGTACAAAAATCAACAGCATTTCTACACACCACTTCAAACAAGTAAATTTCTTTTTTAAAAGACAATATTTAAGGAACAACAGTTTATTTAAAGGACAAATCCTAAAAGAATAAAGTCCAAACAGTTAGAGAGAAAAAAAATGTAGTTATTATTTCTAGTAATTCCTAGTATTATTCTTAGTAATTATCCCTAAATAAATGTAGATTTATTTCTAGTAGGAAAAGCTATGATAAAAACTCTTAGCGCAAGAGTGATTAAAAGGAATTTTCTTAACCTGATAAAGGGCATGTACAAAAAAACCTACATCTACGTTACTCTTAATGAGAAAATGATAAAAGCATTTCTTTTAAACTCAGGAACAGGATATTATTCAACTATTAAACTGTCATAGAGGTCCTGGCCAGAAGAGTAAAAGATCAAAGACGTAAGAAATTAAAGGTAAAGAATTGGGAAGGATTTATGTATTCCTAGTAGGACTAAAGCTACATATTACACCTACCTAGGAGCAATTCTAACAAAAGATTTGCAATATCTTTGGGCTGAAAATTATAAAAGGTTATCAAAAGACATTAAAGAATATATTTTAAAATGTAGAGAGGGGGCTTCCCTGGTGGCGCAGTGGTTGAGAGTCCGCCTGCCGATGCAGGGGACACGGGTTCGTGCCCCGATCCGGGAAGATCCCACATGCCGCGGAGCGGCTGGGCCCGTGAGCCATGGCCGCTGAGCTTGCGCGTCCAGAGCCTGTGCTCCGCAACGGGAGAGGCCACAACAGTGAGAGGCCAGCGTACCGAAAAAAAAAAAAAAAAAAATGTAGAGAGGGGCCATGTTCCTGGATGGGAAGTTTCAATATCAAAAAGTATCAATTCTTGTAAACTGATCAATGCAACTACATTCAAAATCATTAATGAGCTTTTTTGAAAACTTATAAGCTGATCATAAAATTTACATGAAAAATCAAAAGGCCAATAATACTCAAGATAATGATGAAAAAGAAGGTAGGAGAGGGAATTCCCTGGCAGTCCAGTGGTTACGACTCCGCACTTCCATTGCAGGGACATGGGTTCAATCCCTGGTTGCGGAACTAAGATCCCACAAGCTGCATGGTGCCACCAGAAACAAAACAAAACAAACAAAAAAGAAGGTAGGAGAATTTGTCCTAAAAGCATAATAATTAAAACTGTTTTGCAGGGTAGACAAATTGATCAATGGAATAGACTAGAGGCAAGAGGCACACATTTGTGGAGTTTTCCTGTGTGACAGAGACAGGACTACAGATCAAATGGGGAAAGAAAGGGACTTCCTATAAATGGTTCTAGGCCAATCATTTTCCAAATAGAAAATAATTAGTTTCCTACCTCACATCATACACACAAATCAATTCTAGATAAATTTAGGGCTTAAAAGTAAAAAGCAAAATTCTACAATATTAAGAAGAAAATGCAGTATAATATTTTTCTGACTTTGGGGTAATTAGGGATTCCTTAAACAAGACACAAAAATAAGGATTATTAAATTCATCAAGTTACAATTAGAAATTTCTGTTCATCATAAGACAACATAGAAAAAGTAAAAAGGGGAATTCCCTGGCAGTCCAGAGGTTAGGACTCTGCACTTTCACTGCCGAGGGCCTGGGTCTGATCCCTGGTCAGGGAACTAAGATCCCACAAGCCTCGCAGAGCAGGCAAAAAAATTTCTTTAAATAAAATTAAATTAAAAAAAAAAGTTAAAAGATAAAACACCTCCTGAAAGGTATCTGCAACCTATACAATCAACAAAAGATTAGTAGGTAAATGTATTAAAAACTCTTATAAATCAATAAGAAAAACACAAACAGCCCAAGTTTTAAAAGGTCAAATGCTATAACAGACATTTTACAGAAAAGAAAAATTTGTATGGTTACTTAACATTTGAAATGATGCTCAATCTCATTAGTAATCAGGAAAATGCAAATCAAGCTCCCAGTGAGACACCTACCAGAAAGGCAAAGATAGTCTGATCTATTGTATGTTGGAGAAAATATGACTCATTGAAAATTCTTATACATTTCAGGTAAGGAATAAACTGGTCCCATCACTTAGGAAAACAATTTGGCATTGTCTCATAAAGTTGAATACTAGCATTCTCTAGATGCAGCAAGGCTACTCCTACTTCCAAGAGAGATTCTTTTTTTTTTTTTTTCTTTTTTGCGATATGCGGGCCTCTCACTGTTGTGGCCTTTCCTGTTGCGGAGCACAGGCTCTGGACGCACAGGCTCAGCAGCCATGGCTCACGGGCCCAGCCGCTCCGCGGCATGTGGGATCTTCCCGGACTGGGGCACGAACCCGTGTCCCCTGCATCGGCAGGCAGACTCTTAACCACTGCGCCACCAGGGAAGCCCCAAGAGAGATTCTTGATTAAAACTTTTGATATATCTATGTGTGCTAAAAGACATAATTGTTCATAAAACAATGCTCACAGGAGCAAGAAACTGGAAATAATCCAAATGTCCTCTGTTATATTCACACAACGTAACATTATATTGCAGTGAAAAAGAATGAGCTACAGCCATATGTCATAACAGGACGATACTAGAAAAATTATGCATGAAATAATCCTGTGATTCTCGCTTTTATGGCACTCAAACCCAAAACCAAATAGTTACTGTTTTGGCATGCCTATAGCTCTATTTTTTTTTTGGCCACACCATGCGGTATGTGGAATCTTAGTTCCCCAACCAGGGATCAAACTCGTGCCCCCTGCAGTGGAAGCACAGAGTCCTAACCACTGGACCACCAGGGAAGTCCCTATGGCTGTATTTTTAAAAGCCAGGTCATGATAAAGACAACATTTAGGTCAAGAGGTGCCTCTATGTGAGACGCAGGGTGATGGGGTGGGGTTTATTGCCAAGGTGTGTGGTAGGTTCATGGATGTCTATATCATTAAAAAAATACAAAAGAAGGGCTTCCCTGGTAGCGCAGTGGTTGAGAGTCCGCCTGCCGACGCAAGGGACACGGGTTTGTGACCCGAACCGGGAAGATCCCACATGCCGCGGAGTGGCTGCGCCCATGAGCCATGGCCGCTGAGCCTGCGCGTCCAGAGCCTGTGCTCCGCAATGGGAGAGGCCACAACAGTGAGAGGCCCGCGTACGGCAAAAAAAAAAAAAAATACAAAAGAAAATAAAATAGACCAGTAATGACAGCATGCTGTGAACCAAGAGTTATAGCAATTCCAATTCTGTGTATCTGGAGTCTGCTAACGGCCTCTACACACACACACACACACTCTCTCTCTCTCTCTCTCTTTCTCTCTCTCTCTCTCTCTCTGAACTAAACAGCACATGGGACTACCCCTTTCCTCTTCCCCACACCCCTACCTGTGTCCGAGCATTGAGCAGCTGTTGGAAACTTTCAACCTCCTTGCTGTCATCCGCAGCCCGCTCCTAAGGGAAGACGGAGGGAAATCTCAAGTTTGGGGAGAAGCTGCCCTTCACGTCAGAATACCCCTTCTCCCCACATTTACTGTACGTAGCCAGACGCTGTGCCAGTCTGCAAGAATAAAACACCAAACAGAGCCAGCATAATCTTTGCCCTCGTGGAGGTAATGGAGCAGTGGGGGGGAACCCGAATTCTCTGGGGAGGGAGACAAGGAGAAAGGGCTTCAGGTACCATCAACACCCCCAGCATCATGTCGTAGTTGTTGATCAGAAACACAAGCTGCTCCTTCCTTGAGGAGAACTCGGCTGCCACTCGGAGGACAAAATTCTCCACCTCCACCTGAAAAAATGAGAGGAGGAGGTGACAGGAGCAGGCAAGGGCCCCCACCTCACACTCCAGCCCACTGCAGCAGCCCTGTGGCTCGGAAACCTCTCCCAGCCGCCCCTCACCTGTAGCTGGCCTAGCAGCTGCATCGTCCGTTCATTGGGAATCGTCTGATTGATGCTGACAAGAGCCGAGGAGAACTCTGCATAGCGGCGTGTGATCTGGGAGAAAGAAGGTAGGAAGAAAAATCAAGCCAACCCCCTGGCCCAACCCATGAAACCCCCAACTCCCTTGAAGCTGGCCAGCCGGTCTCCGGGTGACTCCCACCTCCAATCCCTCCCACCACATTGCCCAAACCCACCCTGAGTCTGACCACACTCCCAGACTGCCCCTCACACAGCGTGGCTAGCTGTCCAGCCAGGCCCATGGACACAACCGTGAACCTGGGTGACCCCTGCAGCGAGGCTTCAAGCCCTGCGTTTCAACAGCCCATTACCCCTGCCCGCCCTCACATAGTGAGGCCGAGTGTCCAGCCCCCCGAGGCGCTGAGGGTCAGTGCTGCGGACACTCTGGACGTTCATCTCCAGGATCAGTTCAAACCGTGGCCACAGCAAGGCAAGCACTTGTTCCCAGTACCTGTGGGCTTGATTAGAATCAGAGATCCAGCAAGGAATGCCAGGGGTGGGGGCCAGGGGGAGGGTGTGTGTGCGGGAACCCTGATCGACGGGTGATAGCTGGTGGAGGCTGGAGTGGGTGTGAAAGGTGAGTCTGGAAGCAGCAGTACTGCCTCTAGACAGACAAATGGGAACAGGGTCAATGGTTCAGGTCAGGAGGAGCCCACGGGTCAGGGCAGGCTGGTGCAAGACCAAAGATTTCAAGGCCAGTGGGACATCAAGGACCAGAACTCAGCGACCTGTCCAGGGCAGGAACATCCCTCTTGGCTGCAATGTTGCGGAATCGGAGGACAATGTGGATACAGAGAAAAACCGCAATGGCATCGTAGCAGTCAGTGAGGTAAGACTCCAGGTGTTTCTGTGATTTAGGAACAGGCAGGGGATTGGAAGAGAGTATCTGTTACTTTGCTTTTCCCAGTGGCCATGGACAGATGCCTGTGCTCCCCTGGGGACGTGGCACTGGGGAGGGGATCTAAATGGGAAATGCTCCCTCCTTCCCTGCCCACTGGCCACTTGGGTGGTCCTGCAGCCTTGCTCCCCAGATCTAAGATCACAAGCCCATCATAGCAGAATTCAGGGCTGAGCACCAAGGTTTAGGGGCCCCTGAGTTTTCAGGTGCTGTCACCTGTGTGTCCCCAGGAGCCTCCGGGACCCCAAGCTTTGATGGTTTCATGGGGAATCACACAGCGAGGACGTGGCTCATGCATTTTAAAACGAAGGGATCCTGGTTTCAGTAACCCCAGGGCTGTGACCTCACTGTGGTGCTGATGAGAACGAGGGACAGAGGTCTAAGAGCCCGGGAGCAAGGGAGCCTACCTGGGTCATGCTGAGCGTGCGGCCCATGACTGCGTGGAAGAGGTCGTGTGCAGCCGAGCCAGACACCACAAAGAATTCACAGATGAAAAGGTATTCACGGCAAGAGTTGTCGAGGAGGGCATAGTGCTGGCTGCGGAAGAGGGCCTCGAAAGGATACTAGGATGGAAGGGGTAAGAAAAAAGAGATGGGATGGACCCCAGTACCAGCAGTCCATGGACACAGCTGGGAAATCAGCAAACCTGGGTAACGGGAACTCAGGAGATCCTCCCCATCTACCCCTAGTCCAGGCTGCGAAAGAGCATCCTGAACGGGTACTGAAGAGGTAGGGGGAGGGGGGGCATGAGAAGAGGCCGCCCCCACCTGCTGTTGCTGCTCCCATATCCTCCTCCACACCTGCCTCATGACATATCACCCACCTCTCCCCTCTGTACACCCTAAGTCAATGGTCCCAACCCTCTTATCAAAGAACACTGGAGTGACTGGAGAAGGGGACTCCCACGGGGGCCTGCAGTGGGGGAAGCTTTGCCCTGAGGTCTGTACTCGGAGTTCTCCTGCCCCCCCACCCCCACCCCATCGGCTAAGGCTTGCTCCTCCTCCTACCCTCTGTTCTCCCCGCTGGGCGGTGTGGGGCACAAGGATGGGGGCTTCCAGTTCAGTGGGGGAGATGACGGAGCCCCGGGTCCCCAGGGTGAAGATGGTGTTCCTGTTGCGGAGGGATGGCTTTGAGAAGAATCGTGGAGAGTCAGAGTCAAGGAAAACAGTCACATCACAACTGTGATGGAAGGTCAAAGACTCAGGACCTCCAGGGGCCCCCAGCAGCCAGACACAGCCCCAGGGTCCCTCTTTCCCAGTTCTGGGGCCCCACATCGGTGAATGGGCCCTAAGGAGCCTCTGCACCCTGACATCATATGCAAAACTCTGTGTCAAGATGATTTGTGCATTTTTCTGGGAAGGGAGGACACAGCCTTGATCACATTCTCAAAGGTTCTGGTCCCACAGAAAAAGGTAAGCAACAGTGCCTTGGAGGCTGGAGCCAGAAGCCCCCTCACTCTCCAGACCAAGCATGAGGGCCCCTCAGCTCCAGGATATCTTTCTTGGCTGTATCTTCCACGCCCATTAGATCATCCTTCTCAGCGACTTCCTCATACTGGAGAAAAGAGCAGAGAGGACTGGGAACCATTGCTTCCCAAAGTGCAACAAAAAAATGTCTTTTTATACTGTCCCCCATTGCCCCGTAGCTGCCCCTCCCCCCAGCCCAAGGGCCCAGGACTGCCTCTCCCTCCATGGCCTCACCTGCACCTTCATGAGCCGCCCCAGGTAAGAGCGGTAGTAGGACAGGTAGATCTTGCTCAGTGTCTCCACGTACTCGTCCCTGATCTCCTTTGCGGTGGCCCGTTCGTTGCCCAGCAAGAACTGATAGAAAAACCTGGAGGGGCCAGGGACCAGTCAGTCTCCCTGACGGCCCAAGATGCCCAGCATCATGCTGGGCTGCTCAAGAGCTCCGAGGCCACCCCCAGCCCTTCCTTTGGGCGACAACCTGTACTTCAGCAGGGCCGTCTGGGGGATCTGATAATTGGTCATTGGTTTTCTGAAGGAATAGATCTTCTGAAGGATGAACTCTCGGATCTTCGTCACTGCCTAGACATGGGGGACCAAACACAGGGCATGAAGCTGCAACCTCCTCACTGTTTGGGAATTACTGAGGGAAGGAACAAATGTTGGATATGGGAGGAGGAAGAGTAGAGAATACCTCTTTGATATTTCTTAAGACTTTCAGGGGAATCGAGAGATGTGAGAATGAGCTCTGCCAGGTAAAGGCAAGGTGAAGTTCTTGGGCACAGGCTACAATGAGCTTTGCCAGGGCAATTCAGGGTGGGCTTCTCAGGGAGGCAGGTTTGAGTAGTCTCTAGGGTATCCACCCCCCTCCCCACCTTGATCCGGAGCCGGTCGAGCACGCCTCGGACGTCTGCACAGGCTGCTGTGCCCCTAGCCTCCTGCTCTCGGACTGCAGCTGCCTTGGCATCCAGCTCCTGCAGCTGCTCCAGGAACCGGGGCTCTGTGACAGGTGCCTCCAGAATTGCCCTTGGGAGCAAGGAGGGGTGGGATGGGTGAAGAGGGAGACCCAGACACCCCTAGACTCTAAACCATACCCCTGGCATCCAGCCTCTGTCTCTTCTCCCTTTTACACTACATCATAGAGTCAGGACACACGTACAAAGTTTTCTGTTCCTAGACACACACACCTCCACCACCCACGTAAGCCTTGGACCCCCTTCTCTATGCCCGACCCTGGATGATTCCTAATCTTTGATGCCTAAAGCCTGCACCAAGGTTAGGAAGAGCTGTCAACCCACTCATCAGTTTCTGGAAGTGACGTGATGGAGACCCATGTGGTAAGTAGGGTAGGTCGCTCCAGCCCATCTACTTAGTACAGACATTATGCCCCTTCCAACTGATGACTCACGTGACCAGAGCAGAGGGCACCACCAGACCATCGACAAGCTCCCCGAGTTTCCCCCGGACAGCCTGGCGGTTTCGAAGCCGAATGTTCATGGCTCCTGACTGTTCCTGCAGTGTCCGGATCTCAGAGCTGATGGAGCTGAGATCACTCTGAAAAGCTCCCAACATCTGCTCCATGCGCTGGGGGAAGGTGGAAGTGTTACTGAATGGCCATAGGGTTGGTAGGGGACGAGTGGGCCACCCAAGTTTCTTGGTAAAATCTCCAGCATCTATCAGTCTGAGGGTACTGAAAGGTCACTGGCAAATAACATTAGTCATAGCGGCAACAACAAAAAAGGCTGCTGAGGTCATCCTGAAAGTGACTCTAACTGTCCCCGCCTGAGGCTGATGACGTAAAGAAAGGTCCCAGAGACCATGATCTGGGCTCAGGATTATGAGGGTTACTAACCTCAAGGACAGCATCACAGGCTGTGATCTGGTTGTGCAGAGACGCTATGTTCTCACTCTCTTGGATATCTGACTCACAAAAAGTCAAGGGGCCTCACTGTGGAGATGGAGATCCTGAGACCCACAGGACCCCTCCAATTTCTCCCTGAGGTGACATAAACCTCAGAGAGAAGATGGCAGCCCCAGCTGGGCTGTCAGCACCATGCCCCCCAAAATGCCCATTTTAATAACATCACCCTTTTTCTCTGCTGGAGGATACAATCCCGAATGGATTTCTGCTCAATCTGCTGTAGCTCCAGCTCAACCTGCTTTGAATAGTGACGGAGATCCACACCCTGGGAGGACAGAAACATGACAGGTCAGGAGGGAGTCAGTGAAGGGATGCTGGAACAGAGTCAATGAAGGACTAAAGAGTAAGACACCAAGGTGGTATTAGAAGAGCAAGAGATTGTTTTCTTCTTTTCTCTGAGGGGAGGGTAAGTGGAGGGACAGATTAGTAGAGTGGAAAACCTCACCGTTTTAAGAGCTTCCTTTACTAACTCATCCTCCAGATTCGCCTGAATGTGAACTGCAAATAGAAGTTCATCATAAGGGTCCGTCCAGCTCCTCCACAGCTCCATCCCCACACTGAACATCCACACACTAACCCCTGCCCTAGTACTTCCAGCCCCCATGCTTCTCAGGTTATAGGAACTGCATCCCCCCGCCCCCGTGCCATCACTTACCATCCACTTCATCCAGGATGAATTCATCAGAGGTGATGTCCAACTCTCCAAGCTGCAATGGCTCCTGAAGACCCGGACCACCCTCCTGGAGAGGGACAGGTTAATGGGAAAGCAAGGGGGAGAACAAAATACAATGGGATAATCACCAACCCTTCAAATGGGAGAGAAGGACTTTTACTGGTGAGCCATAGGTAAATACTGAGTCCAAAAATTCCAAAAGTCTCATATTGTCTCAGTCTTACTGATTGGGGCTGATGGGTAGGGAATATGACCAGCAGACAGGCAACCCAGAAAGGGCGGAGGTGACCAAATGAGGAAAATTAGGAGATGCAGAGGACAGAGCAGAACCTGCAGTTGAATTTAGGATCTCTAGACTCCTGCTATCTCAGGTGTTCCATCACCATCCCTCTGGGGAGCCCCAGCCTTTCTAGAAATGTCAGCTAACCTACAGTGTTTACCTACATGCCAGGTGCCATCTTATTTGTATTCATTTGCCTAATCCTAACCGACAACCTATACAGTAGGTCTTATTTTCTTCATCTCATAGGTGTGGAAAGTGATAGCACAGAGGGACTAGTTAACTTGCCCAAAGACACACAGAGTGTAAGTGGCAGAGATGGAATCAGAACCCAAGCAATCTAACTCCAGAGGCCATGTTCCTAGCTGTTACTCTACACTGCTTCTCTATTCTGCTCAAACATCTGGAGATTAACTGAAATTGTGGCCCCAGAACCTGAGTCTCGGCCATTCTGGTCCCCGCTCAGGTTCAGGTCCGATTCCAGGAAGGTGTATGGAGAGCCAAACCGGGTAGCATCACCGGTAGCAGCCGAGCTCCCAACCTTGTGCCTACACCCAGCCCAGGCCTTTCTGACGTGAGGAGATCGGACGAGACTCTGGAGGAGAAACAACCCTGCGTTCTCACCAGCGGCCCCTCCTCCTCCTCCATATCTGAGGCTCCGGCCCGCAACACCAGCTCCCGGGCGGCTGCAGCCATGGTCGCAGCGGCTGCCATTCCGCGCAGCCTCACTTCCGGCAGCTGTCAGGCGAGTCTGTTCCCCGGAGTGGAACTACAAGTCCTGGAGTGTCTTGCACGGCGCCAAATCGCTCCCAGATATTTGAGTTAAATTGTTTGCCTCCAGCCTTTCCCTTTCAGCTCTAACCGCTTCACCCAAGTGCAAATGGGAATCGGAAGTCTTAAGCACGATCTCAATCCGGAACCTTCGTTGCTCTCACATCCAAGAACTTGACGAACTTGTAAAGAAAAACCGCACCGGAAGTCTTGGCTCCCAACTCAGACTCTTGCACAGTTTCCGGAAGCTCCTCATCAAGATCGCTCCGCCCCTTCCGACGGGTAGTGATATAGTGCTGGTACGTCACTTCCGCTCTCTCTTCCACTGGAGGCCTACACGCCGCGGCTGGGGCCGCCGCCATGGTAAGACTGGAATCGGTTCGGGGATCTGGCGACATCGGAACCGGGGCAAGGAAGGTCTGCTGTCAGGGGGCCGAAAATGTCCTACCCTGGGGGCCTGCAACTTTCTGTGTGGAGCCTTGGATCGCACCCCTGGAAAAGGACGACTAAAGACATCCAGTTCTGGGGAGTGGGGCCGGAGGAAGTCATTCCCCGGGCGCTGGAAAGGCTTGGATGTGAGTGGAGACCTCGGCCTCCGCCACTCAAGAGTGTACTTTGGGAACAGGCAGGAGACGTGCTTCCTCCCGGAGGTTGCATCTTTCCAAGCCTGAACACTTGATGCTCCTGCTGTCTGCAGGACTGAGGATTTGTTGTGTCGTGAAAACCTGACGGAGGCTTCTTGCTCTCTGTGTGACAAGCTTAACGCTCGTGTTTGAGGTTACGGTTTAATGGTAGTTCACGGTATCTAATTTCTCCCCGAATCTCTGTCAGTCTCTAGTAATCCCCGAGAAGTTCCAGCACATTTTGCGAGTACTCAACACCAACATCGATGGGCGGCGGAAAATTGCCTTTGCCATCACTGCAATTAAGGTAAAGTAGGGTAAGGACTACTTGGGTTGTAAGTGAAACTTGGGTTGTTAAAAATTGAGCTGTCGTTAAGGCAAGGTGGAGGAAGTCCCAACCAGATCACCACGTTTGCTGGGTAAAAAAAGAATAGTTAAGAGCGCAACTAGTCCCCTTAACCATATTTCCCCTAAAAGGTAAGTGATAAAAGCCAAAGAACAGTCTCAGGTCAAGCCAGTGTATTTCACCTAGGGGATGGGAATGGGTTTGGTTGTCTACCTGAATACACTAAAAACTTCCTGGACCATCAGCCATCAATCAGCTTGTAAGGTCCGTGCTACATTTGGTTTCTGCCCCTCTCCCCCAGTGCATCATAACAGCAACTCTTCCTGGGAAATGTGTATATCCTAGGAATTGGATAATTGTACATTTCGAAGGGTGAGTAGAAATGCCAAGAGATCCTAAGCTGGGAGATGGGAGGTGTCACTATGTCATGACAGGACACCATTATAAGTATTTTACAGATAGGTTGTTAATTTAAAACAGTATATCATAAACTTTTCTTTATAAGATCCATCGCATTTACTTTTTCATTCTGTAATTCAAGGAGCACAGCTTTCATACTTAAAAGGTACATATGAAGACTGCTTCCTTCTGTGAAACTAGTAATGCAGTGTGAAATACAGTACAGGCTTAACCTCATTCTATCGTGCTTAGCAATAATGTGTTTTTTGTGGCAACCCTGTCTCAAGGAAGTCAGTTTTCAATAGCATTTGCTCACTTGGTGTCTCTGTCACATTTTGGTAATTCTTGCAATATTTCAAACGTTTTCATTGCTGTATTTGTTAATGGTGATCTGTGATCGGTGGTCTTTGGTGTTAAGGTATGTATGGGTTTTTTTGAGACATAAGGCTATTGCTCCCTTAATAGGTTACATAACTTTTACATGTGTTGGGAAACCAAAATATATTGTGTAGCTCCCTTTATTGCAATATTCACTGTTCGGCATGGTCTGGAACTGAGCCCACTGTATCTGTGAGGTTGCCTGTTCCCTTTTTAAAGGCTGTAGATGAGATAGTGAAAATAAAAGATGAGCATGGTTAGTAGGATACTTCTGTTAAACCCTTCCTTTGCCTCTTTGAAATTAATTAGTTTGTTATTTGTTACCTTAAGTATGTGTCAACCTTTGTAGTCAGCTTAAAACAGTTTAACCAAAGCAGTTTCCGATACTTAATGAGTATTTTGATAAATCTTTTTATTAACTTGATGCCCTACTTATCACTGGGAAAGATTAGATATAGACAGGTACTAGGGCCGTTGCTAATTGTGTGGAAAGTCAGCCTTTGCTGGCTCTTCCTCTGGTGAGACAACTATAGCTTGCAGGTGGTCTTTGGGGGGGGCAGTTTTTAGCTATTACATATAGTGCTGTTACAAATGTTCTAGTACATGTACATATACATTCTTAAAGAACATCCATCTACATTTCTGGTAGGTATATAGGACATGTATATGTTTAGCTTTAGTAATACTGCTAAACAGTTTTCCAAAGTGGTCGTATCAATTTACACTTTCTACCAGAAATGAATGGGAGCCCTGTTGCTCCACCACCTTTGCAGGTGGTCTTTTGTTAATGATCTGGAATGTAGGGTGGGGTAATACTTAGAAATTGGAAGAAAGTTGCCGGGGGAGGTTGAGTATAAGGAGGGGTTCCTCAAAAAAATGTAGTTAGAGGAGCAAGGTTAATTGGCCAGGGAAAGGTGAAGTATTGAAGTTGGCACAAGCAGAAGAGAGGGTATTTGCTGAGAGGTAATACACACCTTCAAGGTTATTCTGTGCCATGATCCCTTTGTTGTTTTGTTTCCATTTGTACACTTTTGCTATGAGTATTCCTTAAGGCTGGTTGTTCTGCTCTTTCTCTAAATCAGGATGATAACTGTTGTCTGTGGATTGTTTGGAAACATGGAGGGGGTTGGAATTGGTCACAATGACTGGGTTTCAGAGACTAGTATGAAGTTAGTATCAACTCTTCTGTTAGATGGTCCAGGCCGTTGAGCTCCAAAGATGAGAAAGTGATGATTTCCTGTAGTGTACTCTTCTGGATGGAGAGAATAAGGGTGGTCTGCTTGGGGCAGAGTAAAGGGGATCTGGGGGTCTAACTTAGGAGGTTGGCAAGCCAGTATCTAAATAGGGCTTTCAAAAATCTTAGCTTGACAGCGGCTTTTTTAAAAACTTGTTTATGGAAAGTTTTAAACACTTAAAAGTAGAAGGAAAAGAATTAAAGTTTGAGAGCGACTTAAGATCCTAGTCTCTTCCAAATCAATCTGGTAATTTGACTTCCTCGTCACTTTCTTACAGAGAGGAAATATCATCTATTTCAGTTTCCTGGGGCCCTTGTAACACAGACTTGTTGGCTTCAAACAACAGAAACTTAATCTCTCAGTTCTGGATGCCAAACGTCCTTGGTTTCTTTGTGTTACAGCTGCGTCACTCTAGCGTCTCGCCTCTTATCACATGCTTGCTTCCCTCTGTGTCTGTGTCCTCTCCTTTGATAGGAACGCCAGTCATTGGATTTAATCCAGTATGACCTCATTTTAACAAACTATATTTCAAAATAAAGTAACATTTTGAGGTTCCGGATGGACATACATTTGGTGGGACACTAGTCAACCCAGCACACAGTCCTTCACTATCCAAGTCTATTTGGCTTTGAATTCAGGTGGCAAGGAGTACCAGTGGTGGTGGTGATACAACGTCACTGATGTAAGTGTTCGTTTAGTTTGATCGTGCAGTGACCTGCCCAAAGGATCATGGCCCGTGGCCCTTAGACATTAGCAACTGACATTCCTACCCCTTAATCAACCCTATTCAAAATACCCTAATCTTGCTGCCACATCAGCTCTGAGGGACATCAGCTTCATCCTCCACGATGCAGAAATGAGGAGGTGCCATTCTTGGGTGCTGCTGTGTTGTCTTAACAGCAGCATTTACAACTACGTCCGTATGCTGGGCAATGTGGGGAAAAATCTGCTTTCAAGGGGTGTATGCCCCAAGTCCTCTGGTCCAGCCCTGCCTCTGAACAAAACTTTCTCTTTTAATGATTAGGCTTTGTATCTGGAAAAGTATAAGACACTAGTTTATTTTAGGACCTACCTTTCTGTGCTTTTTGAATCATGAGTCTATAAAGGAAACCAAAAAAATCAGACTCATCCGACTCTGAAACCTTTCCTCAGGGTGTGGGGCGAAGATATGCTCATGTGGTGTTGAGGAAAGCAGACATCGACCTCACCAAGAGGGCAGGAGAGCTCACTGAGGATGAGGTGAGGACAAGGGGGGCTGGGGGTTGGGCCTATGGGGAGGGGGCGGGGAGACCATCTGGACCTGACCCTTGTCCTGCCTGCCAGGTGGAACGTGTGATCACCATTATGCAGAATCCACGCCAATACAAGATCCCAGACTGGTTCTTAAACAGACAGAAGGATGTGAAGGATGGAAAATACAGCCAGGTGTGTATTAAGATGGGAGAGATTAGAGAAAAGCAGGATGTCCATTTAGAATTGGTCATAGGCCAGGGGGTAGAACAAGCATACCTCACCCTCTCCTCTGTATCCAGGTCCTGGCCAACGGTCTGGACAACAAGCTCCGTGAAGACCTGGAGCGACTGAAGAAGATTAGGGCCCACCGAGGGCTACGCCACTTCTGGGGGTGAGTGGGGCGGGGGTTCATCTCTGCCTGTCCCTAGACTCCCAGGGAATTTTCATGCTCTGTCTTTTTCCAGACGTTTGTTTCGTATGGTGTAAGACCTGTAACCCTTCTCTTTTCTCACCTGCAGACTTCGTGTACGAGGCCAGCACACCAAGACCACAGGCCGCCGTGGCCGCACCGTGGGTGTGTCCAAGAAGAAATAAATTTGTGGGCGTTGTCTGTTAATAAATAGTTTATACAGTTGTGGCTTCCTTCTTTATGGTTCTTTGCATTTTTCTGGAGACACTAATAGGGAACATGTTCTCACACTGGGCCCTGTTGGTCATTTTCCCTCCTGCTTGATTTCCCCACTCAGCTACCCAGACAGTGTCCTTGGTCTTGGTTAAAGCTGTGCTGTTGCCACTCCCCACTGCAGGAAGCAACGTTTTACTTAGTGGTGCCCCGCTCTCCAGGTGGGTGGGAGAAGGGGCAACCGACACGCTCATCCTCAGGAGAAGCCCTCGTGATTTTCAAGACTAGGCTCCCTATTGTTGGCTTGCAGGGTGTTGAGGCTTGTGTAGGTAGTTGAGCCTAGCCGTTTGCCGCTTAGGTATTTCCAGCTCTTTACCACCTTAGGTTTCTGAGAGTTGGGGGGAGATGCTGATATTGGTGACCCGGAAGAGCTGAGCGGCAGGGAGGGGTGGGGCGCGTTGTTGCCAGGGAGCCGCTGCCGTTCCGGCTGCACAGCGTTCGCCCGCTGTGCCAGAGGCCCGCAGGTCCAATTCCATTCTTGGCCAGTTTCGGGGAAGGCCCCACTTCTACACCACCCGCTCCCTCCCATCTGCATTGTGGTTGCCGCGCGGCTGCGAAGGTTTTCAGAGGGTTGCTGGGGACGCGCACGCCACGCCCTCCCAGCGAGAGGGGCGGGACTAGGCCGCTTCCGCGGACGGGGGAGGTGACTGGTGAAGCGGAAACCCGCCGGCCATGGAGGCAGCCCTCGGCGGCCGAGCCGACAAGGTAACCTCCCCCCAGCTGCAGCCATGGGCTCCGCCGCGCCGGCACCTTAGGGCGCTGGTACAGGCCGTACTCTCCGCCCGCCCCAGCCCTGGCGTGGCCGGTTAGGGATCCAAGTGTCCTAGATCTGCACACTCCGCCCTCTAACCGCGTTCCATCTTTCCCTCCAGGTCCCCTCTGCGCCGCACCATGCGCCTCAGCCTCTTCCGGCGCCTTCTCCTGGCCGCCCTGCTGCTCGTGATTATCTGGACGCTCTTTGGGCCCTCGGGCATCGGGGAGGAGCTGCTGAGTCTCTCGCTAGCCTCCCTGCTCCCAGGCCCGGCCTCGCCCGGGCCGCCCCTGACCCTGCCCCGCCTCCTGATCCCCAACGAGGAGGCGTGCGGCGGTCCCGGTCTTCCGCCCTTTCTGCTAATCCTGGTGTGCACGGCCCCGGAGAACCTGAACCGGAGAAACGCCATTCGGGCCTCGTGGGGCCGGCTGCGCGAGGCCCGAGGGCTCAGGGTGCAGACTGTCTTTCTGCTGGGAGAACCCAGCTGGGGCTCACGCGGGAACGACCTGGCGCGGGAGTCAGCGGCCCAGGGGGACATAATGCAGGCGGCCTTCCAGGATTCCTACCGCAACCTCACTCTCAAGACCCTCAGCGGGCTGAACTGGGCCGACAAACACTGCCCCGTGGCCCGCTACATCCTCAAGACCGACGATGATGTGTTCGTCAATGTCCCCGAACTGGTATCAGAGTTGGTCCGGCGAGGAGGCCGCTGGGAGCAATGGGAAAGGGGCATGGGGCCCCCGAGAAAGGCGAAAGTTGGAGATGAAAAGTGGGAAGGAGGCCCCACCTTGGCGAGGCAGCCCGTGCCTCTCTTGTACCTGGGCCGTGTGCATTGGTGGGTGTACCCCTCTCGGACACCAGGGGGCAAGCACCAGATATCAGAGAAACAGTGGCCTCCCACCTGGGGCCCCTTTCCCCCCTACGCCTCAGGCACAGGGTATGTGCTATCGGCTTCTGCTGTGCAGCTCATACTGAAGGTAGCCAGCCGGGCACCCCCTCTGCCACTGGAGGATGTCTTTGTGGGGTTAAGTGCCCGACGAGGAGGCCTCGCCCCAACCCACTGTGTCAAGCTGGCTGGTGCCACCCACTACCCCCTGGATCGGTGCTGCTATGGGAAATTCCTGCTGACATCTCACAAGTTGGACCCCTGGGAGATGCAGGAAGCCTGGAAGCTGGTGGGTGGCTCTGACGGGGAAAGAACTGTACCCTTCTGCTCCTGGCTCCAGGGAGTCCTCGGCATCCTCCGATGCCGGATAATAGCCTGGCTTCACAGCTGAGAGGGCCTGGGCGCCCAGGAGAGGGGTGAGGAGCTGAGAGTCCAGCCAGCACCCTCACCACCTTCTCTCTCCTGGGCCCAAGGCAGGGGCTCTAGCTGGCTGCAACTGATTGGTTGCCCTACACCAGATGCTCAGTCTGTCACTGAAGACTAAGGGATACAGGAGACACCTAGGGGGCTGCTTGGCCTGCCAGCCCCAAAGATGGTCATCAAGAAGAGCTGCACATGCTGGGTTGTTCTCTCCAGCCACGGCAGGGGAGGGGCACAAGCCCCTCAATAAACTTGTCTCTTTTCCTCTTCGAGTACAGTGTGGTCCTCACCAGGAGTCTCAGATCACAAACCTGGGGAGCCTGAAGGCTACCAGAGGCTGCTGGATGGAAAGGACATCTCCAGGGATGTGGGAGAGGGAGGACAGCCTCTCCCTGGAGGAAGGCCCTAGAGAGCCAGACTAAAGCCACAGCGACCACAAGATAGGGGTGAGGGTAGAAGCAAGACACCACGACCTCTCGCGTCCGAGAGCAGCCCCAGGCCGGACATGGGAAGGGAACAGGTCCACGGGATGATCCAGACATGTTATCCAAAAGCCCACCTTCCTGTTTAATACCAAGCCCTCTCCCCCCACCCCCGGTAGTCAGCTTTCCACCCCCTGTGGGGGGGGGGGGCTCACTGCTCCCTCCTCATTCCAGGGAACAGGTCATTCCCCACAGGTGCTCTTGGGGAGAGAATGTCATTCCCAGGAACCCCTGGAGCCTGGCTCAGCGCACAAATCTGTCCAGGGCAGATGGCCGGGCCTCCATGGGCTTGGCCTTCTCTTGCTTCTGCGGCTGCTGCTCCAGGCTCTGCCGGACTTTGTCCTGGGGTGGGGAGAAAGGGGCGAGGTGAGAAGTGGCAGGCTGGCAAGGCCAAAGATACAAGCAGGAGGGCACAGCCCACAGGCCGCCCGGCCCATCCCCCAGTGCTCGCTTACCCTGTGTTCCTCATCCATGACCTTCCTCTTCCTCTTCACCAGACTTGCTGTGGAGCTGCGGCCCTTCTGCTTTGGCTTTGGCTGGAAGGGAGGCTTGGTGTCGGGATCGTAGCCCTGAGGGAGGGGACAGGAGTGAAACCTGAAACAGACTTCCAAGGCAGGGAACTGCACTTCTGAGGACATGGCGGGGACAGGATGTGGGGGTGAGGGAGGCCCCGGGCCCTCGGGGGCCTGTTCCATACCAGCCTCTCAAGCCGTTCCTTCTTTTCCTGCTCCAGAGAGATGACATCAACCTCTGCCAGGGCTCGTGGGTCCAGACAAATGAGCTCTGCAGGTACCTGGGTGTGTCACAGAGGGACAGGAATGCATAAGGAGCCACAGGAGGGTGACACCAAAGAGGGCTGGAAACCAGAGACGCCACTAAAGCCCACTCTTCCCAAGACCCCTGGCCCCAAACCACACGCAGACACTTCCTCACCTTCTCCAGTAGAGCCTTCACCTCCCACTCCTGGCGCTGCTTCCGGCTCCTGTATGGGTTACTCTCCAGGCCGTCGAAGTTGGGCTCAGCAGCCCCTGGAGGGAGGAGGGAACACGGAACTGTAAACAGGAACCTGCTCCAGCCTGAGGAAGCCTCTGGCTCCCAGCTGTCTCAGGGTCAGGCCCACTCCAGCTTCCATCCCGAGGTCATCCACTTAGAGCCCCAGCCCTGCCCACTCACCAGGGACCAGCATGCTGGTGATGCCCCCGCTGTGCCCCACTCCCAGCACATCTTCAAAGGGGCAGAACTGAAGGCCATGCACGTGGCCTGAGAGCCGGTGGGTGAGGTAGGGCTGCTCCAGGGACGGGGGGCTGGCCTTGCCCTGTCCTGCCCATATGTTGACCACATCGCCCGTTCCTGCAGCCAGCAGTCCCCGCTGGGAGAAGGCCAGGTGCCCCGCTCCCTGGGGCAGAGTCCGAGTGCTCAGAGGCTGGAATGTCCCTCGCAAGTCAAAGATCTTCAGCTGGTGGTCCAGGCCAGAGGTGGCCATGTGCCTGGGGGCAAGGGGGTGGTGATTAATCCATAGTATGAGCTTACTGGGCAGGCCTGTGGCGAAGTCCAGGCATCAGGTCTGGCTGAGGAGAAGACCAGTAACGACAGTGATCACTACCATCACACCACACACTCCGCGCACCTCTTCTCAGTGAGGCGTCACGCAGCTGTACTATTTTCATTTCCCTTTTACAGAGAAAAAACTGAAGCTAGCTCCGAGAAAGGAAATCAGGGTGAGTGGTAGAGCTAGAATTCAAGTCAGACCTGGGTCTTCAGTGTCTGTGCTCTTACCCACTCACGACATGTGAATGAAAGGGAGGACACACACGACAATCTACACCCAGGTGTGAGGTCCCACCGCATAGACAGGCAGCCCGTCAGTAAGCAGCGGGAAGGGCTCATGGCAGTGGTCAGGGAGGGCTTCGTGGGATTTGAGCCATTCTAGGTAATTCTCAAGAAAGCACAAAAAACAGAGATGCATGTATAAGCAGGTACAAATGAATGAACATCAGAGCGTGGAGACAGGGAGATGGAAGCAGGGGTTTGTTTTCCAGGCTGGTGGGAAATATGGCCAGGAGGGCCAGGAGGGGACAAATTGCAGGGGCTCCTGAAGGTCGGACGGGAGATAGTTCCCAAAGCTGCTCTCCGGCAATGACAGGCCACAAGGTGGAGACTGCATGGACCTGAAGAAACCTCCTTAGGCAGCAAGGAAGTGATGCGCTCGAGGGCCCTGCCCCGCCCCCTTCCCTGGAAGGAGGGTGGGCAAGGTTGGTGACCAAATCCTCTCAAGGAAGCATGTACCATACAAGTCATTTACTTGCAGAGGTTGGAGTTTCTATTGATGTTCAAGTTGCTCCTCAGGGAGGCTGAAGGGGGACCAGCCAGGCCAGGGAATGTATGTTTGCCAGAAGCCAAAGACCCTCCTCTTAGCCTTGGCTGTGAACCCAGGAGGAAGACACTAAGGAGTTCCTACTTGAGCAGAGACTTGGCCTGTGATGGGGCCGAAGAGAGGCCCAGCTGGATACTTGTCCTGACAAGACAATCAGGGCCCAGCTCCACCCAAGGGAGAGGCCATCAGCACAAACCAGGACTTATGGAGGGCTCCTGGGACACAGGGTCACACCCTTCACTGAGCCAACAACTCAGGAGCACACGCTGGCTCCTGCCCCAAACACACCCAGCTCTGGGATCCCCTGTGCAAATGCCCACCCAGTGGCCAGATGGGTATCCAAGGCCACACTACCACGCTACTGAACTTGCAAGAAATACCTCAGCTTTGCAAGTCCAATCCAATCCTAATGCAAGCTTCCAGAAAACCAGCTGAGGACAATAGTCAGCCTCATCTCTGGAGCCCCCGTGGCTTGTCTGAGGCACCCCTGAAGAGGACCAGAGCTAAGCCGGGGTGGGCCTAAGACCAAGGACCAGAGCTGTCTGGTGTCAGGCTGTTGACCAAACTTCCGTGAACGAACTGATGGAGCCCTGAGCGCAGGAGTAGCTGACCCAGGCAGCCCGGGGAAGGCCAAGTCCAGCTCAGGTCCAATGGCCCACAGAAGGCAGAAAACCTCAGGACAGGCTCCCCGACAGTCCTAGCTCCAGACAGGCACAGACATGGAGTAAAAGGGGCAGAAGCGAACCACTTGTCCACAGAGACACAACTATGGGGGGCCCAGGAGGCCTGAGCATCTGGCAGGCTTTCACAAGTTGGTAGCCACTGGGATTTTCTTCTTCCTGATTTTCTATCAAACAACTTAAAAGTAAGGTTATGGAGTTAATACTTAATGTAGAAGATTCCTGAACAATGGCGTAAAAGGAGGAAAGCCATGTGGGAAAGAGTATTCTGACATCAACACCCAGGACACACAAGAAGGAGGAAGAACCAGAGGCTAGAAACTGAGACAGCGAGAATGGCGAGAAACAGACCTTGGGGGGACCCTGGAGGGGAAAAGCAGTCAGGACTTCACAGCGGTCGTGAGGCGGAAATTCAAAGCAGACCTGCCACCCCCAACCCTTCACAACACCAGCCAGACCTAAAGAGGACAATCGTCTTTGACAAAGATGATGAAACACAGCGCTCCCTACCCACCAGGCACCATGATCAACTCTATAGGCCTTAACTCGTGTTCATACCTACAACAGTTTTCTAAGCTAAGCCCCAGGCTTGGCAAACTACGGCCCATGAGCCAACAAAGCCAGCACACCACCTATTTCTGTACAGCCCACAAGCTGTAAGGAATAGTTTTTACATTTTTAAGTAGTTGGGGAAAAAAAATCAAAAGAAATATATTTTGAAACATGAAAATTATTTGAAAACTCCAAGGTCAGCATCTACAAATAAAAATTTATTGGGACACAGTCACACTCATTCAGTTACTTATTCTGTGGCTGCTTTTTGTGCTAAGACAGCACGGTATTGTGGTCAAGACTGACACCACATAAAGCATCTCACTTGAGAGCATTTCAAGTACGACCCATCTCATCATCTATCTGTGCGAAAAGATGTTTGCAAAGATAACATACACAAAATCTCTCCACAGATCGGCATCTGTAGATAAACACTTGCAATTGGGTTGAATGATTTGGGACACTAACTTTCAACCTCAATTAAGCCAAATGCTATTCTCAAAAACAGGAATCCAATTCTCATGAGTAGACCTGTATTACAAAAATATTGTGTTCAAATATTTTTCTAAGTTCATTGCTTAAAAATTTGTAATCCTTTGTTTCCTCTTGTTATTTAAAGACCTACATAAATCACTCAGTTATGCCCCATTGCCAACAAAGCCTAAAATACTTACTATCAGGCTCTTTACAGAAAGTCTTCTGGCCCTTGAGCGAGACACTCACATCCCCAGTCTCAGGGTGAGGCCGATGTGTGGTACACCGAGGTCACCTAACATGCTCGCTGACATGGCTGGTCGGGGAGAACACCAGGGTTTAAACCCAAGCAGCTTGGCTGCAGCGTCTGTGCTCCTCCTTTCTGCCCAGCTGTGACACACACACCGCCCCTCACCCCCCAACACCTCAGGCCCAAACAAGTAACTTACGTGCCTGTAGAATCTACTGCCACAGCCCGGACCCCACCACGGTGACAGAGAATCTTTGCCAGTGGCTCCTTCATGGCTGGGCTCCATAAAGACACAGTCCCTGGGCATCAGAGGAGAACTTTAGTTACTAAAAGGGCGCTGAGGTGATTAAACCTGGGAAAGATGGAGACTCAAGGCCAAGAAGTAACAAGAGAGGGAAGCAGAGGAGCAAGCTGAAGGGACCTGTTAGAAGCAAATATAGAAGAAAAGCAGGGGCATTCCCCGGCAGTCCAGTGGTTAGTACTCAGAGCTCTCAATGCCGAGGGCCCAAGTTCGATCCCTGGTCGGAGAACTAAGATCCCTCAAGCTGCAAAAAAAAAAAAAAAAAAAAAAAGAAAAAGAAAAGAAAAGTAGAACAGGATGGTCAGGGTCAAAGTTCACCCAGGGACCGACCATTGCTGTGTCCCAGATGGATGACGGCATTGTAAGGGTTCTGAGTCAGGACATCGAGCCGGCCAGCCCGGGCATTCAGAGCTGCCACAATCTTTCCCACTGACACGTCCAGGTAGGTCAGAAACCCTGTCTCTGACTAAGAGAGAGAGAGAGAGAAAAAATGAGTCCTGATTGCCCTCTGTCCTTCCTCTACTGGGGCCCCAGGGGAGGATGGTCAGTCTTCTCAGGGGCTGCCACCCGGTCCCTGTGCTCTGCAGCCACTCACAGCTGTGGCCAGGAGAAAGTGGAAAGGCAGGAACTCAAGCCGCGTGATGCGGTCACAGCGTCGGATGCAATGGAGCTCGATGCCCTGGTTGTCGTAAATGTGAAGCCAGCGGTTCTGGGCGACAGCAAGCAGTGCCTCCGAATGCAGAAACCTGGGAGGAGCAGAGTAACGGTACAACGTGAAAGGGAGTCACCGGCTGTCATTCGATCAGGGATGGGCTGTCTCAGCCCCACCGCTGCTGCCCGAGGCCACTGACCGGATGTCCCGCACTGCCTCCATGACGTTGATCTCGCACATGAGCTTCTTTGTCACCCAGTCAAGGGCGGCCACATGACCCCGGCGCCCTCCCAAAGCCAGGTGTCTGTTGGAGTTGGAGGACAGGCAGGGTGTCAGTTCAGGGGGGCACCTGGGCTCAGAGGTCTGCCCTACGCCAGCTCCTCCTCTCCAGGTGAGAGCAGAGATGCTGCCATACACGCTCACCCTCACATGCAAGCAAATCACAAGACCCTCCCCACATCAACAACCCAGACACACACTGGTATGGCTGAGATGGGCAAGACTGAAGTAACTGGAATCCCTTACCTCCCAGTTCGAGAGTAATTAAGCCTGTAGGGTCCAAACTGCCTCAAGTTCAAGTCAAAATGCTAGAAAAAAAAGAAAAGAAAAAAAAGAAAGAATTGGCTCCCTTTGGTAATTTTCTCTTCTAGTCCCCACTCCCATCTTACTCTGCATCCATCAACCCATTGGCCCCTTTTCCATCCTCAGGCTCACTTTGGCTGCACTTGCAATGTCCACAGCCTCCACGATGTCAGCCTGGCATATCTTTGCCGTGTCCTCCCCATCCTCTCCTTCCAGAAACCTGCAAGTGAGCATCAGGGGTGCATTAAGGCTTCCTAATATGAAGTGGGTGTACCAACATAAAAATGAGAAATGAGAGCCCCATAAAGCAGGGGCTGGGGAGGCCCATATTAGGGTCCACTCACCCAGGTTCCTCAGCAAGCAGCAGCTCAGAACGAGCAGCTTTGACACTTATTTCCTCTTCTTGAGCTTCAGCCGCCTCAAGTCGGCTCCGGATTTTGGTCTCAGAACGTGGCAGCTACAACATCGTTGGTGGAGAAGGAGTGGGAGGAGAAGCAAGGGATATGGGAGTCACAGGAGAGCCACCTGGCCCCGCCTCCATCCAACTCACCCAGATACTCCCTGCCTGCAACCCCTCCCCACTCTCCGACTGGTCCTCACCTTTTTGGATTTGTCAATGCGACAGAACTTCTGAACCACCTCCACAGGGACGGGGGCGGGGCCTGCAAATGGGTCCTGGGCCTGGGGCAGGGAGGAGGCAATTAGGAAACAGGCTCAGGTTGACCCCAACCCTCGTGCACTCAAGCACAAGGCGACTTGCCTTGCCACCCTATCAGGTCCCAGGCTCACCCCAGATAAGCTCCGCTGAGGCCCTGGACTCCTCCGTTCCCGGGGTTTCTTCGGGACCTGGGGCTTCTTGGAGATCCGTGACTTCTTTGTGCTGTGAGTGTTCTTTGGCTTCTGGGGGCGGAGCTCTCGATTCCTCTTCCGTTTACGAGGGGGACCTGGGGAGGCTCCGGCAGCGGTCGGAGTGGTCTCCTCCTCCCAGTATCGCCGCGGTTTCTGCCGGCAGATCAGGATCCCCGATAGTCCGCTGCCCCTCGCCCCACCCCTCCAACCCCGCAGCTAAAAACTTCCCTTCCACCCCAAGGAGGTCTCTACCTTCTTCTTGCGCTGAAGTTTGTCTTTCTTGGGCGGGACATTACTGCCCAGCTTAGGCACCGTCTCCATCTAGTCCACTCGAACCACGATACACGTGGAAACTCCTCTCAGCTGTCCCACAGTCGGATGGAGAACTCCCGGAAGTTCTCCGACCCTCATCCAATCAGCGCCGCCCCAGGTCTGAAGCCTTTTAGGCGCCATCTTGACTGAGGGTGCGCTCGCCACTGAGGGCCTCCGCGGGCCTTAGCCCCGCCCTCCCGTGCAGCTGCTTATGCCCGAGTAATGAAAGAGAGGCTGTCCGGGGCCAGGACCCAAGCAACCGTGCAGTTTCTTTTTCCAGCTTGGTTTCCCCATCTTGCCTAAAACCTTTCAAATCCAATCTTTTCAGCGGAACGCCGCTCATTAAACATGTTAGAACTACATTTCCCGGCATGCGTCAGACGAAAGCTTCCGGCGCCGTCTTTTCCCGGCATTCGATGTTTGCTTCCGGGTTTACCAATACTGAAGGGAGAACGTGAGTGGGTCAGGCTTTCGGTGGAGGTGTTTGGGGTCTTGTTTCCCCCGCCACCCCCTGGGGCCGGGGTGGAGCAGATATTCCGGATCCGGAGAGACTGCGGTGTCCCGAGAGGCTGCCTGTCAGGAGGGCTGTCATTTCCGCAGGCCATAAAAGGGAGCTCGGGTACCTTCCAGAGTGTGAGACCCAGCGCCCCGCTCCCGCTCCCCGCAGGCTTTCGTCCCCGCCATGGCTGAGCTAATCCAGAAGAAGCTACAGGGAGAAGTGGAGAAATATCAACAGCTACAGAAGGGTAAAGGAGGAGGGTCGGTGTGGCCTCGCCCCAATTCCCTCACAACCCAAAGCCATACCCAGACCATGTGTTCTGCACTGCCTCCACCCCACCCCCCTACTCCCGGCCCCAGCGTGCGGTTCCATCCCCACCTCTATACTCTTCCCATCCACTGACTCGCCGCCCCGTCCTTGGCCTACTTCCTCAACTGCATCTTTTTCTCATCAGGATTTTGGGGGTCGGGTGGCGCATGTGATGTCTCTAATAAAGTCTTTCCTCCCACCCACCAGACTTGAGTAAATCCATGTCAGGGAGGCAGAAACTAGAGGCACAACTAACAGAAAATAATATCGTGAAGGAGGTGAGAGACTGGGATTTGTGGGGTGAGGAGGGATCTGTCCTGGCAGTAATTCTGATCATATATGTCCCACCCCTCCATCAGGAACTGGCCCTGCTGGATGGATCCAATGTGGTCTTTAAACTTCTGGGTCCCGTGCTGGTCAAACAGGAGCTGGGGGAAGCTCGGGCCACAGTGGGGAAAAGGCTGGACTACATCACGGCTGAGATGTGAGTCTTTATTCCACCCCCCTGTGATGTACCTGACGCGTTGGGATAAAGGTGTTGAGGAACCATTGTACAGTCGCTCTCCAGAGTAGCCCCCAATTGTCCAGTTCCTCCAACCCTTCCCTTGTAACTCCTCTCCTCCATCCTCCCCTTATTTTTTATTTATTTTTTTTTTTTTGGCGGTACACGGGCCTCTCACTGTTGTGGCCTCTCCTGTTGCGGAGCACAGGCTCCGGACGCACAGGCTCAGCGGCCATGGCTCACGGGCCTAGCCGCTCCGCGGCATGTGGGATCTTCCCGGACCGGGGCACG
The DNA here is from genome assembly GCF_964341445.2 of Mesoplodon mirus. NCBI lineage: Eukaryota > Metazoa > Chordata > Mammalia > Artiodactyla > Ziphiidae > Mesoplodon > Mesoplodon mirus. The sequence goes on from NC_138988.1 coordinate 66,437,992, forward strand.
AACCCGTGTCACCTGCATGGGCAGGCGGACTCTCAACCACTGCGCCACCAGGGAAGCCCCCATCCTCCCCTTAGATCTCAAGTTTTTCACCAATCTCCTTCTTGCCTTCAGCACCCTCAACAGTAAGTCTTACTAATTTCTCCTTACTTGCTTTTTTGCCTTTCCTCAGTAAGCGATACGAATCCCAGCTCCGGGACCTAGAGCGGCAGTCAGAGCAACAGAGAGAGACCCTTGCTCAGCTGCAGCAGGAGTTCCAGCGGGCCCAGGCAGCAAAAGCAGGGGCTCCTGGGAAGGTCTGACCCTGTCCTGGGGGCGGGGGAGGGGAGGAAATGAGGCAGCTCTAGGGTCTATACTGTAGCTAATAAAATGTGAAAACACCTGGCCGTTTTCTGACCAGCCGCTTCTGTCATAATTGTCTCCATCCATTCTCCTGGTCCCTTCCACCTTATATGTTTATCACCTGCATTACCCTCTCAGGTCCAGACCCTTGCACTGGAATCTCTGTGTGGCAGAGTAACCCTTCTTTCTTGAGACTAAAATCCGAAATGTCTCAAACCTAATTCTTGCCTGTATGTGGAACCCTTAACTCTTCCTTATTTTGGTTGGAAACAAGAAAAGGGCATTTACAATGCAATAATTTCAGGGAAAGTGAGTTTATTGAAGAACTCACAATTCTCTAACCCCAGAATGAAACATGGTGACCCTCCTTTGCTATGATTTCTTGTCATCCTCAAAATAGCCCTGGCATATTATTTTTAGTCTCTTTCTTCCTAGAATTTGAGTGTAGCTTAAACTGATTTCAAGCCCCAGCACATAATGCATTGTAATATTGTAAGGTCTCCCAGTTTGTACATTGTCCACAAAGTTGTTCTTCCATTTCTTTGTCCTAAAATTGTTTCTTACAAATTCAGTCAGGGGTGTTCTTCGTGCTGATCACTTTAATTGGGATGGCTAGTACTTGACATGGGTTTGTAGCAACTGAGGAGAAACATGTAAGAGCAAATAAAGGGACCAGGGATGGCGAGGTTGTTGGGGTGGAACAAACCATTCTGAGGAAACCGTTTCCACCAAGTCCTTGCTTCCAGCTCTTCATGGATAGAGAACACTGGGCCCCTCTTTTTCCATGGTGTCTACCTTCAGCCAACTCCCCACCCCCACTCCAAGCAGCTAGTTCGTACACACTGCAAGGACGGGAGCAGAGTTCACGTAGTGTTTTGGTTTCTTAGTGTCACAGTGACAGGAACCCCCAGACTAGGAAGAGGAGCTCCTACTAGAACCTTTTTCTGACCATTCCCTTCCCCTGGGGCTCAGAGCCTCTAGGCTTTTCCTTTCCCCCTACTTCCAGGCCTTTCCTTGGCCCTTAGCATGCTAGGATGTGGCCAGGAATCAGAAACGGATCCTTTTCCCAGCATTAGCTGTGTGCTGCATTCATGGAAAGTGGGAAGCTATACACAGGTATCCGTCTTGGGTACCAAGATTACCAGTTCCCGTAGGGCTAGATCTCGGCTGTCTGTTAAACCAGTGGCGCTTCACTGCCCCAGGTCCTTCTGGATTTTTTTCCCAGTGCAGCAACTGCCACCATTCAGGATGGCTCCCCACATCTGGCACGGCCACCATGAGTTTTAGGAGCCAACAGGGCTTCCTCCTCAGAACAGTGCTCGGGCAATCTTCCTCCCTTTGGCCTTGATCCTGGGAAAAGAACCCCCTCCTCCCTCACTTGGGGGAGTTCCCGAGGCAGAAGGGCCACTGGCGTGGCCCAGTGTAGCAGTGGAGGGCCGTCGCCGCTGCCGCAGGAGGAAATCGAGTGAAGCTCCATCCATAGCGTAGAAGACGTTAGCCGAGGGGGGGATGGTCAGCTCTGTAGGTTCAGAAAGGGTGTCAAACACAAACACAGTCATTCCCCGCACAACCCCCCGGATGTGGACGCACTCTCTTCCAGAGTCTGTCTGCCCTCCCGGCCTCTGACCTCGCTCCCCTGGGAGCAGCTGCACTAGCTCATACTCTGAAGCCACCGCAGAATCACGATTGTTTTTCTTAAGGACACGACTGATGACACTTGGAGCCTTGTCCTGGCTTGTCACCTGGCAGGACAGCAGACCAAAAGAGCAATCAGTTGGCCATGATGACCTGTGCTTTCCATTTTTCCAACCCTAGCCAGTGATCCCAACCAGAAAAGGTTACCCGCGCCCAAACTTTCGAGCGAAGAGGGAAACCCAACATGGTGGCTCCCTGTACTCCATCCGCCAGCCCGCATAGTTGCTGGGCTGCTTCCTGTGGGGAAAACCGCTGTTGGTTCTGAAAATCTAATACGGCCACCCAAAGTTCAAGGTGCACCAGCTAATGCAAAGTAACCTTCAAAAGAAAATATGGTTGCTAAAACCAAAGGTCGGTTAAAAGTAAAATCATCCTCCCATTTGGCTGTTGACATCTAAGACATCATCCATCTCTAGTCCCTCGGGGCACCATCCTTCACCCCACCTCCCAGCCCGCAGCTCCCTCACCAAGATGCTCTTGTAGACACTGCCGTCTTCCCCCAGCTCCATCTGGACTCGGATGATGTGGCAATCAGAGGCCCCTGGCCCAGACCCCCCTCCCCCATATCCAGCCCCCCTGGAGGCCCCTTCTGCACCCCCACTGAGCGGGGAGCCACAGGAGGCTGAGCGGCGGTGACCTCGAGAAGGCCTCGGGGAGGAAGCTGGGGGAGAGAGGTGGCTGGGGTCAGCGGGACTCTGCAGGGCTGGAGTGCTTTCCAGGGCGGAGTCCAGAGATGAGACAGACGGCCACTTCATGTGCTGGGGACAAACGACACAGGGAACTGGCACGAAGGCAGGGAGGTCAAGGGAGAAAGATTCACGAAGTCAGGGTCAGTGTTGAGGTCAGAGGTCAGGAGCGGAGCTCACCTGGGCCAGCCGGGTCAGCAGTGGAGCGGGGGTTGCAGGCACCTCCTCTGCCCCCACACTGGGCCAATCCCAGGAGACAAGGGGTGTGGGACCTCCAACAGAACCCAGCACCCTGGAGTGGCAGGACATTGGGAAGGTCAGAGGGAGAAGGACAAGTCCCCAAGAGACCACCCTCCCACCACTGACTCCCTCACTCTGTCCACTGCGAGATGACCAGCGTTGGCCGAAGCACCCGCGGGGCAGGAGGGTCACTGCTACTGGATGGCTCCACCTCACAGGACACTTGATGGCTGGGGATGAGGGCAATGGGCAGAGGTCAGTGTGTGACACACTGACCCCCACGCCCAGCCTGAGCCCTGGAGTCCCAACCGCACCCAGCCAGTCACCTCTGGGCCTCTGTCAGTGGCCGGAGCCCCTGTAGCCACCGCTGGATATCGGGGTCAGGTCGGAGGTCATAGCCACGACATTTGTTCTGGAGCTGCCTCAGCTCAGAAAGGACAGCAAACTCCTAGGAAGGAGCCCACAGACCGCAGGCGCCAAAATTCAGGAACCCCTGACTTTGCCCTCCTCTCCCCTTCCTGGGATGTGGCTAGGGACAGCGAGCATCCAGCCCAAGTGCTCCCCTCACCTTCCTCCGCTTGTCAAAATTGATGTATCCGTTCTGCAAGGATAAAGGGGATGGGGTGAGGGTCCCAACCCTGCCACAGAGAGAACATTCCCTCTCCCAAACACATTTCACTCGGCCTCTCTGACTCCTCCGGCCCTCCCCCTCCTCCCCCTCTCATCCATCATGTCCTAAGCCCCCTACCTTACCCTTTAAATAGAACATCATGGGTCAAAATTGTGTCCACTTTACAGTTGAGAAAATTAGAGCTCAGAAAAGATAAGGAACTTGCCCAAGATCCCAGTATTGGTTTATTTAGCAAACTATCTATATATGCTTACATCTCAGGCATGTTGTGAGCACTCGTCAAACATTAATTCATTTAGCTCTCATAATAAAAGGTTGATGTAGATGCATCACTAGTTTCCCATTTACAGATCACTAAGGCACAAGGAGGTTAAGCAAACTTGCCGAAGTAACAGAGTCCTGGCAGTGCTTCTGCCTTGCAGCCCCTTCTGGAAGGAGGTCTGTCTGACCCTGAGGCCTACTCATTCCATTATCGCGATGCATGCACACACACACACACACACACACACCACTGACCTCCAGCTCATCCTTGGAGGCTGCGTCCAGCATCACAAGGTCCTTCAAGAAGGTGCCAAGGTATGGGACCACACCCTGAGATCAGAGGGAAGAGTCGATCACCCCTGCCATTGATCCAAGGGCGCTCCATCTCTCCACACTTTCCTATCCCATTGCCTCAGAGAACAAGTTGAATTCTGCTCACCCTGCTGTGCCTCCTCTTCCATCCCTCAGACTGCTTCCACCCCCAACTAGTCACTCACCCCACCCCGGGAGCCAGACCTCGGGGACTTCTTGGAATTGGGCTCCAGAGAAGGCTGCAGCTTCACCTCCTGGTGGTGACAGAACAAGGAGACATGGGGGTGGGGGTGGGGGGGAGGGGGGGAATGTCTGGGAATGCCGGGAACAGGCCTCACCTGCAGGAGGAGCTCCCGGCTCTGGGAATAATTATCCTCCTCGGAGAAAATCTGGCAGAGGCTGGAAAAGACTCTGAGGCTGTCCCTGGGGAGCAGGGGGCAGTGGCCTTGAGGAGGGGCCTGGCTCAGTTGCCCCCCTCCCAGCCCTTACCCGACTCCAGTGCCCCATCCTCCCCACCTGGCTGCTTCCCCCCAGGCTGCCCGAAGCCTGTGGATGGGGCTGGATTGCAGGGCCGACACCACAGCATACACTGAAGAGAAGTTTCGGAGCAGACGGCACTCCTGTGGGGATCACAAGAGGGGACCGCAGCTGTGGGCCTCTTTCCACACCACAGTCCCCAGTTGGGCCGAGCCTCTCTCTTACCTCTGCCACACGGATCCACTTCTCCAGCAGCCGGGCCCTCTGGGGGGGACGGAGTGGACGTACGGTCACCTCCCCAGGCCCCTCTCCGGTTGAGGTAGCCCCCAGGACAGAGCTGACCACTGCCCCTGCCACCTTGTTGAACTGTATGACAGTAGCCCGGACAGACGGGCAGAGGTGGGAATGTCCTGGCCGGTCTCTGTGACCCCACAGGCCCCCCAGGCACTGAGAGGGGACCAGATTGAGAAATAGCTCCTGTGGGGCGGAGGTTAGAGGTTAAAGTTTGTAGTCAAGTGAGGTCAGCCTTCCAATATCGGGGGTGTGAGGATCTCAGGTGGCCAAGGAACCAGAGGGGCACAGGGTTTGAAGGGCAACAATCAAGAGGAAAGGGGGCAAGGTCAAAACTGGGTGGATGGAGGAGATTGGGAGCTGGATCAGGAAGGGTTGGAAGCACGGTAAGGATCTGGAGTCAGGGACAGGTTAGTAGGGGGCAGGGGGCATGGGGGTCAGAGGTCAAGGTCTCACCGCATCTAGCAGGGTCAGCTGTTCGGCCAAGTGGTCAGCGAGGAACACCAGGACATCCGTGGGGTCAGCAGGGGGATCGCCGGGGAGGGCCAGGGGCTTAGGAAGTTCGGGGGTCTGGGGGTCCACCCGGGACCGGAGGTTGCGGATGAGGTCAGCGCCGCCCCCCCCAACACCCTCCCCTGCTGCATACCCTGTCCGAAGCAAGAAGCTCTCAAGCCGGTCAATCTGACCCTTGACCTCAGAGCCAAAATCCTCAGGGTGAGAGGCCAGCCAGGTTGACAGTACAGAGATGGCTACCCTGAGAGAAGTGGAATCCGCCAGGGGTCAGATGTCAGGCTGCAGCCTGGGCGGAGGGAACTGTGAGGTTAAGAATCAGGGGTCACTCACCCTTTTGTCCTCTCTAGCTCATCAGTAGGATGAGATTCAAGGGCTTCCAGCCTGGGGAGTGGAAGAGATTCTATCTGTCCATTTTTTCCAAAACGCTAGTGGCTTTGACTATTTGGGCGGGATATTCTCGCTTTAGAAAGTCCAGACATGTCAATGACCCTTGGTCCCTTATGACCCTGACCTGTCAGCCATAAGCCCTAGCAGGGCAGGCGTGGAGGTGAAGGCCCGGTGAGTAGCCAGGAAGGCTGCCGTGAAGGTCACGTCAGTCCCTGATGTCCGGGCGTCCAGCAGGTGTCTGACCAGGGCCTCCAGAGTGCCAGCTCGGAGCCTCCGGGAGGAATGCGGGGGAGGCCTCGGGGCCTGGGGGAGACAGAGGGCCAGTCACTGACCCTTTTTTCAACTCTGCCCCTAGATATCTGGGGGAAATCCCAGACCTAGGAGATGATCCAGGCTCACTGTATTAAGATTCAGAGAGGGCAAAAGACTTGATCTAAGTCACACAGCAGAGTCCGGTCTGCAAACTTCCAACCTGGCACTCTGGCCAGAAAGTTGGCCGGAGGAAGGGGAACTGGGAGGTGGAGGGTCAGAGGTGTGAAGTCAAAGTTATGATCTCACCAAGGGATCAACAGGCTGATACTGGCGACTTGTGACAGTAAAGGTGGCACCATCCTCCTCCTCGTCCCAGACAGACACAGGGGCCTGGAGGAGCAAGGAAGGGGAGGTCAGACAGTTCCCCACCATACCCCACTGCCCAACCCTCAGTCCCAGGCCCTACTCCTCCCTCTGTACCCCTCACCTGTTGCGGCGGGGGACAGTACCAGCGAGTACGAGGGGTGGGGGGGACTGGTGACCCCAGGTCTCCCCCACTGGGGCCCAGACAGCCCCCCGCAAGCCGCCTCAGGGCCCGGTGGAGTCTAGGGGGTTGCCGTGGGGGGCTGGATGGAATGCAGGAACCCTGGTCCTGGAGACCGCTGTAGCCCCTTCCCCCCAGAGCTGAACCCCAGAACGGCGGAGAATCAAGGTGCAAAGGGTAGGAGACGGGAAGCGAGAGAGGCAGAAAGCTTGAGGCAGAGACCTTGAGAAGCTGAAACCTCAGTCACAGGCACAGCTGCATGCTCCGCCCTCCCCCGCAGGAACTGACCAAGCCCAAAGAGTTAGTCCTTCCCCTTAGCCCCCTTTCCCCGGGTCCCTCAGCCCTGGAGACCCCCCTCGAGGTGGCGGCTCTGATCCCAGTACAGGAAGGAGAAGGGGAAGTGGGGATGATATGGGGGAAAGACTCAGAATGTCATGTGACCCAGCCCCTCCCCCACCCGATCCCGAAAAACCAGCCCTGCTAGTCACCCAGCCCTCACCCAGACTCTGGACCCAGGAGTACAAAGCCTCGGGGCCTCAAATCCAACTTTTGGCGCCTCCCGAGGCCCCAGTCATACTCCTGGCCACCACCATTAGTCCCGGAGAAAAGCAGGTGACCACCCGCCACTCAGCCCGGGATGGTCCCTCCAAGGTCCGAGAACCTTGGCTTCGCGCCTCCATCCAGAGCCCGGCAGGAGAGGGGGGAGGGGTCACGAAATCAAAGGGTTCCCTCCCCAATCCCGGAATCAGAGGAGCGGGTTACTGTGGAAACAAACCCCTCCCCGCCAAACAAAAACAGGGAGGGAGACAGGGACCTAGACACCAAGCCCAGAGAGACGGGCACACTCGGCAACAGGCGGAGAGGGCCAGAGACCCGCAGGACAGCCAGCCAGACGCTCCTGGCAGGAACAGGGCAGGTTCCTGCGGGCAGGTCCTGAGTCACACTGCGGCACAGAACCACAGAAACGCCGGGACTCCCCGCAGCGGGGAGACAGGCAGACACCAGCGAGAGGCGCGGAAGTAGCTGAGGCAGGAAGAGATGAAGGGACACAGACACCGAAAGGTGGAGAGTCTCTGAAATATACACGCCCCCTACCTCCCACCTCCCGCGTCTCACCTCGTCGTCTTCCTCCTCCTCCTCCTCCTCCTCCTGCCCCCCGCCCACGCCCCGGCCACCTGGGCCCCCACCCTCTTCGGGGTCTCGACTCCGGAAGCTGCTCAGCACGACTCCCCCGGGGGGGCTCGTGTCCAAAAACAGCCGCAGGGGCCGCGGGAGCATGGCCGAGTGAAGGAATCAGCGGGGTCGGGCCATGGGGGCGCCTGGGGAGAGACAGGAGGGGGGCAGGTGGAGAGTCAGGTGGGCGCAGGGGATCCGGAGGGGAGGTAAGCGGGTGGGTTCTAGGTAACCGGATGGGAGTCCTGCAGGGAGGCTGGGCGGGGGGGAAGGAGGGATACAGGGGTGGAATATGGGGGGCCTTGCATTTTAGGGATGAGGGGGTCACGAGTACGGGAACGGGCAGGGTCACAGGGTGCTCTGGCTCTGACCTGCTCAGTAGGGGTGGGGGCAGCGCAGGTCCCGGGCCGCTGTTCCCGTAGGTCTCCGGTCCCTGATCAAGTTCCCAGACCGAGTCCCTTCCCTGGCTTTTCCGCACCCCCTTGTACCCCACCCCCTCGCCAGACTCCCGGGCCCTCCCGCCCTTTCCGCTCCCCCCCACGTCCGCCCGCTCCGAGAGCAGGAGCCAAAAAGGGAAGGAAGTGAGGACAGGAGCCAGGGCCGCGAACGAGAGGAGCGCTGGACACTCAGGGGCCGGGACCCAGGAGCCCGGGTCTCCAGCTCCGCTGTCCTCGAGCCCCCCGGACTCGGGGATCCTGGAACCCAAGTCGCCCCGCACTGAACTGGTATAAAGATTTCAGTCTCCAGTCCCCGGGGAAGGGCAGGAGCCAAATTTGACATTCCTCTCCCCCAACACAACCACTAGGCCAAAACTCCCGCGGGAAGCGTTTTAGGCGGGGACGGACACAGTTACTCCAGTCTGCGGGGTTCCACTCCCACCCCCATCCACGCGTGTAGCGGGCTGAAATCCACTCCGATTTTTCCTGAGAGCCCTGGGTTCCCGCCCCCTCGGAAGGGGGCGGAGCAGGAAGCCGCCATGTCCAGTTAGGGACTCGGCGCTCGGGGGTTTCCGACGCCAAGGCCTGGATCTCGGTTCTCGTACGGTCACCCCGCGAGGGCCGGCTGCTTGAGGGCGTCCCGTCCGTCATTAGTGGCGCCCGACCCCAATCAGTTCCGAAGGGGGATTGGGTGCAGCCGAGGCATTTGAGAGGCGGGGTCGTTGGAAGGAACCACACGTGATTGAAAGTGTTCTTGCGCTTGGAAAGGGGATCCCTGGGGAAGAACTGAGGCACCCGTTGGAAGCACTGAACAAGTTTATTTCCATACGATTAGACCCGCTCCCCGCGTCGGTCTGGCCGACCGTCCTGACCTTCGGAGGTCCCTAAGCCGAGCCGCTGCTTCCTTCCTCCAATAGTTATTTGATCCAACACCTGCTTTTGAATGCTTAGGACGCAAAAAGACTAACTTCTTATACTGAGCGCACTCCAGCGGGCGCCAGGCCCTGTGCCGGCGCGGGGGATACACCAAGGGACGGACAGGCTCATCCTCGCCTTCGAGGAGCCGACAGTCCGGGCAGGGAGACAAGCATTTAACAACGACTCGCACAATCACTTAAATACAACCGTGGTGAACCGCGCAAGAGGGATACGCGGCGAACTGAGGGAATGACAAGGCTGACCTGGTCTGGAGCCCAGGAAGGCCGACGGTGGACCAGGCAGAGGGAACAGCGCTCTGGGACCCAGGGAGGGTGGGAGGCTATTGAAGAAAAGGATCAGTCGTAGGTGTGATGAGCATTGAGAAGAGGGCCGGAGAGAACACGAGGTGGGATTGAAGAGGTAAGCAGTGGCTGGAGTGCAGGGATACACAAGCCAGGACAAGAAGAATGGATTTTGCCTCTAGAGCACCCGTTTCTGTCCCAGAGGTCCCTGAGACTATTTCAGGGGGTATGCGAAGTTTAGGCTATTTTCATAACAATCCCAAACTGTTATTGGCCTTTTCATTCTCATTCTCTAAAAAACGTACAGTGGGGCTTCCCTGGTGGCGCAGTGGTTGAGAGTCTGCCTGCCGATGCAGGGGACACGGGTTCGTGCCCCGGTCCGGGAGGATCCCGCGTGCCGCGGAGTGGCTGGGCCCGTGAGCCATGGCAGATCCCGCGTGCCGCGGAGTGGCTGGGCCCGTGAGCCATGGCAGCTGGGCCTGCGCGTCCGGAGCCTGTGCTCCGCAGCGGGAGAGGCCACAGCAGTGAGAGGCCCGCGTACGGGGGGAAAAAAAAAAATACGTACAGTGTTTTCCTGAAGCTACATGACGTGTATTGACATCGTCCCCACAGCTAATGGAACGTGTGCTTGTGTCTTCCTGTGTATTAAATTGTTCTCAGTTTTAAGTTCTATAAATATCTATAGTTTACAACCCACATAAGCAAAAGCGCTGTAGGGTCCTTGATAATTTTTAAGAAGTCCTGAGAACAAAAATTTTGAGAACAGCTGCTCTAGAGCCCTAAGAAGGTGAATGTCTTGTATCTTTTCAGAAAGCAGCTGCTCACTGGAGAGAGATTGGAGGGGGCAGGAACCAAGGGTATACAATTTGGGGGAGTTATTACAGTAGCTCAGACCAGAGATGATGGTGGCTTCCCCAGGATGGTGGTGAGTTGGCCTCACTGTGTTTTCTGGAAGAGAAGTAAAAAGGAGGTGAGGAATTCGGGGCAGGGTGAAGTGCTCATGGTCAATCCAGAGACAAATGAACATCATGGGCACAGAGGATGGCAGATGAAAGAGGCTAACATTTTCTGTGTGTTTTAAGCCTGGCACTGTACCAAGTGCTTTTGCTCCTGCATCTTCCAGAGGAGATGCCCTTTCTCTTTTAATCATTCCAAGAGCCCTCTGAGGCTCTGCTGGCCGGTAGGGTAGCCACCACCCACTTGTGTCTGTTGAGCATTTGAAATGTGGCTAGTCCAAATTCAGCTGTGCTGCCAGTTTAAAATAAACTCCTGTTTTTGAGGACTTAGAATGGAAAAAACACTATAATTTCTTATACTGATTACATGTTGCCACGATAACATTTTGGACATATTAGACATCTCTTTACCTTTTTAATGCAGTCCCTAGATTATGTATTTAAATTTACATATGTGGTTTGCATTATAATTCTATTGGACAGCACTGCCTAAGCAGTTTTTTCCCCCTACACCCAAGGAAATGGAGGTGTAGCATGTTTGAGATGGCAGAATTTAATGCAGGTCTGTGTGAATTCCAAGTCTGGGTTCTGCCCACCAAGCCAGCAGCCTCCCTCCTGGGTGAGGAGTTGGGCAAAGGGGATAAAATGAGAAGGGAAAAATAAGGAAGGTAGAGTGTCGTTACCTTTTCCACTGAATCCTTGGAAGTTGCCAGGTAGGCAGCTGTGGAGAGAAATTTAGAAGGGATGGAATGGGGCAGTAGAAGGGCAGAGGGATGGGTGTCAGACTTCTTCTGGGAGGAGGAAGAGAATGTCTGCCAGTCAAGGGTCCCAGTCTGGGTGGGGCTTTCACTCACCGGCCCAGCCCAGCACGTTGATGAGCCCAAGGAGGAGAAAGGCAGACAGGAAGAGGCCTACGCCATCCTCCAGAGAGGGGCCAGAGAGACCTGGCAGGCAGAAGGGGCAAGAATGAGTCTGAAATTACCAGGCATCTCTCCCCACCCCCCTCCCCATTTCTCCATATTCCAGGCTCTTACCAGCTACCTGCAGGGTGACCTTGGCGCTGCGTCCCAAGGCAGGCAGGCTGGGGTGGTGGACACGACAGGCATAGCGTGCCCCATGCTGCCCGGTGGTGACCGGGGGTGGCTGCAGGTGTGCAGAGAGGCTCACGGAGCCATCTGAGTGATGGCTCAGGGCGGAGAGCCACCTCTGCCCCTTGGCCTTCTGAAAGCGACCCTCTGGGCCACCCCAGAGCTCCCACTCCACCTCCAGGCCCTCGGAGGGGTAGAAGTGGGACACGAGGCAGAGCAGCTCCGGGGGCGCCTCCCTGGGGGCGGCCCATATAAGAGGTGCTGGTGTCAGGGTCACCTTGGGGGGCTCTGGGGAGAGAGTAGGAAAGCAGCACGGGGGAATCAATCTACACTGTCCTCTCTCAGAGGCCCTCAGTGTGCCCTCTGGCTTCCCCAATACTGAGGGGTTTGGGTTTTTTCCTCCCAGGATGGGGAACCCGCCATCTCCCCATTGGTGTTTCACAGGAATCTCCATGCCAAAGCCTCCATTTTCAGGGACCCCTACTCCCTCAGATTTGGAAACCTTCATCCCAGAGCCGCTCAGGTTCCCAGGGACCCTCTACCCATTGCCCCCCTGACTCTCAGGGACCCCCAATCTATCTCCCTCTACTCACCCAGCACCCTTTTCTCCACCATCCTTCCCCCATCATGGTGTCCCCATAATCCCAGTGATCACCCTCTACCCACAGAGACCCCTGTCCCCTCACTCACTCTGTACAGCAAGCTGCAGGGTGGTCTGTCCTTGTAGGTATGGCAGGTGTACAGTAGCCAGATAGGTGCCCTCCTGGAAGGGCTGCACTGCAGGCAGCCAGAAGGTCCCATTTCCAGTCCATGGCCCCAGGGGCTCATCATCATCCCAAGCAGCAAATGCCACCGCCCCCTCTCGGGCAACTGGCATTTGCCCACTCAGCCCAGGAGTCGCAGCCAGCATCAGGTGCCCCTTACCCCGGTGCTGGCGTCGCCATTCCAGCCCAAAGGGAGGGGGACCTGGGGCCAGAGAGGTAGCAGCCTTGGGGGAGGGGGGCGTGTAGGCAAAGCTCAAGTCCAGCAAGGCATCTTGTCCTATTCGGATGCGAGGGGTGGGGGTGTGAGTGAGGACAGTCAGCACAGCTGGGGAAGATGGGGAGAGGAAGGTGGGGAGGGGGAGAGGAAGAAAGAGAAAAAAATAGAGAAATGGAGTTACAGGGGGGGACTCGACTCTAATTTACCCACCCCTCTGAGGACACCTCCCTTCTGACACTCACCATCTCCCAGCCCTCCCTGCAAATCCCCTTTGCCCTGGGACTGGGTGGGACCCAGTGAGACTCAGAGTGAGCAGAGAGGTCTCACGGTGAATAGAGGCAGTGAGTGGGTACAGCCCTTTAAGGCTGCTCGGAACACACAGCCCGTGCTGCACCAGCTCTGGGGTCAGCGGGATCTGAGTGTGCTCTGACACAACCTGAACCAGCCCACCAGCCTCCACGCCCACCTTTGAATATCCAGGCCCTTCTTAGTTTGCTGGTGAAGAAGTGATGACTCATGACTGTCAACCCTATGGTGCTATGCAGAGTATTTACTGACTCTGGAAGGTTCTGGCTCTAGACTAGACCTGAACACAGACATCTATGCTCTACTGAGGCAGTATGTGCTGGTTGAGTGCCTGGAGCCTGGCTGCCCTGGTTAATCCCCACTCTGCAGCTATTTATATGGCCTTGGAACAGTTACTTTACTCTTCAGTTTCCGAATCTCCTAAATAGGGATAATAATGATGAGAGTACCTATCCCATGGGGTTGTAGTGAAGGTTAAATCATTTAACACCTGCTACTCAGATGTATGCAGTTCCTGATTCTGGATAACAAAGACATCTATATATGAAAGCTGCTTAGAACAGTGCCTGGAACACAGTATGACTACAAAAGTGTTTGCTGTGATTACAGTCAACCATCTGCCAGACAAACGTAACGTGCCCCAACTCAATAGCATCTCTAGAACATTTCCCCACTCGGCTCCAATGCCCATCTTCCCTGCCTTGACCAATGATCACCACCAGCCCCCAAGCACTAAAGGCAAGCATTTGGACTCCCTAAGACTCCTGCTTCTAATTAATTCATTCAACTAATATTTATTGAGCACCTAGGATGTTCACGGTTGACGAGAGTGGTAAACAAGACAGGCAGCCCCCGCCCTCACATTGTGTAGGAGACAGATTGCCAAATATAATGTGCTATGTGCTATCCCCACCAGGCCCTAATTCTGTCTCCCAAATAGATCTTACATGTTTCCTACTCAAGTTCTTATCAATATACATTTGGACAATTACAACAGCCTCCTCTCAGGTCTCCCTATCCTCTATCAGTATCTCTCTCCCTTTCATTTCATCCTCCACACTAAAACCAAATAACGTGGCTACAAGTCTGATCTGGGCACTTGCCTGTTTAAAAATCCCACCTAGGAAGCCAGCAGCTAAAGGCATACACTGGAGCTAGATGGCCTGGGGTTCAATTCCTAGCCCTGCTTCTTACAAGTTGTGTGTCCCTGGGCAAATTACCTAACTGCTCTGTGTCTCATATTTCTTCATCTGTGACATGGGAATAACATCAGTACCTAGTTCTTACGGTTGTTGAGAGGAATAAATAAGATTATGCCTATAAAGTGCTTAGAACAGGAGCTGGCATATAGAAAATGCTTAGCTGTTACTATTTTCATTACTGTCATCATCATCATGATGGACTTGCTGGGCATCTTGGGAAAAGGACTTAATCTCTATTTTCCCCATTAGTCCAATGATCTAATCCTTGCCTACCTTTTGTAGGAATCAAGTAAAATAACAGGCTTTTGGAAAAATGGTACACACACACACACACACACACACACACACACATACAAAACTTATGATGGTTCACTATCATTTATAAACTCCAGCTTTCAGGGTACTTGGTAATCCAGCCCCCAACCCATCTTTCCAGACTTCTCTTGCACCCTAAGAACCAGCCACATAGAATCCCTTTCTTGTGACCAGTAGAAACTCTAGTCACTGGGCTTTTCTTTGCTTTTGTTCCTTCAGTTTCCAATGTCCCTCCCTCATTTTCTCCAACATCTAACTACTTCATGTCCTTCAGATCTGTTCCACTGCCAGAAGTGTCTGGGTCTTCCAGGTAGAAGTAATTTTTTTCTCTTGTGGTTATTTTTATGTAATTTTTTTTTTTGGCCATGCCACGGGGCTTATGGGATCTTAGCTCCCCAACCAGGGATTGAACCCCAGGCCCTCGACAGTGAAAGTGCAGAGTCCTAACCACTAGACTGACAAGGAATTCCCTATTTTTTTTTTTTTTTTTTTTTGGTACGCAGGCCTCTCACCATTGCGGCCTCTCCTGCTGCGGAGCACAGGCTCCGGACGCGCAGGCTCAGCGGCCATGGCTCACGGGCCCAGCCACTCTGCGGCACGTGGGATCCTCCCGGACCGGAGCACGAACCCGTGTCCCCTGCATCGGCAGACGGACTCTCAACCACTGCGCCACCAGGGAAGCCCGGAATTCCCTATTTTTGTGTAATTTTTAATCCTAGCTTCTAAGGCTTACAAGGTTAAACTTCTCTGAACTTCATGGGATTGTTTTTGTTCAATAGAGTAAAAAAAAGTAAGCAATTTCATTTAGTTTATTAAAATCCAAAAATACAGTTTTGAATTGTAAGAATCAATCCGTAGGATTAATAAACAAAACCTAAAGGTTTTACAGTTCAACCTTAAGCTAACAGTGCTCTTTAATATGGGTTTATGAAGCAATTTTAGACCTGCATCCCACAACCTGGACTCTGTAAAAATACAAATGTAAACACAACAAAGCCAGAACCTGTTGGTAAGGAAATTTCTACCTGTTTTGCAGCTTGTATCATATAGGCTTATGCTTTTCTGTTAAAAAGTGAATGGTAAAAACTATTACAAAATATTACTGAAAAAAATTTAAACCCAAATCTAATCAAGCCTCTACCTCTAGCTACCAATTTATAGGAAATATGGAGGGAAAAGGAACAAGGGAAATGACAGGATGAGGAAACAATTGGTCAAATATAGAATGTGGGAACTTCTACAGAACAAATGACAAATCAATAGCATTTAAAGGGGTGGGGCAATTACAAATAAGAGACTTAAGAGACAAAACTGGGACCTCCCTGGTGGCGCAGTGGTTAAGAATCCGCCTGCCAATTCAGGGGACAAGGGTTCGATCCCTGGCCCAGGAAGATCCCACATGCCGCACAGCAACTAAGCCCGTGTGCCACAACTACTGAGCCTGCACTCTAGAGACCGTGAGCCACAACTACTGAAGCCCGCGTGCCACAACTACTGAAGCCCATGCGCCACAACTACTGAAGCCCGTGCGCCTAGAGCTCATGCTCCACAAGAGAAGCTACCGCAACGAGAAGCCCGCGCACCGCAATGAAGAGTAGCCCCCACTCGCCACAACTAGAGAAAGCCCGCATGCAGCAACGAAGACCCAAGGCAACCAAAAATAAATAAATTTAAAAAGAGAGACAAAACTGTTATAGACTGAATGTCTGTGGTTCTCCCTCCCCCAACCCCCCCCCAATTCAAATGTTGAAGCCTTAACCCACAATGTGACTGTATTTGGAGGTAGGGACTAGGAGGAGGTGATAAAGTTAATGAGGTCATAAAGGTAGGCCCTAACCTGATAGAGCTGGTGCCCTTATAAGAAGAGGAAGAAACACCGCAGCTCTCTCTCTCCCCTCCACGTGGTGACACAGCCAGAAGGCAGTCATCTGTAACCACAAGGGGAGAGTTCTCACCAGACAACAGCCCTGCTAGCACCTTGATCTTGGACTTCTAGCCTCCAGAACTGTGAGAAAATAAATTCCTATTGTTTAAGCCCCCTGGTTTATGATATTTTGTTATGGCAGCCCAAGCAGCTGCAACAACCAAATAGAATATATAGACCTCTTTTTGATCCTGATTCAAGCAAATAGACTGTAAAATAACATCATTGAGACAATCGGGAAAAATTTAATATGAGCCAGGAGTTAAATGATACTAAGGAATTATTGTTTGTTTTGTTAGGTATGATAATGCTATTGTGTGTGGGGGGGTTGTTAAAGTCCTTATGTAATAGAGATGCTTACTGAAGTACTTATGAGTAAAATAATACAATGGGATATACTTAAAAATACTTCCAAAAAACAATAGAAGTTTGGGGGAGGATAGGTAAAACAATTTGGTAAAATGTAATAACTATACAAGTAGATAATTGGTATATGGGGGGTTCATTTTACTGTTCTCTACTTTAGTGTGTCACTGAAACTTTCTATAACAATTTTAAAAGAATGATGAGAATTAAATACTATACACACAAGTATATTACAAAAGTATATTTCTCAAGAAACATTTTAGAGTATCTGACAACTAATTTGGTAAGAA
Organism: Mesoplodon mirus; assembly: GCF_964341445.2. Classification (NCBI taxonomy): domain Eukaryota; kingdom Metazoa; phylum Chordata; class Mammalia; order Artiodactyla; family Ziphiidae; genus Mesoplodon; species Mesoplodon mirus. The sequence goes on from NC_138988.1 coordinate 66,454,878, forward strand.
ATAAAGTATAAATGCATACTAGCAAAATTACTGATGATCTGTGACCCTGGAAAGAGTTCATTTTTAATTTTACATTGAAACAACAACTTTCATATTCTTAAATCCCTAATCAAGTAGGAATGCTTGAAAAGGAGGACTGAGCACAGCAACTAGTTTTCACCCCTGGTGGTGGGTGAGATGCAATAATTTTCTCTCCTGGGCACACGCCCATGGCTCCCTATCTGCACTTCTTTTACGGTACAAGTCACTTTCTACTCTACAACTACCCATGACAAATCTGATGGGAACCTTCCTGAGAGTAGACTCTACATCCGATCACCTTTGTGACCCTTAAAAGTACCCAAGGCCACCCCAGAGGTTCTGATTTAATTCATCTGGAGTAAAACTCGGATTTCAGTATAACCTCCAAAAGGATTCTTATTTGCAGCCTGGACTGAGAACTACTGGGCCCTAATTTATTCTTGGTAATAATAAATATTTAATCAGTGAATAAATTAACAAAGTGTCTCGCTTGATTGTTACAACAATGGGAAGGCAGATGGGAAATAACCGTCCACATTTTACAGTTGGAAAAGCAGATTCAGAGAGAAAAGGACATTCTCACCCCACCTTGTGAAGCCAACAGCCTGGGAAATATTCCTGCCCACTAGAGAGAGCTACTGTCCCCACAAGGAGCAGTTTGCCTCTGCCCCTGCCCACAGCGAGGTCTGGGGACAAAGAATGGAGGTGTAGGCAGATGTGAGGGTTTCAGGGTGGGTGCTGAGCCCTGTGGGTGATTCTCTCTCAGTGATGAGGGTGGCAGGGAGAAGGTACTGGGTAAGGGAGGGTGTAGGGCTCTGCTGGGGTTGACCAGCCGGTCAGGCTGTATTGTTTCCATAAAATCGCACAAGACTGAAGGAAGCCGAGGACTCTTAATATCCTACCCACCCTCCCGAGAGGACCTCCGAGAAATCCCAAATCCCGGTCAGATCTTCCCCATTCTTGCTTTATCGGCCCACTCCCTCCCTGCGCCCCAGCCCAGCAAGGTGCCCAACCCCTGGGCCTCAAACCGCATCACACAATGCACAGCAGCGGGAACCATTAGATCTCCTGCCGCTTCCCTTCCACGCGCTCAAGCCCACCATTCGGTGACCACAGAGTCAGGGCATCATCACGCGCCATAGGGAAGGGGCTGTCAGGGGAGGTCGACGCGCTTGAGCTCAAGAGCCTGTGCTTTGCTGGTTGCCGCAGTGCCGGATGTGGGCGCGGGTGGGGTGCGAAGCCTGTTTTTTTAAACTGGGTGAACCGCAAATGTGGGGGAGCCTAGCAAGATCTAGGAGGAAAGGTGCAAAAGTTCCTGCTTCTGAGACCCTCCCAACTCCGTCGCCTAGCGAGTTTCTTAAGGTCGGGTGTCAGGAACCCCAGCCTGGCTCCAAAGCCCCGCCCCAAACCGCACTTTTGTTTAAACTAGGCTGGGACTAGAAGAAGCGGTAGAGACATCTTAACTTTAGCTGAACTGCCTCGATTTATAAATAAAGAAACTGGGACCCGACTAGGGAAATGACTCGCTCAAGTCCACATAGCGAGTTAACGGCTGATCTGGACCCTTAGAATCTACCCGTTTATCTCTACTTCCCCTCGGTAGCTACCTGTTGCCATGGTGATGAGAGCCGGCTCCGGCTGAGGCTCGGACTGTGGTCGAAGGAGGCTGGAAAGGCTGAGGACCGGGCTGGACATGCTGACCATGAGCCAACTCCCATCCAGGGCCCGCGGGCAGCTCTGCTCCGGGGTCAAGCCGCTGACCCAGTTCTCCGAGGCAGGAAACGGGACGTAGTGGCTCATTTCGCAGCGCGGCACGGGGGCGTCCCGCGGGTATCGCCTGAAGGCGGCCAGGAGGGTGCCCGCGGGGTCTGTGAGCGCAGAGAGAGAAGTTGCTGCCGTAGAATCTCCGCCAGGAAGGGGCGGGGAGGGCAGCGTCCAGGGAATTTTAAAGGTACGGACTACCCGGTAGCGAGAGATTTAAAAGTGATCCAGTTTCATTTTACAGAGGGGGAAACTGAGGCCCGAGGTCACTGTGAGACCTAAAGAGCAGGGGGTTTCGGTGGAGGCGACAGAGTTGGGAGCGAGTCCGGCATGACTCACCATGCACTTTGAGGTAGCGCTCTGGGTCGAGGTCCGGCCGGGGAGGTGGGCTCTCCGGGCTCTGGCGCAGCAGCAGTGCAGCGGGTTTCTTGGACAACCGGCCCCCGCCCGCATCCTCCACGAACCAGCACTCTATCACTGCGGGTCCCGCCGAGACGGCGGTCGCCGTGCCTGGGGGGGAGGGGCGCGAGTGAGGGGACGGCCCCAACGTCAGGTGACCCGATCTCCCCCACCCCACCCCCAGACCCACGGTGGCAGACACCTCCCACCGCTTCCCTGGGCTTAGAGTCGCGGCGTTCGCTCACCCAGAGCCACAGCGAGGAGCAGGGACAGGGGCTTCATGGCGCCGCGATCTTCTCAGCTCCGAAGCCGCCTCTTCCCCATTTCACTTTCACTTTCCTCCAAAGGCCGGCAGGAGGGGCGGAGGAAATCTCCGCTCCGGTTAGGGGAAGGCTCGGGGGAGGCAGGTGCTTCCTCCGCGAGCTGGGCAGGGATCCCGGAACATCCTCTCCAGTTCTGATCTGGGGAACTCAGCCCCGCCCAGCCCTCCTGAACCACCCAGCACCACAGAGTCCGGGAGCCTTCCCACACCAGAGGCACCCCCTCCTGTCCACCCCAACCCCGAATCCACTTCCCTGAGAACCCTTACTCCACCTTCCCCGACCTGGGCCAGGTCCCCAGCAAACACATAGGGGTTGTCGGGAAGGCAAATGAAATGACCAATAAATATTTTAATCACCGTTTAAAAAAAAATAAGATTTAAAATAAAACCCTTGTACTCCTACGACTTACTCCCTCCTTGTCTCCACTCCCCCACTCCCCAGTGAGAATGGAGTTGGGGGACCCCCAAGGTGGAGGAAGAGGGATTAGGGTAGAAACAAGGGGCACATCCTTTTGGGGGGCAGGGTATGTTCTAGGACAAGGGTGGGGCTCAAAGACCTGGTCCCCACAACTACGCCAACACAGACTTTAGGTACAGACTACAACCACCTGACCCTCGACCCAGCGACTCCAGGATGCTCAACAAGCCTCCTCTCCCTCCCTCCCCCCACCACTTGCGCCCTACTCGGGAGCTGGGGCTTCAGTGTACCCATCTGAAGGGGAGGAAGGGCTGAGTTCCGGTGACACTTTAGGGAGGAGGGGCTGAGGAGTAGAAAGGGGTGGCCCATGGTGCGAGGCGGTTCCCTCTCCAGAATATATACAAGTCCATAGAGATAGGAAGACAGTTAAGTGTGTTGGGAGATCACCTACGGGCCACAGCGCCACTGGCTAGTGATCCCTAATCCCTCTTCCCGGAAAGCTACCCCCAGTAGCTCGCCTCTTCAGTTTGCTCCTCCGCCCCCACTGAAGCCCATCTCCACCTTGTGGACGCTGGGCGGGGACCAGACCCGTCGACTGGACGGGGGCGTGGCCCCGCTCGCCTCGTCGCCGCTGCCCCCGCCGCCGGGGGACTCTCTCTTGGGCTGCAAGGCTGGCCCGGTGGTCCCCCCGGGTCCGGGTCCGGCCCCGCCCCCGCCGCCTAGGCGGTGCCGGCGCTCACAATGTCCCCGGTGGCGCATGAAACTGTCTCGCCACATGAACTTCTTGGCGCAGACGCCGCACTCGTAGGGCTTGAGGCCTGTGTGTGTCTTCATGTGCTCTGTCAGGTGATGCTTCATCTTGAACTTTTTGTTGCACACGGGGCAATCAAAGGGCCGCAGGTTGAGGTGCATGTTCACATGGCGATCTCGCATGCTCTTGTGGGAGAAGGCCTTTCCGCAGTGGCACAGAAAGATCTTATTTCCATCCCCACTGCCTGTCCCTCCAGGAGTCCCGCCGGTGCCACCCGGCATGCCCAGGGCCCCTGCCGATGTGCTCCCCAGGGTCACTGCCCCATGTTCAGCTTGGTTCCCTGGTGGCTGGCCTGGAGCCTGTGAGGAGGAGGAGGAGGATGAAGAGGATGGGAAGACTAGGATCTGGTTGCCCTGCATGTCCAGTGGAAGCAGGGGCCTCGAAGGATGGGAGGGAGCATAGGAGGAAGGGGTTGGTCCCCCTGAATCAAGCCCTGCCCCAGGACCCCCACCTTCATAGGGGCCAAAGTCATTGGAGGACTCACAGAAATTGACCTGCTCCTCTCCCTTGTCTGGAGGCTCAGACAGGGTCCGGACGTCACTTATGCTAAGGGTAGCCTCAGGTCCTCCCCCTGCTGGCACCCCGGAGCCACCCCCCAGCTCTTCATCTTCATCATCCTCACAGGTCAACACCAAGTCTTCCTCCTCCTCATCCTCTTCCAGGTCTGGGTCTTGGGGAACGAGGGGCACTGGTGCTGGGCAGTTTCCACCCCGTTTCACATATACCCAGTGTTTCTGCGGCACAATGCTGGGGGGTGCATAGGTGGGCCGGCGGAGCCCAGCCCCAGGGACCACTGCACCCCTCCCATCCCCACCGTCATCACACAGCTCATCTGCCTCCAGCAGCAGCTTCCCAGAGGTAGCCCCCCCACTGCCAACCACAGGGGCGGGGAATACAGGGCCACCTCCTCGACGCTCCCCACTGCCCACTGCAGAAGCTGCAAAAGCCTCCTGGGAGGAAGATGAGAAATCAGTGGACTCCCGAGGGCTGAAATAGCTGCTACTGCTGGGGGACTGATTCTCACTGGCCCGGCTGGAGGCATGGAAGCGTACGGATCCCACAGTGGCAGGGGCCACGGTGCCCCCACTCCCTGAGGGGACCCCAGCACCAGGGACAGTGACCGATGTGGCTGCAGCAGTGGTGATGGTGGTGGTGGTGGCTGAGGCCCGGCCCTCTCGGAGGAGTTCAGTGCACTTATCCACGATGTGCCACATTTGGAGCACAGACCCCACTGTGAGGAAGTTGACAATGTCAGCAGCAGCCATGCTCAGGCGGCCAGTATAAGCTGAAGCCAAGACAGTCTCGAAGGCGCCTGGGTCCATGACACTGGGCAGCGAGATGGAGGTCATGCCCTTGAGTAGGACCTGGTCGTGGAAGTAAGGGGAAGAGGCAGCCAGGACAGCACGATGAGCCCTGAACTCCCGTCCCTGCACTCGGATGGACACATCACAGAGCTGGCCCTGCAGCCGCTGCTGATTGAGAGACTCCAAGAGGGCACTGGTCACCTCGGGGAAGGACACGTGCACCACTGCCGCTGCAGGCAGGGGCAGTGGTGGTGGGGCCAGCGATAGAGGCAGGGGGAGTGCTGACCCGCTGGGAGACAGAGGAGATGGCTCCATGGTATGGAAGGAAGGGGTACCCCCCCAGCCACAGGAACAAGGGAAGGAGGAGGGCGGCCGGGGGGGTCTCTGGAAAGAAAGAGAGAAGAATGATAACATCCCATAATGACACAGCCCTTTACAGTTTAAAAACATGTTCACACATTATCTGAGTAACTCCCCACAGAGACACTATAAGGTAGGTATTCCTTTCAACCCCACTTGACAGATGAGGAAACTGAGGCTCAGAAAGATTAAGAGATTATCCAAGGTTACACCATTAAGTGGCAGCACCCACAAACGCAGGTGTCCTAACTCCAAATCTAGTGCTCTTTCCTTGGACATTACACAAATAAGGTGCTCTTGGGGAGTCGGGTGCCTCCCCTCAGAAATTCCCATTTGCCTGAGAGCCTGACTTTCCAAAATTTACCTTCTGGGGTTTTGTACCCTTTTCTTGGGAGGGGGGCAGGTTGGCTCTAGTGTTGAAAACCACCCCTCTCTCCACTTCCCTTTAGGCCATGGCCCCCGGCTCTCTCGCTGGCCACGCCCCTTGCCCCCAGTTATCCCTAACCCCGCCCATTTCGGCCCCGCCCATAGCTTTTGGGCTCCGCCCCTTACCTGCCCCCGCCCACATCGGGCCCCGCCCCCTTCTGCTCCGCCCCAAGCGTTACTTCGACCTCCTCTCCCACCCGGAAGGCGCCCCCCAACCCCGCGCGTCCCCGCTTACCGGGCCGCGCGCCCCCGGGCCCCCCCGCCCCTCACTCGGCGGCCAGAGCCGCAGCCTGGGCCCCTCCCGCCGCCATCTTGCGCCGACTCCCTCCGCCCTCCGCCTCCGCTCCGCCTCCCGCCCCTCAGGCTTTAAAGGCACAGGCGGGAACCCCGCCCGACCCGCTGGGCAATACTCGGCCGACTCGGCCACTTCTCCTTTAAAGAACAGCTTCTTCCTTCCACCTTAAGGGTACCAGGTCTCTTCCGCCGATGAGGACGCAGGACTCGGTTCGGCCGAAGCTCTCATTCCCCTTTAATTCGGTAAGCCTGCCTCTTCCCATTGGCGATGGGTCTAGGCCGTCGCTACCTGGGCTCCGCCCCTGAGCTGTGGCCATCAGCGGGTTTGCGGGATCTAATCGCCCCGGTCTCCCAGCTTCTGACAGTCCCCCTGAAACCCCGCCCCCTACCTCCGGGCCTGGATTGGCTAAATAACCTTGAGTCGGCCCGTGATTGGCCTTTTTACCGCTACCGCTCAAAGTGAGAAAGTAAAGCGCGTTCAGGAGGCTGAAGTACATTTTTTCAGCGCGTGGCAGAGGGCAAGGAGAAGGCCTGAGGGCGAGAAAAACTCCGCGAGAGGCGTACCGAAGGCAGCTGGAAAGGACAGATCTAGGGCTATCCCGGGGGCACGGCTAACCCTAAGCCAGAGAACAGCTCGTGCCAATCACCAGCTGATGAGAGCGGGACAAGGAAAAGACAGGGATACAATAAGAAAACAACTTTATTGTTTATTAACGTTTCTGTGTAAAACTTAAGCTTTTTTTTTTTTTTAAAGAAACCACCAAAAGGCGATTAGCTCAGTCCATCCCTTCCTCAGTCGTCTGCTTCCCACCGTCCTCCAAATACTATCCCAAAACATTTTGGAGGCAGGGAGGAGGGGGAGGCAGTTAATCAGAGTCTGAGAGCACGATGATCTCCTCTGGATCGCACTGTGTGGCCACACTCATCTGCAGGGGAGTGAGAGACAAGAGAGTCAGAGAGGTCTGGAACACAGCGGACGAGAAGCCAAGGAAAGGACTTATCATAGATCAAAAACTGGGGTGGGGCTTCCCTGGTGGCGCAGTGGTTGAGAGTCCGCCTGCCGATACAGGGGACACGGGTTCGTGCCCCAGTCCGGGAAGATCCCACATGCCGTGGAGCGGCTGGGCCCGTGAGCCATGGCCACTGGGCCTGCACGTCCAGAGCCTGTGCTCCGCAACGGGAGAGGCCACAACAGTGAGAGGCCCGCAAACCGCAAAAAAAAAAAAAAAAAAAAAAAAAAACTGGGGTGGGAAAAGAGAGAGAGGAGGTGATGAGTGCAGCAGACAGAGAACCCCAAACTGAACAATGAAAGAGAATGAAGTCAGGAAACACAGCCTCCCTCTCTTACCTTAAAAGTACCAGGCCTGGAGGGTTGTGACTGTGGGGTGTGGGACAACCGGGCTGGAAATGGGCTACAGAGGGAGCTGGTCACCAGGCCGTGGCTAGGAGAATCCACCCTCGTGGAGGAATCGGCAACTGGAGCCATGGAAGCCAAGGGGGAAGGCGGGCTGGGCAGGGTATATGTCTTCTTCTCATTCTTCTCATGCACTGCCCTTTGCCTTTCCACATAGCTAGAGACAGAAACATATGTGCGTGGAAGGGTATGTGGAGACTGAGGCTGGAGGGGGAGCATCCAGTTTCTCCCCGCAGACTCCGTTCCACAGTATTCCTCTCAGAAAGCCCCCACCGTCCCTCCTTGGCTTCCCTCTTTCTCCTCCTTATTGCTGTTACCTCTTTCCTAATGGCCCGGCTTCTGTTTGCTTCTCCTTCCGAGATTTCTTGTGGGGAGGACTGGAATCTCCCCAGGTGTGAGGAGAGACGCCTCCGTTGAAGGAAGTGGAGGTGACCATGGCTGCTCCATTCTCCAAGACAGTGGTGAGGGGGTCTTCTGATTGCTTCCTGGAAGAGGAAACGTCCCTCTCCTCAGGGGAAGGAGTAGTATCCAGGGGCAAGGCTTCAATCTCTAGCTCAAAGAGCTGAGACATAGGGCTCTCTTCCTTCAGGGGCAACTCCTCAAGGTGCTCTTCACTGCTTTCAGCAACTACGCTGGAGTGGGCCGGGGGCTCTTCTGCCAGTGAAGATGGTGACACTGTGAGGCCTTTGTTTTGCTGCTCCCCCAACGACCCGCTGATCCCTTTGCGAGGTTCCAGGTTCTTTTCAGTGGAGATCTGTAGTGGGGACATGGGGCTCTTATCTCCATCCTTCCCTGGAAAAGAAGAAAAGAGGGGAGGGGTACCAAAAGAGCTAGGGGAAAGAAAACTGCTGAGAGGACACTAGGAGTAAGAGGAAGAAGGGAAGGATCTCAAACTGGGGGCTCATGCCCAACAGAGTAGAGGGAACCGATGAGAAGACTGTTTCCTTGACATACCTGCTTCCTCCTCCTCCTCCTCCTCTTCATCGTCCCCCTGACCTTCCTGCATCTGTTCCAAATCCTCCTCTTCTTCAGAATCTGTGGCCTCCTCATCTTCCTCCTCCTCATCTTCCTCTTCCTCCTCTTCTTCCTCCTCCTCATCACTTTCCTCATCTTCATCATTGGTCTCAGCCTTGGAGGTGGTAGGGCACTCCTGGGATGCCATCCCACTAGGGCCCTGCAGGGGACAAAGGAGTTTCTCTAAGGAATCCCTTGCCCCAGAGGGGCTGCTTCTTGCGTTCCTTCTGCACACGCCATGATCAGTCACCACGTACTCCCTCCTGGCCAGTGCAGTGGAAGGACAAGGTCTCTCTGAAGGGTGTATTCCCTTCGATACCTCACCAGAATCCAAGGAGGCTTTGGAGGGGTCTGCAGAGTGGGAAGAGGTGGCTTGGGGGAGCCGCGCTCTTCTCTTCTGTCTCTCGCTCTCCTCGCTCTTGTCTTGCATCATTGCATACTTGGAGATGACCTCATCCAGCCGGCTCATAGCCAAGCTCCGGTTCTCCCGCAGGCGCCGAGCCAGGGCAGGATCTGACAGTGCGGGATCAATGCCTATGTGGGAAGATATAAAGTCAGTGTACTCACCCAGAACCCTAGAAGCAGGGACTAGAGAGACACCCCCTCCACCACACACCTGACGAATGAGGGTTACCAAGGAGCATCTCACTAATGCCTACCTGGCCTATAGTCATCTGTGAGGTGACAGCCAAAGTTGTAGATGAGATCAAGGTGGCGACGCTCCTGTAACCTGATGCCCACATCTCGGAAGGCATCCTGAGCCATAAGCTGGAGCTGCTGCCGGGGGAGGCCAAGGCTGTGCCGAGCAGCTGCCTTCTCTACGGCCCGCAGTACGTCTCCATAGTCAGGGAAGGTATCAGGCCCTGGCTTGTTGATGAGCCGCTCAATGCGCCTGTTGACCTCTGGGTAGCGGGTACCACGGTAGGGTATGCGCTGCTCTATGACCCGGCCTGTCAGTGAAGGGCAGTCTTTCAGCTCACACAGCCGCCCAAAGAGGCGGATCAGCTTACGCTTCAACCTCGCCTCCTGCAGGTAAGTGGAGTCTGGGTCATCCAATTCTGAGAGATCCAACTCCTTTTCCTGCAGCCGCCGGATCTCTGCCACGTAGAGTGCCAGCAGCTGCTCCAAGTGCTGGATCTGCCGCCGGGAACCATGGGTCCTTGGGGCCTCAGAGGCAGTGGTCTCAGCACTTGTGGGGTCCGAGGAGGGGTCTGCGGGAGGGTTATTCCCAGAGAGCTCACTAGAGGTGGTGGCGGCAGGGGCCACGTTCAGCTTCTTCTTGGCTGAGTGGGCCTTGAGAACAGTGCAGAGCTCATTAATGTAGACATAGAGCTTAGCTGGCCGGCTCTGGGCCCGAGAGAGGACCCGAGAGAGGATGTTGCAGAACTCCGCCGAGGCCAAAAACAGAGAGTGGGCCCGCTGCTGCCGGTTATAGAGGAACGGGACCACCTCAGGGTGGTCCGCCGTCTGCGTCTTACACAGTTCAAGGAACTGGAAGGTTCAGGAGAAAAAGGGAGGGGGAAAGAGACAAGGGATGGGATTGAGAGAAAGAAGGCGAGGTGGGGTTAGTGGGGAAGAAAGGACAGGAGAGCCAGTCAGCCATCCCCCTCCCTGGGGTACAAGAATCTTCTCCCCTAAAGCTCACCTCTTCAAACAGCTTCTCATTCTCCAACTTGTAGCATTTCTTGCCGCCCGAACTACTGCTTCCTCCAGCCCCATGGGGCTGGGAGGAGCCAGGGGCTTCTGCCCTGGGTGAGGCCGGATTGGGGGGTGGGTGGGAGGGCCCTGGCAGAGCAGCTGCTTCATCTTCGTCATCATCATCCAGCACGATGATGCTGTTAGCGGTGGCCATGGGGGATCAAATCCCCCGGAGGGAGGAAGTGTTGGGGATTTCGTAATTCCTGCTGGAAGGGGATGGGGCCTCAGACAGAGCCCCTCCAGCATAGCCCCATCCCTTCATCTCACACATTTTCCAGTCTTCTTGGGTTTCAAAACACCCAGCCATGCCCAACAGTGTCCTCACTGCCTATCTTCAGCAACCATTAGTACCATATGTTTTTGGGGCCCTTTACTGTGGGAGCCCCAAACCATCTGAAAACCTTAAGTCCCACCCCCAGCTCCACCCCTCACGTCGATATCCGGTCTTTCAGTTGCATTTCCCCACTATTTCTCATAGTTGGCAAGTTGATTCTTCCTCTCAACCCCTGGACGACCTCTCACATTGCACTCCAGATTTCCTTGACATCCCCTCGAACAGATACCACACCCCCGCTGGCACCACCTCAGGTGTTTTCCCCTTTCGCTCTCACATCAAATCCACACCCTCACTCCATCCTGAAGGATCACCCCAACTCCGAGACTCTCTGAGGCGAAGAAGGTTCCCTCCCAACAATCCATTTCCCTTTCTCCTACTTAAATTATCTCCATATTCCACCCTCTGATGGCTCTCCTCAAACCGGGGCGTTAGGTTGGAGATATTTCACCTCAAGCCCCCTACCTCTCACCCCACCCTAATTTTCCCCATTCTCTTTCTGGGACCTGAAACCGACCGTGAGCCCCACACTGGGCTCTCCTGCTTCCACTCAGATTCCAGCCCTGAGTCCGGTCCTTCCCCTAGATGAGCTTCCCGCCAAGTACCCCTCCCCCAGTTCAGCCCCCCGGCCGCCCCACTCCCCTTCAGGGATAGGAAGGAAGGTACCACAGCTTGCCCCTCAGACTCAGCGCCCGGAACCCCCCAGTACCTCTCCCTCGACATTCACGCCCCCGCCTTCGCTCCCCGCACCGTCCGGCCCCCACCTCAGAAACGGTCGCTCGAGAAGACCCTCGCCGTTGATCTCAAAACCTCGCATGGTTCCCTCCGTCTTCCTTCCCCCTCCCACCGCAGGCCCTACTCCGGACCGGAAGCCGCGGAGTTTCCGCCCACAGGCACCCGGGTGCGGCCATATTGTCGTACGGAATCTAGTCCCCCCGCCCCCCGTGGCCGGAAGTGACGGTAGACCCGCCCCACGAGGGCTTCCAATGTCGCCCACATTGTCTGCGGCTCCCTTCCCCCTGACCTGCAGGGGGCGGAATTGTCCCATCCGGGCGTCCCAAATACCTGGAGGCCACCATTTTGCCGTACGGCGCTGGCTACGCCCGGATTGGGGCGCGCCGCCAGTGGAGCTCTTTTCACCCGGTGCTTCTGCCACTCCGCCAATCAGAAACTTCCCGCATCCTGGCCCAACTGCCGGCGAGTCGCGTGCCGGGAGGACTGAGCCACCTTTCTAAGTAGGGGAGGGGGGAACGGAACAGGGCAGCTGAGGAATTGGCCTTACAAGGCTGCACAAGGATGCATGGAAGGGCGGGAATCTCTTAAGAGGGAAATAAAACCTTTCCATCCACTGGGCTATTGACAAGCCTCCTGGTGCTGCTTTCCTACCTGCCAGGTACCAGTTTCCACGGCTTAATCGACTGCGCCTGTCATTCCTTTCTGTGGGCTGTGCGCTCCCTTGTCGCTGTCCAGAAGCTATTTCTACATCCAGTTGCCTACATCTCCCAATCGTGAAGTCATAACACATGCACACAAATGAGCACAACACGCTGTACAAATGTGTTATTATTACTGCTATTGTTGTTGGTTTGCTTTTCAAGCTTCACCACAGAACTAATGACCAACCAAGTAGGTGGGACCTGGGTGGTTCTCCTTCCTTCTCTGGAGGGGATTCCCGAGGCGCAGGTGCTGATGACCAGGAGGCTGTGCTTTGTCCAGGGGCTCCAGGGCCTGAGGACGGGCGATGTGGGGAGGGGGTTCTGAGAAGAATCTGTGCAAATTGCCGCTGTGACGGCTGTGAGACGAAATGAGGCTCGTAAAATACCTCGAGTCTCTCTCGTCCTCTTCCTCTGAGAGAGCTGATGAAAGAAGGAAGAGAGAAGAAACCGACTTTGACGCCCGCCTCGCCCACCCAACACCCCCCCCCCCAACCCAGCTTTAGGGAAGCTGGAGGGACTCGTGGAGGCAGAGCTGGGTCCAAAGGTGAGCTTCTGGGGAAACTGGAAATGTTAACACGGTTCCAAGTGCTGAGTTTCCCACTTCCTGCATCCTTGCGAATTCCACAGATGGTGAGCATCTTGCCACTTTCTGGGACCACAGACCCTTACATCCCCAAGCCCTCAGAGTCCCAGAACCTCAAACTCTCCCTTCCATTAAAGAATCCCACACCACTTCTCTTCAGTCGTCTAAGCCTATAGTCTTCAAATTGGGGGACATGAAGACTTGCCCAAGGGTACTCGGATTTGGGAGATATAAGGGACTTAATTTCCAGATTCTCAATTTTCCCAAAATTTATTTTCCTCAGTAAATTCCTGCAGTAGAGCTTCTCCTTCTTCCTTTCCTCTTTTACAATAGACTTTCTCCCTCTTAAAAAAAAAAAGGCTACTGTAGTTCTCAATCATGAAATCTCCTGGGGATAATGTTACCTTGTTTTTTGTTTGTTTGTTTTTTGGTTTTGTTTGTTTGTGTTTGTTTTTGTTTTGACCACTGGACTGCCAGGGAATTCCCTTACCTTGTCTTAAATAAAGAGACATGTAACGTATTTCTTTCAAGGCACGGTAAGCACCACCTCGTCTGTCTCACTTAAAATGTACTTTTAGGTAGTTTCCTGGCAGTCCAGTGGTTAGGCCTCTGTGCTGCCAAGCAGGGTGCCGGGGTTTGATCCCTGGTCAGGGAACTAAGATCCTGCAAGCTGAAACATAGAAAAAAAAAATGTACCTTCAATATTAACAATTATGAAAATGTGTACAATCTTTATGCTATTTAATCAGTTCTGCTCATGTAATAATTGTAATGATAACCCAGAAGAAATTTTTCTAAAAAACTAGAGTCTTATGGTCACAAGAAAGAAAAATATTTTTCATCTCAATTAATATATATGCTTATGTAGGAAAGAGTGATAGATTGGTCAATAAAAGACTTTCAAGTATAAAAGCATAAAATTGTCTGTGGAGAAGTAGAATGGTAATAGGAGTTCTAGGAGAAAAGAGAATGATGGAAGAAGAAAAGGAAGGATTCCCAATTATATTTTTAAACGAGTGGTGGTGAATATCAAGTCACTCTGATATTTCTACTCCCCTGGACATACAAAAGATTGATTTAATTGTTTTATTTTAAAATGTGAATATTTTTTGTATGCCAGGAATTACATCCTTGAAACAATGTTAATGTGTGATGAAAAGTTTTAGGTGCTTACTTAAAAATACTTGAGGAGTATAAACTTTTTCAAAATTAATTCCCGGAGTATAGGTGCAGAAATTTTAAGATAGCTGCTCTCAGCTCTCCAAGTGTCCCTCCAAAGCCCCATTTCCCCCTTTCTCCCCTCTCACCTCTGTGGCAGGGAAAGAGGACGTTTATAGGAAAGGCGGTCACAGTTCCAGCTCCTCCTCCATCTGAGGTGTTCTCAGGAGCCAGTCCCCAAACTTTGCCCATGGTAACAGCCACAGCAGCTTATAAACAGCCTCCAGCGTCAGTAGTGTCAGGATGAGGACCAGGAAGATAAAGAAGGCCTTGTCCATGGCCTGCCGCAGGGGACCCCTGGGAGGAGAGGGCCTCCGGGCAAACGCCAGGAACACATCCTCCTCGTCCACATCACCCTCCTCCTCAGCCATCCTAACCCACGGTGTGACAGCTGGCTGGAGCACGGAGGCTGGGATGGAAGCCCTTACTCAGCCTTGCCAGGATTAAGGGGCGTGGTGTCAGCAAGTCCTGCACCTGCCGAGCTTGACCCTAATTCCCCCAACCAAGAGAAAGAAAGGAGAGGAGGGCCTCTGAGCCTTTGGAACAGTCAATGCAATGTGAATGGTCTGGATTAAACAATTCCTAAAGTCTGTCCAGCTTCACTGTTTTATAATTCTGTGTTTCGGAAGCTGAAGGCCCAACAGAGACATGCCAGCTGGAGCTGCCCAAGTCATTCTGGGCCTCTAAGCTTAAGGCTCAAGGTCTTGGGCCCCTACAGACAGAGTGAGCTAGTGGACCTAGTATGCTACTGTGAGCCGCTGTCAGTCAAGCACCTAAGGCCCTTTACGGCTTTACATTGGGTGGTCGGGGGTGGGTGGGTGGGACACGCCTAACCTAGGTGGCTGGTGGCGGGGGAGCGAGCAGCGGTGGCTACAGTCCGCGAAGGCGCGTAGTTCTTCCCCAGGTCTGCGGGGCCCCGAGGTTGCGGCGCTGAAACCCCGCACGCTCACTTCGTGACTTCGAAGACGATTATATCAATCATTGGACTGCAGGAGCCAGGGCGGAGGTTTATAAAAAGAGAAAGAACATGATTAGCCAGCAGTGCGAAGGAGAATGATTGGGACTTAACTATTGGGGCAATAATAAGGAAGAGCGAGCTTGTGCGTGAGGGGCGTGGTCTGAGAGTTGCTGGTGGGAAATGTCCCAGAGGTTGTCTTGTGGCATGGGTTGAAGGCCTTTTCTTGACCCTGTTCCCCAGGCACTGGCCTGAAAGTTCGTGAGGGAAATCGAAGTCCATATGGGGACAGGCCCGCACCCGCCCCGTAGGTGGTGGTTGGGGGGTGGAGTGTGGACAGTGGAGGAAAGGGTCCATAGTGAACCTCATATCTGGAGCCTCTATTGTCTCGTACCTAAACTCCAGTTTGATCTTAATAAGAAGACATTGTTTTCTTGGGAAGAACTTGTTTACCCCAAAACGGTACAAAGGATGTCACAGGGGTTTTTTGTTGTTGTTGTTGTTTAAATATTTGTTTATTTATTTTGGCTGCGCTGGGTCGTAGTTGTGGCATGCTGACTTCGTTGAGGCATACATGTGGGATCTAGTTCCCGACCAGGGATCGTACAGTGCCCCCTGCATTGGGAGCGTGGAGTCTTACCCACTGGACCACCAGGGAAGTGACAGTTTTGTTTAGAGTCAACTCGTATTATCGTTTGCTACTGCCACAGGAGGTCATTACCAGTCAAAAAAAAAAAAAAAAAAAAACTGGATCAGGGCCAAACTAATCATTTATTAGTTGTGTTAATTAAACAAGGAGGCCATCAGACTGAGTGGCTCTAATGTCATGGCAGCCTACTTAAGCAAGCCAAAATCTAAACCTGTAAATGCCTCAAGGTCATGTAATCAAGATGCCAAGGGAGGGAATTCCCTGGCAGTCCAGTGGTTAGGACCCAGCACTTCCACTCCAGGGGGCACAGGTTCGATCCCTGTTTGGGGAACTAAGATCCTGCATGCTGGGAGGCACAGGCAAAACAAAAACAAAAACAAAACATCAAAACAAAACCAAAAAACACTAAAGGACAACCAATCACACACAGCCAACTAGGCTAAGCTATAGCCAATCAAATAATTTCCTTTCTCTGTTTCCACACTTTCTGCATTCAAGTTTTTCCTCTGGTTGAGGTCTGAGGAGCGCTTATAACCACTTCTGGTTTGGCACGGCCCCATTTGAATGCATTTTTTTGCTCAAATAAACTTAAAAATTTAACATGCCTCAGTTTACCTTTAACAGTTGTATGATGGGGACCTTGGGCCAGTTACCTGAACTTTCTTTAGTTTTTTTATAGAATTGAAAAAGTCTTGCCTCACAAAGTTGTCAGGAGGGACAAACGATATAAGATTTTTTTTTTGTAAATTATGAAGTGCTGTGTAAACATAATGTATTAATTTCTGATACCCTCACTATGTCTCAGGCAAGTTTGCAATAAGGCCACCCAAACACCTTTATCATTTCCTTATAGTTCCTTCCCCATGGTAGGTTCAGCACTAAGATCTTGTGTAATACATAAACTCAGCACTTTATTGAATTTTTAAAAAATTTTGAAGTAATTTCAAACTTACAGAAAACACTTAAGAACAGTATCGGGAACTCTGGTATCCTTTTCACCCTGCTTCCCCATTTGTCAACATTTGGTTATATTTGCTTATTTCTCTCAACCCCAATATAACCATCTATTATGGGTTGAATTGTGTCCCTTCAAAATTCAAATAGTGAAGCCCTAACTCCCAGTACCTCAGAACATGACCTTATTTGGAAATAGGGTTGTTGCAGATGTAATTGGTTAAAATAAAATGAGGTCATACTGCAGTAGGGTGGACCCTTAATCCAATATGACTGATGTCCTTATAAAAAGGAGAAATTTGGACACAGACCAGCATACGTCATGTCCAGACCAGAACATCACGTCCAGACCAGCATACGTCAAGACCAGAATGTCATGTGAATGTGAAGGCAGAGGTAGGGTTGATGTGTCTACAAGCCAAAGAATGCCAAAGATTGCCAGCAAACCACCAGAATCTAGGGGAGAGGCATGGAAGAGACTTCTGTCACAGCCCTCAGAGAGAACCAACCCTGCTGACTCTTTGATTTCTGACTTCTAGCCTTCAGAACTGTAAGAAAATAAATTTCTACTGTTTAAGCCACCCCGTTTGTGGTACTTTGTTATGGCAGCCCTAACAAACAAATACACCACCTTAATCAGGAAATCAACACCACTATCCAATTATAGGTACAATTCAGATTTCCTCAGCTGTCCCACTAATGCCTCTGTCTTTTTTGGTCTAGGGTCGCAAATCTCATTTGGTAGTCACATATCTGCAGACTCCTTCAATGTGGGCAGTTCTTCTGTCTTTCTCTTTCATGAATTAGTTTTAAAGAGTACAGGCTTTTCATTTCTGTACAATCTCTCCAACCTAAGTGCATGTTGGGGCAAGAGAGAAATGATGTGGCCTTTGTGTATCACATCAGAAGTTGCTGGAGGCAAAACCATCTCACTCCTGATGCTGCCAAACCAGTCTGGCAGGTTCTCCACCTTAAAGTCCTAACTGTCCCTTTGTAATGCCTAAGTATCTGACACGTCACCAAATCTCCACCTGCCTGCCTTAGCATCCCTTTAATGACTCTCATCGGAATAAGCATGATGATGTTTATTTTAAATTTTTATTTATTTATTTATTTATTTATTTATTTTTGGCTGTGTTGGGTCTTCGTTGCTGTGCGCAGGCTTTCTCTAGTTGCGGTGAGCGGGGGCTACTCTTCGTTGTGGCTTCTCATTGTCGTGGCTTCTCTTGTAGTGGGGCACGGGCTCTAGGCGTGCAGGCTTCAGTAGTTGTGTCTCGTCGGCTCAGTAGCTGTGGCTTGTGGGCTCTAGAGCTCAGGCTCAGTAGTTGGGGTGCACAGGATTAGTTGCTCCGCAGCATGTGGGATCTTCCCCGGCCAGGGCTCGTACACATGTCCCTTGCATTGGCAGGCAGATTCTGAACCACTGTGCCACCAGGGAAGCCGGATGATGTTTATTAAATGGTGGTTTTTTTTTTACTCCGTCATTTCTTCTTCAGTTTTCAGTCAACAATCGACTATAAAAGAACATTTCTTTCTCCCTCATTTATTCATTTATTTATTTATATCATATGGAGTCACGGATTCCAATTTTACTCAATAACTTGTAATCCATTACTACCATATTTATTTATATTGCCTGGACCCATGCATTTCTATTTTATTTAATTAATGGTAGTCAGTTACTATCATCATTAATTTCATGCACAAATTATCCCAAATTTGGGTGGCGCCAGACTCTGGGATCCGTGCTGCCTGGCGCCCACCACTCCCGCGGGAGAAGATGGGAAGCCCATGGGCTTGGTGGTGCAGGTGGAGTTCATAGGCCGCAGCTGCAGCATTGGAGCTAGAGGTTGCTACAGCCCCAAGGGCCCCCAGCTGGTGGGGGCAGGGAGGGGGGTGAGGGCTTCCCTGATACTGGCTCGGACCACTCGTCGTCAGGCACCATGGAGGAGGAGCTCCTGCAAGCTGGACGAGCAGCTGGACATCCTGGCGCTGATGGAGGTGAAGATGAAGGAGATGAAGGGCAGCATCCTCACCTGTGTCTCACCGAGGCCAAGCTCCGTGAAGAACTCCTCGAGAGGGATCGGCTGCTGGCTATGGCTGTCATCCGCAAAAAGCACAGGATGTGAGCGAGTCCCATTTCGGCCTTCAGGACTCCCAGACACCTAGCAGCTTAGTGGGGACCTTAGGCCACCACTGTTGAACTCCCTCATACTCCTGGGGCACTGGTTGACAGTACTGAGGCTTCAGAACCATTGAACTTGAAACTTATCCCCTACGGATGCAGGCAGGATGCCCAAGGACTATGGGTTTGGGAAGACAACACCTTGAGTTTGGCCAGCAATCAGAACTCTTCCACGTGTAGTGATAAGAGATCCAAGTAACATCAGTTCTACCTTTTGTGCTTTTCCTTCCCACGTGCAGCCTGTGCTTCTGATAGGGACTGGCAAATCTGTGCCTCTCCCTCATAGGACCTCCCTCCCAGGAGGCCATCTACAAGGCAATCTATGGGATCTCGTAGAGATCCAGCTTGCCAGGGACTTAAGTCTATCCTGTTATGTTTGCTACAAATTCTATTTTCTGTACAATTAGTCAGATTAAAGTTTTCACTATGTTTGTTTGGCAAAATGAATTAAACAGAAAGTAAGTTTAAAAAAAAGTATCCCAAATTTGGCAAATGAGAAAGTGCTCCAAGCTGGTTCCTGTGTCCTTTTGCAATGTCTACAACATTATTTGATCATTCCCTTACTTTCTGGTACAAGAGGTAATTCAGGCTCAATTTGTACTTTTCCTGACTTAGCCCAGGAATCAACCATTTCTTCAAGAGCCTCTGGCTTCTTTTTTTTTTTCTTAAATAAATTTATTTATTTTATTTATGGCTGCGTTGGGTCTTCGTTGCTGTCTGTGGGCTTTCTCTAGTTGCAGTGAGCGGGGGCTACTCTTCATTGCAGCGCAAGGTCTTCTCATTACGTGACTTCTCTTGTTGTGGAGCACAGGCTCTAGGCTTCAGTAGTTGTGGCTCGAGGGTTCTAGAGCGCAGGCTCAGTAGTTGTGGCTCACGGGCTTAGTTGCTCCACGCATGTGGGATCTTCCCGGATCAGGGCTCAAACCAGTGTCCCCTGCATTGGCAGGCAGATTCTTAACCACGGTGCCACCAGGGAAGCCCTCTCTGGCTTCTTTTAACAAAGGGTAGTATTTGGAAACCAAGATCTGGGTGCCAGATATCTTCATTGCTACTATGATGCCATTGTTCCTAGGCCTTCTCAGCAAATAGAGCTAGGAAATATATGAATGTATATATATATACACATACATACACACACACACACACACACACACACACACATACACACTGTTCCAGTTACTATAGCCACCTAACATACCACCCAAAACTTGGTGTAAAACAACCATTTTATTATGCTCGTGGAATACTGTGTCAGAGAGAACACAGTAAGGATGGCTTGTCTTTGCTCAGTGATGTCTGGGTCCTTATCTGGGGAGACTTAAAGGCTGAGGGTGACTTAACCACTGAGAGCTGGGATCATCTGGAGGCATCTTCTGTCACATTTCTGGTAGTTGATGCTAGGTGTCAGCTGGCTCTCTGCCAGGGGTGTTGGCCAGAACACATGCACTTGTCCTCTCCATGTAGCATGAGCTTTTTCACAGCATGGCAACCTTGAGATAGTTAAAATTCTTACATGGCACTCATGGCTCCAAAAGCATGTTGAAATGAGGAAGGCAGAAGCTGTATAATCTTTTCTGAGCTAGCCTCAGAAATCATGCAGTATGACTTCTGCTGCGTTCTGTTGGTTATAACACAGTTACAAACATGTTTAGATTTAAGGGGAGGAGGTATCGACCTCATAACCAATTCTTTTTTTAAATTACTTTATTGAAGTGTAGTTGATTTACAAAGTTGTGTTAATTTCTGCTATATAGCAAATTGATTCAGTTATACATATATATAGATAGATGATAGATTCTTTTTCATATTCTTTATCATTATGGTTTATCACAGGATATTGAATATAGTTCCCTGTGCTATACAGTAGGACCCTGTTGTTTATCCATCCTATATATAATAGTTTGCATCTGCTCATCCCAAACTCCCAATCCTCCCCTCCCCCACCCCCCCATCCTTGGCAACCACAAGTCTGTTCTCTATGTCTGTGAGTCTATAAACCAACCTCTTGACAGAAGAAATGGAAAGAGTTCAAGACAAAGTAGTAGATGAGAAAGACAACAAGAGTACAGCCAGTCCTTTCAAAGAATTTTGCCATAAAGGTAAGGAAAGAAATGCAGCATAATGTAGAAAGAAATGTGGGCTCAGAGGAAGGATATTTAAAATGGGCATATTTTGGTATTTTTATATGCTGATAGGAATGACAAAGTAGACAGGGACAGGGACCAGAGAGTGGGATTGTAGGAGTGATGCTCTTGACTGGGAAGGACTGGGATTCAGTGCACAAGTGGAGGGGGTGACCCTAGATAGACACATTTGTGATACCTGGAGGGAGACAGAGTCTAAGGGCAGAAATGTAGGAGAAGGTGGGAAGTGGAAAAAGAAGTTCTTTTCTGTTGTCCCTGGTTTTCAGTGAACTAGGAAGTAATGTCATCAGCTGGGCATGAGGGAGTTGATTTGAGGAGAGAAAAGAAGGTGCCCCAGGGCAAGAATAAAAATGGAAGCTCACATATCATACGTCTAAATTTTTTAAGGTTAATCATCAAGCTAATAAACTGTTAGGTAGGGGCTTCCCTGGTGGCGCAGTGGTTGAGAGTCCGCCTGCCGATGCAGGGGACACGGGTTCGTGCCCCGGTCCGGGAAGATCCCACATGCTGCGGAGTGGCTGCGCCCATGAGCCATGGCCGCTGGGCCTGCGCATCTGGAGCCTGTGCTCTG
The DNA here is from genome assembly GCF_964341445.2 of Mesoplodon mirus. Lineage (NCBI taxonomy): Eukaryota > Metazoa > Chordata > Mammalia > Artiodactyla > Ziphiidae > Mesoplodon > Mesoplodon mirus. Next base: position 66,476,149 of record NC_138988.1, read on the forward strand.
CAATGGGAGAGGCCACAACAGTGAGAGGCCCGCATACCACAAAAAAAAAAAAAAAAAAAAACTGTTAGGTATGTTCTTTACTCTTACTTTGCCAAGTCTACTTTCATAACAACAAAAGAATGTGTGTAAAGAAGCACAGCTGAAAAAAATATCAAAATGACTACATTTAATTATTATCGCATGTATCTAGGTATTCTTTTGGTGGACCAGATATGGCTGGATGAGTAACAAAATAAAGATGTGCATTACTGGAGAAAGAATAGTCTCTTCAATAAATGATGCTGGGAAAACTGGACAGCCAACATGCATGCAAAAAAAAAAAAAAAAAGAGGGAGAGAGAGAGACTAGACCACTACCTCACACCATTTACAAAAATCAACTCATAATGGATTAAAGACTTGAATGTAAGACCTGAAACCATACAACTCCCGGAAAAAAACATAAACAGTATGCTCTTTGACATTGATTGTAGCAATATCTTTCCAGATATGTCTCCACAGGCAAGGGAAACAAAAGCAAAAATAAACAAAGGAGACTATATCAAGTTAAAAAGCTTCTGCACAGCAAAGGAAACCATCAACAAAATGAAAGGACAACCTACTGAATGGGAGAAGATATTTACAAATCATATATGTGATAAGGGCTTAAAATCTAAAATATATAAAGAACTCATACAACTCAAAAACTACTTGATTTTTTTACGTGGGCAGAGGAGCCAAATAGACATTTTTCAAAAGAAGACACACTGATGGTCAATAGGCGCATGAAAAAGATGTTCTACATCACTAATTATTAGGGAAATGCAAATCAAAATCACAAGATATCATCTCATACCTGTCAGAATGGCTATTTGTCAAAAAGGCAAGAAATAACAAGTGTTGATGAGGATGTGGAGGGAGAAGAGGGACTTTTGTTCATTGTTGGTGGGAATGTAAACTGCTACAGCCACTGTGGAAAACAGTATGGAGATTCCTCAAAAAATTAAGAATAGAATTACCATATGACTCAGCTATTCCACTTTTGGGTATTTATCACCAAAATATGAAAACACTAATTAAAAGAAATATGCACCCCTGTGTTTACTGCAGCATCATTTACAACAGCTACTCTATGGAAACAACCTAAGTGCCCACTGGCGGATGAAAGGATAAATAAGATGTGGTGTATGTATATTAAATGGAATACTATACAGCCATAAGAAAGATGAAATCTTGCCATTTGAGACAACATGGATGGATCTTGAGGGTATTCCACTAAGTGAAATAAGTCAGATGGAGAAAGACAAATACTGTATGATTTCATTCATATGTGGAATAAAATAAATAAATAAGTAAACAAACCAAACAAAAACAAACACATAGATACAGAGAACAGAGCAGTGGCTACCAGAGGTGAAGGGATGAGGGGAGGGTGAAGTGGGTAAAGGAGGTCAACTTTATGGTGATGGATGGAAACAAAATTTTTGGTGGTGAGCAGACTATAGTGTATACAGAAGTAGAAGTATAATGTTGTACACATGAAACTTATGTTATAAACCAATGTTACCTCAATTTAAAAGAGACATGCATTATTTACAAGTTAATAAATATATATTTCAAACCATTTATTTTTCTTATCTTCATTTTTGCAAAGTCACTAATTATGTTGTTATAATTGAGATTTTCATATAATCTATGTTCTATTAATGGTAATGGGCTAAAGAATTTAAAAGTTAAATGCAGGACTTCCCTGGTGGCACAGTGGATAAGAATCTGCCTGCCAATGCAGGGGACACGGGTTCAAGCCCTGGTCAGGGAAGATCCCACATGCCGTGGAGCAACTAAGCCCACGAGCCACAACTACTGAGCCCACATGCCACAACTACTGAAGCTCACGTAACTAGAGCCCATGCTCCGCAACAAGAGAAGCCACCACAATGAGAAGCCTGCACACTGCAACGAAGAGTAGTTCCCGCTCGTCACAACTAGAGAAAGCCTGCATGCAACAATGAAGACCCAATGTAGCCAAAAATTAATTAGTTAATTAAAAATAAAATAAAACTTAAATGCAACTGACTTCAAACTTTACATAATTTGAATATATTTTCATGAAGACATATAATGAAGTTAATGTAAAATTAAAATTATTATCATGCTTTCAAATGTTATTTTTCTAATATTTAAATCATCTATTAAAATTGAAGTGTAAATTGCAAATTATACTGAATAAATATTAAAAGTTATTTATAGAAAGCTGCCATTTGAAGGGAAGGCTTCCCTGGTGGCGCAGTGGTTAAGAATCTGCCTGCCAATGCAGGGGACACAAGTTTGAGCCCTGGTCCAGGGAGATCCCACATGCCACGGAGCAACTAAGCCCATGTGCCACAACTACTGAGGCTACACTCTAGGGCCTGCGAGCCACAACTACTTAGCCCACGTGCCACAACTACTGAAGCCTGCATGCCTAGAGTCTGTGCTCGCAACAAGAGAAGCCACTGCAATGAGAAGCCTTCGCACCACAAGGAAGAATAGCCCCCACTTGCTGCAACTAGAGAAAGCCCGCAAGCAGCAATGAAGACCCAACACAGCCAAAAATAAAATAAAATTAATTACTTAATTAAAAAAAAAGAAAGTTGCCATTTGAAATTTTAACTTTTTGAAATTTTAATTAAATCCTATGAAATATTTTTTTTTAACTTTTTTTTTTTTTTTTTTTTTTTCAGTACGCGGGGCTCTCACTGTTGTGGCCTCTCCCATTGTGGAGCACAGGCTCCGGACGCGCAGGCTCAGCAGCCATGGCTCACGGGCCCAGCTGCTCCACGGCATGTGGGATCTTCCCGAACCAGGGCACGAACCCGCGTCCCCTGCATCAGCAGGCGGACTCTCAACCACTACGCCACCAGGGAAGCCCCTATGAAATATTTTTATAAAAATAAAACTATTCATGTATTAGATGCCTATTTAGTTGCCAGTGTAACTTCATGTGCCATATTTGTTATACATACATATGCATATATACAAACTGAAGAGTAATATTAATTGTTTAGTACAGGAACATGTTCCTCAGCCACTGTGGGCAACTGTGACCCTACTGGGAAAGGATACATCATTATGTAAGAAGGTACTTCATTCATACTGACTGAGAGAAGGTTTGACAAGTTAATTGATTTGTCTTTTCTGTTACTTAATCACTATCACTGCTAAATTCTCCCTGCATCCCAAACAAGTGGCCATCTGCAGGGTCAGCAACAGCAAAACCTATGAAACTTCACAGCATTTGGTCACCATCACCTTTTGTTTCAATGATAAAGGACAAGAGGTAAGGAGACACATTTCCTTGTAACTTGAATAGTGTTAATTATAACAGCAGATGATTAGACTTATGGTCATGCTGTGTCTAGTAGGCTGCCTTCTAAAATGGTTCCCAGTGATCTCCACCTTCTGATGGTTATGCCCATATGTAATCCCCTCCCCTTGAGTGTGGACTGAATCTAGTGACTTTCTTCTTTTTCTAGTTGCGGCGAGCGGGGACTATTCTTTGTTGCGGTGCACAAGCTTCTCATTGCGGTGGAACACAGGCTCTAGGCACGCGGGCTTCAGTAGTTGTGGCCCACAGGCTCTAGTTGTGGCTTGCAGGCTCTAGAGCGCAGCCTCAGTAGTTGTGGTGCACAAGCTTAGTTGCTCCACAGCATGTGGGACCTTCCCAGACCAGGGCTTGAACCTGTGTCCCCTGCATTGGCAGGCAGATTCTTAACCTCTGCGCCACCAGGGAAGTCCCCTAGTGACTTGCTTCTAATGAATAGAATTTGGCAAAGAGTGACGGGATGTCAATTCTGAGATTAAAAGTCATGACTTTTGTCTTGTAGGCACTCTATTGCTGGCTTTGAAGAAGCAAGCTGCCATTTTGGAGAGGCCCACATGGCGAGAAACTGAGGGTGGCCTCTGGGAAATAGCCAAAAAGAGACTGATACCTTCAGTCCAACAACCTTTAAGGAACTGAATCCTGCCAGCAATTCATGGAGCAAGATTAGAAGCAGGTCTTTCCCCAACTGAGCCTTCAGATGAGATCACTGGCAACACCCTGATTGCAGCTTCATGGGAGACCCTGAAGCAGAGGATCCAGCTAAGCTTCTCCCAGGTTTCTGACTGACAGAAATCATGAAATAATGTGTGTTGTTTTGAGCTACTAGTTTGGGGGTAATTTTATATAGTGAGAGATAATTAATACACTGTGCCCGAATTAAGTGTCAGATCCTTAGTAACAGAGATACCCCTATGTCCCTTCGAAATCGTTTGTGTGTGTTGACATGAGGTGTCCTCTTAAATGTGGGCTCAAGGCAGAGTCCCTTCTTGCCTGGGTGTACTAATAGTACCAGGACTAGTTCATCAGTCTTCAATTTTTTTGCTTGCATGTTCCCTAAAAACATTTTGGAAAACTATGTGACCTCCTGCATATCTTTTACTTCATATCTAATTTCTTTCCTTGTATATTTAAATAACTACAAACAGTATAAAAATTTTAGTATCTTATAAATATCAACATTTAAAAATAAGGATGTTTATATTACTGTTTTAAATGTAACCAGTAGAACCTAAACGCCATAGCTTTTTTTTTTTTTTTTGGCTGTGCCTCGAGGCATGTGGGATCTTAGTTCCACAACCAGAGATTGAACCTGCGCCCCCTGCAGTGGGAGAGCAGAGTCTTAACCACTGGACTGCCAGTGAAGTCCCAGTGCCATAGCTTTTTGATATTCAACATTATCCTTTTGAAAAACATATGAATAGGGACTTCTCAGGTGGTCTAGTGGTTGAGACTTCGCCTTCCAGTGCAGGGTTACAGCTTCAATCCCTGATCAGAGAGCTAAGATCTCACATGCCTCAGGCCAAAAAACCAAAAAACATAAAACAGAAGCAATACTGTAACAAATTCAATAAAGACTTAAAAAAAAAAAAAAGATGGTCCACATCCAAAAAAAAAAAAATCTTAAAAAAAAACCAGATAGAACATATGAATAAACTCTTCTTCAACAGCTGGACATTTTACATTATTTACTTTTTCCTTGAACTCATATTTCATTCGCTTCCACTACATAATTTTTTCTTAATGTATTTTATATGTGAAAGTCTCATATTGATCTTTCTATATTTCTCTGTAACAAAATATATTTTTAAAAATTAGTCCTTTTGGGCTTCCCTGGTGGCGCAGTGGTTGAGAGTCTGCCTACCGATGCAGGGGACACGGATTCGTGTCCCGGTCCGGAAGGATCCCACATGCCACGGAGCGGCTGGGCCCGTGAGCCATGGCCGCTGAGCCTGTGCGTCTGGAGCCTGTGCTCCGCAACGGGAAAGGCCACAACAGTGAGAAGCCCACATACCACAAAAAAAAAAAAAAAAAAGAAAGAAATTAGTTCTTTTTAATTTCTTTTAACCATAATACTCTAAATGTTTAAACTTTTCTTTTGGATTGAACTATTAGCAACAAAGCAAATTGATCAAAATCACATAAATATATTATACATTTTGATAGATATCAATAAACATAAATTTAAAATTTTATTCACAATGCATCTTTTGATGGGTTTTTAGCGAGTTCTGTATTAAGGAAGAACAAATCTGACTCCATACTAGATCTGTTCCTTTTAATTTTTTCTTTTATTTTAAAAAATTTATTTATTTATTTATTTATTTTTGGCTGCAGTGGGTCTTTGTTGCTGCGCACGGGCTTTCTCTAATTGTGCTGAGCAGTGGCTTCTCTTGTTGTGGAGCATGAGCTCTAGGCGTGTGGGCTTTAGTAGTTGCAGCATGCAGGCTCAGTAGTTGTGGCTCTTGGGCTCTAGAGCACAGGCTCAGTAGTTTTGGTGCATGCACTTAGTTGCTCCACAGAATGTGGGATCTTCCAGGACCAGGGTTTGAACCTGTGTCCCCTGCATTGGCAGGTGGCTTCTTAACCAGTGCGCCACCAGGTAAGTCCTCCTTTTACTTTAATCTTTATGCTCTGTTGCCTGTGGTTAGTCATGCTGGCTCTGCACCTTTTGTAAAAGAATGTTGCCTATAGCTTCAAGTATACAGGGTAGCCTGACCTTGACCTGACCTGAACACAGAATAACATTTGTCTTGTTGGAGGTTTAGAGGAACATCATGACCTGTGAACTGACCTACCTGGACAGCTGCAAGAACAAACGATCCCACACCAAGAAGTTTGCAACAACTAACCACGCCACTCCCTCATCTTGCCTTTAGAAGGGTTTTGCTGGACTTCCCTGGCGGTCCAGTGGTAAAGACTCCACATTTGCTTCCACTATATGGGGCACGGGTTCAATACCTGGTCAGTGAACTAAGATCCTGCATGCCCTACAGTGTGGCCAAAAAAGAAAAAAAGAAAAGAAAGAAAAAGAAAAAGGCTTTGCTTGAAAGCCTTTGGGGAGTTTGGGCTTTTTAAGGCATGAGTCACCTGTCTCTTTGCCTGGCCCTGCAATAAACCTTTCTCTGCTCCAGACTCTGACAACAACAACGTTCTGGTATTGTTTGGCCTCACTGTGCCTCAGGCACATGGGCTTGCTTTAGGTAACAATTCATGTATCATTGAATCGTAAGAATAGCATAGCTGGAATGAGACAACCTTCAGTAACAATTCTCTATCTATTTTTTTTCATCAGAATAAAAGCTGAGAGTTCTTGTTCACATAAATAAGTAAATAGGAATGGAAATACTTTTATTATAGCAATGACACTCACTTCTTTGAACTCCTTCTGAATTATATGCTAAAAATCACATAATGAGCCATCATTAAATGTATTTTAATGATATTCAAGCTGAAAATTCAATTAGATTCTCTTTTAATTTTGTTGAAAGCAACGAATTGAAAACCACCTGACTTGCTAAAGGATTCATTACTCAATCATTAGAGTCATTTACTTTCAAAAACAATATTTCAAATATTTCAAATTGTACTTTAGTTTAGCAACTCAGATGTTTTTATATTTCCTCATCTTGGGAGAATGGCAAATGGGCAATGGCAAAAGAGGAGGAGAGAAATGAAAATATGCACAAAAGTTCGCAGGTAAATCAGTTTTAGGAAAAGGATATACAGAAATAGAGAATGTGAAAATGGATACATTCATAACTGGCCATGTCCTCCTGTCCCTTGTAGGACTTTGTGTATTCCTTGGAGTCTGCACACTCCAGGGTGAAGACCACTGGACTAGGGACATGTAGTATGATTGTCAGCCAGCACAAGGTCTACTTGAGACTTAACCAAAAATTCAAAGTGAGACCAGTCAGCATGGTATGTGTTTTCCTTTCCCTCCAGATATGTTCAGCCATATGCATGCAATGGCAGAGTTGGCAGAGTGTTAGGACTTTGCCAAGAGTGCTGGGAAAGGATGAAGGAGCAAAGGAGTCAAGGCTGTATGCAAGGTAACATCAGGATTATTGGTGAAGTCCAAACAGGAAGACAAGTCCTAAAATTTCCAGTTCTTAAGGATGAACCCTCCCAGAGTAGCAAAATGAGAAAAGAAGGGGATTCAAGCTTTGGACAGCTCCAATATTTAATGTCAGTGGGGCAGGAGGTAGATGGGCTCCAGGCTAGGCATTTACAACAGGCCTCCTGTTTGCATTTCCTGAAACAGGAGATAGGTGGGCTCCAGGATAGATATTTACAACCAGCCTCCTGTTTGCACTCGAAATAGGAATAACAACAGAAACAGGGTAAGTAGCCAGGCTTTGTCTCCTGCGTACACTCTAAGATAACAGTCATGGCAGGAACAGAGAGGGGCTAAACCCTGTTTGAGTAAAAGATCAAGAGGTCCTATATTTCCCATCTTTGGGGCAAAGGAGACACTGCACATGCGCAGAAAGGCTCCTTGGGGGTCAAAAAGGAGGGGTCACCACCCCAGAATAGGTGATGCCAAGAGCCCCCATAGGCCTCTGGGCTGGAATCCATCTTGGAAAAAAGTTGTGCACGCAAGTTGGGGAGGGTCCTAGGACAGGTCAGGTGTGGAAAAAGAAACCAGATAATTGGCCAAAGGTAAACAAAGACTGGGAGGAGCCAGGCTGTATAAATGATTTAACAGCCTCTCTACTGCGCTCCTCCTCATTAGGGAGAACGCCCACGCCCTTTCTCTCTGGGTGTGTTATCTCTGCCTTGCTTCTGTCTTAACTAAACAAACTTTCTCTGTGTGCTTTCCCACTTGTTGTGCTGTGTCTCTAATAATAAACTTCATACCTGTTTTTACAGCTTTTGTCTCCCCGAGAAATGCATTTTTCAGTGGAGGCAAGAGCCAGAGAAAATTTACTTCTAGCCTCCAGCCCTTGCTGGTCTAGTGGCTAGGATTCCTGGTTTTCATCCAGGCTACCGAGGTTCAATTCCTGGGCAGGGAACTAAGATCTTGCTTCAAGCCACCACTCACTGCTGCTGCGTCTCCAAGATCATCAGGATCAAGAAGGCAATGGAGGTCAAGAGTGATCACAGAGGTGGATATTAGAAAGTGTTGGGTCTTGGAGACCAAGGAAAGTGTCACAAGAAAGTGGAAGTCCACTCATCTGGTGCTGGGGAAATCAAGTAAGAGGAGGTCTGGAAATTTATTGTATTTAGTTACATCCAAGTCATTGGGGGATTTAGGAGAGTAAGAGGCAGAAGCCCAACTGGAGTGGGGGATGGGAAAAGCCAATACTAACAATTCTTATTTGGAGGAGGACAATAGGATTATTCTTTATCCCTTTTATTTGTTTTCATTATAATGTTTACTGCAGTTTATTATATATATATATATATATATATATACACACACACACACACATATTGTCTTCTCTTCTTTATCTGTGGGTCTCCTTTCTCAAAACTGGAATCAAAGCTCTATGAGGCTGGCAACCAACACTATCTTGTCCAGTCTGTGCAGTATACTGGACACTTGGAAATATTTTTGAATCAACTGATGAAAAAACCAATGCTGAACAAAAGGTTTACAGAAGTACTCCATCCCCAAACAAAGGTATATCTTGATCCAAGGACAAATTTGTGCTTCATTTCTTTGAACTTGAAAGCAATTTTAAGCTGTTTTGGTTAAATCTTGAGAATTGGACATTCAAGTTCCTCTCGCCTCATGCCGCAAACCTCCCTGAAATGGGATAAGAAAGGCACAAAGAGAACAGGGGAAGAGACAATATCAGACAGGAGAAGACAACATCTTAATTGGAAAGCTGGTGGAGCTGAGAGAAGAGTGATTACTGACCTTGTCAATCTGAAAAAGCAAAACCTAAGGGTGAGAGCAGGAGCTGTGGGCAACAAGAAGCAATTCCTGAGGCAGAACTTCGGGAAGATGTAGGAATTTCACAGCTCTAGCTTCCCGTGAAAGCAGAGGTGCAAGGGGAGGATGGATTAAAAGTTTTTGAAGAAGCTGAGATACCTGCAGTTAATTCCCCCCACAGTTGGTAACCAGGCAACTCCCAGGCCAGCCCATCATGCTGGGAGAAGACTGGGGAAAGGCCAAACCAGACAGATTCTGGCCTTGGGGACACCAAGCCCAAATGAGAGCAGAGAGCAGGCTCCATACAGAACACAGGGGCCTTTAGTGAAGATCTATATCCCAAGCAGTAAACCACCAGCCAGCCCCCTTTCCCCATTTGGTTCCCAGAAGACTGACAATCCACTCTCACCCCCCAGGGGCAACTGACTCCTTCAAGAAAAAATACCCACAGATATTGACGTTTGAATGTGATTCAAAAAATTTGCCATTCTGCGTGCAGGAAAGCGCGGAGTCCTAACCACTGTCCTGCCAGGGAATTCCCATGATTCAAAAATTTTAAAGTCTGGATTCCCACTCAATTACTCAAGGCCACTAGTTCCCACCTAGGTTCCAGAGTGGCCCACCAGCTTGTGGGTGTCTCGCTTTTAAACAGGAGTGCTCAGGTCAGGACCACCATATACTGTATTTGAGGGAGACTTTGGACATGAACAAAAAATCAAAATAAAAAGCTAAAAAGAGGCCGGTGGGCGGCGCCGGCGGGAGCTCGCCTGTCGCAAGATGGCGGCGTTCATGGCCTTAGGCCCGCAGTGGCGGGTGGCCCGTGGTTTCTCCTCGTGGTCACTCCTTCCGCCTCTCCCACCTTGCCGGGGATGGATCTGCCCGCGGGCCTGGGCACGGTAGAGCCCAGCAACGTCCAGGTCTTCCTGACCAAGTTGTGGACCTTCGTGAGCAGCCAAGACACGGACGTTCTGGAGCCCGAGCAGGAGCAGTGTCCACGTGCTCACCCAGGGCCCATTTGCCAAGGAGGTGCCACCTAAGTCCTCCAAGCACAGCAGCACGGCCAGCTTCGTGGGGCAGCTCAACATGTGTGGCTTCCGGAAGGTGGTCCGCATAGAGCAGGGCAGCCTGGTCAAGCCAGAGGGGGACGACACAGAGTTCCAGCACCCGTGCTTCCTGTGCGGCCAGGAGCAGCCCCTGGTCAAGAGGAAAGTGACCAGCGTGTCCACTCTGCGGAGCGAGGACATAAAGATTCCCCAGGACAGTGTCACCAAGCTTCTGACCGACGTGCAGCGGATGAAGGGGAAGCAGGAGAGCATGGATTCCAAACTGCTGACCGTGAAGCAAGAGAACGAGGCCCTGTGGCGGAAGGTGGCTGGCCTGCGCCAGAAGCATGCCCGGCAGCAGAAAGTCGTCAACAAGCTCATCCAGTTCCTCATCTCGCTGGTGCAGCGGAACCAGATCCTGGGGGTGAAGAGAAAGATCCCCCTGATGCTGTATGACAGCTATTCCATGCCCAATACTCCCTGGAGCACATCCACGGCCCGGGCCCCTTCTCGGCTCCGGCCTGGCCTACAGCGGCTGCAGCCTCTGTTCCCCAGATGCTGTTGCCGGCTCGGGACCCATCATCTCTGATATCACTGAGCTGCCCCAGTAGCCCCTTGGCCTCTCCAGGCAGGAGCATAGTCGACGAGAGGCCCCTGTCCAGTAGGCCCTTGATTCGAGTCAAGAAGAAGCCCCCGGGCAGAGGATGCCGGTCCCAGGCACCCGTCCACCATGGTGGATACGCCCCTGTCCCCAACCACCCTCATTGACTCCATCCTGTGGGAGAGCCTGCACCGGCTGCCTCGGCCACACCCTTCACAGACGCGGGGGCGGAGGGGGGAGGGGGTGCCCCCTCTCGCTCCTGCCCGCCTCGGCCCCAGCCCCATCCCTCCCAGAAGTGCCTCAGTGTAGCCCGCCTGGACAGTTTGACTCGCGCTCCACAGATGGCTGAGGTCGCCCGCTTCTTCCCCTGCTCCTCCTCCTCTCTGCGTGTTTGAGTCCAGCCAGGGGACCGAGCTCAGGGACCACTTGGACGCCATGGACTCCACCCTGGGCGACCTGCAGACCAAGCCAACTAGCCACGGCTTCAGTGTGGACACCAGTGCCCTGCCGGACCTGTTCGGCCCCTCGGTGACAGTGCTCGACGGGACTCTGCCCGACCTTGACAAGCAGCCTGGCCCGCGAGACCCCCAGGCCTCGCGAGGCAGAGAGCAGCAGCCCTGACTTAGGGAAGCAGCTCTTGCTGGACCCGGGCTCCGTGGACGTGCGGGGCAGCGGTCTGCCGGTGCTCTTAGAGCTGGGGGAGGGCTCCTACTTCTCGCAGGAGGCCGACTACGCCGACGACCCCACCATCTCCCTGCTGATGGGCTCTGAGCCCCCCCAAAGCCAGGGACCCCACTGTCTCCTAGAGGCCCGGGTCTGGGCGTGGCCCCCCAGACCAAGGGTCCGGCCCCGCGTGCCAAGGCTTGCTTGGGGCTTCACAGCCACACTCGGACTGACTAGTACACGGGTGTTCATAAAACTATATTTTGGATTTTTACATGAGAAACCCCCTTTCCCCTTCCGTAGACATATACAGATACATACGAGAACGGACAGATGGATGGACAGACGGACAAGACAGGCAGAGATCTATGAACAATGGGCTCTGTCTGTGGCAAAGAACAAACAAACAACAACAACAAAATACAGAGCAAACAGAGGCAGAGAGAAGAGGGGAATGTCACATAAACTATAATAAACTTCATAGATAAGCTAGAGTATCTCTGAAAGAAGAACAGGATGCTGTAAAAAATCAGCAAGGAGGTGCTGTAAGATGATCAACAGTATATGAGAAATAAAACGTTAAGGCCGATTTTAAGATCCAGATTTTTCTTCTGATGAGGGAAAGAAGCTACTGGTATTTAAAAAACAACAGTTGTCATTATTATCCTTAGCTCAACCAACCAAAAATGGTATGTATCTTCTTTTTCTGTCTTGAAAATGAAGGGAGTCTCTAAAGAAAGAAATGTATCTTTCTCTGAGAAATGACTGTTTGTTCTGGTTATTTAGGAATTGTATTGGTTTGATACTGCAATTAATTTACAAAGGAATTCTTCCTATTGAATAGATAACATATGTGCAAAATCCCAAAGGAAGAAAGATGCATCGCTTGTTTTCTCGTGTCCTGCAGCCACCCAGTTCACCTCTCAGGAGCCAGACTCTTTTACTGGTTTCTCCTGCATCTTTCCAGATAGAGGCAATTTACTGTGAAGCCAACTATGCTTCTGCATCAGCATCCCTTGCTTGCTTAGGCCCCTTCCCAGGCCTTATACCGAATTTTGTATTTGTACTTTTTGTATTCTTTTTCTTAAAAAGGGCCACCAGAATTGTACAAGTTTCAGAGCCCCTCAAACCTGAATCTGCTAGCTTCCAGAGACAGTGTCTTCATATACAAGCGTGTATTTGCATATATTCTATAAAAATACGTAAACAGTAGTATATCATATTCATTGTTCTCTGCCTTGCTTTTTTACACTTCATATCTTGAAATCAGTATTTACAAGAGTTGCCTCCTTTTTAACCATTGTGTTACATTCTATTGTAGGGATAATGGTACTTTTATGTAAACATTCATCTATTGATGAATAATTGAGTTATTTCCACTATTCTACCCATACACACGGTGCTGCAATGAATAACCTTGTATGTAATTCACAGTCAGGGTGACCATACCTGCAGGTGTCTGGGGTAGTCCTTGCTTGTAACAGTGTTCCCTTAGATTCTCAAAAATGTCCAGTATAGATGTATATTCTTTGAAGGAGAATCACTAGATTAAAGAATATGTAAATATTTAACTTCAGAGATATTATAAAATTGCTGTCTGTAGAGGTTGCACCCTCCCATCAATGTGTGGACAGTATTAATTTCATTCCCTGGCCCCTGCCAACTGAGAGTGTTATCAAACTTCTATATCTGTGTCTATATGATGGGCAAGAAATAGGGTGTCATTGTTATTTTAATTTACTTTTAAAAGTTAGGAGTGAAATTAAGTGTATTTCTATTTCAGTCAAGTGGTTGAAAAACTATTTGAATTTCCTTTCCTATAAATAATCTATGTCTTTGTTCATTTTCCATTGGTTGTCAATATTTTTCTTATTGATTTGAAAGAGATTTTTATATGTTGGGGAGTGCTGCCTGTTATTTAGAAATAACTTTGGGAAAGTAAGGGCTGGAGGTAAATATATACATACTTTATTTTAAACCATGCTTTTCAAACTGGTTTACACACATCCCAGGAAATACTTGTCAGTGTGGCAGGGAACAGAGTAGATGGTGTTTAATAGCATCAGCTCTGGAGCCAGACTGCTGGGTTCATGTTCCAGTTCTGCCTCTTGCTAACTAAGTAACTTTGGACAAATCTTTTAAATTTCATTGACTCAATTAACTATCCATAAAGTAGATAATAATCTCTACTTCAGAAAGTTGGAGTTAAAGAGCCTATGCCAAGAAAAGATAGCTTGGAAAACCAAAATAAACAATAATTCTGGTCCTGTTATTTGGCTTTTTAAAAAGAATCATAAGGGGCTTCCCTGGTGGCGCAGTGGTTGAGAATCTGCCTGCTAACGCAGGGGACACGGGTTCAAGACCTGGTCTGGGAAGATCCCACATGCCGCGGAGGAACTAGGCCCGTGAGCCACAACTACTGAGCCTGCACGTCCGGAGCCTGTGCTCCGCAACAAGAGAGGCTCCGCAACAAGAGAGGCCACGACAGTGAGAGGCCCGTGCACCGCGATGAAGAGTGGCCCCCGCTTGCCACAACTAGAGAAAGCCCTTGCACAGAAACGAAGACCCAACACAGCCAAAAATAAATAAATTAATTAATTAATTAAGGTACCCTTAATTAAAAAAAAAAATCATAAGGACACACAAAAAATTAAGGCAAAGTGATAAGAGTATGCCATGCAAATTTTGAACAAGAATCCAGCTGGCACAGATAACTTCTTAACAGACTGTATCAGTTAGCTAATTGCTGTTTTTATTTATTCATTTATTTTTGGTATTTATTTATTTATTTATTTATTTATTTATTTATTTATTTATGTCTGCGTTGGGTCTTCGTTGCCACGGGCTTTCTCTAGTTGTGGCGAGCAGGGGCTACTTTTCGTTGGGGTGCGGGCTTCTCATTGCGGTGACTCCTCTTGTCGCAGAGCACGGGATCTAGGCACACAGGCTTCGGTAATTGTGGCATGTGGATTCAGGAGTTGTGGCACACAGGCTTAGTTGCTCCGTGGCATGTGGGATCTTCCTGCACCAGGGCTTTAACCCGTGTCCCCTACATTGGCAGGCGGATTCTTAACCACTGCGCCACAAGGGAAGTCCTAATTGCTGTTTTTAAAAAGGAACACCAGACCCCAAATGGAGTCATTTATGCTAAGCTCCACCAAGACTTAGTACCTAACTTAATTGTACTTTCAACTTCTCCCAGGAGTGGAATTTTAAACCAATTAGTCTGAAAGTACCTGATCAACCCTAGTGAAGTAATCAGCTTGATAAGACCCCCTGCCTTCCCCTAACGCAAGGGGATCTTCCCTGGAAAATTCACTTAACTTCCTTGTCTCATCCTCCTTCTGCTTTTAAAATCTTTCCATCTTGAACATCTCCTCAGAGCACAGTTCTCTTTGTTTTTTGGTGGGTTTTGTTTGTTTGTTTGTTTTTAAATAAATTTATTTGTTTTATTTATTTTTTTTTGGCTGCGTTGAGTCTTCGCTACTGTGCGCTGGCTTTCTCTAGTTGCGGCGAGCAGGGGCTACTCTTCATTGCGGTGGGCAGGCTTCTCATTGCAGTGGCTACTCTTGCTGCAGAGCACGGGCTCTAGAGCACAGGCTCAGTAGTTGTGGCGCACGGGCTTAGTTGCTCCACGGCATGTGGGATCTTCCAGGACCAGGGATCGAACCTGTGTCCCCTGTATTGGCAGGCGGGTTCCTAACCAGTGCACCAACAGGGAAGCCCTAGTTTCTTGGCAGTGTTTTTTGGCCCTGCTGCATGGCTTGTGGGATCCTAGTTCCCCGACCGGGGATCGTACCCAGGCCCACATCAGTGAAAGTGCTGAGTCTTAACCACTGGACCACCAGGGAATTCCCTGAGCACACTCCTCTTTGTTAGATAGGATGCTGCTCAATTCATGAATCATTGAATAAAGCCAATTAGATCTTCAAATTCTCTCTGTTCAGTTTGTTTTCTAACACTGTATATCTCACTATCCCAATATTTTGTGTCTTAACCATTTAATTAACTCACCCTTCTGTGGGTTGGCAGCATGGGCTGGGCTCCTGTATGGAATTCTTGTAATCTCAGCAAAGCTCACTCATATGTTTGTGATCAGCAGCTGGTCAGTTGGACAGCTCTGCTTCTGAAGGTTGCCTGGGTGTTGCTGCAGTGATGAGGTGCCTGGGCCACAGGTCTTGTCATCCAGAAGACTAGCCTGAGGGTGTTGGCTGGCAGGGTTTCGGGATTGAGAGCAGAAGTGTACAGGGCTTTCTGAGGCCTTGGCTGGCACAAGGTTGATTCCACCTGGTTTTATTGACCTAAGCCAGTCACAAGGCCAATCCAGATTCCAGGAGTGCGGCAACAAGCTCCACCTTCTGATGGAGTAGCTGCCAAGAGCACATTGCAAAGAGCTCAGATAACAGGAAGTGGGGAGAATTGCAGCCAATTCCACACCTAGATAAATGTGAAGTGTGGGATACAGAGTGCATGTGAGAGATAGCCAGCAATCATGGGGCTATACAAACCTACAAACATCCCACAGAGCAAAAGTCAATCTGAACATCTATCACAGCCAGAGGAAACCAAAACCACTTCTGGTCTGTGCTGGTTAAGTAAAGCATTTCCTCACCTGCATCTGGCACTGATGGGTATGGTGGGATGCTGCGGGAGTCTGGAAAGAAATTCACAAAGAATCCGGCGACACTGTCTTTGTTCCCCAGCACAACTTTCCAAGTCAAGCCAGTGATAGCTGGCCGAGGGAAGAAACTTAATTTAAAATGAAGTGTGCGGGCTTCCCTGGTGGCGCAGTGGTTGAGTCCGCCTGCCGATGCAGAGGACACGGGTTCGTGCCCCGGTCCGGGAAGATCCCACATGCCGCAGAGCGGCTGGACCCGTGAGCCATGGCCGCTGAGCCTGCGCGTCCGGAGCCTGTGCTCCGCAACGGGAGAGGCCACAACAGTGAGAGGCCCGCGTACCACAAAAAAATAAAAAAATAAAATGAAATGTGGAGGACTTTTTATAGAGAGATTGAGCAGATTCGCTCTGTGACCTTCCTGAGTATTGTTCAAAGGCAGAGAAAGAACTAGCTCCACGGGGCAGGTTACCAGGGACAATGGGGGAAAAGGATAAAGCTATTATCTGATTACAACCTACAAGCCCACAGACTCAATGTACTGCTACAGAGAGAAAAAAATTATAGATTGTAGTAAGTGATATAAAGGAAATAAACAGCGTGAGAGAGAATTAGAGCTATAGAGGGAAGGGAGGTATTGGGTTTCTTGATAGAGTGGCCTGGAAATGACTCCCTGGGGCGACTTGAAGTCGGAGAATGAACTGTCCCAGTGTTTCAGGCAGAGGGACTGGCTAGTGTCAAGTCGCAAGACAGGGAAGACCTTGGCACGTTCTTGGGCAATGACTTGCTTTTTCTTTTTTAACTACAATTTATGGGATAAAAAACATTTTATTACTGCAATCCAGAACACATGCATCCAAAACAAAAATTTCATGAAATTCTCCTTCTACATAAAGTGCTAAAATGCACTCTTGTATTTTCTTTTACTTCAGGTTCGTTGAGACATAATTTACATACAGTAAAATCCACCCTTGTTAGGTGTACAGTTCCATGCGTTTTGACAAATGTATGCAGTCGCAGACATCACCACAATCAAGATATAGGACATTTCCATCCACCTCAAAATTCCCTCAGGCTCCTTTGTAGTCAATCGCCTCCCCCAACATGAAGCCACTAGCAAGCACTGATCTGATTTCTGCTCCTACAGATTTTTAAAAATAGTTTTTCTTAGTGTCTGTCTATAGGTTTATTGATTTTAATGATCTTTTCAAATAACCTGCTTTTGGTATCATTGATTTTTCTCTATTTTTCTGTTCTCAATTTCATTGATTTCTGCTCTAATCTTCCTTGTTTCTTACTTATTCACTTTGAATTTAATTTGCTCTTCTTTTTTCTGGCGTCTTAAGATGGAACATAGATTAATAATTTGCAACTTTTTTTGTTTTCTAGTTTAATGTTTAAATTTCCATTTAGGCACCACTTTGGCTGTGTCCCACAAATTTTGATATGTTATTTTTCCATTTTTATTCAATTCAAAATATTTTCTAGTTTCCCTTGTGACTTCCTCTTTGACCCATGGGTAATTTAGAAGTGTGTTGTTTAACCTGCAAATATTTGGGAGATTTTCCAGATATCATTCTAATTTAATTCAGTTGTGGTTAGAGAACATACTTTTTATGATTTCAGTTATTTAAAATTTGTTGAGGCTTGTTTTATGGTCCAGACTATTATCTATCTTGATGAATGCTCCATGTGCCCTTGGAAAGAATGTTGTTCTTCTGTTGTTGGGTGGAATGTTCTATAAATGTCAATTAGGTCAAATCTGTTGATAGTGTGTTCAGATCTTTTTACCTTTGCTGATTTTCTGTCTACTTGTTTCATCAATTACTGAGACAGGAGTATTGAAGCCTCCAGCTATAACTGTGGATTTATCTATTTTGACTTTCAGTTCTATAAGTTTTGCTATATGTATTTTGGAGCTGTGTTCAGTGCATGAACATTTAGGACTATGATGTCTTCTTCATGAATTTTTGTTTGTTTCTGAGATTTTTAAAAACTTTTTTTTAACTGTTTTTTATTGGAGTATAATTGCTTTACAATGTTGTGTTAGTTTCTGCTGTACAATGAAGTGAATCAGCTATATATGTATACATATATCCCCTCCCGCTTGGACTTGCCTCCCATCCCCCCATCCTGCCCATCTAGGTTATCCCAGAGCACCGAGCTGAGCTCCCTGTGCTATTCCACAGGTTCCCCCTAGCTATCTATTTTACACATGGTAGTGTATTTGTGTCAAACCTAATTTCCCAATTCATCCCACCCTCCACTTCTGCCCCTGTGTCCATACATCTGTTCTCTACATCTGCATCTCTATTCTTGCCCTGGAAATAGGTTCATCTGTACTATTTTTCTAGATTCCACATATATGCATCAATATACGATATTTGTTTTTCTCTTTCTGACTTACTTCACTCTGTATGACAGACTCTAGGTCCATCCACATCTCTACAATTTACCCAATTTTGTTACTTTTTATGGCTGCATAATATTCCATTATGTATATGTACATCTTCTTTATCCATTCATCTGTTGATAGACATTTAGGTTGTTTCCATGACCTGGCTATTGTAAATAGTGCTGCAATGAACATTGGGGTACATGTGTCTTTTTTTTTTTTTTTTTTTGCGGTACGCGGGCTTCTCACTGTTGTGGCCTCTCCCGTTGCGGAGCACAGGCTCCAGACGCGCAGGCTCAGTGGCCATGGCTCACGGGCCTAGCTGCTCAGCAGCATGTGGGATCTTCGCAGACTGGGGCACAAACCCATGTCCCCTGCGTCGGCAGGCAGACTCTCAGCCACTGCGCCACCAGGGAAGCCTCTACATGTGTCTTTTTGAATTATGGTTTTCTCAGGGTATATGCCCAGTAGTGGGATTGCTGGGTCATATGGTAGTCCTATTTTTAGTTTTTTAAGGAACCTCCATACTGTTCTCCACAGTGGCTGTATCAGTTTTACATTCCCGCCAACAGTGTAAGAGGGTTTCCTTTTCTCTGGGATGCTTGGTACGATTTCAATTTTCTTAAATTTTCCAAGGCTTGATTTGTGACCCAAGATGTGATCTATCTTGGAGAATGTTCTGTGTGCACTTGAGAAGAAAGTGTATTCGGCTGCTTTCGGGTGGAATGTCCTATAAATATCAATTAAATCTATCTGGTCTATTGTGTCATTTAAAGCTTGTGTTTTCTTATTTATTTTCTGCCTGGATGATCTGTCCATTGGTGTAAATGGGGTGTTAAATCCCCCACTATTACTGTGTTACTGTCTATTTCCCCTTTTATGGATGTTACCATGTGCCTTATGTACTGAGGTGCTCCTATGTTGGGTGCATAAATATTTATAATTATGATACCTTCTTCTTGGGTTGATCCCTTGGTCATTATGTAGTGTCCTTCCTTATCTCTTGTAACAGTCTTTAAAGTCTACTTTATCTAATATGAGTATTGCTACTGCAGCTTTCTTTTGATTTCCATTTGCATGGAATATCTTTTTCCATCCGCTCACTTTCAGTCTGTATGTGTCCCTAGGTCTGAAGTGGGTCTCTTGTAGACAGCATATATACGGGTCTTGTTTTTGTATCCATTCAGCCAGCTTGTGTCTTTTGTTTGGAGCATTTAGTCCATTTACATTCAAGGTAATTATTATTATTTTTTATTATTATTTTTTTTTTGCGGTACGCGGGCCTCTCACTGTTGTGGCCTCTCCCGTTGCGGAGCACAGGCTCCGGACGCGCAGGCTCAGCGGCCATGGCTCACGGGCCTAGCCGCTCCACGGCATGTGGGATCTTCCCGGACCGGGGCACGAACCCGTGTCCTCTGCATCGGCAGGCGGACTCTCAACCACTGCGCCACCAGGGAAGCCCTCAAGGTAATTATTGATATGCATATTCCTATTACCATTTTCTTAACTGTTTTGGGTTTGTTTCTGTGGGTCTTTTTCTTCTCTTGTGTTTTCCACCTAGAGAAGTTCCTCTAGCATTTATTGTAAGGCTGGTTTGGTGGTGCTGAATTCTCTTAGCTTTTGCTTGTCTGTAAAGCTTTTGATTTCTCCGGTGAATCTGAATGAGATCCTTGATGGGTAGAGTAATCTTGGTTGTAAGTTTTTCCCTTTCATCACTTTAAATATATCCTGCCACTCCATTTTGCCTGCAGAGTTTCTGCTGAAAAATCAGCTGATAACCTTACGGGGATTCCCTTGCATGTTATTTGTTGCTTTTCCCTTGCTGCTTTTGATATTTTTTTCTTTGGATTTAATTTTTGTTAATTTGATTAATATGTGTCTTGGTGTGTTTCTCCTAGGGTTTATCCTATATGGGACTCTCACTTCCTGGACTTGGGTGGCTATTTCCTTTCCCACGTTAGGGGAATTTTCAACTATAATCTCTTCAGATATTTTTTCAGACCCTTTCTCTTTCTCTTCTTCTGGGACCCCTATAATTCGAATGTTTTTGCATTTAATATTGTCCCAGAGATCTCTGAGACTGTCCTCAATTCTTTTCATTCTTTTTTCTTTATTCTGCTCTTCAGCAGTTATTTCCACCATTCTATCTTTGAGGTCATTATTTGTTCTTCTACCTCAGTTATTCTGCTATTGATTCCTTCTAGAGTATTTTTCATTTCAGTTATTGTGTTGTTCATCACTGTTTGTTCTTTAGTTCTTCTAGGTCTTTGTTAATCGTTTCTTGTATTTTCTCGATCCATGCCTCCATTCTATTTCTGAGATTTGGGATCATCTTTACTATCATTACTCAGAATTCTTTTTCAGGTAGGTTGCCTATTTCCTCTTCATTTATTTGGTCTTGTAGGTTTTTACCTTGCTCCTTCATCTGTAACATATTTTTTAGTCGTCTCATTTTTATTGATGGGTGGGGCTGTATTCTTGTCTTACTGGTTGTTTGGCCTGAGGTGTCCAGGACTGGAGTTTGCAGGCAGTTAGGTAGTACCGGGTCTTGGTGCCAAGATGAGGACCTCCGGGAAACCTCACTCCAGTTAATATTCCCTGGGGTCTGAGGTTCTCTGTTAGTCCAGCAGTCTGGACTCGGCGCTCCCACCACAGGAGCTCAAGCCTGACCCCAGCTTGGGAGCCAAGATCCTGCAAGCTGTGAGGCACGGCAGAAAAAAAAAAAAAAAAAAAAAAAAAGGTAGAACAATAACAAAAAACTAAAAATTTTTAAAAATTAGAAAAATAGGGACTTCCCTGGTGGTGCAGTGGTTAAGAATCCACCTGCCAATGCAGGGGACACAGGTTCGCTACCGGTCTGGGAAGATCCCATGTGCTGTGGATCAGCTAAGCCCGTGTACCACAACTACTGAGCCTGTGCTCTAGAGCCTGCAAGCCACAACTACTGAGCCTGCATACCACAACACTGAAGCCCACGTGCTGCAACTACTGAAGCCTGCGTGCCTATAGCCCATGCTCCACAACAAGAGAATCCACCGCAAGGAGAAGCCCGTGTACTGCAATGAAGAGTAGCCCCCGATTGCTGCAATTAGAGAAAGCCCACACACAGCAATGAAGACCCAACAAAGCCAATAAATAAATAAATAAATAAAAAATTTTAAAAGGCTCTAAAAAAAAGTAAACTGCTGATCCCTACTTTTATCTCCTCTCCTGTTTAGAGGTCCCAACCTTATTTCACTTAGCTATTTATTTTGCTATTAATTTCATACTTTTATTATTTTTTAATCAAAGTTATTCATGCACATAGTCTAAAGATTCAAATAGTTGGGAAACAACATCCCTTCTCCCACCCATCTGCCCATTTCTCCAGTCCAACATAGCCCATTTTTAAAAACTATTTATTTATTTATTTATTGAATTATAATTGACATATAATATTATATCAGTTTCAGGCATACAACATAGTGATTTGATATTTTTATACATTATGAAATGATCACCATGATAAGTCTAATTATCATCTGTCACTATACAGAGTTAGTACATTATAGCTCATTTTGCTTAGATGGATATTCATCATTAACCTATTACAACTGCACAAACATTACTCACTGAATAAGCTCTCATTTTCCCTTGACCTAATAATTGCCTTTTTGTATATTATTTCTATGTTCTTACCATTAATTCAACCCCCAAATATCTTCCAGTATGTATTTCTTCTCAACTTGTTCAAATACATCAAGTAGTCTATCACATCTTCTGAATGAAATTCCCTCTCGAAGCCTCTGATCAGCTCCAATGGGAAGTGGCTGCCCTCCAGTCCTGCCGAACAGCTCTGGTGTTTGGGGTCTCCCTTCACTGTCCTCCTAGGAATTTTCCTCCTCCCTTGTGTTTGACCTCCTGTTTCATACATATCAAGCCTTCTTTTTTGTTTATCTCCTAGTTGTGGTGGAGCACATCCTGTAAAAGTTTCCAGAGCAAAGGTGCACGAGAAATAAATGCTTTGAGACTTTGTATGTCTGGAAATGTATTTATCCTATTCATACACTGATTAGTAGTTTGGTTTGGTACTGAATCTTAGATTCAGGAAAAAAAATTTCCTAAGAAATTTGAAGGCATTGCTCCACTGTGTTCTTGCTTTCAATGGATGGCATTCTTGCTCTTGATTCTTTGTATAAAACCTTTATTAGGGGACTTCCCTGGTGGTCCAGTGGTTGAGACTCTGTGCTTCCACTGCAGGGGGCGCAGGTTTGATCCCTGCTCGGGGAAACTAGGATCCCTCATGCCACGTGGTGCAGCCAAACAAAACAAAACAAAACCTGTTTTATCTTCCTTTAGGAGTTGTTAGGATCTTCTCCTTTTCCTCACTGGTGAAATTTCAAAATGATATAACTCTGGAACGGGCATATTTTTGTTTAATGTGCTGGGCCCTGTCATTCTAGAAACTCATCTGCCAGTCCTGGGAAATTTCTTAAATTATTTCTTTGGTTATATCCTTCCAGCTGTTTTCCTTCTTTATATAACTCCCAGAATCAGGTACTGGATCTCTTGGACTGATTCTCTAAATTTTTTAATCCTTTTCTCCCCTCATTTTTCATATTGTTTTCCTTTTGCTCTACTTTCTGGGCAATTTCACCAAGATTATCTTTCAAATCTCTATGTTTTTCACTTCTATCATATTTTTTTTTCATTTTCAAGAGTTCTGTTTTCTGAATATTATTTTTTATAGTATTCTGTTATTGTTTCATGAATGTAATTTCTTTTCTTAAGAAAAGAAATGAATTTCTTGAAGAAATTAATAATAGATATTTTGGCAAGTTTTCTTCCTCCTTTTTAGTCTCTGTTTCCTATGAGGTATTTTCTTATTTTGATCTCTATATTTCCAGTTAGAGATTTTTCTTAAACTTCTGATGATCCTTGGCTGTCTGCCTATATTTAAGAATGGTGGGACTTCCTTGGTGGTGCAGTGGTTAAGAATCCGCCTGCCAATGCAGGGGACACAGGTTTGATCCCTGGTCTGGGAAGATCCCACATGATGCAGAGCAACTAAGCCTGGGTGCACTAGGAGCCTGTGCACCTAGAGCCTGTGTTCTGCAACAAGAGAAGCCACTGCCTGCAGCAACTAGAGAAAGCCCATGTGCAGCAATGAAGACACAATGCAGCCAAAAATAAATAAATTTATTTTTAAATGGTGCACTAAAAAGCTGATTAGAAGATCTGTTCACTTTGCATGGGGCTTTTCAACTTTAACATGATAATCTTAGTTTGGGTTCTCCCAAAAGAGAACCGAAAGCCATGTATTCGAGTGGAAGTACTTGGTGGAAACATAGTAGGGGAGTAGGAAAGTGAGACAGGGAAGAGAAAACAGCTGTAAAGCTAACTATGATTGAGGCTGAATGCTATGGAGTAACTTTGGGAAAATGGTGTAAAACACACACCTCAATTATTGCATACAAGGGCAAGAGAGATGGAGCATTTATACATCAAATTCCGACAGTCATTGGTTGAGAGCTGCTCCTGTGGAGGAAGGTATTAATTCCCTAGAACCTCTGGCCTCTGCCTTGTACCTGGGCAAGGTCGCCTTACCTGGCTTTGGAGAGAGACTCCAGGCAAAAAGGCTCAGATTTTGGCAGCTGGAAGTCGGCAGGAGTACATTGAAGTGGGATTGCCCAGAGGATACGAGTGGGGGCAGTGATGTCTGTTGTAGTGACCTAGCTGGGCTGTTACTTGGGAACTTCCATCTGTATTTTTAGGTCTTTACTTTTGTCCTTGTCATATTTTCTGGACAATCTCTTGTCTGCAGGGTTACAGTCTGGTTGTCAGGGTCTGTGAGCCAAGTGGGGGGAAAGGCGGGGAATCTCAACTTTCATTGGGAAACTCTAAATTTTCACTTAATCCTCCTATTTCAGGATGACACCCTTGCTCTCTGATGTCCTCCAGTCTAGAGTCTCTCTAATTAGTACTGTTGACCTAAAGTAAATAGACTGCCAGGTATTTCTCCAGCAAAGATAGGCTTATTAGGGATCCGCAGAGAGTTGCAGTTCGGGATCTGCAGTCTGGTGAGGCACGTGCAAGTCCCTACAGAGCAAGGGAGGGAGAATTCTTTTACAGAGAGGAAAAGGAAGTTGGGAGGGCTATAGCAAACAAAGAATCCATGGCTTTTCACTGGCGGAGTCCTTGCCAGGAAAGGAGTCTTTCTTCTTCCTATTGGTCTCTGCTGTTGTCGCAGGGTGTGAGAGCTCCCCCTGCTGGTCTCCTGACTGTATTTAATTGAGGTTTCTATTTATTGATACTACTTTTTTTACATTTCTCCCTTTTGATCAAGATCATTCTCTGAAAGCATTGCAGATCCAGAGACAGGTTTTCTAGTTTCAACGGCTTTTTGTCCCTCAGTATCAGGAAGGATCTTTCTTGCGTGTAGTGTCTTATGTCAGAGAGAAAATGCACAGATTGAAAACCTATCAAGGTCACATTTGAGCAACAAGGAGGGGCAGGAGGGAGAACTCTCATGTGCCTTTTACCTAAAGTCCATATGTTATCAAGATCATAGACACTGGATACCATCTGAAGTTTTTTTAAAATATAAATTTTATTTATTTATTTATTTATTTATTTATTTTTGGCTACATTGGGTCTTCATTGCTGCTCACGGGCTTTCTCTAGTTGCGGTGAGCAGGAGCTACTCTTCATTGAGGTGCGCGGGCTTCTCATTGTGGTGGCTTCTCTTGTTGCAGAGCATGGGCTCCAGGCACGCAGGCTTCAGTAGTTGTGTCACGTGGGCTCAATAGCTGTGGCTGGCAGGCTCTAGAGTGCAGGCTCAGCAGTTGTGGAGCATGGACCCAGTTGCTCCACAGCATGTGGGATCTTTCCAGACCAGGGTTTGAATCCGTGTCCCCTGCATTGGCAGGCGGATTCTTAACCACCACGCCACCAGGGAAGTCCTGAAGTTTTTTTTTTTTTAATATTTACTTATTTATTTATTTGGCCATGTCGGGCCTTAGCTGCGACACATGGGATCTTTTAGTTGCGGCATGTGGGACCTTTAGATGCAGCATGTGAACTCTTAGTTGTGGCATGTTGAATCTAGTTCCCTGACCAGGGATCGAACCCGGGCCCTCTGCATTGGGAGCATGGAGTCTTAGCCACTGGACCACCAGGGAAGTCCCTATCTGAAGTACTATGTCATCAAAAAGGTTTGGGGAAAATTTTTCAACAGGCCTGGTCTGGATATCTTGGGAAAGCTGTCTCATCAGATGTCATCTGCTTCAATTCTGGGAATCTTTACTTTCAGGTCACCAAATGATGTGCAGATACAGTCAGGGTTCAGTACTTTCTTTAGGTGTGTCAGGTAAATCCAAGAGTCTGTTCCTTGGAGTTTGGCAGCACAAGGGTTGGTAGAAGTACCCAGTAAAAGCCTTTCCGGAGAGGCTGAAGAGAGTCCTTCTGGAGGTTTCTTTTCCAAGAGATGATGTCTCCAGGTTGCAAGGTGTGATGCTTAAGGTCTTTCTCTCCTGAGTATGCACTGTGGAAAGACTGCTCTACCAAAGCACGGTTATTTTTAATAGAAGAAATTAGGCCTTTGCAATACTGGAGTGTCTCTCCTTTTATCAGTTGTGAGTCAAAAGAAGCAGAAGCCAAGTGCATTGGGCATCCTGTGACTATCTCAAAGGGTGAGTGCTTATGAGTTCCAAAAGGGGTGGATCTGAGACTTAGAAGGACCCATGGCAATGCTTTTGGAGGGTCTCTCCAAGGTAATTGAAGGACCTCTACAAATTTTTCCAGTTAAGTCTTAATGATGCATTCGACTATACCAGAGGATTGAGAGTAGTAAGCACAGTGAAAGCATTGTAAAACTGGCCAAACAGTACAGACTTGTTGAGGTATCTGGCCAATATAGTGGGTTCCTTGATCGCTAATGAAGTTTGAGAGGAGTTTCCTCAGGTAGGGATAATCTTTTCCAAATGGATTTTAGTCACAATAGAGGCAGTAGCTCATCTGCAAGGGAAGGCTTTGGTCCAGAGTGAAAACATACAGACCATGACTAAAACATATATCCATGAGATGGAGGAAGTTGTTTGAAATCCATTTGCCAGATCTTGAATGGTCCATTAGGCAGTTTAAGTGTAGGAGAAGTATGAATAGGCTTCCATGGGTTATACTTCTGACAAGTGGGACAAGTGAAGTGGGCACTTTTTGTGGCCTTGTTAATGCTTCCTCACCAATATTGATTCGTGAATGCTATCATTTTGTCAGTAGCCCAATGGGTTAATCCATGTACAGTGGTGAGGAGTGGGAATTTTAGAGTCAAAGCAACAACTGTTGAATTCCTAATCTTATTTTTCCTTTTCTGAGGCCAATTGGTTGGGCTTCTCTAGCCAGTTTTTCTAAGTTATCATTTGGGAGAAATATCCCTTTGGACTGTGACAGAAGTTTGGCTGCTGGTAGTCCCTTTAAGGGCAGCATTTCTTGTGGAAGTATCAGCAAGGTGGTTTCCCTTAGCTTCCAGAGAGTCAAGTTCAGAATGCCCCAGAATTTTACCAATAGTTAAAGTGGCAGGTAAAAGTATTGCACCTAATAATTTCTGAACATAGGGGCCATTTTAAATTTTATTTCCACTGGAAGTAAGGAAGCCACAGTGCTTCCACAACATTCCAAAATCATGAACTACTCTGAAAACATATCTACTGTTAGTATAAATATTGGCAGTTTTGTCCTTGGCTGAAGTACAAGCCCATGTAAAAACAGAAACTTCAGCCTGTTGGCCATAGGTAAAGATGCTGCCTGAGCATCAAAAGGAGTTGTAGTAGCATACCCAGAACAACATTCACTGCTATCACCTTTTAAATAAGAACCATCAGTAAACCATAAGAAATCAGAATTACCCAGAGGAAGTTCCTCAAGATCATCAAGAGGAATCACAAGGTGGTCCATCAGCATTAAGCAGTTGTGAGGGATTTCATTGGTGAAAAGGGGAGAAGAGTAGCAGGGTTAAGATTACCAGAACATAAATGAGTTACATGAGACCATTTAACAAAAGGACTTCATAGGAGGTGAGGCATCTGGCTGAGAAATGTTCAGTGTAATGAGAATTCAGGGGCGCTTCTACTGCATGAGGTATAAATGGCTAAAGGGGATCCACAACAATTTTCTCAGTGGCTTCAACCTAAAGGGCAGTGACCATAATGGCTCTAAGGCAAGGGGCATGATGGGTCAATGGTGGTCCCCGTGTTTTGGGGTGACTATCCCAAGGACATTCCCTTAGTTTTCATATACAAAAAGGAAAAAGGGAATCTGATAATTGGGATGCCTAACAGTGTGTGGGTTCATTACACTGTCCTTTAAAGCCTTAAATCTAAGTCCTCCAGTTCTTTCCATAAAATTGGGTTGGGGTTGTTATTATTGAGTAAAACATACTGAGGTTTGGCCATAAGAGAGAAATTTGGAATCCAATTTTGGCAATAACCAATTATCCAGAGAAAACCTCACAGTTGGCACTTAGTTTTGGGTTTTGGGAAACTTAGGATACCATGAAGTCTAACTGGATCTAGGTGTAGCCCTTGTTCTGATAGCAGATGCCCGGATATCAAATCCAGGTTTGGGCAAACTGCATTTTCTCTTTGGCAACCTCATGTTCCTTTAAGGCTGAAAGCTTTAGCAAACTGCATGCTGTCTCCCTGGGAGGAGCCTTGAGAAAGAGAGCGAAGAAGCAAACCATTTATGTATTGCAACAAAGTCGAACCTCTAGGGAACTTTCTGTCATCTAGATAAGCCTTCAGGATTTGTGATAAATAAGGACTCTCAGTGAAACCCTGAGGCATTACTGTCCAGGTGAATTGTTTTTCTTCACAAGTGAAGGCAAAAAGACATTGGCTAGTTCATCAGGAATGCATTGCATGAACCAATTATAGTAAAGAATTTACTTCCAGTGGGAATGGATGTTAGTGAGATATGAGCGTTAGAAAGCAAAACTTCCTTGAGTGGTTCTGAGAACTGTGGGCATTGAAGCAGAATAGAAGAGGAAGAACATGGCAGATGCTTCAAGGTGGCCACAGCTGATGTTTATGAACACATGTAAGGCCTCTTGTGGGCTCATCTAGAAATACCAGGAGAGGGAATTGTTTGCAGGACTGGCCAATGCAGGTTGAGACCTGTGGTGGTCTGTGACATAGGTGATCTCCAGTGGATGCCTCCCAATATTCACAACCTCGTGTAGTTCCCTCTCCTTGAATCTATGCTGGCCCTGTGGCCTGATTTAATAGAGCACAGTGGGCGTGACTATGTGCCAGTTCTGAGCCTAAGCCTTCAGAAACCTGATAGTTTCTATTTTTCCTCTCTGGGAACTCTGAATCTCCAGGTAAGAAGTCTGTCTACCCTGTTGGAGTGACTGCACGGAGAGGCCACATGGAAAGGGAGAGACCCTGAGATTTCATGACAAAGTACTGAGAACTGAGGCCTCAGAAGTGTAACCACAGTTGAACAGTTCTAGTCATCCCCTGGCCACTGGGAGCCCTCCGACCTGAGGCTCTAGACACATGAGTGAAGACATCCTCATGGACCTTCCAGCCCCAGTGGACACTACAGGGCTCAGAGGCGAGCTGTGACCTGCCAGAATTCCTGACCCACTGAATTGTGAGAAACAATAAAATGGTTACTGTTTTAAGACACCATGTTTTGGGGCAGTTTGTTATATATCAACAGATAACCAAAACTGAACCAGAAGAGGAACTTTGAGTTCTCAGTGTTTGAGAGACTTCCTCTACAGACCAAGAAGGTCTGACAACATTTAGACTGTACTTGAAAAGAGCCAAACATACAAGGCAGCTAAAAGCATATGCTGGTCTGGAAGAAAAAATACATTTTAGAATTTTAAAAAATCTTTAAGAAGAATGAACCATGGGTATTGTTTTCTTCACCCACAGTTATATGCTTCAAAAGCCTAAGTTTAAAGAGAAGAATGGGAAATCCTCCCAAAAGTACCTCCAGACAGGGTGACTTTTGGACCCATCCTAGTATGAGCTCCTTCTAACACATGGCAAGGGAGCTGGGACCTCCCTCTCCACTTGTGATTTTTTTTTTCAGTGGCTTAAATCTGATCCCTTTAGTTTAAAACCAGATTAGGTATACTTACTTTTATGCTTGTTTAAAAAATAAACTTCTACAAGGAAAAAAATACTCACCTATTTTTTTAAAAAAAATTTATTTATTTGGTTGCACTGGGTGTTAGTTGTGGCAGGCAGGCTCCTTAGTTGTGGCATGTGAACTCTTAGTTGCGGCATGCATATGGGATCTAGTTCCCTGACCAGGGATCGAACCTGGGCCCCCTGCATTGGGAGCGTGGAGTCTTATCCAATGCGCCAACAGGGAAGTCCTGAAAATACTCATCTTTATAGAGTCCTCCCCATGTAGTGCCAGCACATTCTCTCAAGAGGCACCTTAACATAGGGAAAGGATGGTGAGGTTAGTAGTCACAGTGGATAGGGTTTGAATCCCACCTCTTTCATGTTTTAGCTGTGAGGCTTTGGAGAATTTATTCAACCTCTTTCAGGCTGTGCTCCCTCACCATTAAAAAGTAAGAATGAGGGCTTCCCTGGTTGTGCAGTGGTTGAGAGTCCGCCTGTCGATGCAGGGGACACGGGCTCGTGCCCCGGACCGGGAGGATCCCACATGCCGTGGAGCGGCTGGGCCCGTGAGCCATGGCAGCTGAGCCTGCCGCGTCCAGAGCCTGTGCTCCGCAACAGGAGAGGCCACAACAGTGAGAGGCCCGCATACGGCAAAAAAAAAAAAAAAAAAGTAAGAATGATAATACCTACTGAAACCAAGCAGGACCCTGCAGGGCCTTCCTGGGGATAGACCTTCCCCCCACCACCCACTGTGTCCCCTGCCTCTTGTTTGTAAAAAAAAAAAGCCATAGCCTCCTAGGCCTTCCCCAAGTTTCAAAGAGCAAATTTCATCAGAGAAGTAAAAAAAAAATGCAGAAACAAAGGAAAACAGTCAAGCAAGACAAAGTGATAATACTTTAGTCATAAAACAAACTCAAGGACATTTAGCTCCTCATGAGCTACAGATCATATCCTGAGCCATATCCTTGAGTTGTTTTGCAGATACTAAACCCCCCACCAGGTGGAAGACGTTAACTGCATTCTGACCACCAGCACAGAGACGGTTGGAAGATCCCACATGCCGAGGAGCAACTAAGCCCGTGCGCCACAACTACTGAGCCTGCGCTCTAGAGCCCATGAGCCACAACTACTGAAGCCCACACACCTAGAGCCCGTGCTCCACAACAAGAGAAGCCACCGCAATGAGAAGACCACGTACCACAACGAAGAGTAGCCCACGCGCACCGCAACTAGAGAAAGCCCACGCACAGCAACAAAGACCAATGCAGCCAAAAATAAATAAATAAATAAAATACATTTATATAAAAGAAACAGTTTTAGAAGAATAATTAGTTCATTTTTCTCAACACTGTCACACATTCGATGCATTCACACACATACATACGCACATATTGACACACGTGTGCATGCACACAATCAGAGGACTAGATAATTCACTAGACTTTGGAGAAGGGAAGTCAGGTAGAAACAGGGAGCTGGAATGAGTAATGTATGGAGAAACTATACATGTGCTTTTCTCTTTGCTCTTAGCAACTAAATGACCTCCTTCTTATTTGGTAGTGGCGTCAATCTGCTTGTGAGAAGATTAGGATTGTTTCAGAAGGAATATAAAGAGAAGAAAAGAGCTAATATGCATCTTTTGAGACTCAAAATAGGATTGTTCAGCAAGACAGTAGACTTGAAATTGGACTCAGAGAGAAATCATTTTCTTTATTCATTTAGCTCCCATTTAACATAATCAAGATCCAGATCTAGATACAAGTTTCTACCAAAGGAAGAGTTAATTTAATCTCTCGTCTCTGATTGCCTCATCTGTCCATAATGACAATCATAACATCTACCTCAAAGGATTGCTTCCAAAAGGAATTCCAGTCCTCTGAAGTGGCGACTAGAGCCAGGAAACCAAGGATATGGTATGAAAGGAATAAAAGAGAAGCCTGCCCCTTCCTGTCTTGGGGACTGAAGAAGAAAGCGGGAGGTGACAATGAGGTAGACATCAAAGAGGCTTACCTTGGAATTGGGGAAATGACTTCAAAAACAGCTAGAAAATAGAAGAAATCACTGAAGTTGGTACAAACTTGTGTCCAATATAGATACATGGGCAAACCAGGGTGAACAAGAGGGAGAGAGGTTCTAGTTTTCACTTTTAGTTCTTCCCTCAGTGGGTATTGTGTTGAGAGCCATGGGCGTGGTGTGGAAGGAAGGTGGTGAATGGGCAACAGAGGTGTGCAGTTTGGACAGCTTGGGCCAGGGGCTAGATTGGGGACATGGTAGATATTCAGGGGGTCCACTGGGCTCTCCAGAGCCACAGGGAGGTTGAGTCAGCCAGGGAGTACCAGTGAGATCAGGCCCAGCCATGAGAGACCCTTGAGATACTCTACGTGCTGACATTAGCCAAAGACCAACAGGGTGAACATGACCAAGTACATATTGACCCATACACCAGAGGAGCCAAAGGACGCAGTGAGAGCACGAGGACCCTGATTCTCCTCCTACGCCTGTCCCCCACAAGAGAATTTAAGCCTCTTCTCTCTCTCTATGCACTCCCAACAGCTACTTGGCAAAAAGCCTGGGAGGAGGGAAGACTTCTGAGAAATCTGAGATTCTGAGCATTTTTACCTAGAGAGACTAAGAAGTATCTGAACAGCATGTTTATTCTATGGCATTGTACTGAAACAGCTCCAGCTTTTACTGCTACCAAGTAGATGAGGGTTGTAAGAAAGGCCACATTGCTTATAGATAAACTTCATTTCCTCACACCTCTGAGTTTTGATGTAAGATAATTGATCCTGATAAAGAGCTTAGACATTGGTAGGGCCCCCCAAATGGCCTGCAATAGTTAGTTTTTGCTGCGTAAACAAACATCTCCAAGATATCAATGACTTACCATAACAACCATTTATTTTTATGTTCATAGTGCTGGAAGTTGGCTGTGGTTTGGCTGATCCAAGTTGGGATTGATCAGGATGGATAAGGCTCCAGGCTTCTGGTTGTGTTTAGTTCTGGTCCAGGGTCTTTATTCTGGGGCCCAAGCTGAAGGGACAGTAGAGGCCTGGATTTTACTTTTCTCTTGTCACATCACAGGAGTGTAAGAGGCCAAGTCAAATTACAAAAACACATCTGCTTATATCATGTCTTCTGACATTCTGTTGGCCCAAGCAAGTCATGCAGCAAAGGACAGGGATGTATACTTAAATGATAAGGGAGCAAATAACTGGGAATAATAATCCAAATCACCATAAGGCCATTGTCCCCTGCCCATCCCCCAAGAAGTAATACTCCCAAATTGATCTGGGAAATCCAGGGGCAAAGTTTCTCATGTGCCAAGAGAATCATGGAGTATCACAAGTGTCCCAAAAGCCAGCACACCAAGGGTGATGGAGCAGGATGAGGAGAGCCTAGGTCTTGTTGGATGATATATGTGAGGGGCTTTACCAGCTGCCTACCTCCAGACCTTTCTGTAAAATGAAACAATTTAATGTCTTCATTATTAGCTGAGTTTTCTGTTGCTTACAGCTGAATGCATCCTAACTGAGACAAGACTCTTATTAGCCCTATTTTTCCATGAGGTCCAGAGAAGTAAGTGCTGGAGGTTGGATTTGAACGCAGGATTTGTCTCCAGCGCACATGCTTTTACCTACTATGATAACCTGCCTTCCAAATCTTGTGTGAGGCCTTCAAGTCTACTCTATAGATCAACATTTCTGAGTCACATGGAAATAGCTCTCTAAGTAGATACCAGAGACTGACCCAACCATGGTCTCCCATAGAGGAGGTGCTCAGGCAGGGTTAATTGGATGAATGAACAAACGGTCTAGGAGCAGGGCCTAATGAGCCTCATGGCAAGTCTAAAGGTCCATTTGCCAGTGTACTCAGTTATCGAAGCTCAAGGGGCTAACGGATGCTAGTCAAAGTCACATGAGACAGATAAGCTAGGACACCTGGATATCATGTCTTTCCACTGACGGAATTTCTACAAGAAATTACTGGTACTGAGGTGCAGGTGTAGAATAAACATAATAGTTACTGAGCATGAGTCAGTGGGGTCAGGACATGATGAGGGAGGGTTCTCTAGGGGTCCACAGAAGCCATTGAGCCATCTCTGCCTTGAGTAGACTTGTGGATTTTTTAAAATTTTATTTTAGATTTTTTTAATAGAGGTAAGTTTCATGTGTACAACATTATATTTCTACTTCTGTTTACACTAAAGCGTGTTCACCACCATGGACTTGGGAATTTAAAAGATATAACCTAATTTCTGAGGTTTGGATATAATTTGGTCATACAGTACAAAAATATTTAAAAAAAACTTTAAAAAAATGTATTTTTATTGAAGTATAGTTGATTTACAATGTTGTGTTAGTCTCAGGTATACAGCAAAGTGATTCAGCTATATATTTTTCAGATTCTTTTCCCAATAGGTTATTACAAAATATTGAGTATAGTTCCCTGTGCTATATAATAGGACTTTGTTGCTTATCTATTTCATATATAGTAGTGTTATATGTTACTCCCAAATTCCTAATTTATCCCTTCCCCCCACCTTTCCCCTTTGGTAACCGTAAGTTTGTTTTCTTTGTCTGTGAGTGTTTCTGTTTTATAAATAAGTTCATTTGTATCTTTTTTTTTTAGATTCCACATATAAGTGATATCATATGATATTTGTCTTTGTCTGACTTACTTCACTTGGTATGATAATCTTTAGGTCCATCCACATTGCTGCAAATGGCATTATTTCATCCCTTTTTTACGGCTGAGTAGTATTCCATTGTGTATATGTACCACATCTTCTTTATCCATTCATCTGTTGATGGACATTTAGGTTGCTTCCACGTCTTGGCTATTGTAAATAGTTCTGCTATGAACACTGTGGTGCATGTATCTTTTCTAATTATGGTTTTCTCTGGATATATGCCCAGGAGTGGGATTGCAGAATCATTTTTAGTTTTTTAAGGAGCCTCCATACTGTTCTCCATAGTGGCTGTACCAAATTACATTCCGGCCAACAGTGTAGGAGGGTTCCATCTTCTCCACACACTCTCCAGCATTTATTATTTGTAGACTTTTTGATGATGGCCATTCTGACTGGTGTGAGGTGATACCTCACTGTAGTTTTGATTTGCATTTTTCTAATAATTAGTGATGTTGAGCATCTTTTCAAATGGCTTTTGGTCATCTGTATGTCTTCTTTGGAGAAATGTCTCTTTAGATCATCTGCCCATTTTTTATTGGGTTAAAAAAAACAAGAAACTTTAACTGATATTTGGGGGACTCTGCCTGCAGTAATAAGAGAAATCTAACCCTGTCCAAGCCCCTCCCTCTGTCTGTGAGAGAATCTCGAGGAATCTCTGCTGTCTTCCCCATGATCCTGCATAGCACTTGGCTCTCAGGTGGCATAATGACCCTCCCAGAACCTCTAAGTGTCCAGGGCCATCTTTGGTGGAACCCTGGGGTTCTAGCAGGCCTCCAGTAATGGTGGGGTCCCTGGCGCTGCCATGTCTCTGCCCCCCATCACTGTCTTTTCATACTGAGCTTCTGCACAGAAGGATCTGGATGGTGCCTCCACCTCCTTCCATATTTCTCTGCTCCCACAGCTGGGGCTGCAGTCTTTCTTGGTTCTTATCTTCTCCCTTGTTCTAAAGCAGAAGCTCTTCACAGGCAGCTCAAATTTTCCCATATACAGGGATAACTTGATTCATGTCCCATTTTGTGGCTGTTTCTTTCACTCATTCATTTAATCAGTCAACATACATTTATTGATGGGTAATGTTGTGCCATCCATGTGCCAAACACTGGAGTAGTAGTGAACAAAAATGAGGTCGCAGGGAATTCCCTGGCAGTCCAGTTAGGACTCCGCACTGTCACTGCCAAGGGCTTGGGTTCAATCCCAGGTCAGGGAACTAAGATCCCATAAGCCATGTGGTGCATCCAAAAAAAAAAAAATGAGGTTGCAGCTTGTGGTCCAGCTGAGAATACTAACATTCAGTGAGACATTACAGTGAAATGTGAAGGGAGTTATGATAGAGGAAATAAAGTGTGCTATGAGAGGCGTGGAACACAGACATCTAACCTAGTGTGGGAGGCAGCAAAGAGCTTTCTAAGGATGTGAAGTTCACGATGAGAACCGAAGGGTAAGTAGAAGTGAACTCAGTAAAAGAGTGGGAGGCTGGGAGGCTGAGTGGCTCACTGTTTTGTTTTGTTTTTTTTAAAGATTTTATGAGCATGGCTTTTAATTAATTAATTTATTTATTTATTTTTGGGTGTGTTAGGTCTTCGTTTCTATGCAAGGGCTTTCTCTAGTTGCGGCAAGCGGGGGCCACTCTTCATCGCGGTGCGCGGGCCTCTCACTGTCACAGCTTCTCTTTTTGCAGAGCACAGGCTCCAGACGCGAAGGCTCAGTAGTTGTGGCTCACGGGCCTCGCTGCTCCGTGGCATGTGGGATCTTTCCGGACCAGGGCTCGAACCCGTGTCCCCTGCATTGGCAGGCAGATTCTCAACCACTGCGCCACCAGGGAAGCCCGGGCTCACTGTTTTTTACAAGTTGTTTCTGATGGTAGAGGAACACTTCATCAGATTATTATTACCTGCATACAGAGAGTTACAACCAACATTAACAATAACAACAACATACACCTTTCCAGAGAAGAGATAAAAGAGTATATACTTTGGGCTTCCCTGGTGGCGCAGTGGTTGAGAGTCCGCCTGCCGATGCAGGGGACGCGGGTTTGTGCCCCGGTCCGGGAGGATCCCACATGCTGCGGAGCAGCTGGGCCCGTGAGCCATGACCGCCGAGCCTGCGCGTCCGGAGCCTGTGCTCCGCAACGGGAGAGGCCACAACAGTGAGAGGCCCACGTACCGCAAAAAAAAAAAAAAAAAAAGAGTATATACTTTAAAACTCTTTGGGGGAATTCCCCTGCGGTCCAGTGATTAGGACTCAGCGCTTTCACTGCAAAGGGCCTGGGTTCAATCCCTGGTTGGGGAACTGAGATTGCACAAGCTGCGCGGCGCAGCCAAAAAAAAAAAAAAAACTATTTCATGAAACTCACTGACAAACATAGTGGGCAAAATCCTAAACAAAAGTTTTGCAAATCAAACCAAGCAGTGTGTGTGTGTGTGTGTGTGTGTGTGTGTGTATACTATCAATACTAACTTGACAATTTTAAAAAAACCATAAATAATGAGTATGTTGTTTATAAGGATTTGATTATCTACATAGAAAACTCAACACATGGACTTCCCTGATGGCGCAGTGGTTAAGAATCCGCCTGCCAGTGCAGGGGACACGGGTTCAAGCCCTGGTCCGGGAAGATCCCACGTGCAGCGGAGCAAGTCCCTGTGTCACAACTACTGAGCCTGTGCCCTAGAGCCCGCGAGCCACAACTACTGAAGCCCACGCACCCTAGAGCCCATGCTCTGCAGCAAAAGAAGCCACCGCAATGAGAAGCCAGCGCACCACAATGAAGAGCACCCCCCGCTCACCGCAACTAGATAAAGCCTGCGCGCAGCAATGAAGACCCAATGCAGCCAAAAATAAATAAATAAATAAATAAAAACCCAACAAATAAATAAATTAATAAATAAAAGAAAACCCAACACATTATTAGAATTTACAGGGAAGCTTAGAAACATTACTGAATAGAGATTAATAAGTAAAACAATTAGTTTCCTTTATAGCAGTAGCAGATAGAAAGAAAACATAATTTAATAAAAGCCCTTTACAATACAATAAACATTTTAAGATAACTAGGAATAAATCAAAAAATTTTTCAAGAAATTTCTGAGAAAAATTACCGTATTTTATTGCAGACCTAAATAAATAGACATACGTGATAATGGATAAAAAGACATAATATAACAATGATGTCAACTCTTCCCAAATTAATGGATAAATCTAAAGCAATTCTAATAAAAATTCTCAGTAATATTTTTTCTGGACTTCATGAGCTGATTCCAAAATTTATATGGATGAACAAAGGGCCAAGAATAACCAAGAAAACAAGTTTGAGGGTTTGCCTTACCATATATTCCCTTGACCCCAACCTCTAATCTGATCTATATCTATGGATTTGCCTATTCTGTATATACTATATAAAAGTAATGATACAACATGTGACCTTTTGTGTCTGGCTTCTTACACTTACCGTAATGTTTTTGAGGTTCATCAAAGTTGTAGCACATATCAGCATTACATTCCTTTTTATGGCTGAATAATAGTCCATTCTATGTATAAATCACAATTTGTTTATCCACTTAACCAGCTGATGGACATTTGGGCTTTTTCCACCTTTTGGCTATCATTAAACGATGCTGCTGTAAACATTCTTGTACGAGCTTCTGTGTGGACATATGTTTTCATTTCTCTTGGGTATATGCCTAGGAGTAGAATTGCTGGGTTATTCAAAGATAAAAAAAGTTGGACACTAGTTAATATGGTAAGGACAGATTGTAGTCAGTAGTATACTAATGCATTAGGGAAAAGAGTCCACCATGAACATAACTCAACTTGGATTTGTACAGAGGTAACTGGGCATTTTAAAAGGAGAATGAGGGAATAGAGAGGGGGGTGAGTGGGAGCTCAGTAGAGTCAGAGAAGTGAAAAATTACAAAAAGCAGGAAGTGGGGGTTTGTTCCGTGTGAAATCCATTTGGGTTTGTTAACTGGTGCTTATCCAATTTAGACTCCTACCCTCCCAGAGAGGCCAGGATACAGGGGCCCTATCTTCAGGTGTTGACTGGAACAAACAGAAAATTATTTTGGCAGCTTTGTGTTTTCTCAGGCAGACACTTTAAGGGGGGGCAAAAGTCATCCTGGGGATGTGGCCTTGAGCTGTTAGAAATTATGTTCATGTTTAAGTCTTTTTTAAAAAAACATTTATCTATGTGGTTGTGCTGGGTCTTATTTGTGACAGATGGGCTCCTTAGTTGCACCTTCAGGGCTCCTTAGTTGTGGCATGCATGTGGGATCTAGTTCCCTGACCAGGGATCGAACCCAGGCCCCCTGCATTGGGAGCACAGAGTCTTACCCACTGTGCCACCAGGGAAGTCCTCTGTTTAAGTCTTTGCAGGCCAAAGTAGAAAAAGAGCTTAGAGGAACGTGGCTAGAGTTTGGTCAAGGAGAGAATATTTTTCAGTCAACCCTAGTTATCATTGTGTACCTTTTGGAATACATGTGAATTATTGCTATTCCAAAAATTAAATGAATAATAAAAAGAACATTATAGTAGATGTCATATATAGGCATATAACCAAGAAAGAATTACCATCTAGAATTTATGGAGAACTTCCACAAATCAGTATGAAAAAGACAATCAGCCCAAGAGAAAAATGAAGACAGTATGAAAGACAATTCCTCAAAGAAGAAACAGAAAATGCAATTTAAAATAACAGTGAGGGGGCTTCCCTGGTGGCGCAGTGGTTGAGAGTCCGCCTGCCGATGCAGGGGACACGGGTTCGTGCCCCGGTCTGGGAAGATCCCACATGCCGCGGAGCGGCTGGGCCCGTGAGCCATGGCCGCTGAGCCTGCGCGTCCGGAGCCTGTGCTCCGCAACGGGAGAGGCCACAACAGTGAGAGGCCCACATAACGCAAAAAAAAAATAAAAATAAAATAAAATAAAATAAAATAAAATAAAATAACAGTGAGGGACTTCCCTGGTGGCCCAGTGGGTAAGACTCCGAGCTCCCAATGCACG
Organism: Mesoplodon mirus; assembly: GCF_964341445.2. Classification (NCBI taxonomy): domain Eukaryota; kingdom Metazoa; phylum Chordata; class Mammalia; order Artiodactyla; family Ziphiidae; genus Mesoplodon; species Mesoplodon mirus. Next base: position 66,515,497 of record NC_138988.1, read on the forward strand.
GGGAGCTGGATCCCCCATGCATGCTGCAACTAAGATTTCACATGCCGCAACTAAGAGTCTGCACGCCACAACTAAGAAGTCCGCATGCTGCAACTAAAAAAGATCCTGCATGCCACAACAAAGACCCAGCGCAGCCTAAATAAATAAATATTTAAAATAAAATAAAATAACAATGAGATAACATTTGACATCGATCATATTGGCAAAGATAAGTCTGGTAATATCAAGTGTTGCTGAGGTTATGGGGAGATTGGGACCCTCTTACATTGTGTAAGAGTGTAAACTGGAAAAACCACTGTGGAAACCATTTGGCAATATTTAGTAGAGTTGACAATATAATTCCACTTATAAACTTATACCCAAATTCTCCCATATTTGCATAAGAAGGCATAGAGAAGTATGTTCATTGAAGCATTTTCTTATATAGCAATAATTTGGAAATAACTTCAATATCCATAAATAAAAGAATGGAAAAATTATTTGTGGTCTATTTATATAAGTGCATGTTACAGAGCTGTGCTGTCCAATATGGTAGCCATCAGCCACATGTGCCTATTTAAACTTAAATTTAAATTAATTAAAAGTAATTCTAGAGGAATTCCCTGGCAGTCCAGTGGTTAGGACTCGGTGCTTTTACTACCCCCCGGCTCGCAGCAACTAGAGAAAGCCCGCGCACAGCAACGAAGACCCAACGCAGCCAAAAATAAAGAAAGAAAGAAAAGAAAACCCAACACATTATTAGAATTTATAGGGAAACTTAGAAACATTACTGAATAGAGATTAATAAGTAAAACAATTAGTTTCCTTTATAGCAGTGGCAGATAGTAAGAAAACATAATTTAATAAAAAGCCCTTTACAATACAATAAACATTTTAAGATAACTAGAAATAAACCAAAAAAATGTTCAAGAAATTTCTGAGAAAAATTACCGTATTTTATTGAAAGATGCTAAAGAAGACCTAAATAAATAGACATATGTGTTAATGGATAAAAAGACAATATAACAATGGTGTAAACTAAAAAAAAATTTTTAAGATTAAATATCAATTTGTGATTATGGTGTTAAAAGACATCTCATTATATATTTTTATTTTATTTTATTTTAAATTTATTTATTTTATTTATTTACTTTTGGCTGTGTTGGGTCTTCATTGCTGCACGCGGGCTTTCTCTAGTTGCGGGGAGCGGGGGCTACTCTTCGTTGCAGTGCGCAACCTTCTCATTGCGATGGCTTCTCTTGCTGTGGAGCATGGGCTCTAGGCGTGCGGGCTTCAGTAGTTGCGGCACACAGGCTCAGTAGTTGTGCTTCATGGGCTCTAGAGCACAGGCTCAGTAGTTGTGGCACACGGGCTTAGTTGCTCCGCGGCATGTGGGATCTTCCCGAACCAGGGATCGAACCCGTGTCCCCTGCATTGGCAGGCGGATTCTCAACCACTGTGCCACCAGGGAAGTCCCCAGGAGTTTGCAATTTAGACTTCAGCAATGAGAGGCAGTGCTTCTTAATCCAGGGAGTGATGTGATGGTATTTGCACTTTTGAAAGATCACCCTGACTGCAAAGTGGAGAAAGAGTCAGCGGGAATTAGGAGAGGGTGGGCGAGGCAGTTGGATGCAGCTGTAGTAGTCCAAGTGAGAGGTGAGAGGTTGAAGATATGGAAGGATGCGCAGCAGGTAGAATCTGGAGGACTCGGAGGTGGGTGAGATAGGAGGCTCGCAGTAATTGTGGAGAGAGGGTAGTTGGAGGGAGAATGTTAGATTTCCGGCAAGACTGGTCAGAAAATGGGAGACAGGCACAAAATGAGGAGCAGTTGCTGGGGAAGCTGTGTTTGGTCATGTCGAGGCAGGGTCCCACCTATGGTATGTGGGCAAAATCTATAAACAAATTGATTGTAAAATATACTACAAAATACATAAAAAAAATAAAAATAAAAGGCTTCCCTGGTGGCACAGTGGTTAAGAATCCGCCTGTCAATGTAGGGGACACGGGTTCGAACCCTGGTCCGGGAGATCCCACATGCCGTGAAGCAACTAAGCCCGTGCGCCACAACTAATGGGCCTGCGCTCTAAAGCCTGCAAGCCACAACTACTGCGCCCACGTGCCACAACTACTGAAGCTCGTGTGCCTAGAGCCCATGCTCCACAATAAGAGAAGCCACTGCAATGAGAAGCCTGTGCACCACACTGAAGAGTAGCCCCCCGCTCGCTGCAACTAGAGAAAGCCCGCACGCAGCAACGAAGACACAACACAGCCAAAAATAAATAAATAAATAAATTTATAAACAATAAATAAATAAAAATACTACAAAATACATAGGCCCAAGTGAAGTATAGTGATATATTGGTGAAATTTTATATTAATGGGTAAAATATGTACTTACATTTTTTTTTAACTGTCTGATCTGTGCATATGAAGATTTTTTTGTGGTTTCCAGGCATCATCTCTTCCCATTCAGGTCCAGGAACTATTGTTTCTTGTTCTTTACTGTTCAATGTACCGTTCCTGGATAATTTCATACCTCACGCCTTGAGGAAATACAATGTCATGGCTCTTTGGAATATGTTTGTATTGGAACAACATAGATCTCTCGCCTTTGACCTTCCCTCATATTTTTTACTTAATACTGGAACATCATTACCTGGGATGCTGTGTCACGTATGAATCCTGGCTTCCGACAACTCTCTCAACAGTTGTTACATAGCTTCACTGATTATGACCACAAACGCAAGACTTAGAGTACACAGGAAAAGGTAAAGGATCATTTGTTTTCTGGTCATGTTAAACTGATAGTTTGGAATTTGATAATCCACACATACGTCAACCCATGTTTCAACCATATATTCTCTCCGCCTCTCTAGGACACAGTCGCTGTCTTCCTGGAATGTGATGGTTTTCAAGGATGTGGCACCTCTGCCTTTTACACACAGCCACCAGCAGGGGGCAGCAAGAAGAGCAGTCTCATTTATATGAGGTCCGTCCATCCCTTTGAGCTGCATGACTAGAGACTAACCTCGGACACCGCCACATCAGCTGAAGAGAAGTGCTGGCCTGCTTGCAGAGCTGAGGTCTTGAAAGTCTGAGGAGGAGCTAGGCAGAGCCACGCCCAGGGGACAACCTGGAGTAAGGTGCAGACTGTAGAGCAAGCGGCTGACTTTCCTGGGGGCCAGTGGAGCCAGTGGAGCGGTGCCAACAGCCAGGGACACACACAAGGTGAAGGACACCTTTGACCACCTTGCACCTTTTCCAGCCTCATCTCCCCAGATTGTTCTGTGCTCCAGCCCTTTTCAGTTCTGCTCACTTGAAGAGCCTGGCTCTGGCCTTCCATGCCCAGTGATGCAGTAACTCATAGTGTTGTACGTGCTGTGCTAAGTATGTCACATTCATGATCTCTTAGTTTTTTCTCATTGCCTATCTGCTCATCTGTTTGTACTCCTCACTGGCAAGAACTTCAGAAAAGTCAGGGACCATGTCTGTCCCATTCACTGCTGTATTCCTAGCACCCAGCACAGTGTGGCATGTTGGAGGAGCCCCAGGCTCCATGCTACAATTGGCCCAGGATCAAGAGTTTTTTACACTGAATTTGAGTCTTGCAAAAAATGAAGCAAGATGTTAACACTGATTTTCTTTAATAACTCAGTTTTTCTGAGGAGCAGTGACCAAACAAAGGAAGATGATTCCCTAGACCTACTTTAAAGGGCATATCTTGCCTGGACCTTTGACTCCGCTTTTTGGAGTGGCTGTCTTCTGGGATGCCTGTCCATGCAGATGGAGGGTATGACAGTGGTGAGTGATGCCTCCTTGGCAACTGTTCCTGGAGACTGGAGGTAGAGGTCTTCATGCCTAAGGCAGGGATCTCGAGGCAGGAGAGTGTGTGCAGAGACTCCCTGGTTTATTCAACACCTTCCATTTCCCATTAAAGACATGACAGTAGGATATAGAAAACCACATTTCTTTCTTCTAACCAAACTTCTAGCCCACTTAAATGACCACTTATTTCTAAGTCCAGATATGAACATTTCCAGCATGAGAAACTCTTCAGGACCTTCATTCATTACGGTTTGTCATAGTGGAATTTTGTGACACATGGTTAGAAATAAGATTCCCGTGCAGCTTGAGATGAAGCACGGATGACACCTGGTTCTGAAGATGCCCTAAAGCCCAGTGCCACACAGCCGTTCTCAGCCACAGTCTTGCTTCCCCTCCTATTCTAGATCTGTGCCTTTCGCTGGACTTGGGTAGTTTGGGAGAGCAGGAAGAGGAAGGAAGAGATGGCAAAAGCAACTCCAGCTGTCTGTTTGGAGTTAATGTCAGGAGGTCTCTTATCTTTCTGAAAACTGGAAAGCCACTGGGGAAGTTACCACATGGACTAAATATCTCTATTAGTCTTTGGGTAGAAAAATGCAAATTGAAATTTTCCAGCGTCCCCCGTCTGACTTTTGTGTCCTCAAAAACGTCAATTGATATCATTTGGGAGAGGTATCGTCAGTCTCAAGGGAAGCTTTTTTAAAGTACTTTTTTCATATCTAGGTATGATAACCATGTTACATGACATAGGTAAACATGGTGAAAAGTTTAGCATTTTTATTATTTTTCCCCACTCTTTTTCTTATGCATCCTTTGTTTTTTTCTAAATATAATTTTGGATGTAGTGTACATACAAGATGGTGGTCTTTTTCACTTACCTTACATTATAAATGCTTTCCTTTGTGGAAGATCAAGATATAGTGATGTTGGGCTTCCCTGGTGGCGCAGTGGTTAAGAGTCCGCCTGCCAATGCAGGGGACACGAGTTCGTGCCCCGGTTCGGGAAGATCCCACATGCTGCGGAGCGGCTGGGCCCATGAGCCATGGCCGCTGAGCCCGCGCGTCCGGAGACTGTGCTCCGCAATGGGAGAGGCCACAGCAGTGAGAGGCCCTCGTACTGCAAAAAAAAAAAAGATATAGTGAGGTCTATAAAACTCTTAGAGGAAAACATAGGCAAAACACTCCATGATGTAAATCACAGCAAGATCCTTTTTGACCCACCTCCTAGAGAAATGGAAATAAAAACAAAAATAAACAAATGGGACCTAATGAAACTTAAAAGCTTTTGCACAGCAAAGGAAACCATAAACAAGATGAAAAGACAACCCCCAGAATGGGAGAAAATATTTGCAAACGAACCAACTGACAATGGATTAATCTCCAAAATATACAAGCAGCTCACGCAGCTCAATATCAAAAAAACAAACAACCCAATCCAAAAATGGGCAAAAGACCTAAATAGACATTTCTCCAAAGAAGATATACAGGTTGCCAGAAAACACATGAAAGGATGCTCAACATCACTAATCATTAGAGAAATGCAAATCAAAACTACAATGAGGTATCGTCTCACACCGGTCAGAATGGCCATCATCAAAAAATCTAGAAAGAGTAAATGCTGGAGAGGGTGTGGAGAAAAGGGAACCCTCTTGCACTGTTGCTGGGAATGTAAATTGATACAGCCACTATGGAGAACAGTACGGAGGTTCTTCAAAAAACTAAAAATAGAACTACCATACGACCCAGCAATCCTACTACTGGACATATACCCTGAGAAAACCATAATTCAAAAAGAGTCATGTACCACAATGTTCATTGCAGCTCTATTTACAATAGCCAGGACATGGAAGCAACCTAAGTGTCCATTGACAGACGAATGGATAAAGAAGATGTGGAACATATAAACAATGGAATATTACTCAGCCATAAAAAGAAATGAAATTGAGTTATTTGTAGCGAGGTGGATGGATCTAGAGACTGGGAAGTGAAGTAAGTCAGAACGAGAAAAACAAATATCGTATGCTAACACATATATATGGAATCTAAAAAAAAAATAAAGGTTCTGAAGAACCTAGAGGTAGGACAGGAATAAAGACGCAGACATAGAGGATGGACTTGAGGACACAGGGAGGGGGAAGTGTAGCTGGGACAAAGTGAAAAAGTGGCATGGCATGGACATATATACACTACCAAATGTAAAATAGATAGCTAGTGGGAAGCAGCCGCATAGCACAGGGAGATCAGCTCAGTGCTTTGTGTCCACCTAGAGGGGTGGAATAGGGAGGGTGGGAGGGAGACGCAAAAGGGAGGAGATATGGGGATATATGTGTATGTATAGCTGACTCACTTTGTTATACAGCAGAAACTAACACACCATTGTAAAGCAATTATACTCCAATAAAGATGTTAAAAAAAAAGATATAGTGATGTGTTTTTTGAAAGCAAATGTGTTATGAGATTTTTTTTTAACTTATACAGCCCACAAGGAGAGAAACTCGAGATTTGGAATCTAACTTGGCAAGATAATACACAGATATGATTAATTATAACAAAATCAGCAAGTTCCTGGCTGGGTTAACAATGGGATAAACAATGGGTTATCAATATAAGGTCTCCATACAAATGTAACTTCATATAATAAATATAACCTTAGCTCGAAATGAACAAACATAATTTGCTATAACAAACATTCTGACAAGTGCAATTTTCTGTAACATATAATTAGAGCTTTCAATTTTAGGTTATAATTTCTGGAGTTAGAAGTAGCTTAGCACAGGCCTACCAGACTTTATCCCACTTTTTTTTTTTTTTTTTTTTTTTTGCGGTGCGCGGGCCTCTCACCGTTGTGGCCTCTCCCGTTGCGGAGCACAGGCTCCCGACGCACAGGCTCAGCGGCCATGGCTCACGGGCCCAGCCGCTCCGCGGCACGTGGAATCTTCCCGGACCGGGGCACGAACCCGTGTCCCCTGCATCGGCAGGCGGACTCTCAACCACTGCGCCACCAGGGAAGCCCTATCCCACTCTTTAAAATGGAATGGTAGTTACCTTTACTAGAGACAGAGCATAGATAAAAATCTTAAAAAACCTTCTTCCCCTTGCCAAATATTGGTTGATTGTGACCTGGAGTCTGCCAGGATACTACTTACACCTGTACCTGTACCAATCCTGCACTGAAAAACCTCATGTCAACAAGTTCTCTTCTTGCAATGTTTCCCATTATATATCACCATGACTTGTGTTACTGATTTGAACCAAGATTGAATGAGTTACAGTCTTTTTAAATTTGTAAAAATTTTTATGCCACACCTGTTACTGTCGAGTCTTCAAAATCACAATTTTCAGTGGCTACGTCATGTGCCACGTGTTCTCAAACGCCTTTCTTTCATTGATCCATCTCGCTTTACAGTCGTACACTAATATGGCTCTGTGTTTCATGTCTGTCCTTTCATTTGACTATAAATTCTCTAAGGGCAGGGCTGTGTCACTTTTTGGGTTTTTTACTTTTTATTGAAGTATGGTTGATTTACAATGTTGTGTTAGTTTCCAGTGTACAGCAACGTGATTCAGTTATATATATATATATATATTTCTTCTATATGGTTTATTACAGGATATTAAATATAGTCCCCTATGCTATACAGTAGGATCTTGTTGTTTATCTATTTTATATATGGTAGTGTGTATTTGTTAATCCCAAACCTCTAATTTATCCCTCCCCACCTCCTTTCCCCTTCAGTAACCATAAATTTGTTTTCTATAAGTCTGTTTCTGTTTTGTAAATAAGTTCATTTGTCATATTTAGATTCCACATATAAGTGATATCACATGGTATTTGTCTTTCTCTTCTGACTTACTTAACTTAGTATGATAATCTCTAGATCCATCCTTGTTGCTGCACATGGCACTATTTCATTCTTTTTTATGGCTGAGTAGTATTCTATTGCATATATATATATATATATATATATATATATATATACATATATATATATGCAACATATCTTCTTTATCCATTCATCTGTCGACAGGCATTTAGGTTGCTTCCATGTCTTGGCTGTTGTAAACAGTGCTGCAATGAACACTGGGGTGCCTGTATCTTTTCAAATTAGAGTTTTCCCCCAGATATATGCCTAGGAGTATGAATGCTGGATCTCACGGGGCTGTGTCAGTTTTGGCTCCGGGTTGAATCAACCAACAGCAGCCCACACAGTAGATGTGTTGTCCCTAGTGTGTGTATAGATTGAATTTGTATTATGCAATATAGTTTTATCATCTTCTATTTAAAAATTGTCCATGGGTGAAATTTTTGGTTGTTTTTAGTACTTTGCTTTCATAAATTTTTTTTCTTGAAGTATAGTTGATTTACAACATTGTGTTAGTTTTAGATGTACAACAAAGTGATTCAGGTATACATATATACATGCTTTTGTAAATTTTTGTGCATGTTTCCGATTATTTCCTTAAAGTAAACTCTTAAATTGGAATGCTACATTAAGAGGTTTTGGTACTATCAAGTTTCCTGAACTTGTCAGAAAGAAGTACCAATTTATACTCCCAGCAATAATGTATGGGATTATCGATTTGACAGGAAAACATATTTCATTATTCTCATTTTCTTTTCATTCTATTTATCTTATTGTGTAACATATTCATATGGTTCAAAGTGCAAAAGCACTGCCCCCTGCCCCAGCACACTTTGAGTTGCCTGGTCATTATGTCATCTTGGTCTTCACTTCCTACTCAGCCTAGGAAATATGCGGGCTTTTTTCTCACCCCAAACGCTTCTTTCCTTGAGGGATGAAAGGCTGATGGTGCACCTCAGGCCTAATGGTAGTCATGTTCTTCTGCCATGAGCTACTCAAATCTGGTGCCTGGAGAGATCTCCATAATGGTCACTTGTGGATTTGGGGCAAATGGTCTGGAGTAGGGCTCCTCCTCTGCTCACTGTGTTTCCAGAAGGTGAGTGTGTGAGGGTCCCTGGAGAGCCCCTCTGTGCCTTTTTCCCTAGAGCCTTCAGACAAGGACCAGGGGGTCACTGCAGCATTGGAATATTCCAGGATGAGCTGGAAGCCTTCCTCTCCAGAATAAATCACAAGGTCCACTCCTCCCTGGGACTGTCTGTGGAAGCGAGTGGGTCTCTCCCTCACAGGAGTGGTATCTACCTATGCCTTGGTTGTGTTATCAAATGGAACTCTGGGATACAGGGAGAACAACTTGTGGGAAATCAACCACCTCTGGATGGGGACCTCAGCTCCTGTCCTGCACCCACATGTCTCCACCTCTGTGAAATGGAAGCTGCTTTTTCTCTTTACTTTTACTTATCTTGCTGCTCCCAGATGAGATGAGAACTTCCTCTGGAAATATTTCTCTCACTCCTCACCTCTGAGCAAGGTGATCTGACTCTAGCACCTGTCTTCCTTCTGCCATATGGTAACATTTTATTGTCTGTGTCCCCTTCACTACCAAAATGGAAGCTTTGGGAGGAAAGAGATGTTTATCTCCTTCATCAGTGTAGCCCAAGAGCCTAGCACAATGCATGACAGAGTGGGCACTTAAGAAATGATGAATTGTACTTGAAAACTGAGTGACATTTTTATAACAATTTTGAGAAATACAATTCATTCTTTTAAAATGTACAATCCATTGGCTTTTAGTATATTCACAGAGTTGGTCAACCATCACCACTATCTAGTTTTGGAACACTTTTTATCAATCCAAAAAGAAACCCGTACCCATTAGCCAATTACCATTCCTCCCTCCCCGGTCCCTGGAACCATTAATTTACTTCCTGTCTCTATGGATTTGCCTATTCTGGACATTTCAGATAAATGGAATCACACAATATGTGGCCTTTTGTGTCTGGCTTCTTTCATTCAGCATAATGTTTTCAAGATTCATCCATGTTGTAGCATGTATGAGTACTTTCTTTTTATGGTTGAATAATAGTCCATTTTATGGATATATTAAATTTTGTTTATCTAAAGAGTCTTTCACATTTTTTGGTTTGTTTCTCTGTTTGGTTTTTATCTTTGGAATTTCAACTAGGCAACAACATGTATGGAAAAAAGGCTGCAAGGCAGTACAACAATACGAACAGTGGTTTCCGTGGCTAGAAGAATGATGGATTTGTTTTCCTCTAAATATTTTCGTTTTTCTTTAAATTTCTTTTTTTACTTAAGTATAGTTGATTTACAATGTGTTAATTACTGCTGTACAGCAAAGTGATTCAGTTATACATATGTATACATTTTTTATATATTCTTTTCCATTATGGTTTATCATAGGATATTGAATATATAGTTGCCTATGCTATACAGTAGGACCTTGTTGTTTAGCTATTTTATATATAGTAGTGTGTATATGTTACTCCCAAATTCCTAACTTATCCTTCCCCCCAGACCTTTTCCCTTTGGTAATCATAAGATATCTTTACTGCACACTTTGCCATCTGTGGAGAGGCCTACAAGGGCTGGGCAGGGAGAAGGGAATCCGCCAGAGAAACAAGGAAGAGAAGCAGTGGAAGAGGGGACACAGGGTTCAGGAATGTGATTTCCAAGGTAAGAAATCCTCCTCAGCTTGCAGGAGGGATCTCTGGCGAGGGGGAAAGGACCACCAAGGGCAGTCCCACTCAGCCTGCTCCTGAGATAGGCAGATGAGAGAGACTCTAGCAGGACCAGGAATCACGGACTCTATCATCCCCCTTAGCCCAACACCAAGGCCTTGGAGAGAACTGACATCTTTACAACATCAAGTCTTTCTCTGCAAGTACATAGTATATCTTTTCATTAATTTAGATTTTCTTGAACATCTTCCAGTAAGTTTTATCATTTTCTCCACAAAGGGTTTACATTCCAGTTGTTAAATTTATTCCTAAGTAATTTGTATTTTTATTGCTATTGCAAATGGTATTTTTTAATTAAAATTTTTATTGCAGTATAACATAAAGTGCAAAAATCAAGTGCATAGCTTGACTTTTATATATGTATATAGTTATGTAACCAAATGGTACATTTTAAAAGTTACACTTTCTGACTGATAGCTGCTGATGATAGAAATGAAATAGATTTTATATATTGATTTTTTTTCTATATTGATTTCCCACCCAGCAACTTTACTAAACTCACTTATTAATTTCACCTGAATTTTCTTTTGGGGTTGCTACACATGCAAATACTGTATATTCCATCTGCAAATACTGAAATTCTTGTTTCTTCCCAACGTCTATATATTTGCTGTTGTTTATTGGACTGGCTAAAACTTCCATTATTGTATTGACTAGGATTACTGAGAGCAGGTTTCCTTGCCTTGTCTCTCATCTTAATAGGAAGGCTTTTGGGCTTCCGTGGTGGAGCAGTGGTTGAGAATCTGCCTGCCAATGCAGAGGACACAGGTTCGAGCCCTGGTCCCAGAAGATCCCACATGCCGCGAAACAACTAAGCCCGTGTGCCACAACTATTGAGCCTGCACTCTAGAGCTGGCGAGCCACAACTACTGAAGCCCGTGCACCTACAGCCCGTACTTCGTGACAAGAGAAGCCACCGCAATGAAAGGCCCGCCCACCGCAATAAATAAAAAGAGGAAGGCTTTCAACACGTCACCATTATTGTGATGTGTGCTGTTGGACTTTTGAAGATGTCCTTTAACAGGTTATGTTCATTTTTCTTCAGTATCAATGGACGTTGAATATTTTGAGTAGTTTTTCTGCATCTATTAAGATGAATAAACTTTTTCCTCTTTTTTTTTTTTTTTTTTGCGGTACGCGGGCCTCTCACTGTTGTGGCCTCTCCCGTTGCGGAGCACAGGCTCCGGACGCGCAGGCTCAGGCTCCGGACGCGCAGGCTCAGCGGCCATGGCTCACGGGCCCAGCTGCTCCGCGGCATGTGGGATCTTCCCGGACCGGGGCACGAACCCGTGTCCCCTGCATTGGCAGGCGGACTCTCAACCACTGCGCCACCAGGGAAGCCCAACTCTTTAATGTCCTTATTTCTCCTAGTCTAACATTTGTTTGATAAATGATAAAAACTTTGATAAATGTCTTTTGATATACATTTCTTCTCATGTTTCCCTTCTCAGTTCTCTTTACCCATCCAGGGTTGGTCTTTTCCAGTTTCCTCCATCACTACTCACTCTTCAAACTCCTGCTCCATGTACTTTCCTAGGATTTCAAAGGTTGGGGGATGATGACAGGGTTTTTAGACACTGTGTCTCCTCACAGTCTGCTCCCCACCACAAGCACGTTTGAATTCAAGTCAAAGCACTGGATTAGAAGATATGTGGCTTGAGTTCCAGTTCGGTCAATCTCCAATTATGCACCAAGACAAATCCCTTAAGTCCCCTGCCTTTCAGTCTCATAAATAAAATCCCTGCCCTGCCTATCTCCAGGATGGTTGGTAACTAAGAGTAGTAGAACAACTCTGCAAATTATTCACAGGTAAGAGGTTGTTGTTTTTGTTACTAAGGTTATTAGAAGTAGTGTGAGATAACCGATATAGCTTGGTGGGGTTTTTTGTTTTGTTTTGTTTGGCCACGCCTTGCGGCATGTGGGATCTTTGTTCCCCAACCAGGAATCAAACCCGTTCCCCCTGCAGTGGAAGCGCAGAGTCCTAACCACTGGGCCGCCAGGGAAGGCCCATAGTTTGTATTTCGAAACTAGTGGAATCTAGATCCACTCCCAATCAGCAGTGTGACTTTGTACTTGTTACTTCACCTTTCTGAACCTGGCTCCTTCATCTAGCTTGCAAATAAGAAATGCAAAGCACTTGACACATAGTAAGAGCCCAGTGAATTGAGGGATCATTAAAAGGGATAATGCACGGGTACAGTTAGTCTGAAAAGCATAAAAAATATTCCATAAACGTAAGCAGTAAGGCCTCCATGGGCTCTAGGCTTGGAAAGACTCAAGCCAGTTCTCCAGCACCAGTAACAGCGCCCAGGTACGTAGGAGGTAAGGCGAGGAGGCTGACTGGAGAGAAAAATCCTCCTCTCCTGGGCCTCGAATTCCCACCGTCGGGCTTCCATGGAGCGCCAAGCTGTACTCAAGGTCCTTAAGTTTCGTGATAAATGCCAAAGAGACCGGGGAATGGGCAGACTCAGCCACTCTGACATCCGCATAAGGGATCCAGCATCAACTTCCGGGATCAGTTCTAAGCATCTGGGAGACGTCGCGCACCATCCGCAATCACATCGATCCAGTCGGGGCTAACGAGTGCGCTTCCTACTCCCGCCGCTAGGGGGCACTAGTCGCGCCCCGCACGGGTTCTGTTTGCGCACGCGTGATTCCTTTCCTCCAGCGTCCCCGCCCCCATACGAGTTACGTTAGGGCGGCGTGTTCCCTGAAATTTCTGACGCAGCGAGCGGCGGCCGGGAGCCGAGCGGAAGTCCAGCGCGACTCCCGCTAGAGGAGGGGTGGGGTGAGAAAAGAAACAGTGAGGCCGGAAGTGTGACTAACCCGCCTGCCTCCCTGGGCAGGGGAAGCAGGAACGGGAAGGCGGTGGCCTGGCGGGGTGTGGCCTCGGGAGGTGGAGGGCGCTGCGATTGGCCCTCGGCTGTGGCGGCGGCGACGATTGGCCCCTGAGTGCGGAGCGAGGTAAGCAGGGTAGCGGCCGTTGAAATTCAAAAGTGGCGGGTGTGGCGCCGGGCTGGCATCGCTGGAGCCCGGAACGCGCGTGTTCTGTGTCGCGAGCGCGCGAGAGAACGCGGGTCCCTGGAGCCCCGGCGCCCTGTCCTCTTCCATTGCGCTTCCCTGCCGTGTGTGGCACGGAGCTGGACATGGAGCCGCAGGTGAGTAGGGGTCGGCGCGGGGACGACAGCTGGCCGCCCCACCCCCCAGTGCTGAAGTGCCGGCGGCCTCAGTTCTGCCTGCCTGCAGGGCCAAGGTCGTGCGCCCCCGCACAGTGGAAAGGGATGAGGGGTGGAGAGTGGAGAAGGCAGGGAGCAGCCCCAAGAGTGGGAGTGTGGGGAGTCTGCCTGCCTTCCCGCAGCTTCAGGGAGTCCCCCACGCCCTTGCTCACTTTCATGTTTCCAGGATTTCCCATTTCGAATTCTCAGGCTTGTCTGAACACGTTCCCACCTGTCCACTGTTACTCACTATTGCAGTGTGAGTTCTGAGATGACCACTAGCTCTAGGGAAGTGGTGTCTGAGGCGAAATCCCTGCTGATGTCCTTTCGTGTCCTCTCTCCTCTTTGCGGCCTCTTCGGGGTGTAGGAAGGGGAGAGGGGGGAATGGAGTACTCTGAACTGAAGGACTCCTCATTATCTCTTCTTCCCCAGGTTTTGCAGAGATCTCTGCTCAGTGGGACTGGTTAACTTAATTTTTTCTCTCATCAGTGCCATGCCGCACCTCACAACCACCTGCAGCGTCCCCTCTCCAGTGGAGAGAGGTGTGTTTGTGACAGTGAGAGTGGGTTGACTTCTGGTGCCAGAAAAGGCCTCCTGCCTGAATCCTCTGTTTACTAGTGTTTCACACTCAGATTTACCCAAAGTCAGGTTTCAACTTGAAGAGATACTCTTTGTATCCTGCCAGCCAGAGAGCAGAGCAGTGTGATGTGACAGTGAAAAAGAATAGAAGCCTTCTCATATTTATTCATCACATATTTACTGAGCACCTATTTTGTGCTTGGGATGCGGCAATGAGCAAGCAGAGATCCCTGTCATCATGGAGCTGCCATTCCTTGGGGAGACAGGCAATATGTGATAAGTAAATTATATAATGCTGTTAAGAAGGTGATAAGGGCTATGGAGAAAAGGAAAATTTTGAGCAGATTAAGAGAGGGAGGGGAGGCCAGCTGACAAGATAGACTGTTAAATTGGGTTGTCTTAGTAAGCTCCGTTAAGAAGGTGAGAGTTGAATAAAGACTTGAAAGAGGTGAGGGAAACAGGCAAGTAATTATTAAGATCATTCCAGGCAGAGGGAATCCGCTAGAGCAAAGCCACTAGAGTTGTGTAGCAAACCCGAAATGGGATGAGCAACGGGGAAGGTTGTGGGAAGGGACGGGATGTCAGGTAACAGAGAGGGGGGTGTTGAACGCATTGCTCCTCGCAGGGGCCGTTGTGAAGACTTGGATTTTTTTCTCTGAGTGAGATGGGGAATCACTGGATGGTTTTAAGCAAAGAGAGACAAGATCTGTCTTACAACTTAAGAGGACCACTCTAACAGCTGCACTGAGATTATAGACTGTAAGGGAGAAAGGATAGAAACAAGGAGACTTTTAGGACTGGGGCAGGTTTTCTCAACTTTCACATTATTGACTTCTTATGGGGGGGGCGGGGGGGATTGTCCTATAAGTTGTCTGTTGTTTAGCAGCATTCCTGGCTTCTACCCACTAGATGACAGTAGCAACCCCCACCTAATCTTGACAAAGTGTCTCCAGACATTGTCAAACGTCCCCTGGGGAGTAAAGTCATCCCTAGTTGAGAACCATCCCTAGTTGAGAACCAGTAGAGTGATAATCCAGGTGACAGATGATGGTAACTTGGATCATTGTAGTAGCAGGGGAGGTGGTTACAAGTGGTCCGATTCTGGATCTATTTGGAAGATAGAGTTGGCCATGTTTGCTGATGTTAAGACTTTGTGGTATGTAAGAGAATGAGAGGACTTTAGGTGTATTTGCTTGAGCAGCTGAAAGATGGATTTATATCAACTGAGATGGAGGAAGCTGCAAGAGAGCAAGGTTGAAGGAGGGTTGGACGTCAGGAGGTTAAGATTTGGATGCTTTAAGTTTGATGTGTATTAGGCTTCCAAGTGGAGACATTGAGAAGGTTAGTTCCATATGACTTCAGGGTCAAAGTCTGGGCTGGAGACAATAGTTTGGGAGTTGTCAGCATATGAATGGTGTTTAAAGCCATAGGAGTGGCCTAGAGTGTAGATAGAGAATAGAAAGACCACTGTTAAAGTTTGGGGAGATGAAGAGGATCTACCAGCGAGGTAGGAAAACCAGGAGAGGATCGTCTCCCAGGAGCTAAATGAAGCGAGGGTATTAAGGAAGAGAGAGTGATCAGTTGTATCACACGCTGCTGATGGGTCAAGAAACAAAAAGATGAAGAACTGGTTTAGCAACACAAGCAGACTTGTGACCTTGAGGGCAGTTTTGGTGGAATGGTGGGAGTGAAAGCCTGACTGGGACGGGGTTAGGAGAGAAAAACTCTTTTTGGTTGGAAGTAATAATAGCATGTATTATACACTGATTGGAATGATCCAGGAGAGAGTGAAAATGATGGTGCAGGGGAGAGAAGGAAGGCTTGCTGGAGTGCTGTTCCTGTGTGGGTGAGGGTGGGAGCGGATGCTCATGTGCAGGAGATTCCTTAGCAGCAGGGCATCCATCTCTGATCCTGGGAAGTGGGTATAGGAGAGGTTCCATGAAAATCTGTTTTTATAGAAGGTTAAGTGCATATGCTTATTGTGGAAAGTTGGGAGTCATCCTGTCTAGCTTTATAGATGGGAGAAAAATAAATACTGTACTCTTAGGAGTTGTCCTGTATAAACAAACCTTTGAGCACATTTTCTGAACCCACACAAATTCCAGGGAGGTAGGTCTTTAGTTGATCCACTATGGTAGTGTAGGGAGAACGAAGGGCACAGGTAATTAAAAAATTGAGTGTTTGACCTTGAAGTACTTAAAAGAAAAATTTAGTTTTCATACTACATTTGGTTAAAGTGAATTAAAATCAGCAGTCTTTGCGCACATCTCTGCAGGTGGCAGGAAAAGAGAACACCACCTCCTTTTTTTTTCCTTTTTATTTGTATAAGAGCCAATGGTTTGGATGTATTGCAGTTTATTTGAGCATTTCCATACTGGTGGACATCTAATTTCATTCCCTGAAAAATGTATTGAGGGAATTCCCTGGCAGTCCGATGGTTAGGACTCCGTGCTTTCACTGCCAAGGGCGCAGGTTCGATCCCGCAAGCTGTTCGGCGCTGCCAAAAATTTAAAAAAAAAGTATTGAGTCCTACCATGTAGCGGACATTGTACTGGGCACTCTGGTTCTATAGTTGTGAACAAAACAGGCATGTTCTTGTGATGCTCACAGTCTAGTGTTAGGAAAGACAATAAACCAATAAACTAAAAATTTAAAAACCAGGATATCAAATTGTTTCAGAGTTTTCTCTTTAGTGATGTTCTGTGAACATCCTCAACCTCACTTTCCCAAAGTTGAACTTAGCATCTCTTAAAAATTAGCCCTTCAGGCACTCTCAGATCTCTCCATATTATTTCTTACAACTGCATGTGAATCTACAATGGTTTTAAAATGAGAAATTTAATTAAAAAACAAACAAACCCAGATTTTCCTTCTGTGATCTTGGGAACCAGGGCAAGCTTCTTGGAGTCAGCCTGGACTCCATCTCCTTCACTGCCTGACCTCTAGCTACTCCCCCCCACCCCCTCGCCAGCTCTGCTTAGCCAACAAACTCTTAGAACATCCCCTCTCAACTGAGTTCCATGAGAATTAAGATCTAATGCCCTAAGGCATCCTTTGTGTCTAGTGCATTAACTTCTCTCTGAGGCACCTAGAATGGTAAGAGCTGTTTTTTATATTCTTGGGAGAATTGAGAAAACAGATCATTTTCTGTAGAGCTTAATTCTCTTGTACCCCAGTTTGGAAAGGCTGCCCTAGAAAGTAAGCTCTGGGCAGGCAGGGACTTTACATTCATTACTCTTACCCCAGAGCCTAGAAGAGCAGTCATTCAACAAATCTAGTGCAACAAATCCTTGTTGAATGGATGAATGAAGGAATGATGTCATCCCTCTGCTGTGATAACCCTCATCTTCTATTTCCGTTCATTCTTTGCATTGCACACAGTTCACTTTTTCAGTAAAGATCCAGTCATACTATTCTCATGTTTAAAAATCATCAGTGTCCCTCTTGTCTTCAGTAGACCCCGGATTCCTTATCACGGCATACCACTGCCACGGTCTTTCCCTTCTACCTCTCTTCTCCTCTCCCCACTTTCTATGCACATCCCTGTGTTCACTTGAACAGAATAATTTGTCATTCCTTACAAGTCCCTCTCCTTGCTTTCTGCTTGGAATGCTCCACCTTGGCCCAAGCCCATCAAGCCAACTCTTCCTCATCTTCAAGGCTTGGCCTAAAAATACTTTGTAGAATTGTGTCTGACACTCTCCCCATCTAAACTGGATGCCTACCCCCTCCTTTGGGATCCTTTTATGATAGCACTTGGTAGAGATTTAATCATCTCTTTAAATGCTTCGCTTGCCTATTGTCCTGTCCCAATCTTGAGGGCAGGGACCACGTCTTTTACTCCAGAATCCAGATCATTTCCTGGCATGTAATAGGCACTTTGTAAATATTGAATGAATGAAGTAAACTGAAGGGCAGAGAGAGATTGGCCTTGGAATTAATAGTTACCTATAGTGAAAATCAGAAGTTGATCTATACATGGTGCTTTCCTGATGGTGGGATAGGAGTAGGGTGACCACATGTCCTGGTTTGCATAGGAATGACCTGGTTTTAGCACTGAAATGCTGTGTCCCAAGAAACCTTTCAGTTCTTGGCAAACCAGAATAGTTGGTCATCCTACATAGGAGTAACCATAGGGTGGGCATGATCCCCAGGCACTGAACTGGGCTGCTTAGAGGAGAGGATCTTTCTTTCCCACGCCCCTACCTTATACCTGTACTCGGTGGTCTCCAGACTGGTCATGCCCCTGCTTCCTCGTCTTCCCCATGCAAGTCAGCCTACTTATACCTCATTATTATTTATTTATAAATTTATTTATTTATTTATTTTTGGCTGCGTTGGGTCTTTGTTGCAGCACGTGGGCTTTCTCTAGTTGTAGTGACCGGGGGCTACTCTTTGTTGCTGTGCGCGGGCTTCTCATTGCAGTGGTTTCTCTTGTTGCAGAGCATGGTCTCTAGGTGCGCAGGCTTCAGTAGTTGTGGCTCGTGGGCTCTAGAGCACAGGCTCAGTAGTTGTGGCTCATGGACTTAGTTGTTCCGCTGCATGTGGGATCTTCCTGGACCAGGGCTCGAACCCGTGTCCCCTGCATTGGCAGGTGGATTCTTAACCAGTGTGCCACCAGGGAAATCCCTATTATTATTTATAATAGGCTCTTTTGTATGTTTTTCACATGCCTGATCAGAAACTGTATCTGGCTATCCATATATGCAGGGCTAAAGCCTAAATTCCTTAGCTTGGCATCAATGCCCTATGAGACAGTGTGGTCAAGTGGTTACAAACATGGCCTCCAGAAGCAGACTGTCTAGATTCTAACCCTGGCTTTGCTTTTTATTCACTGATGACTTTAGACCAGCTAGTTTACCTCTCAGCCTTCCTTCCCTCATCTGCAAAATGAGGCTAATAACAGCTCCTCCTCAGTGGGCTGGGAGGTTTAAGTCAGTTGATACAGATAAAGTATTTGAAACAGTTCCTAATAAATGTTACCTGCTCCTCCTACCCAGTCTTCAACCTTATTCTTCCAACTCTCTCCCTTGTTTATGATCTCAGCTTTCCCTAAAAGGGCGTAGTAGTTTCCCAGCTGTACCATGTGCAAGCTTAAGGTTTTGCCTTCTGAAAGGAGTGTTCCTTTTCCCTGCTTTTTTAAGTACTGCCCTTAAACTTAGCTGAAATTCAGCATCTGTCCAGCTATTCCCTTAGGGATTGTGTTACGTCCCACCTCTCTCCATGGTTTTTAGACAGCACATCACCTGTGAGCCACGGTTTGTGGCACAAGAGGTACTCATATAATGTTTGTTGGTGGTGATGAGAATTAGGCTGGGGGGCCATAAACAGGAGTTCTTGGGACATTTGGGCCACAGGGTATTGTCTGAAGGGTCTCTCTCTTCCCAGCAGAGGTCCCCCTTGTTGGAAGTGAAGGGAAACATAGAGCTGAAGAGAGCCCTGGCCAAGACCCCTTCCCGGCTCCCTCTCCCGGGAAGCAGGCTGAAGAGGGGTCCCGACCAGATGGAGGAGGACTTGGAGCCTGAGAAGGTGAGCTGGGTTTGGAAATCCGTGTGTGTGTGTGTATAAAACCATCAGAGAGGGTAACTATGGACTCCACCCCCCATCCTTGTCTTTCCCCAGAAAAGGACACGAGGCCTGGGCACCAAAGTTGCCACGTCCCGCCCCAGAGCAACGGCCCTCACCACTGTGCCACAGACACAAGGCCAGACCGCAGGTGGGCTCCAGGGCACAAAGTCCAGTTCTCTTCAACTCACTTCTTTCTTTTTCTTTTCTTTCAATCTTAGCTTATTTTGAATAGGTAATATGTTTCACTTGTTTCAAAATTCCAAAGGCACGAAAGTTGTTATACAGTGAAAAGTCTCCCTCCTGCCCATGTTCCCCAGGCACCCAGTCCCCCCGCCAGGGGCAACTGTGAGTCCTTCCAGGGATGTTCTGTGGGTTTGCAAGCAAATATGGGCGTGTTCCCCGACATGTTTTACACACATGCTAGCGTACTTTACACCTGGTTCTGCCCCCCTTTTGCTCTTTTTGCTTGTCTTGGTCCAACTTGTTTCTTGGCTTGTTGGTCCTAGGAAGGATATCTCTAGGAGTTGGTCAGATTTAAGGGAAGAAGGAAGTTATCTTATTTCTTCTAATCCTCTGAAAAAGCAGCTCCTCTGCCTTCGGCCCAGCCGGAGTACATGCCACCCTGAGAATCATGACTCTGCTTTTCCTCTCTCCAATCTCCCGACAGTGCCGAAAGTTCCCAGGAAGACAGGACCCCGATGTTCCACAGCTATCGCCGCAGGTAACAGTGCTTAAGAGCTGGGTCCGAGAAGGGATTGGGGGTAAAGGGAGAAGGATGGAGGTGGAGGGACCCTGATGCTATAATTCCTTATGTCACCTCCCCAATTCTCTAGTGCTGAAGAATCAGAAGCCAGGCCCTGCTGTTCCTGCCCAGAAGCCTGGCAGTAGGTGACAAATATAATCCTTGGGTGAGAGGCTGGGATAGGGAAGAGGAGGTGGTGAGTACCCAGAAAAATCCCTTTGGTCACTTCCCTGTCTGAAGAAGAAGGAGATGGAGGGTCAGGTGTGGAGGCCCTAAAGGCTAGGAGGGAGGAGAGAGCGAGACAGAGCCAAGAGCTCCCTGACCCTTGTCTTTTCTGTGCCCATCTTAGCAACAGCTGCTCCTCCTGTGGTGGGAAGGAAGAAACCCAGCAAACGTCCGGCCTGGGACTTAAAGGGTCAGTTATGTGACCTAAACGCAGAGCTGAAATGCTGCCGTGAGAGGACCCAGATGTTGGACCAGGAGAACCAACAGCTGCAGAACCAGCTCAGGGAGGCCCAGCAACAGGCCACGGCCCTGGGGGCGGAGCGCAGGACACTGGAAGAGGAGTTGGCCAGGATGCGGGCCCAGGCTGAGCAGGACCAACGGGAGCTGGGGAACCTGAGTGCCCGGGTCCTGGAGCTGGAAGAGCGGCTGGGCACGCAGGAGGGCTTAGTGCAAGAGCTCCAAAAAGAACAGCTGGAACTGCAGGAGGAGCGGAGGGGACTGGCTGCCCGGCTGGAGGAGCAGGAGGTAAGGGCCAGCTTCTCGCCAAATGCTGACCCTTCTTTCTAGGTTGCCCAGAAGTCACTTTGGGCTTCGAATCCATGACCACCTCTCTCTGGCAGTACACCTCCGTCCCCTACCCTGCTCCCCCGTCGCCCCCACCCCCTGCCCACTTCTGACTCTGTCTTGCTTTCTGCCCCACTTCACCCTATCCTGACTCTGTTTCCATATCTTCCCCGGGTCTGTGTCGCCTCTACTTCTCCGCCCCCTTTCTTCTTTCTCTGTTTTCCTGATAAAAATTCCCACGCATTCTCTCTCCTTCTCATCCATTTGACTCCTTGGCGAGCACCAACTAGATTGCATTACTTGTAGTCTCTCAAATGACTCGATTCTCAATTCAGGGCATTTTGCATATACACGTCCCTCTTTGTGGAGTATTCTTTCTGCACTCCATCCTTCCCTTGGTCCACTCCCATACTTTTTGGGTGTCAGCCTAGATATCATCCTCCGTGTGCCCCTTCTGGATGCTCCCATAGCACTCCCTATTCTAGTACTATGATTCCTATTTCCTTATCTCTTTCTTTACCAGACTGTGAAGTCCTTGGGGGCAGGGCCCAGCCCACCTCCCACCCCCACGTCCCATCATGACTTGTTCTTGTTCTTGGTTGCATCTCACCCTCCGTGTCTGCTCTGTTCTGGACAGAGGAGGCTACAGGCATCAGAAGCTGCTCTGTCGGGCAGCCAAGCGGAGGTGGCATCCCTGCGCCAGGAGGCTGCAGCCCAGGCGGGCTTACTGACTAAGCGGGAAGAACGTCTCCATGGGCTCGAGATGGAGCGCCGGCGGCTACACAACCAGCTGCAGGAACTCAAAGGCAATGTCCGTGTCTTCTGCCGGGTCCGCCCTGTCCTTCCAGGGGAGTCCACCCCACCCCCTGGCTTCCTGCTATTTCCCTCTGGCCCCTGCGGGCCCTCCGACCCTCCAACCCGACTCAGCCTCTCCCGGTCTGACGAGCGGCGTGGGACCCTGAGTGGGGCGCCAGCCGCCCCCACCCGCCATGACTTCTCCTTTGACCGGGTATTCCCACCAGGGAGTGGACAGGACGAAGTGTTTGAAGAGATTTCCATGCTTGTCCAGTCAGCCCTGGATGGCTACCCAGTATGCATCTTTGCCTATGGCCAGACAGGCAGTGGCAAGACCTTCACCATGGAGGGTGGGCCTGGGGGAGACCCCCAGGTGGAGGGGCTGATCCCTCGGGCCCTGCGACACCTCTTCTCTGTGGCCCAGGAGCTAAGTGGCCAGGGCTGGACCTACAGCTTTGTGGCAAGTTACGTAGAGATCTACAACGAGACTGTCCGAGACCTGCTGGCCACTGGGACCCGGAAGGGCCATGGGGGTGAGTGTGAGATTCGCCGGGCAGGGCCAGGGAGCGAGGAGCTTACTGTCACCAACGCCCGATATGTTCCTGTCTCCTGTGAGAGAGAGGTAAGTGCTGAGGGGCACTAGGCCTGGACACTGGGGAGGCATGGGCAGGGTGACAAGGATGGAGGTGGACGAGCAGGGGCAGAAAAACGCTGAGGATGAGGAAGGGTGAGTGGTGAGGGTAGGTTGCACATTCAGTTTTGGCTGGTGGGCTATGAGGTGCATCCACCTTTGTGGAACCAAGGAGTGGAGAGAAGTGATGGGCCTGCTGAAGCGGGTGCCACTGGGCCCTGCCCGTCAATCTCAGGTCTCACCTCTGCCCACTCTTCTTGCTCAGTTCATGACATCCATGCTGGCCTCCCGGCTGTTCCTCATCCTGCTCGTCACACCCTCAGATCAGGGTCTTTGCACGTGCTGTCTCCTTTGCCTGAACATTCCTGCTCCTCTCCTGGAAGGGCTTGCTCCCTCGCTTAAGATTTTAAGGCATTGAGGCCATCCCTGGCCATCCTTTTTTTTTTTTCCCTAACTTTTGGCCGCACTGCGCAGCTTGTGAGATCTTAGTTCCCCAACCAGGGATGGAACCCGGACCCCGGCAGTGAAAGCATAAGAGTCCTAACCACTAGACCACCAGGGAATTCCCGCTGGCCATCCTTTCTAAAATTGCAACCCTCACCCTCACACACTATTTTTCTGTTTTATTTTACTCCTTAGTACTCTCGGACACACTGTATTTTACTTATTCATTTGCGGGCTAGAAAGAAAGCATCAGGAGGGCAGGAGCTGAGTCTTGCTCATCGCCTTACCTGACCTAGCTATGCACTGACTTCTGCCTGCCTTTGCCTCTTGCTGCTCTCCATCCCCAGGTGGAGGCCCTGCTCCATCTGGCCCGCCAGAACCGGGCTGTGGCCCGCACAGCCCAGAATGAACGATCGTCACGAAGTCACAGTGTGTTCCAGCTGCAGATCTCTGGGGAGCATGCTGGTCGAGGCCTGCAGTGCGCGGCCCCCCTCAGCCTTGTGGACCTGGCTGGGAGTGAGCGGCTAGACCCCGGCTTGGCCCTCGGCCCTGGGGAGCGGGAACGCCTTCGGGAAACGCAGGCCATTAACAGCAGCCTGTCCACGCTGGGGCTGGTCATCATGGCCTTGAGCAACAAGGTAGTAATGGGGGTGGGGGCAGGCAGACCCCAGGGAGAGGTTGGGGCTGGCCATGCTGAACCCAGCCCTGTCCTAACCACCTATCCCCCCCCAACCCTCTAGGAGTCCCATGTGCCTTACCGGAACAGCAAGCTGACCTACCTGCTGCAGAACTCTCTGGGTGGCAGCGCTAAGATGTGAGGGGAAGGGGTGGGCTGGGAACCACAATGTTGGGGTCAGGGTTGGGGAGGCAACACCGAGAAGACCTGGTCCAGGCTCTGCCCAGCCACACACTGATGCTGGGGCTTGGCCCCCTCTCTCTCTCCACAGGCTCATGTTTGTGAACATTTCCCCCCTAGAAGAGAACGTCTCTGAGTCCCTCAACTCCCTACGCTTTGCCTCCAAGGTGCGGTCACTACCAGTCCCATCCCTGTCAGGCTTCCTGGGGATTATAGGCTTCTCCACCTCTACCCTGCTGTCCCTCAGGCCAGGGGGCACGCTTCATTCAGAATGGATGTACATTTGCCAGGCATCTGGGGCACTACATACCTGGATCCTTTTTTTTTTTTTTTTTAAACTATTGACTTTTGGGGGTTTTTAATTAAGTTTTTAAAAATAGGTAGTTGAAAGGTGAAAACTATATCAATAGAAAGCTATATATAACAAGTGAGATTTAACCACTGCCCCTGTCCCCATTCTCCGCACTTGCCCTAGTAATCATTTTCATCATTTATCATTTTACTTATCCTTCCAATGTTTCCTTTTGCAAATACAAGCAACATGCATGGGATTTCCCTCCTTATATAAGACGTCTCTTCTCCCCCTCTCATATATTACGTTGTCCCGTGCTTTTTTTTTTTTTTTTTGATTAACAAGACAGCCCCAGGATTCCCCACCAGCACAGAGATGATCCCATTATTATTATTATTTTTTTTTTTTTTTTTTTTTTGCGGTACACGGGCCTCTCACTGCTGTGGCCTCTCCCGCTGCGGAGCACTGGCTTACGGGCCCAGCCGCTCCGTGGCACGTGGGATCCTCCCGGACCGGGGCACAAACCCGCGCCCCCTGCATCGGCAGGCGGACTCTCAACCACTGTGCCACCAGGTGGGGGCGCCCTCCCATTATTTTTACATCTGCCTAGGACTCCACTGTGTAGATGCACCAAAGTTTATCCACCAGTTCCCTCTACTGGACACTTGGATTATTTCCACCCTTTTACTATTACATACAAGGGCCATGTTGGTTAACCTTGTACATTATCATTTTATATTTGTTTAGTTACATCTAACTATCTAGGGAGAGATTCCTTGAAATGGAATTCCTGTATCAAAGACGTACAGGTTTTTCAGACTATTCCAAACAGTGTGAATTCAGGCTCCAATCCCCACGAAGATCAGCTGTGTCCATGGCCATGAATTCTCTAGGATACTTAAGCTCCCTCTACTAGAGTTAAGTCAGGATGTTTCTTTACTGTCTGCCTCCAGAGGGTAATTTTTTCCTGTGGTTACTTGTTTTCCTGAGGGTATAGTCCTACGACGTGTTCTGGCTTTATTCAGGGTCTCTGATCTTGTGTGCCCTTCTGCACTCTTGCTGCCATGGTAGTAGTCAGCCACCTTAGCACCCTGCCCTGGTCAACTTTAATCAGGATTTCCCTTGCAATCTTGCAAGTTCAAGTAAAGTTCTTTTTTTTTTTTTTTAGTTTATTTTTGGCTGCTTTGGGTCTTCATTGCTGCACGTGGGCTTTCTCTGGTTGCAGGAAGCGGGGGCTGCGCAGGCTTCTTATTGCGGTGGCTTCTCGTTGTGGGAGCATGGGCTGTAGGCGCACGGGCTTCAGTAGTTGTGGCTCACAGGCTCTAGGCACACAGGCTTCAGTAGTTGTGGTGCAGGGGCTTAGTTGCTTTGTGGCAAGTGGGATCTGCCCGGACCAGGCCTCAAACCCATGTCCCCTGCGTTGGCAGGCGGATTCTTAACCTTTGCGCCACCAGGTAAGTCCCCAAGTAAAGTTCTATCAACATCATTAACACCCAAGAACATGAACTCTTTAATATCCTCTAATACCCAGTTGATGTTGAATTTCCTTACTGTCTCAGAAATGCTTTTTATACATTAGTTTTGCTCCGTTCAGGATCAAAGCAAGGGCCGCCCATTTCATTGGTTGAAATTGTCTCGAGTTTCTTTTTAAATTTTTATTTATTTATGGCTGCATTCATTGGGTCTTCGTTGCTGTGCGCGGGCTTTCTCTAGCTGTGGCGAGCCGGGGCTACTCTTCATTGCGGTGCGTGGGCTTCTCACTGTGGTGGCTTCTCTTGTTGCGGAGCACGGGATCTAGGTGCGCGGGCTTCAGTAGTCGTGGCACATGGGCTTAGTTGCTCCACAGCACGTGGGATCTTCCCGGGGAGTAGGGCTTGAACCCGTGTGCCCTGCATTGGTAGGCGGATTCTTAACCACTGCGCCACCAGGGAAGTCCGAGTTTCTTTTAATCTATAATAATCTCATCCCCTTTTATAGCATTTATTTGTTGAAGAAGTAGGGTCATGTGTCCTATAGAATATACCGTATTCTAGATTTTGGCTGGTTGCTTCCTCTTTCCTTCACAATTTTTGTAGATTTAGAGGCTTGATTTGAATCAGGTTTAAATTTCTTGGGAAAAAAACTTCTATGGTGTGATACACTTTCTATTGCATCATATCAGGAGGCACCTAGTATCTAGGTGTTGCACTTTTTTCCCCCTCCCCCTAATTGTTCCACTTTTAATGATATAAAAATTGATCATTGGATTTGGGTATTGTCAGCTTGATCTATCCATTTAAAAACTCCCTATCAACTTTTTCTCCTAGTGATTTTATCAGTGACGCTATCTAGATCTATTATTAGGGAGTTTTTAAATGGTGATTTTTTTTTAAATGGTGATTTTCTAATTTTCTCAGTTCTACATTTATTAATCACAATTCTTCTATAAATAACTCCCCTTTGCCATCTATTTGGTTATTCTGAAATTCAGTCCATATAGGTAATATGGGATAAATGCTAGATTCTTTATCAATTTTCAGTATTATAAGTTGGTATCCTGGCAACTTTCAAAGGTGAACAGTGAGTTTTTATCCAGGAGGTGACATCTTACAGATACTTGTACTTTTGGTATATATCCTTTGCGGTCATTATTCTTTCTGATGCTCAAATTGCCCATCTTTGGCCAGTGGAAGCTCCAACTTGGCTCCTGTGTCCTTTAGATAGGTCCCCAGTAGTCTTTACTCCAGATCCATCTTGTACATTTCCTCCCCTAGGCTTGGAATCATTAATTTTCCAAATAGCCTTGGTTCCTAAATTTGTGTTGTTCTTGTTTTATCTAGCTTATTAAGCATTAGTGTTGGGAGGGCTTTGGGGGTGTCTAGTCCGAGGTACTGCTAGAAACAGAAGCTCCTCTCTCTGCTCCAGTGTGGGGCTTTTGTCCCTTCTCAGGCCTTTCCTCCTTTTCCAGACCTAGAATACCTAGTGGGCATGGGAGAACTGAGACCAGCCTGAACCTCCTTT
This sequence comes from Mesoplodon mirus, assembly GCF_964341445.2. Lineage (NCBI taxonomy): Eukaryota > Metazoa > Chordata > Mammalia > Artiodactyla > Ziphiidae > Mesoplodon > Mesoplodon mirus. The sequence continues at coordinate 66,542,830 of NC_138988.1, forward strand.
CAGAGCCCTTATTTTAGGATTCTCTGAGGGCAGCCCTAATATTGGGGGTTGGGAGGTGATTTGGAGAAAACTGTTCTTCTGGTTACTCTGAAAACGTTTTTTATTGTCTAAACCCCCTGCCCGCAGGTGAACCAGTGTGTTATTGGTACTGCCCAGGCCAATAGGAAATGAAGACGGATCTAGATTGTGTGTGTGTGTGAGAGAGACACACGGGGAAGGGGGGGCGGTGAGGGGTGCTTTATTGGGAGGGGGGCACTGTGATACCTGGGCCTATCAAATAAAGAAGAGGGTTTTTTGTTGTTTTTTTAAATAAAGGTTTTATTAGCGGTTGCCCAATAAGGCAGATATTTTTCATACCTGTGAAGATGGGAACTGTGGATCTTCCATTCTGCCAAGCATTTGTGTGTGTTTCACGGGGTTAGGGCTTCGGCTTTTCTCCCTAACAGACCATCCCCGGAGTCGGGTGGCTTCCAGCTCCCATACGCTGCCCCCGTCGTCCACGTCTAGGAGTTGCCCACTAGGTATCCACAGTCACTAGTTCTGTTTCCCCTTTGCCACAGGCCACCCCAGCCCGGGGCAGGAACTCCTCTGGCGAGTGTGGGAAGGTAGGAACCCGAGCCCAGGGGCGGGGCTGGCGCTCCCTCCCACAAACTGCTGGCTCTTTCCTCCCGCTCTTTCCCTGCCTTCCCGTTCGAACCACTGGGTCTGGCCCCGCCCGCTGCCCATTGGCTGGCTCTCGGCGGCGTCACCGCCTCGCTACTAGCCCTCCCGGTCCGTGGACCCGCCTTGGAAGCGCGGGGCGGGATGCAAGCCCCGACTCCCTCGCGCCAACCGCCGAGGGCCACCGCCCCGTAAAGGAGGGGCTGGGTCCTCCCAGGTGCCGCGCGCGCGGGAGGGGTCACGCGTGCGCAGAAGCGCGGCGGCGGTGGGCGGGGGGGCAGCTAGGCACAGCGAGGGCGGGGCCGGGGCAAAGGTGGGGGGCGGGGCACTCGAGGGAGGAGGGCGTGGCGGGGGCAATGAGAAGGGTAAGAGGGTGAGTGGAGGGCGGGGTCGTGAACTGGGGCTGGGGGGTGGGACTTGGAATGACCCTGAAGGTTGGGGGGGCAGTTAACGGATGTGGCTTGGGGTGAGGGCCCGGCCGGAGGCCAGCGGCCGGGAGGGGGGATTTCCTCCTGCCCCGAGGGCAGGTCTCCCTTTGGAGGATAGGGCTGCGGGGATTCCCTCTCCCGCCGGGTCCGACAGTCCGCCCGCCCCATCCGCGGAGAAGGCGCCGCTTGCTCTGCACCCTCCAGGCCTGTTGGAGGTGAGGGAGGTGGGGTGAGGTGGGGCCCGCCCCCCTACCCCCGGCTCCTCCTTCCCCCCAGTCCTCCCCTCCCACCATCCTCCCCCCGAGCCGGTTTGTCCCTCCCCTCCCCTTTCCTCCCCTTCCCTTCCCTTCCCTCCCCTCTCCTCCCCTCCCCTCCCCTCCTTCCCCCCGCCGCCTCCTCCTCCTGCCGCTGCCGCTGCTTTGGCTGCTGCGTCATACGCCCCAGAGCCGCCGGGACGGAGGGGCTGGGCCTGGGGACCCCCCGGTCTCTGCCTGCACGCCCCCCGACGCCCAGACGTGCCCTCCCCGCGCGGGGGTTTCGCCTCGGTCTCCCACGTCTGCCTCTGCCCGGCTCCCGGCGGCCCCAGCTGTCACTGGTAAGGAGGCGGCGGGAGGCGCCCGTGGGGGGGCAGGGAGCCGGGGGTCGGCGCGCAGGGCGCGGGCGGGAGAGCCGCGCCGCCCGGGCATCGGATCGGGTCGGGCCGACTCAAGTCCCCTCTCGGACTCGCCGTCATGGGGAGTAGAGACCGAGACTGGGACACGCCCCCCTCCCGGGGCACTCAGGGAAGTTATCTAACCCGGGGGCGGGAGCCCCGAATTTAAGGGTAACCTGACATAACCTGGCATCAAGATGATTGTTCTGAATGAGACACGCGGGCCCGGGAGGCAACCGTTTCCACTCTGGAAAGCATCTCCAGAAAAAGCTCCTAAAACACATCTCTGGGAAACAGTACCCCAATTATGATCCCTCTAAACAGCAATAGAAGGTGGTAGTAGAAATTGAGTGGTAACCTTTGCCTCTGCAACCATCGTTTCTGCTAAAATCTCAAGGCCAGCATGTAACATCCCAGGGGAGCTCTGGAAGCTGGGAAACTAGAGAACTAGGTTGGTAGGGGGAGTAGGGAGAAGAGAGCCAGTGGTGACTGTGTTGGGAGAGTTGGAGTCAAGAAGCTCGGGAGGGGGGCCCAGTGGTTTCCCATCCAGGTGTCTCAGGGAAATGGAGACTGGGGGCACACCTGCTTGAGTCCTTGACAGAAAAATAGGCAAAGAAAATGGGGACCAATTCCTCAGTATTCATAACTTTCTCCTCCCACCCCACTTCTAGCTAGGCCCCCCCAGGATGCAATGGCACAGCCCCCCCGGCTGAGCCGCTCTGGTGCCCCCCCACTTTGGGACCCAGCTTCCCCTGCTCCCACCTCAGGCTCCAGGCCTCGACTTTGGGAGGGTCAAGATGTGCTGGCCAGATGGACAGATGGGCTGCTATACTTGGGGACCATCAAAAAGGTAAGACCTTTGATCTCTGACTTGTCACCTTTTCTCATTTCCCTTATCTAGTTCTGACTTCCATTTGATCTTCTGTGCCCACCCATTCCAGGTGGACAGTGCTCGGGAGGTGTGTCTGGTCCAGTTTGAGGATGATTCCCAGTTTCTGGTTCTATGGAAAGACATCAGCCCTGGTGAGAGGCCTGAGGGTGTGCATCCCGTGGAAAACAGAAACCTGATGTGGGGGGGCAGAAAGGGCTTAAGGACAGGCCTTCTGACACTGTGTTCTTCACAGCTGCCCTCCCTGGGGAGGAACTCCTCTGCTGTGTATGTCGCTCTGAGACTGTGGTCCCTGGGAACCGGCTGGTCAGCTGTGAGAAGTGTCGCCACGGTGAGAGAGCGGGACACCTGAATGGTCCAGCTTGCCCTGGGCCTTCCAGGCTGCCTCTCACCCTTCCCTCTAGCACTGGTCCTTATACCACCTGTCCTGGCCTGAGTCCCCAAGTCACTGCTCTGGCCCATCTCCTCAACCTTGTAACCTCACTGCCTTCCAGCACAGGGAGCGGCAAACATGGGATGGGACGTGTGAGCTCTGCAGACAGAAAGTAGTTCAAATACACTCTTTTCTACCCATATGACCTTGGGCAAGTCCCTAAACTTCTAAAAACCACAGCTGCCTCACCTGCTATTAAAATAAAGGTAACACGCCCACCCCAGCAGGACCACAGTCAAGAATGAAATGAGATGGGTAAGACTCCTCCTGTCCCAACACCTAGTGCAGACAGGTATGCAACGCAATGAGTGGTCTATCAATATTATCGTTATTCAGCTTATCACCAGGACTGCCACGTTCCAAGGGCCCCAGCCCCCGGAGAGGGAGAGGGCACATCCTGGGTCTGCCGCCAGTGCGTCTTTGCCATCGCTACCAAGGTAAAGGCACCTTCCTATGGGAGCCTCCCACCCCCAGCCTCTCCTGAGTCCTTTCTTCCCCCACCCCTGAGGCCGCCTGCCTGTTCCACCTGCAGAGGGGAGGTGCGCTGAAGAAGGGCCCCTATGCCCGGGCCATGCTGGGCATGAAGCTCTCCCTGCCGTACGGACTAAAGGGGTTGGACTGGGACGCTGGGCATCTGAGCAACCGGCAGCAGAGCTACTGTTACTGTGGTGGCCCTGGGGAGTGAGTAGTGAGGGGCAGGGGGTAGGGAATAAGTTGTGGGGGGCGGTGGTGGATGCAGGGAACGAAGGAGAAAGAACAGGGTGGCTGGCTGGAGTGTTGAAGGTGTGGGAGAAGGTGGTGAGCTGGGTTTGGGGCAGTTAAGGAGGGATATTGGGGGTCACTCGTCCTGTGTTTCCCCTCAGGTGGAACCTGAAGATGCTGCAGTGCAGGAGTTGCCTACAGTGGTTCCATGAGGCCTGCACCCAGTGTCTGAGCAAGCCTCTCCTCTACGGGGACAGGTGAGCCGGGCTGGGCTCTCCCAGAGCTCTGCTCCATCACCTCCGTCCCCCACCCTCCCATCCCAGACCTGGTCTCTCCCCAACCTCTGCAGCTTTGCTCACCTGTTGACCCGGTCCTTGCTTCGGAGTACCCCCCTCCCCCCAGCATGGTGTAGTTTTCCTGTAAAAAGTATTTTTCTCCCTCTTGCCCATGTCCAGGTTCTATGAGTTTGAATGCTGTGTGTGTCGGGGGGGCCCTGAGAAGGTCCGGAGGCTACAGCTTCGCTGGTGAGCTGGATGGGGCACGGCCTCAGCGTAACTCCTCCCTCAACACCCCCAGTTTTTCACCTTACAGTCCCCAGCCCCCCGCCTTGGGACACCCCCTGGGTTTTGTAACCCTTCTACCACCTTGACAAGTTAATGTTTCTCCAGGGTGGACGTGGCTCATCTTGTCCTGTACCACCTCAGCGTTTGCTGTAAGAAAAAATACTTTGATTTTGACCGTGAGATCCTCCCCTTCACCTCTGAGAATTGGGACAGTTTGCTTCTTGGGGAGGTAAGGGGTAGTGCAGCTCTGGGGGTCAGGGTGGACCAGGGAGATGTGGAGAAAAGGGGGAGGGAGGGAATCACTGCTCCCCTGACCCCATTTTCCTTCCCCTCCCCCAGCTCTCAGACACCCCCAAGGGAGAACGTTCTTCCAGGCTCCTCTCTGCTCTCAATAGCCACAAGGACCGGTGAGTTGGAGGGAGGCTCAGAAAGAGATGGAGATATGGTATGGCAGCCTGGGAGGAGAGGGGCTGCAGCCCACCTGGAAGATCACCTCTGAAAAGGACTAAGTAATGGCATAGGAGGGTCCCTCTTCTACGGCACTGACCTTGTATTATTTCTCCCCTTACCCCAGTTTCATTTCAGGGAGGGAGATTAAGAAGAGGAAATGCTTGTTTGGTCTCCATGCTCGGATCCCTCCCCCTGTGGAGGCCCCTACTGGAGATGGAGCCCCCACCAGGTCACTGGTCCAGGGGGGATGGGGAAGTTCTCAGGGTGTATGTATGGAAACGGGGAGGTCTTGGGGTGTCCGGGAGGGGGCTGGGGGGATAAGGAGGCCTCTTACAGCTTCCCTTCAGGGCAGGGCCCTGGGGGAGGGGTCTCACGTCCCCTGGGGAAGCGCCGGAGGCCGGAGCCAGAGCCCCTGAGGAGGAGGCAGAAGGGGAAAATGGAGGAGCTGGGGCCACCCTCAGCAGTGCGCAACCAGCCCGAGCTCCAGGAGCAGAGGGAGCGGGCTCGTCTGCAGAGGGCACTGCAGGTACAAGGGCAGGGGCACCCCGTGGGGCAAATGGTGGTGTGGGAAGAAACCAAGGATTATCTCTCAGTCCTTTGCTCCTTCTAGGCCTCAGTGTCTCCACCACCCTCCAGCCCTAACCAGAATTACCAGGGCAGCAGCGGCTACAACTTCCGGCCCACAGATGCCCGCTGCCTGCCCAGGTCAGTGCACCTCCTGCCTCCAGCCAGGTGTGCTCCCTTGGAACCTCTCTTCCAGTCGTCTACATCTTCTGGACTTTCTCACCCAGAATTCTTTCCCCTCTCTCCCTTGGCTGCCCACTTCTTTTCCTAGAGACACTTAGAGCCAATGTCTGCTTCCCAGTATTCTGGGGACAGGGGTCCTTGAGGGTAGTGTTTGAGCTCTGCCCTTCTCAGGGGAGAGGGTCCTGTTCCCCTGCTTCGGGTCCTGACTTTCCCCCTCCCCCAACCCCAGCAGTCCCATCCGGATGTTCGCTTCCTTCCACCCCTCTGCCAGCACCGCAGGGACCTCTGGGGATGGTGAACCCCCAGACAGGTGAGATTCTACTCCTTTACCTGTGATACCTGTGTTCTTCACCTCTGTGCTCTTAAGTTCCTTGGTCTCTAACCGTTTTTTTTGTTTCTCTAATCCACATACGACCTCCATTTCTGGTCAGTCCTTAATTTCCATCTGGACTGACAACTGCCTTCTCTCCCTAGGTCACCCCTGGAACTTCACATTGGTTTCCCCACAGACCTCCCTAAAAGTGCCCCCCACTCGATGACTGCCTCATCTTCCTCAGTCCCAGCCCCCTCCCCAGGTCTTCCTAGACGCTCTGCACCCCCTTCTCCCCTGTGCCGTAGTTTGTCTCCTGGAACTGGGGGAGGAGTCCGAGGTGGGGTCGGCTACCTGTCCCGAGGGGACCCCGTCCGGGTCCTTGCTCGGAGAGTACGGCCTGATGGCTCTGTGCAGTACCTGGTTGAGTGGGGAGGAGGGGGCATCTTCTGAACAGCCTGCCTCTGCCCACTTACTTCCCCATTCACATACACCGGCACTTTCATACCCTGACCTCTGACCTCACCTACAGCTGGGATGTACCTGGGGCGGTAGCGGGGTACTTCACCCTACTGCCCAGGCTGGAATCCAGGTGGGGGGTTGGGGAAGAGGCTCTCTCTTCTCTACTCCCTTCATGATTCCTGACCCTTCCCCCATTCCTCTTCCCACTTCCTTTGATGTTATTTTGTTACAGCTTTTTAAATATTTTTAAAAATTATTTAACCCCTGGGGACGGAGACTGAGGAGGGGAGGATGATAAAGGATCCTGGGCTCTGTATCACTGAAATAAAGATAAATAAACTTAGCAGCTCTGAGTCATTCTGAAAGATGAGAACAAAAGGACTAGAAGCACTTCTGATCTTCCCAACCAAATTCACTTTTTGACAAGGAAAAAGGAAAATGACAGAACTAAAGCTTTATTAAGGGTCCAGTCATCACCTGGAAGGCAGGGGACATTGAAGTATATGAAGGGAACGTGACAAAAACAAAGGCTCATCACGGTGGGGCTGTGCCGGACTCAGGAACTGACCCTGTAACCTGGCGCACCCAATGCAGGTACGGGGAGTTCCCCTGTTCCACAGGCAATGCAATCACCTCGGCCACTTCGTAAGGGTGCACAGAACTGGGAAAAAGATGGGGGATCACTCAAAGATTTACCCGAAGAAGCCCACCCCCTTAGACTGCCCAGCAAGTCTCACCCCACAGGACACACCCTCATCTCTACCCATAAAGTTCTCACCGAACAAAATCTGTCAAAGCTGGAACCAAGGAACTTTGGGTTTTAATCATCTAAGGGGGGGAAGACAGTTGAATCAAAGGGTGAAATTGATTTCAGGATCTCAGAGGAGGGACAGGGATCAAAGTAAGTGGTCAGGGAATTGTTTTTGTTGGGTGAGGGAACGTTTCTCACCATCAGCACTTCACTGTCCTCCTCAATCTTTCCTTTCCACTCATAGCTGAAAAGGTCAGGAAGAGAGCGTTGTGGCAGCAAAGATTTCCCCCAAGGAAAAAAGACTGCCAGTCAGACCCGAGAGGTAGGTTAACCCCCCAACTTCTGTGACTCACATGGATGTAATCTGAGGAATGAGGTTGACGCAGGCTGCCAGGTGCTTCTCCACCACAGCCCTGAAGGTGAAGAGACAGCCCCATTTAGAGACCCCGTGACCCGGATTTTTGCACTGTCAGCCCAGAGACAGGAAGCAGCGGGAGGGCACTCTTCTCCCCCACCTCCAACTCTCCCTTCCTAAGCACCCTTCCTCGCTCCACACTGAGGTCCCCACCTGGCGATATCCTTGGCGACCTTCTCGTTGGGGCAGGTGACAAAGGCTGCAGAGACCGAGCCGGCAGCGTAGGCGGAGCCCGAGGCCGGCGAGGGCTGGGACGGGGGGCTTCCTGAAGCCATGGACAGCAGAACTCGGGGTAGCAACAGAAGGCGGGAGACTACAGGCAGCAAGGCCGGCATCCAAAGAAGTGAGAGGAGCAGAGCGGCCTGAGAGCAGGAAGTGAATTCTGTGTCTCCCCATAAATACCCCAGGAAATTGCACCCCGGGAACCCTTTGCTTGGATAGACACTCAGGCTCTGCCTTCCCTCTTCTGCACCCCGAAGGAAAAGGTCCCTGAAGCTGAGAGAGAAACTTGGAAAATTAAGACAAAGACTCGGTTTTCACTACCTCCTCCCGGGCCAACCTCTGGGATTTGGGGTCCGGGTGGTGGGCGAAGCTTCGAGGACCGGAAGAGGCGGGGCCGGTCACTCACCCCTCCGCCGAGCAGGAATGCGGGAGCCCGCCCCCCCCTCATGCAGCCTATGCTGGTAGAGGAGAGTTGAATATCAAAGGCCACACGTTACGACGAGAAAGGGCCCCGAAGCTAGGAAGAGCGGCCTCTTCTTACCTGGGCAGCAGCCACGTGATAAGAAAACAGCGCTGACCACGTGACAGTAGAAGCCGGACCACCCTAACCCCCAGAGCCAGCCAATCCTTGCCCTCACGTGGCCCAGTTTGTCCCGCCTCCCAGTGAGGGAGGGGCGAAGAGGGATCCAACCAATCAACAGCCGGATCTGCAGACGTGCACGGAAATGGGACACCCGTTTCCGTGTAAACCGGAAACGACCTATTGCAGGCTGAGGAGAGCCGCAGCGGCGTTCCACTGTCACGTGAGGGGGCCGGTCCCCCTCAGGCGGCGGTACCTCAATGAGCTACGCGAAGAGACCAATCGCGGGACAGCCTCGCAGGCCACGTGATGAGAGACCTGGCGCAAGGAAAGGGGGTCTGGAGACCCCGCAGAGTCGATGCGTCAGGTTGTGGAGTGGGGTGTCATCCTTAAACCCCAGAATGTGCCTAGTAACAGCCCCTACACTGTTCCCGAGGCCTTATGGAGTGGGAGGGTCTTAGGAGATTGAACCTTAGGGGGTGGAGAGAACGCCCCCTGCCATTTTGGTTAGGAGTGACAGATGCCTGAATTGGGGAATGCACAAGTATAACCTGAGGAACCAGCTGTCCCTGGGTAGGGGGGAGTGATTAGGCAGACACGGCATGGCAAGACCATGCCTAGGTGAGGAAAGATGCATTTTAAAAAAGGGACAGAGTGAGACCCTGTAAATGGGATAGAAGATGATTAAAATCGGGCTGAGGGCGCTCAGCCCTCTTAACTGAAACCCCAAAGCTGGAGACAGACTGGTGAATCGGTGTGGGGTGTGGGGGAAGGGCTGCAGGTTGGGGATATGGAGAGGACACCAGGAAGTAGTGATGGTCCTTTTGTCCCTTATCCCCTTGCTGTTTCACTCTCCGGGACAGGTCTACCTCTCAGTCTTGGGTCTCCTTCCCTTAACCCATCCCCCTAGGAGCCAGGACCTGTCCTACATATCCTCCCTGGGGCCCAAGCACATCCTGTGACCCAAAAATGGAGACAGGGGCCAATGAGAGGAGAAATAGGTGGGAGGAGGCAGGGAGAAAAACGCTCTTGCGTCACCCCCTACCCAGTATTCCCCCTCCCTCCTAGGTCTGGGGTCTCTGGTCTGCTCTGTGGGTATGACTGGGCATTTCCCAGGCTGAGTTCTTTCATACCTGCCTCTCTGGGGCTGGGGTCTCCCTGAGATCTCTGTCTTTGGGTTTGGAGTTTGTCTCTGAGATAGATCTCTGTGGGGTCTTTCAGTATTTGCATTGGCATCTTTCTCAGGACTGAGTTTCATTGTTTTTTGTTTAGGGGGTTTCTGGGTCCGCGATCACCCTCTCTCAGAGATCTTAGAAACTCTTCTTTATGAGTCTGGGGTCTCTGAGTTCTGCATCTCCGGGCTAGCTGAGTGTCTCTTCTGGCCCCGCCCCCACCGCCCCCAGGGTCTGGAGTTTCTGTGTCTCTCGAGTTGTCGGTCTCCGAGTCTGCAGTTTCTTTTCTCTGAGATCTAAGTCTGGGGGTCTCATATCTCTCTCTGGGTCTGAGTTCTCAAAGACCTAATTCTAGGTCTGGGTTCTTTCTGAATCTGGGTCTCATCTGTTTCTTTGAGTCTAGTTCTTACGTCTCAGTCCCTGAGATCACCGTCTGAGTCTTGAGTCTAAGATTTCTGTGGCTATGGAGAACCTGAGACTGGATGCTCAGATTTTGACCTTTGACCCATCTCTCAGAGTGGGGGCGGAGGGGTCTGGGGTCTTTTTTCTGAGACTGGGGTCTCTTTTCCTCTAGACTTTGGGTTTGTGCCTCAGATTATCCCCCGCCCTCCCACCACCCCGGGTGGCAAGGTATCTTTCTCTGTGGGTCTGGGGTCTCCCCATCTCAGGGTCTGGGGTCTGCATCTTTAGAACTGCTCCCTCTCTGGTGTGTTTTTGAGTCAGGGGTCTCTCCCTCTCTGGTTCTCACTGAGTAGGGGTGGGGGCTGCAGAGACTCTCTCCTCCTCCTCCTCCTCCTGCTCTTTCCTCTCGCGCTCGCTCCCCCGCCCCCCTCTCTCTCTCTCTCTCTCCCTCTCCCTGCTGCCGCTGCTGCCGTTGGCTCCTATTCTCCTCCTCCTCCTCCTCTCTCCTCCTCTCTGCTCCTCTCTGCTCCTCTCCGCTCCTCTCTCCTCCTCCTCCTCCACCTCCTCCTCCTTCTCCCCCTCTCTCTCCCCCTCTTTCTCTCCTCTCTTTCTCCCCCGGCCCCCCCGCCCCCTCCCCCCCAGGCCTGATGAGCAGGTCTCGCGCCTCCATCCATCGGGGGAGCATCCCCGCGATGTCCTATGCCCCCTTCAGAGGTACGGTGGTGAGGGGAGGGGGAGGGCCAGTTGGGGGGGGAGAGGGGGGAGGGGCGGGGGGCTGGGCAGAGCTGGGGCCAGGGAGGGGAGCAGCTGAAATGGAAGGGGAGAGGAGGACCGAGAAGGCGGGGATGGGAGCAATGGGGAAGGAGGGATTGGAGGTCAGAGAATAGGGGTAGATAGGGGCCGGAGGGGCCAAGAAACAGGCCTTGAAGGGGGGCTGAGGGGAAAATGATGAAGGGGAAAGAGATCGCCAGAAAGGGTGGGAAGATAGAAGGACAGGGTTGGGGGAAGAGCTGCAGAAATAATTTGGAGGTGGGAGCTGAGAGATGAGGAAAATATCAAGGAAATAGAAGGACAGAGTTTTAGGAGAGGGGCTAGGAGGGGAAGATGAAGAAAATGAAAACATAGGGGTGAAAAGAGAAGCCAAGAAGATGGGAAGAATATGGTGGGGGGCTCAGAGTATGGTAGGGGGTAGAAAAAGATAGGAGATGGAGGGAGAGAAAAAGGGGCCAGATGGAGAGAGAGGGAGGCAGTGGGGGGAGGGGGGAAGAGGAATGGAGGGTCCAGATGGAGGGAAGAGAGGAGAGAGAGAATGGGGAATGGGTTGGGGGAGGAGAGACCAGGGCAGGGGGAGGGCCAAATTCAGTGTGTGTTTGTTGGGGGGGGGGGGCAATACAAGTAAGATTGAGTGATGGGAGTAGGGGGCGGGTTAGGACCCTGCCCCACACTCTGACCCCCATCAAGACCCTTGACCATTGAAATGTAATCCCTGGGGTCTTATCCACTTCCTTCACTTCACCACTTTTACCCCCCTCCCCCACCTCCAATCCTTATTTCCATTCCCCCTCCCTCCTTTGGTGTCCATCACCTATATCTTTCCCCCCATATGGTGTCCGTTCCTTATATGAGTCCCCCTTCTGTCCTTCCCCTATATCAGTGCCTTCTCTGGTGTCCATTCTCTTTCTCCCTCACTTCTATCTGGTAGCTCCCTTATATCTCTACCACCTCTTTGCCCCCTCCTTCTTGACCCCCTTGTCCTAGTACTCCTATGAGGTCCACCTCATTTCCTCTGCCCCATGTCCATTTGGGCCCTTCTGGTATATTCCCTTGTCCCTAAAGATTTACCATCATTCCTGTCTGCTTTTCTCTTAGATCCATCCCTGTTATTTCTTCTCCACCCCATTCCCCATCTTATCACCACTAGTCTGTGCCTACTCACTTTCCCCTAAGACCCCAGCTCTTATCACCCATTCCTCTTTTCTTGGCCCCTCTACTTCCTGGGGTGTTGGAGATTTGGGGAGCAAAGACACAGGTTTTGGTGGTTGGAACAGGACCTACAGAGATTCCCATCTGAGCCCTGTGGAATTGCTCATCCTAGTAAATCTTTCCCCTTTCTCAACTGTGTTTCTCTGTCTCTTGCATCTGCTTCCCAGAATCATCCTTACTTAAGTCCAGACAATATTTGTGTGTGTGCATTTCGAGTGTTGCTCCTAAGCTAAGTTCCCCATGTCCTTCCCCGCTCCCGGAAGGTGTCCCCTGAAGTCTAACCTGCCTCCCTGTGGCTGCAGCCTGAACCAGTCCCTCCCATAATGATGATATGTATCAACAGATGTCTCCTCTGGGGGTCCTCAGGGTCTGATTGCAGTGGGCATGTTTCCTGCAGTGTCTGCAGTCCCAGAGCCTGGGCTTTGGTAACCTCGGTATCTAGAGGGTATTGGTTAGAATCTCCGAGGTGGCATTGAGATAGTGAGAGTTTCAAAGTATTGGGGTTTCTAGATACCTGTATTCTGGGGGTTCATCTCTGACTCTGACCTGCAGATTGGGTAAATTTGAAACATGTTTATAGACAGAAAGGGGCTAGATTTTTCAAAACTCCTATTCAGAGCTTTCAGTTGGAATGAAGTTCAAAGACCAGTTCTTTTCCTGCAATATACCCATGATTAATTATCCTGTAAAGGTAACAGAATTTTTCTTCCTCTAAACTCTGACTCTGATTCCTTAAGCCTATTTTCTATCACTTTGATGTCACCAATTTGATTTCTGTCTTCTATAGGGCCTGTCCCCTACGTCCCTGTGATGGTGTGTGGCATTGGGGTTTAAAGAGGAAGCAGTTTGCAGGGATGGGGGCATGGGAAGAGGAACAGCAAAGTTGGGGAAGGGGGACCCTGGGTGTGGGGGGTGGTTCTCTGAGCAGGGGTGACCCTTAGTCTACCGTTCTTCTTTTTTAGAAGTTTCGTCCCCAACCCCAGCTTTAGTCTTGGGAGACCCGCTCTACGTCACATGCCTGGATCTTCCATTCTTCCCTCCCCTCTTTCTTCCTCAAGCTCCTCACTGAGCCTTGGGGAGGTTCCTAACTTGTAGAGTTGGCTCCCATCCTGTCTGTGGAGATGCGGTGGTGGGGGGGGTGGCGTAGGGGGACAGTATTGAATCTTCGACCTCCGACCTCTGGGCATGGAGTAGGGGAAGACATCAATTCAGTATTCATTCAAACAGCATATTTCCTACCTCCTCACTCCCCATCCCCTCCACAGCCAGATGCCTACAAGACCCATCCTCCCCCCCACCACTAGCAGAACCAGATCTTTCCCCAAAGGATGAGCAGGGTTGGGCTAGGGGAGGAGGGAGTGGAGGAAAGAGGAGCGGCAGGAGGGGAGGCCCTCTCTTGACTCTGACTCTGGGAACAGGTAAGTTCCCTCACACCCTCTCTTTTCCAGATGTTTAGTTCTCAGAGTCTCATGACCCAAATGTCCCTACACCCCCATCCTTCTTTCCCACAGCTCTGTAGTCTTCCTCTTACTCTCTTGCAGATGGGTGGTGCCACGTCCAAATCCTTGTCTTCTGCAGCTATCTGGATGCCCTCCCTCTTCCCAGACACTTGCCACCAACCTCCCTGTGTTTTTCTTCTGCCAGTTTTGCTGCACCCTCCACCTTTTTATTTTTCTGAAGTGGTTGGAGAGCTCTTTCACCTTTCTCTGCCTCCAAACGTGTAACTCCTCTGTCATGATATAATTCCCCTCTCTGAACCACTCCTCTGTATTTCTTCTGCCAAGTCTCCAGAGCCCCCTGTGATGTGATTCCCCTCACCTCTTTTTCCCCAGATAGAGCAGCTTATCTTCTGTTCCTGTAAAGTTACTGGGGGCCTCACCCCCATCTGTGATCTCCTCAAGGCGGGTGGGTTCCCCTTCTGCCCCTTTATGGACTCTCTTGCCATTTTAGACACCTCTGTCTCCTAAATACATAGAGCCTCCCTTACCATTTCTGTGTGTCTCTGCCGCCTAGATGTACGGGGACCCCCTATGCACCGAACCCAATACGTTCATTCCCCATATGATCGTCCTGGTTGGAACCCTCGGTTCTGCATCATCTCGGGGAACCAGCTTCTCATGCTGGATGAGGACGAGGTGAGCAGGGTGGGAAGGCTGGGAAAAGACCTCTGGGTAGTGTGGGAAACTGTGGAGAGACGGATGGGGAGAATCCTCATTAGAGAAGGGACGCGAGACACAAAGAAGGCAAAGAGAGAAACACTGGCAAGTGGTGGGAGGAGGGTGGCCACTGAGATTGGGGTTGGGATGTCAGAAGGGGCAGGTGTTCTCTCCCCTTGGCCAGGGGGTCTTTGAGGGCCATGTACAGTGATGGGGAGGAGATATGGTTCTAAAGATTTGTGGGTGCCTCCTGTTTTCACCCTGCTCATATTGTGGGATAGGTTAGGCTAGGAAAGGGAAACTAAGGGGCTTGGAGGAGGGGTAAAGACATGGGGATCACTTTGGAGGGATTGTCTCCAAAGCAATCCTCGGGACCCTCTCCTCTCCCCAACTCAGTAAGCCCCATCACTGACCAGTCCCTGTCCTTTCCCTGGCATGGGGCAGAGTACAGGACTCAGAGAGTGGGGTCTCTGAGTGGGGAAACTAGGAAGGGCCTGCAGGGTACCAGGAGAGATGACAGAGGTCAGCAGGTCTGGGTGTGGTGGGCAGTGAAGATGGGGAAGGCTGAGATCAGGGTTTAGAGAGACACTGGGAGGGCTTTCACCAGGGACATGGGGAAGGAATATAAGGAAAGAGATGCCTGGGGGTGAGGGGAACTGGGAGTATGGGAAGTTGTCTAAAGGAGTAAGAGTGGGATAGGGGCAGGGACTAGCCAGAGTGAAAGATGTGAAGTGAACAGAGCATCCTTGTGGGAGGTAGCGGCCATGCAGGGTGGTTAGAGTGTGGGTTCTGATTTTGGAGCTGGGTCAGCAGTGGAGGGTCCATCAGAGGAAACAAGATGTGAATATGAAGGGTGGACGCCCAGAGGTGTGATTGGGAGTGGGGGTGATTTGGGGACCAGCTTTAGAGAGTGATAGGTCAGCCTGCAAGACCAGAGGGGTGGTGAGAGATGCGCCCCGAAAGCTGTCAGGGAGGGTGTTGCGAGGCAGGGTTAGAACTGGAGTTGAGGTTAACCAGGGTTTCAAGGGATCTGGGGGGCAAGTAAGTGTGGAGAGATGGCTGGGTAGAGAGCTTCCAAGGCACAGAGTCAAGTCCAAGTGTCCAGGGGAGGACACGGTGACTCAAGGGAGAGGTGGTTTGGGGAGTCAAGTTTTAGGCACTGAGGGGCATTTGAGTGATTCACTAGTGGTCACCGGTCTTGACCAAGGGTTTGAGGTCTGTAGGATGAACTGGGGAAACTGGAGACTGTGTGAGGATGAAGAGGGAGGACAGTGGGTGGGGGGGATGAAGGAATGACAGAGATGGGGACAGACAGGTCCAGGGGACCAGTGGCCAGAGACTGAAATAGGAAGGGTGCGGAGGGAGGGAGTGGGAAATGACAGAGTGTAGGGCCACAGGGAGCTGGAATTGGCTGAGTTGTGGAGCCCAGGCTGGGGACTAGTGGGGTGGGTGGTTCTTGGAGGGGCGGAGGTTAGGAAGGAGGTGGCAAGGGCGAGCTGGGGATGAGGCTTAGGGAGAGATGATGGCTAAAGGGAAGTGAGAGGGGCGATGGAAGGAGATGAAGGGTGGGGGGAGGTGACCAAGCCCTCTGGGGGGTGGGGAGGTTGGGTCCCATTCTGGCCGCAAGCCTGGCCGTGGGAGGGAGACAAGCTGTGGATCCTGATTATAAATGCAGCTTCTGCTACCCCCGTGACAGCCACGGAGGGAGGGAAGGGGGTGAGGGAGGTGGGAGGTTGGGAGGAAAACAGGGAGAATGGAGGAACTGAAGGTCAAGGGGAAAGTGGATTCAGGGAGCAGCGAAGGCCAGAGGGGTTGTGGGAATTCCCTGGAGGGTGTTTCAAAAGAAATGGTGGAAGAAAAGAGGAGGGTGGGACGGGAGGGAATGAGGGAGACAGACTCGGAGGGAGAAGGGAACGAGAAATCGCGAAATCCACTCACCCCGAGACACTTAAAAGAGTATAGAGGGGCGGGGGCAGAAGGTGGTCAGGCCTGGTTTAAAGGCAGGCTCATCCTTCCTTGGTGGGGGAGGGGAAGAGGAGGGACGGCCTGGGCCAGCGAGGTCTGACACGCCCCCCCCCCCGCATCCCCTAGATACACCCCCTTCTGATCCGGGACCGGAGGAGCGAGTCCAGTCGCAACAAACTGCTGAGACGCACAGTCTCCGTGCCGGTGGAGGGGCGGCCCCACGGCGAGCATGGTACGGCGGCCGAGCAGGCTCGAGCAGGCTCTCGTGCCCCGGACAGTCGCGGGGAGAGGGCTGAAGGTGGACAGGGTTGCATGGGAGGGGGAGTCCGGGAACCGAGGAGCTGTCAGGGGCCGGGAGGAGGCGGAGACAAAGTCTCGAATTCTGCGAGTGGGAACCTGGGCGGAGCAGGCGCCCTCCTCTGGGATCTGAGCGGGACGGAGGCTGTGGGTGAGAGGCCCCAGCGGTCCTTGCTGTTTCGCTCCCTTTTTCCTCTCCAGCAGCGAAGTTTGACTCTTTCCCCGGTGCTTGCAAAAATAGTCTCCTTAGATCTTTAGCTTCCTGTCCGAGTGTAGTTGCCCGTGCCCCTCCCAGCCCCAGGTCTGGGATCTTGGAAAGAATGACCTAGTTCCTGCCCTGCC
This sequence comes from Mesoplodon mirus, assembly GCF_964341445.2. Lineage (NCBI taxonomy): Eukaryota > Metazoa > Chordata > Mammalia > Artiodactyla > Ziphiidae > Mesoplodon > Mesoplodon mirus. Next base: position 66,559,411 of record NC_138988.1, read on the forward strand.
CCCAGACCTCAGCCCCACCCCCACGCTCCTGATTCTTCTTCCAGACCTTATGGCCTGTGGACCCTCCCTGTTTTCTTTCCCCCTTTCCCCTCTTCTCATCAGCTGTTTCTGTTTTCTGCAATTCTATCACCCTCTTTCTCTTCCCTCCCCGATTTATTTTCTCTGTCCTTCTTGGTTCCTCTGCCTCTCCCCTCTGCTCCCGGTGGATCTCCATCAGACCCCCATCTCATCTTTCTGCCTGTCTGTGGAGCTATGTGCTCCGTCTGTCTCTCCAACTCTCCCTCTCTCCATCTGTCTCTTCCCCTCCCTCTTTCTGCCCCCCCTCCACCCCCCTCTTTAGTCATTTAAAAAAAGATTTTTGTCTTCCTGAGAAGTTCGCTTAAAAGGTTTCCATGGGAACAGTGAGGGGAGATGAAGGCAGAGAACAGAGATCTGCAGCCAAGGTGCAGAGAGACGCCCTCAGCCCCCCGGAAACCCCCTTGTCACTGCCCCCTACCACTCTGTTCCCCTTCCAGGACCAAGGGTCCAGGTCCTTCATCCCCTCAACCCCTTGTGACCCCTTTCTTCCACCAGCTACCCCTCCCCTCAGGGATCCAGGCTTCCAGTTTCTCTTCCTTGGAGAGAGCCAGTGGCCTGTCTCCATCCCTTGGCTCCCTTCAGCCCTCTTCTCATAGGCCCAGGCCTTACTGCCCTTGGGGGCCAGCTCTGGGACCCTGGGTGGATGGGTGGCCAGGGGTGTGTGTCATTGTCATGGAAACTTCTGACCATGGGGGTGTGTGGGTAGCACATCTCTGTGAGGCAAAGCCAGGTGGTGGTGGTGGAGTGTGTACAGAGAATGTGTGTGATGTCTGTCACATCTGTGTGTGTGTGAGAGAGAGGGAGTCAGTCATGTCCATGTCTGGGAAAGGTTTGTGTACATGTGTGCATACCTGTGTGTCGAGGCCAGAATGGTCACATGCTTGTGGAGCATCTTTATCATATATCCGGTGGTTGGCATCTCAGCCCGCATATTCGCCTTCTTTCTCCTTACCCTCAGTCCTCAGGGTCTGGGGTCTCTGGTGTGGGTCTCCTGTGTGTTTAGGGGGAGGGCACCCATGTGTGTTTGGGGTTGGAGGACGGTATGTGGAGGTGTTTGTGTTGGAGGTTCAATAGGGCTTGGGAGGGGGTCCAGGGGTATATATATTTAGGGGGAGGGTTTAGCGAAAGAGTTGATAGCTGGTGAACGTTTGGGGTTCTCAGGTGGACGTGGAATGTGTAAAGGGCATGGAGGATGTGCTGCAGGGAACATAGGAGTCTTTGGGGACCTGGGGACCTGGGTCTGAAAAGGTCTGTGCAGAGGCTGTGGACTCTCGAGCCCAGGAGAGGTCGCCGGACCTTTGAGGGGCATTGGCATCCAGGGCTCCTCCTCTGCTGGGTGGAGCCGCCGCCCCTCGTTCCCTGCGAGGTTTTGATGGGGGGTCCTGCTCTGGAGGATGGTGGGAGGCCCGGTTGGTTTTGGGGGTCCCCTCGTCCCCCTCCCGCGTCTCTCTCGCGCTGTCTCCGGGCGACGGGGCTCGTGACAGAGGCGGCCACGGCAGCAGCGGTCGCCTAGCAACGGCGGCGGGGCCCGGGCAACGGCGGCAGCGGCGGGAGCGGCGGCGGAGGGAGCCGTTCCCGCGGCCGTCACCGCTCGGCCGTCCCGGCCGTCCCGGGCCCCGCCGCCGCCCCCACCGCGCCGGGCGGCGCGAGCCGGGCCGCGCCGCCCCCTCTACCGCTGCACCCCGCCCCTCCCCCGCGCAGGGGCGGGGCCCCTCCCCCACCGGGGACATCCCCCCGACCCCCCCGGGGGGCGGTGCGAGGTAAGGGCGGGGCCGGGCGGACGAGGAGCGCGCGCGTGGGGGGGCGCCGCGCTCTTGGGGGCGGGGGCGCGTGTGTGCGTGGGCGCCGGGAGGGGGGTGGGGAGGCCGCGGCGGCGGCGGCGGCGGCAGCTGCTCCCTCCGCATGTTCTCGCTGCATCTTCCGAGTGGGGGGAGTTATGGTAACTGGAGGGGGACAGCGGAGGTCGGGGGGTCGGGGACAGGCCTCGTGGGGCCAGGGTCTCGAGTGCGCGGGGGCGGGCGGTGTGGGGTGGTCTTGGAGACCCTCGGTGGAGGTGGCAGCCCTGGTGTGCGCGTGTGTGTCGCTGTCCAGGCTCGTGTCCCCTGTGTGTCGGTGCCATGTGCACACGGGGGCCCAGTTCCTCGTGCACACATGTGCAGCCAGCGGTTTTCAAGTCTGTCCTGTCGTATCCTGCCTCTGCCGGCTTCCTGCCTAGGGGGCTGCTGGGCTGACCACTGGCTTGTGGGGCAGCTTTTGGCCATACTGGTACCTGTCACCTCTGACCCTGAGAATGCATGTTCCTTGCTGTGGCTCACCTCCTATCAGCCTCCTGTGTGTGGGGATGTGTGGCTGCATGAGAAGGATTTTCTGTGTCCCTGGTGGCAAGTGTGTGTCTTTGCATGTGTGTTCCATCATTGGCCTGGGTATCTGTGTCAGTCCCAGCATGGGTGTCCAGGGCGTGTCTGGATGTGGGTGGTGTGCAAGTGGGGGGAGAGAGTAAGTGTGTGAGCGTGTTCCTTGGAATCCTACCATGTATGAAACACCTTTGGGCTAGCAGGTGTAAGCCCCTGCTCGGTTAGAGAGTGGGGACAAAAAAAGCTGAAAAGGGAAAGAGCGGGGTAAAGAGGAAAAGTGGGGAGTTGGGGGAGAGGAGGAATGAGAGAGACTTGCAGAGGAGAGAGAGCCTGGGAGAGAGAATAGCTGGAGAATAGCTGGGAAGGTGGGAGATAGTGGAGCCAGATTTAGAAGAGAGGAGAGGAGAAGAGGTTTTAAGATGGGGAACTGGTTGAAGACAGCGGAGAAGGGGCCTGGAAGCTGGGGAGACAGCTTGTGGGGCGGAGAGAGTCAGGCCTTTGGTAAAGTGATCTCAGAGGAGAAAGGGCAAGACGGGGTTGGGATTTGTGTAGGCCGTGTAGGATCAGGCTTGGTTGGATCAGGGGAGGCCATCATAGAGGCTGGCTCACAGTGAGGCCTGGCACGGCAGGAACTGCTGTTAGAGGTTCCTGTTCCCAGCACAGAGTTTGCCCCTCATTTCTCTGCTCTCTGTCCAACTCTGTTCCTCCACCAGCTTTGGCAGCCTCCCTTTGTGGCTCCCCTTGCGAGCTGCCAGCTGGGTGTGACAGGGAAGAAGGGCCAAAGGGAAGGTTAGGGATTTGGGGGATTGGAGGGCAAGGGGAGATTCTGTGGGTGATGGCAAGATTAGAGAGGTTGGAGAGGCGGGAGTCTAAGCCCTCGTTGTGTGTGTGTGTGTGAGTGCAATTGTGTGTGTGTGTACAGGGTGTGTACATGTGTGGGTGTGTGCACAATGCCTGTGTTACGGGTCTGTGTAGGTGGCTGTTATGCGTGTGCATGCGTGTATACATCATGCAGGGATGGGACATGGAGACCCAGGATCGTGGTGTATGCTTATCAGGTTTGCTCTGTGTGTGGACATGGGCGTGTGCCTGTTTCCTGCACATGTCACTGCATGCAGCACTAATAACAGGATGTCCTGTGATTCTGTCACTCCGTCCCTTTTCCCTCTGTGTTTCTGCTCTTTTTTTCACTGTGGCAGTGAGGATCTTTGTAAGTGTATGTGTATGTGGCCTCCGTGTACCTCTGACTTATATGTGAGTTCTTGGATCTTAGTGCTTGGTTGTATGTATAAGGTTATATTACTTCAAGAACCAAGCAAACCAATTAGCAAATCCGTTCTCCTTCTGTTAATTCTTTAGTTCCAAAATGTAATTTTAGTGGATTTGAAGTTAGACTTTCTGCCTTTATTACAGGAGCTTGCAAATGAAAATAGTGGCTGAGCTACATTCCATGGCATGAGACAGGCAGCTAGACCTGAGAAAGGCAAAGACTAGGAAGGAGATATTCTGAACCCTTAGATGCATTGTTGAGTGTGTTACAGAAGGGTAATTAACACGTTTGCTCCTTGGTCTGTCTGTATTCTGGTAGCAACCAGGGATTCATGTGTTGGAGTCAGGGAAGGGCTGGGGGAGAAGAAGGGGTTGTCCTGAGACAGTGGTTGTGGTTGTACTTCTCATGTGAATGAAGGATGTTTGTGCTTTGGGGATACAGGGGTACCTTGATGTGGTCAGGATCATGGTATACTCGAACATGTGTTTTAGAGATTAAAGTGGCTTCCCCTGTGTGGGGGCCCTGTGTGTGTCTCTGGGTTAAATGTCCCCTTCTGTTACGTGCTGCCCACATGACTGCCCGAGGGACTCGGGCCCCACATCCACACTAGCAGCTCTCATGTGAGTGTCTGGGTCCAAGTATGTACTCCCCTGTTGCAGTGCTCACATATGTCTAAGCATGTATCCTGTGGGGTATGTGGGCCCCAGGGTCTCAGAATGTGGACCCGTGGCACCCCCCCCCCATTCTCACAGCTGCCTGTATGTCTCATAAGCACCTAGATCCCTTTTTATTTTTTGTATCATGGGTCTTATGTGCACGTACCCCCCACAGCTCGGTGTATGTTTTTGTGCTTTACACATGTGTTCCTGAGGGACTGACAAGGGTTCCTGTGTCATGGGAGCCACATTTTTGTGTGCACATCTCCTAACACCCAGGTTTTAGAGGCCTAGGGAAGCTGGAGACTGATTCTAGGGCAATCTGCAGGCGATTTGCAATTCAGGAGGCCGACAATGAACGTGTAGCTGTGGCCCTCCCTTGTTTTGGAAACTAGAGGGTTAACAGGCAGCTCTTCCGGTCCACCCCCCCCCAGCATGTAGCTTCTTGTTGCCATGGAGATGGTAGCCCCGCCCCTGATGCAGCACCTGCCCCCCCATTGGCTGCAGTGGTGACTGTGGGGCTGAGGGGGGAGCCCAGGCCTGGGCAGCCATTCTGGAGCTGGAGCCCGAGCTTGGCATCCCCCCACTTTCATTCTCCTCTAGCCACTTGGCCCCTCTAAATTCCCTGGCAGCAGAGCCTCAGCTTTCCTCCTCCCAGCTGCCACCCTTCTTGACTCTGAGCAGTCTGAGCTTCATCGGCATTCGTCTCCCCTCCTCCTCCTCCTCTCCCTGCCCTCACTTGGGAGTCCCCCGAGTCCTCACTGCCCATCTTCCCCACTCCCTGCCCGTTCCCCTGCATTCTTTTCTTTTCCCCTTTCCCCCTTCACTTCTGAGTCCCTGCCACTGCAGTGCACGTGGAACCAGCCCCTTCTCCCCTCCCCCCCCACCCCTTCCTTTAATTTTCTGTCCCCAGGCTTTTTCCGCTTCCAGTCCTCACAGGTCCCTTCCAAGACTTCCCCCTCCAGTCCAGGGAGGGGGTCATGGGAGGTAGCTCTGGCCCTCCAGACAGACAGGGGTTCCAGGAGTGGGGGCCAGGTGGAAGTTGTGCCCAGCTGAGGGAGGAGGAAGGCCTGCCTCTGGTCAATGACCTTTAACCCGACTTTCCCCACCAGCTCGCCCCTTCCTGGGGGGCTGGGCACCAAGGACCTAGGTTCTGTGGATCTTCGGTGTCCTTTATTCCTGGAGTTTTAGTGACCCTCTCAGCCATGCCCCTTTGCTGACTGCCAGGCCCAGCCCCAGTCATGGGCCTAAGGCCTCCTACCCCGTCCCCCTCCGGGGGCTCCGGCTCGGGTTCCTTGCCCCCTCCTTCCCGCCGCCAGCTTCTCAGCCGCCGCTGCTCTTCCTGCTGCTTTCCGGGGGGTAGGTGAGGCTGGAGCTAAGGGGCAGAGGGAGGTGGGCGAGTGTGCTGGGGCCAGGGGTGGAAACCTGGGCTAACGGCGACCCCCTCCCCAACTTCCGTTCCGGCCCTTTTCTCCCCTCCAGAATACCACTTGGGTCGCTCGAGGAGGAAGAGCGTCCCAGGGGGGAAGCAGTACAGCATGGAGGCCGCCCCCGCTGCACCCTTTCGGCCCTCGGTGAGTGAAGGCGCCTGCCAGATGTGGCTCAGCTGGGTCCCCTCCCCTCCAGCCCCAGCTGGAGCTTGAGGATTATGAGAAAGGGGGAAGGAGGGGAGAGAGAGAGAGTGTATGTGTGTGTGCCCCCACCTCTTTGGTTTCCCCCTTCTTGGCTCTGCCCCCCTGCTTCTCAGACCAGCCCTCCCACCTTCTCCAGGCTGGGGTGTGTGTGTGTGTGTGTGTGTGTGTTTGTGTGTACACTCGCATCCGTGAGAGCACAGGAAGGCAAACTGGTAGCAGGGCTCCTATCCCCCTTTCCTCGCCTCTAGAGATTTCCCTTTTCCCCCCATCCCACCTTCATCGAGGGACTCTTTACCAGCTGAGCGGTGAGGAGGTAGAACTGTGACCCTACCCCAAAACACACCTATCCCCATTTCCCCCCCACCCAGCAAGGCTTTCTGAGCCGGAGGCTAAAAAGCTCCATCAAACGTACGAAGTCACAACCCAAACTTGACCGGACCAGCAGCTTTCGCCAGATCCTGCCTCGCTTCCGAAGTGCTGACCATGACCGGTACAGGGCCTGGAGCGGTGGGCTAGAGCGGGGTGGGATGAGTTGGATGCAGTGTAGGGGCCTCCAGAGTGAGGTTGGAGGGGTGGGGGTTCTCAGAGTGTAGAGCTTGACGGCTTCAGATTGATTGAGAGGTGTGGTGGGGCAGGGGTCAGAACAGAGGAGCAGCAGGAGAGGGGCGGGGTGCAGGGTGCCCGGAGAGGGTGAGCTGCGGGGCAGGAAAGGGGGTGAAGGTGAAGCCAAGGAGGGATGGACTCTTCTGACCGACAGAAGGATGGGCTCCAGCCCAGGATGGAAGAAGCTGTACAGAAGGACAGAGAAGGAGTGACAGAGCCTGGGAGGAACATTTAAGGAATCCAGGGAAGGGGCGGTGGGCTGGTTGGTAGGAGGAGAGAGTGTGATCCAGGTAGATGGTATGAGGGAAGGGTGGCAGGGTGGGGTGGGGCTGGCAGGTATTATGGAGGAGAGAAGGTGCAGCGTGCAGCGTGGAGCGTGACAGAGAAGGGGAGGTGGCACGGGTATGCAGGTCAACAGACTGGGGAGGGGAGGTTGGAGGGTTAATCCATGGACTGAAGCCTGAGGAAGAAGCCCGCAGAGAAGTCCAGAGTGCACTGTCTCTGAGGCTGGGCTTGAAGGAAATCTTGTTTGCTCCTGTGGTCTGCTCTTTGGGGTCCCTCTTTGGGTTTCCCCCTCACCCAGTCCTCCCCCGCCGCCGCAGGGAGAACCCTGTCCTTCCTTTCCCCCATGTCTGGCCGCCCCCGGGATGGGGCAGGTAGGGGAGGTTGGGATAGGTGAGTCACACCTTCCCCTCCCCCCTCCCATGTCACCGGAGCTGGATTTGGGGAGGGGGGTGGTGTGAGGGCCTGGTATTCCTGGCCACGGGGGCGGGGGGCCGGGGGAGCGTCGTGCTGACGGCAACAGAGCCCAAGATGACGGGGCTGCTATAAATAGCTCCATGGAGGCTCCCACACCCGAGCTCCCCCTCCCGCTTCCCTACTGCTCTCTACTCTTCATCCCCTAGCCGGCTCCGAGCAAACTGTCCTGTGGTCCCGGCCTCCACTCCCCTCAGTGCCTTTCACCTTCTGCCTTCCCTGTGGTCCCGGCCTCCACTCCACTCAGTGCCTTTCACCTTCTGCCCTCCCACACTGATTTTCCCAAGTTCGTCCCCCCACCCCACCCCCGTCCCCGACCTCTGTTCCCACGTCCAGCTCTCCAGTGGCCTCTCCTCATCTTCTCCCATCCTGTCTTTCTGCACACACCTTTCCCTCCTCCTTTTCTCCTTCTCGCCCTATCTGTTCTTCCCCAGTCCCCATTTTCAGTCCCTTATCTCCATTGTCACTCTTCTGCCCAGAATCCTTCTTCTATTTCTTATGATTTTCCCTCACTCTTTCCCCCGATTCTGCTAAAACTTGTCCTCTTAGGTTGTTCATTTTTGGATTTATTAAGTGCTTTTTAGGCGCTACCTGTGTGCCAAGGCCCAGAGCAACATCTTTGAACTTCTGCTTCTTTCTTTTTAAAATTTATTTATTTTATTTATTTATTTTTGGCTGCACTGGATCCCCATTGCAGTGCATGGGCTTTCTCTAGTTGCAGAGAGTGGGGGCTGCTCTTCATTGCGGTGTGCCGGCTTCTCATTGCGGTGGCTTCTCTGTTGCGGAGCACAGGCTCTAGAGCACAGGCTCAGTAGTTGTGGCACATGGGCTCAGTTGTTGTGGCTCACGGGCTCTAGAGCGCAGGCTCAGTAGTTGTGGCACACAGGCTTAGTTGCTCCGCAGCATGTGGGATCTTCCTGGACCAGGGCTCCAACCCGTGTCCCCCGCGTTGGCAGGCGGATTCTTAACCACTGCGCCACCAGGGAAGCCCCTGTACTTCTGGTTCTTTACTCCCACCTTTTTCCCCTTATATTGAAGCTGTGGTTTTGGCGGGGGAGGTGTCACATAGAAGTCCCACCTAGAAGTGTCCAAGGCCCACCTGTTCTTTTTTTTTCTTCAATGGTCCCTTTCTGGGTTGAGATATTTCTAGGTGTCCCCAGTCCTCACAACCCATTAGGTGGTGGATTGAGGGGAGGGGATTTCTTAAAGGGTTCTCATTTTACTCACATCCTTCATGTCCTTCCCTGGGGATAGGCTGGGTTTCTTTCTGTCTGTGTCTGTGTCCATGTGGGAAGTGGGTTTAGGAGCCCCTTTCCCCAGGTCTCCATCCTAGAGCCAGGTTGGCAATGCAGGCCTGTGTATGTGTAAGCAGAGTGGGGCCCTGACTCTCCCTCCTGGACCCCCGCCTGCCAGGGCCCGGCTGATGCAGAGCTTTAAGGAGTCGCACTCTCACGAGTCCTTGCTGAGTCCTAGCAGTGCGGCCGAGGCCTTGGAGCTCAACCTGGATGAAGATTCCATTATCAAGCCAGTGCACAGCTCCATCCTGGGCCAGGAGTTCTGTTTTGAGGTACTGGGTGTAGGGGGCTGGGGAGGGCCAAAGGGCAGGGGTCACGGAGGGGGAGGGCAGAGAGTCCTGGAGAAAGCGGCAGAGGTGGGGACGTCAAGGAAACAGAAGCCTCTGGGGCTGAGAGAAAGGAGGATAGGCCAGGGAGGAAGAGATGGTGGTGGACTCTCAGTCCTTGGGAGTCATCACCCCTCTAGAGCCCCAACTGACCTCCACAACCCACTCTAGGTAACAACATCATCAGGAACAAAATGTTTTGCCTGTCGTTCTGCGGCCGAAAGGGACAAATGGATCGAGAATCTACAGCGGGCGGTAAAACCCAACAAGGTATTGGGAGTACCGGGTACACAGACAGCATGGGCAAGGCAAAGGTCAAGCTGCAGGGGAAACTGGGGGCCTAGGGGAGAAGGGGACCGAGGAGGAGGGGACCCCATTTTCCTCTGAGTCCCTCATTTCTTTTTCCTTTCTTTCTACCTTATGATGTTTCCCTACCATAAAAATCAGACTTATGGAACTGATGGGGCTCTGGGAGTCCTCTGGTGCATCTTCCCTGCAAGCAGGGATGTCCCACTAATACCCTGACAGGTGGGCGCCAGGCCCCTGCTTGCAGTGTTTCTGCAGGACACATAGATTTGTCAGGTAGATGAGTCTTTAGACCTTGGTTTCCTCTCTGTATGGTAGGAATGGGGTTGAACTACATAATCTATAAGGTCCCTCTGGCTCAAAAATTCTGAGTTTGTGTTCTTCCCAGGAGAAATGCTCCCAGTTCCGTGAGCTGTTCTCTGTTTCCCAGTTTCCAGTGAGCTCACAGTCCTCGTGGCCTCCTCTGTGGGAACCCTTGTTTGTCAATGTCCTTCTTAAAAACTAGACCCAAAATGCTGGATGTGATATGCCCCATGCAGAGTACAAACACCGGGCTTTTTTCACACTGTGGCATCACCTGAGCCTCACTGGTCAATTGTCATCCTCCAGGCCCTTTTCACACTAACTATATAGTCTCAGCTGCTGCATTTATGCATTTTTTGCAATTACCTTTCGATTGTCTTTGAAGGACTCCTCAGTTCTCCTGTTCAAATTCCACCTTAATATTTTGGGTTTATTATTCTAGCTTTTAAAATCTTTTCTCAGTACGAATTCTGTCATCTGATGTATGAGCTCCCTCTGTATCAGTTTCCTGCGGCTGCTGTAACAAATTACCACTCTCTGGACTGCTTAACACAACAGAAATTTATTCTCTGACAGTTCAGGAGATTGGAAGTCAAAAATCAAGGTGTCAGCAGGGCCTTGCTCCCTCGGAAGCTCTAGGAAGAATTCTCCCTCGTCCCTTCATACCTTCTGGTGGTTGCCGGCAGTCTCAGGCATCCCTTGACTTCTTGCTGCATCTCTGCACTTTCTGCCTCCATCTTCATGTGGTCATCTCCCTTCAGTGTGTCTCTGGTCTCCAAATCTCCCTCTCCATATAGACCCCAGTCATTGGATTTAGGGTCCACCCTCATCCAGTACGACCACGTCTCAAGTGACTATAGTCACTTAATGTGACTATAAGATATGAATTCTGGGGTGACACGGTTTAATCCCGCACACGCCTTCTCAGCCCTGTGATTGCTGGTGTCGGAGGCTGTCTGGCTTTTTCACCGTCTCTCCTCTTTTGATGTCTCTGTCTCTGTGTCCCTTCCCCTTCATCTGCCGCGCCCGCCCTACCCTGCCAGGACAACAGCCGCCGGGTGGACAACGTGTTGAAGCTGTGGATCATAGAGGCGCGGGAACTGCCCCCCAAGAAGCGGTACTATTGCGAGCTCTGCCTGGATGATATGCTGTATGCACGCACCACCTCCAAGCCCCGCTCGGCCTCGGGGGACACCGTCTTCTGGGGCGAGCACTTCGAATTCAACAACCTGCCAGCCGTCCGGGCCCTGCGGCTGCACCTGTACCGTGACTCAGACAAAAAGCGCAAGAAGGACAAGGCGGGCTATGTCGGCCTGGTGACTGTGCCTGTGGCCACCCTGGCTGGGCGCCACTTCACAGAGCAGTGGTACCCCGTGACCCTGCCGACAGGCAGTGGGGGCTCCGGGGGTATGGGGGGCTCGGGAGGGGGAGGGGGCTCGGGTGGCTCAGGGGGCAAGGGCAAAGGAGGTTGCCCGGCTGTGCGGCTGAAAGCGCGTTACCAGACAATGAGCATCCTGCCCATGGAGCTCTATAAGGAGTTTGCAGAGTACGTCACCAACCATTATCGGATGCTGTGTGCGGTGTTGGAGCCCGCCCTGAATGTCAAGGGCAAGGAGGAGGTCGCCAGCGCGCTGGTCCACATCCTGCAGAGTACGGGCAAGGCCAAGGTGAGTACTGGGCCCTCAGGACAAGGTGACCTGGGAGTGCACACTCGTGGGGATAGTAAGGGTAGGGCACATCTGTCTTCATCAGCTTGGGTTGGACAGAGGCTGACCCTTGGCTTTTCCTGGCCCCCAGGACTTCCTTTCAGACATGGCCATGTCCGAGGTGGACCGGTTCATGGAACGGGAGCACCTCATATTCCGCGAGAACACACTCGCCACTAAAGCCATAGAAGAGTACATGAGACTGATTGGTCAGAAATACCTCAAGGATGCCATCGGTATGGCCCACCCACAGGTGTTCTTCCCAAACCTGCCAGATGCCCACCCCAGCCCTAAATGTAGCTACTCCAGCCCCCAAGTCCACCCCGCCTCAGCTTGATGCTTCTGGGCCCAGAGTCCCCTCCAACCTGATTCCAAGATTCCCCAAACCCTGGCAGCCCCTGTCCCTGCCCTTCGAAAGTGTGACCGTCCTCCACTGTGCCCCCACCTCCACAGGAGAATTCATCCGTGCTCTGTATGAATCTGAGGAGAACTGTGAGGTGGACCCCATCAAGTGCACGGCGTCCAGTCTGGCAGAGCACCAGGCCAACCTGCGGATGTGCTGTGAGTTGGCCCTGTGCAAGGTGGTCAACTCCCATTGGTGAGACTGGGAACCCTGGGTTGGGGGGCCAGGGTTGGGGGAGTCGTGTGTTCATCTCTTCATCCATCTGTCCATCTTCAAAGAGGACTGAGAACCAGTTATGGGCAAAGCATTGTGCTTGGTGCTGTAGAGCAGACAGAGAGCCATGAGGCTTGGCCCCTGCCCTCAGAGGACCTGCACCAGAATGAGTAGGGACAGATTAGATATGCAGAAAGCCACAGAACGGTACAGTATGTGTTAAGTTCCAAGTGAGGGTACCCCCTCCCCTTGCCTCCACAATGCAACATAAGGTCAGAGAAGGCAGATCTTTGACTGAGATAAGCAGGGAAGTCTTCATGGAGGAGGTGCCCCCAGGGCTGTGCTTGGAAGACTGGGTCAGGTTCTGATGTATAGATATGGTGGGCTGAGAAGACGTTTCGGGAGAAGGCTGTGGAACAGGCCCACACGTGAAGGTGAGAGGTCCTGGGACAGCAGGCAGAGGTAGTTTAGTGGAGCGTGTGGCTCACAGTGGAGAGTGATGGGAGACGTGTCTGGACAGGGCGAGGAGAGTTAGAATCTGAAGGCCTCCGCTGCCAGGTAAAGGAGTTGGAGCTCATTGGTAGGTCATGGGATGCCAAGCAGTATCATGATTGAGAAGGTTAATTCTTAAATGGAGGTGGGTGTGGCGGGTGGCTGGAGTAGGGAGAATGAAGTCCAGGCTAGTTGGGGACTGTTGTTAATGGTTCAGGCATGGAAATCATAGCCTGAGTCAGGATGGTAGCAGGAAAAGTAGAAAGGGGCTACTGTAAGGACCCTCTGCGGAAGGGATCAACAGGAGTCATCGGCTAAGTGGAAAGGAGGGGGCATGTCTCTGGGGAGCAAGGACGACTCCCAAGGCCATGAGGCTGGTGGTTGGGAGACCGGTGGCCTCACTGACAGAACTGGGGAGTCAGGAGGGGGAGCCCAGTGGCGGTTGGAGGTGTGGGGGGCGATGCTGAGCTCCACTCTACACCAGTTAGAGTTTAAGGTGTCAATGGGACATTGAAGAGGAGGACCAGGGAGGTGGGGAGAGTGAGCTCTGAGCCATTCCAGGGACTGGGGATCATGCCTGGGACACCTCCATCCCCATTTCCCTGGAATCCAGAAGAGTTGGGGGGTCCGAGCTCCCTGTACCTCGAGTGACCCTCCATCTCTCTCCCATTTCTGTCTCTCCCTGGTGTCTTTCTTCTCCTCCTCTCCTTGTCTCTCTCACACTTGCCCCTGTCTCTCTCCCGCATGTTCTTCTCCCCTCACCTCCTCTCCCCTCCATTCTCTCTCCCTATCCTGTCTGTCCCCTCTGTCCCCTCTGCCATAGCCCTCTTCCTCCAGCAGCCTCCTGTCCTCCTCCTGCACTCCCTCCCTCCCTCCCTGTCGCTCTCACCTCTGTGAGGGTTCCACACCCTCACCTCCTTCCACCCCCCTCAGCATGTTCCGTGGAAGCTGAGGGTCTCTGGGGCTCAGTCCCGGTCTCTCTCTTTCTCTCTCTCTCTCTCTGTCTCCCCACCCCGTCCCCTCAGCGTGTTCCCGAGGGAGCTGAAGGAGGTGTTTGCATCTTGGCGGCTGCGCTGCGCAGAGAGGGGCCGGGAGGACATCGCAGACCGGCTGATCAGCGCCTCGCTCTTCCTGCGCTTCCTCTGCCCGGCCATCATGTCACCCAGTCTCTTTGGGCTCATGCAGGAGTACCCAGATGAGCAGACCTCGCGAACCCTCACCCTCATCGCCAAGGTCATCCAGAACCTGGCCAACTTTTCCAAGTGAGGGAAGCCTCAGGCTGGGTGTCAGACGGGGCTGGAGTGGGCAGGAAGGGTCTCCTGAGTCCCTAGAGACAAGCGTGGGTTGGAGGCCTTCTGGGTGTGACCTGTACCTTCTGGATGCTTTGGCCAGGTTTACCTCAAAGGAGGACTTTCTGGGCTTCATGAACGAGTTTCTGGAGCTGGAGTGGGGTTCCATGCAGCAGTTCCTGTACGAGATCTCCAACCTGGACACACTGACCAATAGCAGTAGCTTTGAGGGTTACATCGACCTGGGCCGAGAGCTCTCCACGCTGCACGCCCTGCTCTGGGAGGTGCTGCCCCAGCTCAGCAAGGTGAGCATAGGCCCCTTGGCCTGTCCTCAGGTCACCAGAGGCTCCTGTGGCCCGGAGACCACCCCCTGTGCAGATTCTTCCCCGCTCCTGTCCCCAGACACGTCACTGCCACTTCCAATGCCACTTCCCCAGCTGACTCCTTCTACCTGAACTCTCTGAGACCCCCTTAAAGCTGGGCTCTTAGCCCCCGGGTAATAGCCTCCCTATTCCAGGAAGCCCTCCTGAAGCTGGGCCCACTGCCCCGGCTCCTCAACGACATCAGCACAGCTCTGAGGAACCCCAACATCCAACGGCAGCCGAGCCGTCAGAGCGAGCGGCCCCGGCCTCAGCCTGTGGTGCTGCGGGGCCCTTCAGCCGAGATGCAGGGCTACGTGATGCGGGACCTCAACAGGTGAGCTCCCAGGACCCCAGGCCTGTGCCCTAGGCGCCCTTATGCTTCTGTCCTGGATACACTCCGCTGGGCCCCATGTGCCTTTCTCGAGGGCTTGAAAGAAAGGAAAGAGAAGCGTTTTCTCAGAGAAAACGGTAAGGAGACAGGTCCAGTCAGTAGTTAGCTGCAAGCCAGAGGGAGCAAGGAATGTAGAGCCCCCCCAAAACATGCTGAGATTCCACCAGCTCCAGCCTGGCGTAAGCCTAGGAGGTCTTTCTCACTGCTCAGAGCTGGGGTTCAGCCCGTACACTTGGACTAGCCACCTGGTGTCAGAACATTCAGATAGCTCTGTATTAGTTGGTAAAGCAGCACCATCCCCAGCCCCGCCACCAGGACCCCTCAAACCTTGCCCCGATTCAGCATTAGAGCAGTAGCCCCTGGACCCCACCCCGCAGAGCCTCCCCACCACAGCCTCCAGGCTGGGAGGCGCACAGAGCCGCAGCTGCCGCTCGTTGTTTTGATGACCATCCTGCTCGTTCCTCTGCCCGCATCTCTCCCTCCATGATACCATACCCATCCCACCATCCCCGCCTCTCCTTCCACACATCCCCAACTTCCACCTGCCTCTCTCCTTCTCTCTGTCTGTGCTCGTCCCTCTTCCCATCTCTCTCCAGCTCCATCGACCTTCAGTCCTTCATGGCTCGAGGCCTCAACAGGTGAGGGGCTCTCCCCTCCCCCGCCAACCCCGACTCCAGTGGCCATCACCTCCCTCCGCTCCTCTTCTCCTCCATGCGCCCTCATCTCCTCCACATCTGCCCAGACCTGCCCCTCATGCCTCCTCCTGCTGCCCCATCTCCCCTTCTCCAGGCCTCCCTCCCTTCCCGGAGGGGCCCTGTCCCATCCTATTTCCTTCACATCCCCTCCCATCCCCCCAGCCTGCCTGCCCTCTCCCGAGCTGCAAACGTCAGCTCTCAGCCCTTCCCTGCGGGTCCCACTCTTCACCCCAGGCCTATGCTGGACCACAGAGGCTCTACTGCCAGTAGTCTGGGTCTTACCTCCCACTCGTGTGCCCGCTTCCCTTCCTGCAGCTCTATGGACATGGCTCGCCTCCCCTCCCCAACCAAGGAAAAGCCCCCCCCACCGCCGCCTGGTGGGGGGAAAGACCTGTTCTATGTCAGCCGCCCACCCCTGGCCCGGTCCTCACCCGCGTACTGCACGAGCAGCTCGGACATCACAGAACCGGAGCAGAAGATGCTGAGTGTCAACAAGAGCGTCTCCATGCTGGACCTGCAGGGTGACGGGCCTGGTGGCCGCCTCAACAGCAGCAGTGTGTCCAACCTGGCAGCCGTCGGAGACCTGCTGCACTCGAGCCAGGCCTCCCTGACTGCGGCCTTGGGGCTGCGGCCCGCGCCTCCTGGCCGCCTCTCCCAGGGGAGTGGCTCATCCATCACGGCAGCCGGCATGCGTCTCAGCCAGATGGGCGTCACCACGGACGGTGTCCCTGCCCAGCAACTGCGCATACCCCTCTCCTTCCAGAATCCTCTCTTCCACATGGCTGCTGATGGGCCAGGCCCCCCAGGGGGCCATGGAGGGGGCGGAGGCCACGGTCCACCCTCCTCCCATCACCACCATCACCACCATCACCACCACCGAGGTGGAGAGCCCCCAGGGGACACCTTCGCCCCATTCCATGGCTATAGCAAGAGCGAGGACCTCTCCTCAGGGGTCCCCAAGCCCCCCGCTGCTTCCATCCTCCACAGCCACAGCTACAGTGATGAGTTTGGACCCTCTGGCACTGACTTCACCCGTCGGCAGCTCTCACTCCAGGACAACCTGCAGCACATGCTGTCTCCTCCCCAGATCACCATTGGTCCCCAGAGGCCTGTTCCCCCAGGCCCTGGAGGTGGGAGCGGTGGTGGGGGCAGCGGTGGGGGTGGCGGGGGCCAGCCGCCTCCGTTGCAGAGGGGCAAGTCTCAGCAGTTGACAGTCAGCGCTGCCCAGAAACCCCGTCCATCCAGCGGGAACCTGTTGCAGTCGCCGGAGCCAAGTTATGGCCCTGCCCGTCCGCGGCAGCAGAGCCTCAGCAAAGAGGGCAGCATTGGGGGCAGCGGGGGCAGCGGCGGCGGAGGGGGTGGGGGGCTCAAGCCCTCCATCACCAAGCAGGTAGGTGGGGGTGGGAGGAAGGCCGGAGGGGTGAAGAGCAGGGAGGGAAGAAGGAAACGGGTTGGGGGGGTGGTAGAGTCTGTGGTTTGAAGTTACAATTTTCTCACTTCCTTTCATTCATTAAACAAATGTTCGTAGAGGGCTTGCTTTGCGCCACGTGCTGTTCTAGGCACTGTGCACTTGGCAGTGAACGACAGACAAAACTCCCTGCCCTCATGGGGCTCCTGAGGGGAGATATGATGAATAACTAATATAGCTTTCACGAGGTGATGGGTGCTAGCGCAGGGGACAGGCTGGGGACTCTCATCTAGTGCGGGGGACAGGAAGGGGACCCTCGTCTCTTTGGGCAGTGCTCCCTCCCTCTAAAAGCACTCCGCCTCCTCCCACCTTCCCTCTCTCCTTCTGCCCCCACCTCTCCCTGCCCCAGCATTCTCAGACGCCATCCACACTGAACCCCACGATGCCGGCCTCCGAGCGGACGGTGGCCTGGGTCTCCAACATGCCTCATCTGTCAGCTGACATCGAGAGCGCCCACATCGAGCGGGAAGAGTACAAGCTCAAGGAATACTCGAAGTCCATGGACGAGAGCCGGCTGGATAGGGTACGCAGGGCCCTCCCTGCCCCAAACCCCATCTTACCCTTTACCCACAGGGCAGGCTTCTAGTCCCTTCCAAGGGCAACATCTGTGGTCAGGTAGTTACGATAAAAAAAAAGGACAAAGACCCTGATGTCTTCTCCTGAGAAGCCCTCAGTCTGTCAGGGAAGGCCAGATACACTCCATTGAAAAACCCATTTCAACTCTGTTATTTTGGGTTACACACATCATAGACTGTATGGGGAAAAGCATGCTCTATATTAGGCTGCCTCTGTGTTCTTCCCCGGGGAGAACATGTTGAAGCCCTGGCTCCTGTGAGTTCTCAGGAAAGGGGAAATTACTTCACTAGCAGTGGGAGCTGTACGTTGGGTGAGGGGCAGAATGGTCGTACCAGGACCCATGCATGGCTTACCCAGTCACTGTCCCATAGGCCTCGGTGACAGAGGGTTGGTGGTCAGGGGTAGGGTGGTGTGTATTGGCCCACGTGTGGAAAGACTGTTCAGACTCTCAGCTGGTGGTGGTCCCAAGCAAAAGTCAGCAGGAGCTCTGGCCTTCACACACTTAGCAGAAAGTTCCTTGGGAGCCGTTGCTGCGAGGACCCTGAAGAAGAGGGTAGCTACAGCGTTAGATTATATATACAGAATACATGACTGCAACTTGAGGAAGCAGAGAGGCTTTTGGGGAGAAGTGGTCTCTGACCAAAGGAAAATGTTGGGATTGATGTAGATGGACCTGAGCTAAGAGAGTATCTTCAGGCCTTATAATAAATTATTTCCAGCACCATTTAACAAGCTGAGGCCAAAATGCATTCCACGTGTGTCAGTCTGTCCAGGCTCCTGTATGGGTCCTCCGTGTCCAGATGCACATGTGAGGGCATGTGTGTACCTCTAGGGTGGGGGAGTCCACCATTTTGCTCCATCTTGAGGGAGCCTCAGCCCCACGGAAGGGCCTTCTTAAAGGCCAGTTGTGTGTGTGTGTATGACCAACAGACAGAGAAGGGCTGGAGGAGGCTGGTGGGGTGTCCCTCACCACACGGTGGCTGTGCTTGGCAGTCAAGGGTAGAGGCTGGGTGGTGGGGTCAGGCACAGTCCCCCTCACAGTGCGGGGTCGTGTGCCCGGCGGGCAGGTGAAGGAGTATGAGGAGGAGATCCACTCACTGAAGGAGCGGCTGCACATGTCCAACCGGAAGCTGGAAGAGTATGAGCGGAGGCTGCTGTCCCAGGAAGAACAGACCAGCAAAATCCTGATGCAGTATCAGGCCCGGCTGGAACAGAGCGAGAAGAGGCTAAGGCAGCAGCAGGCAGAGAAGGACTCACAGATCAAGAGCATCATTGGCAGGTGAGGGGCGGCCCGGGGAGGAGTGGCAAGGGAGAGCCTGAGGCTGAAGAGGGCCAGCGAGCTCCCCCCAGCCCCCAACCACCATCCCCCATCCCCCAACGCAGGACACCAGGAGGAAAGCCCACCACCCTCCTCCCAGGGATGCCACCCACTCCGTCATCACCAGATGAGAGAAACCTCCCGCTTAGTGCATTAAATGTCCCTTTACTAAACCCTGATCTCTCTCCTAGTAGAGTAACTTCTGAAGCCCTTGGAAAATGTACCTCTTACTGTCCAACCATCTCTCTGTGTCTGGACCTGGCCTAGCCTGGGACTCCCCACTGGTTATTCTCAACTCAGCCTGTGATGTTCACCCCAAGTCTAAGCAGGGGTCCCTTGGCCATAGTAGCCCCTGACCATCCCATCCTGGGCCCACCCTCCTCTGCAGCCGTGGAAAGGTACTCCATCAGAAAGTAAATGACGCTTGTTTTAGCCTATGCTCTGTCAAGCCCTGGGCTCCAAAGAGGTGTCTCAACAAGGGGATCAGTTAGCTTGAGAACTGGGTAGGACCCCCACTCCAACCAGAGCCAGCTCCATTTCCACCCATTCTAAATGTATTTTTGAGTAAGATTAATTAGAAGAAAAAGGTTTGACTGGAAACCTTTTTGAAAACCACTGCTTTGATATCCTTTATGAGAAGTCACCTTGAGAATCTTCACCGAAGGCAGGGAGAGTCCGGGAATGATGACTGTAGAGACCCCTCTTGGGCGAGGGGTGTCTAGGGGCTGCCCTGGAGATGGCCTAGTTTCGGTGAGGTGGGGTGGGGGATGGAGAAGCCAGGTCTTCAGCCACAGGGTCTGAGGGACGGCACTGTCCTGAGTGGGAGCGTGGAGGGCCGGGGTGCCTGGTGGTAGGTAGGGGGTCTCTGAGGCACAGAAACCCGTTCTTAGCAGGGAGATGGTCTTTAGCAGGGAGATGCGAGCATCCCTGAAAGGAAGGTGAATGACAGGGCGTCTTTTGGAGTCAGAACAATGGAGGGATTCTGAGCGCGGGGGAGAAGGATGCCCAAGGCTTTTCCAGAGAGCTGTGGGGTTCCCCGGGATCGTGAGCTCCCAGGCAGGCTCCGCGCCTGTGCCCGCCACTAACCCCACTGAAGCCCGTCCCTTCAGGCTGATGCTGGTGGAGGAGGAGCTGCGCCGGGAGCACCCCGCCATGGCTGAGCCGCTGCCCGAACCCAAGAAGAGGCTGCTCGACGCTCAGGTGGAAATTACAATGTCATTTATCTTCTCCGTGTCCCATCCCCATCCATCCCACTGTCCTTCGTGCAGTCACTGCACCAGCCACCCCAGCCCCATTTCCATCCGTCTCTCCCATTGTTCTCCGTTTGTCCACTGGCTGCTCCCGGCAGCCCCCAAGCGACCCCATTTTCATCCCATCGTCTGTGCCTTTGTCACTCCCAGCAGTGTCAGCCCCCCTCCCCTGCTGTGCCTCCCCACCTTGCCTTTCCCACTTCTGTTTGCGTTTCAGGACCTCCTACCAGAACCTCAGACCCCACCAAGTTCCTGGACCCCTGCCCCTGCTGGGCCGCCCCTGTGTGAGTCAGGGAGTTTGGCCTCCTCTGAGCTCCTCTCGGGACAGGAGGGCCAGAGGCTGCAGTTTGCTAGAACAGAGCCCAGGGCAGTAGGAGTGCTAGTGTCCCCAGGCTCTGGCTGGTGCCCTGGGGACTTGGGGTACTCGTCACTGCTGTCCTCTGGGCCACCCAATCCCCATCACTCCTTGACAGCCACTGCTGGGCCTCCTCTTCCCGACTCCTCAGATCCTGAAAGCCCCCTGCCCTGTAAGCTCTCCCTTCCTTCGCTCGGTGTTGAAGCCTTAGCCGCCGCCTTTGGCCTGCCTCTCCCTGTGGTCCTCACTCCTGACTGGCCTCTCCAGCTCCCGGCTGCTCTCCCTCTCTCTCACCAGCCAACCTTTAGGACCTCCCTCCTGCCCCCTTAACCCCTCGTTCTCCCCCAGTTCTGCTCACTTCCCACCCATGCTCCTCTTTCCTCTGCTCTGACCTCCAGGCTTCCCCCCCAGCACCACCAAGGCTCCTGACCCCATGACCCCACTCTCTCCCCCTGCAGCTCCTCATCAGGTAATTCTCCTGGTTCCGCTTTGACCACGGGCGGAGGACACAGGGGGAGGTGACTCCGGACCACTGCAGGTTGGTCGTGAAGCCCACTCCCCTCTGACTCTCCGGAGCCTCTCCCCCGCTCACTGCTGCCCCCCACGCCCGAGGACCTCTACAGGCCCGACCCTCCGGACACCTCCTGCACAGACCTGTCTCCCCAGGCGTTGTCCCAAGAGCACTTCCTGCCGCCTCCCAGAACTGTTCAGCGACACCTGACCAGTACAAAGCACCTTACCCTAGATGGCCCGCACATCCCCCAGATCACACTCCCCTTCCTACACACCTCCCCGCGGCCTCCTCCTGACTCTCAGTCCTCCTCCTCTACTGCTCCAGTGTATGTCTGTCACCCCCCATTTCACCAAAGCGTCCTTGGGGGTTGGGATGTTGGGGTCAGGGTTTGTTAAAGGGGTGGTGGTGATGCTGGGTTGGGGGCCCCTGGCTAAAGGGGCTGTGCTGGCTGCAGCAGGTAGGCTGGGGTTTCCTCTTCCTTCTCCCACACCTTGGTTCTGTAGAGAGCCCTCCTTCCTCCCAGCCCTCACCTGTTTCTCTCTCTTTCTCCTTCCTTATATCTGTGAGGTAGAAGGCATCTGGGGTTCCTATTCAGCCCCATTGGGTGGGAATTAAGAGTGGGTAATTAATTAAGGGAGACTTTGGGGTGCCGGGAAGGGATGCTGTTCAGATGTCGGGACAGTAAGGGTGAGTGGAGCAAGGAGGAGCGAGAAAGGAACCTTGACAGGTGTTAGCATGTGGACTGGTGCGTGTGGCATTGGGAGTTGGAAGTGGGGGGTGGTGTCCTCCTAAATAAAATCGTGGGCTCTGTAGCCATGTTGATTCCAGGCAGAGATGCCAGAACCAGCAGATTAAATAACCTCTCGTCAGTGCTCACAGCCCTGGGCTGCTAATGCCACTCACTCCCCCTCTCCCGCCACCCAGTGGCCTTGCTGGACACAGAATCCTACCTGAAAAGCCAGTAAATGGGAACCAGTCAGCCACTGACATCACTTCTGAGATGCTTTATTTTCTGCGGGATTGATCTGCAGTGGGCAGTGTCTCCTCACACTGTAATTTTAACTCTCTGCCTGCCCGGCCTCTCTGTCAAAGTAGTTGGTGAGGCACCAGGGGACCTCACCATTTAAAGGACTCCTGTGGTGAATTCTTTTGTAAAATGAATAATGGCACCCTAATTTATCTCCTTTCCAAATTTGGGTCCATGGGGGTGTTGGGGGCATGCTTGTGTGCCGTTGCCAGCAGACAAGCAGAGGGAAGGGAATCTGAGGTTTCCTTCCCCTGCTCTCCTGCCACACTCAGGATACCCTACCAGACAGGATTTCCTCTCTCGCTGGCTGTGGAAAGTGTGGGAGAGGCAAGCTAAGAGGGTGGCTTTGCTTAAATCTTGGGTTTGGGTGACCTTCTGAGAGATGAGAAGAGGTGACCTGGGAGCCTCTGCTTGGAGTGTTTTTATATCTTTTAGAGATTCTGTCAGACACAGCTAGGTTGCCAGTATTCAATGCCCTATGGTCCAGGAAATAATTTGGACACTTTCTCTAAACCCCTTTCAGGTATTGGTCCCTCTGCAACTCAGCCATTAACATAAAAATTAATTATGTGCCTGTATTTTTAAAAGCCTAAGCAAGCAACCCAAAGTGTAGAACACATGGCTTTCTTCTCCTCTCCCAGCAGAGGAACAGCAGCCAGAGCTGAGGGGAGGAGCCAGGAGTTGGTCCAGGAGGTGTAGGAAGGGGTAGAATAGGACCAGGGGTGGGAGTAGGGTTTGGTACCCCTCACCCTCTAACTGGGAGCCCAGGGTGAGGGAATGAAAGGAGAGTGGGGGTGGAAAGGAATGAAGCCCTTCTGTTTCCTGGGGATGCAGAGCTTGGGGCATGCTGCGTCTCTGCAGAAGCTCCTAGTCCTTTCCTTCCTGCCGTTATTGTGAGCAAGAGGCGGCCTCTCCCACAGTGTTTTCTCCTTCCCACATCACTTCACTGAATCCCCTTCCTTTCCGCCCAGTACAGTTAAACTTCCCTAATTTGGAATGTTATGTTTGAGAAGCTGGCCACTCTGAATAAGTGACAAAACTGAATGACAGTGTCTGTTTAATGAAATGCATGTCTTCATACTATATACAGTAAGTGGAACTCAATGAACGAGGCTTTCCCACTCGAGGCCCTCAGGGAGCATGTGTTAATGAGTAGATAGGATTGAAAAGTCTGTTTTCTGGTATAGGTTAAATATTCCCTCCCACAGACACGTTTCCACTATTAATTTCGCTTAGCACACCCTTTCTTTACAGATAAAGGAAAACTCAAGCCCAGTTTTTGTTCAAATTATGAAAAAAATCCCAAATCCATGGGGGTTTGGATTAATGAGGTTTTGCTGTACTGCTTCCCCTTGTTCCCTCTACACAAAGTTCCCACCTCTGATTGGGGGTGGCCTGGGATGGGGGGCACTGGGCAGGGGAAGATGCAAGGGTTAGGCTGGGGGTGAGATAGGAAACTTACTTCTTGTGAACTGGGTTCCTGATGTGACTCCCTGGGTTGAAGGCCCCTGTTAGGAGTCAGGGATGAGATTCTCTTCTCCCTGATCCCAGAAGATGTAACTTCTCCTACAGGTGAGAAACAAAGGAGGAGGATGCGGGTGGGGGTGTCCTGGGGGAAGGGGGTGGGATGTGGTTTGTGGAGTGGGCCATCTCTGGGGGAGGCCACTGCTAGGGGGCTGGCACCCAGGCCCCCGCGAAGCGTCTCAATAAGTCCGCGCTCTCCTCTTTGGTGTCTTGCAGGAGAGGCAGCTTCCCCCCTTGGGTCCAGCAAACCCGCGTGTGACGCTGGCCCCACCTTGGAACGGCCTGGCCCCCCCAGCCCCACCTCCCCCACCCCGGCTGCAGATCACCGAGAACGGCGAGTTCCGAAACACCGCAGACCACTAGCCCACCCTGCATCACAGACCTCCTTCTCCCTCTCTGTGCACCCCACCTTGGAACGGCACCAACCACCAGGACTGGACGTCGCCGAGGGACAGAGGGATTGCCTCCCTGAATGCCTCGCTGGGGGCACCAGTCCCCCACCCCCACTGCACCATTCCCAGGAGGGAGAGCAGGGACCCTCAGCTGCTCCCTTTTCCTTCCTGTTGGGGTGCTTCCCCCGTGACCCCCAGGAACCCTTGCCCCAGGACACCACCTACCCCACACAGACCCCTTCACTCCGGGGTGCTATCCCCATCCTCTGCCTCATCGTTCCCCTGAGCACTGGGGGACAGACCCTCACCCCACCGTGGGGGTGCGGCACCTCCAAACTTTCAACTTCAGGGTGATTTTTTAGCAGTAACCAGAGCTGACAATCTAACTCCCCTCCACCGCCCCATTTTGGCCTCCCCTGTCCCCCTTGTTATGGGGAGGGGACCCCAGGTGAGGGGGCCCTATTACCCCTTGATTTCTCAGGAGCGTCTGGGGGGGCTCAGCACGCACAAACTCCTTCTCCTCCTACCACTCTTAAATTTACTCCCTCCCCACCCAGAACTCAGATGGGGTGGAGGGGCCACCGGGGCAGGGAGGCGGCGGCAAGGGGGGAATGGGAGTTGTCTCCCCTTCTTCCCATACCTGATCTGCTCTTGGCTGGTCCCAGAGCGGGGTGAGGGGGCTTGTGCCCCCCCCTCCCCCAGTGTGTTGGGTGGGGCGGAATTGAGGTTTGGGGGAGGGGTTAAGGTTTAGGAGCAGGTGTATGTTGGGGAGGACAGACTAGTTGATCTGCCCTATCCTGATACACACAGCCCCGCTGCCCCTCCCCTCTCTTTTCTTGGTCTCTACTCCCAGGGGGAGGGGGGAACTTACTCTAGGAAAAGCCATGTCTCTCTCCCCCAGGGTGGGGGGACCTGTGTTGGAGGAGGGGTGTTGGGGGCCCCCTTCCATGACTCTGTCCCCCGGGGGAGGTAGGACAGGGCTGGGCTTCCCTCTCATCCTCCCCCCCCTCCCCAATCTCCCTCCACCTTCCTCCCTCCCGCCAGGTCCACAATTTTTCGGTGTTTCTCTGTACATAGCTCTCTGGCGGGATAGGGGAGGTAGGATGGATGGGGTTTGGTGTGGGTAGGTCACAGGAGGGGAGAAGCCCCTCCTTGGCACCCCGTCTTCCCTGACTGCTGTCCCCTACCCAGCCTTGCCCCCTCATCCCTTCTTGCGTTTGGTATTGAGACTCTTCCCAGACTCCACCCTTCTTTCTTTTGTATGGACAGTTCCCCTTCAGTCCCATCCCACTACACACATACACCCAGCCGGGGCCAAATTTATACTTATATAAAAGTTGTAAATATGTGAAATTTTATCCCTGTGCCCTTTCCTTGCTTTCCCAACCTCAGACCCTACCCCTGGACTCCCTTTCTTCTTCTCTTCTTTGGCTGTTGTAATTATCTGGGGTTTGTACTGTACATATCCAGGGTGTGTGTGTGGGGGCTGGGGGCAACCCCTCTGTACAGAGCTTCCTGGCCCCCTCCCCCCCACGCTTCCCTCCCCCGGCCACCACCTTAAGGGTAGGGAGATGTTCTTCCTACCTGTTTTATTTTGTTTTCACGTTCTCCCTCCCCACCCTACCCCACTCCCAGCCTACTCTATTCCCAGCCACTGTCCCTTTTTCTCCACTCCCAGCCCCATTTCCTTTTTTTCTGGAGTGTGTGGTGAAACAGAAAAATCATGTTTAATAAACGGAGATTGTTCTTTTATCGCTGTGCTTACTTTCCTAGGCTGGGACCTCCAGGAGGACCAGCAGGGTGACGAGCTGCTTTTTGAGAGGAAGCTGACAGCCTAGGAGAAACTGTATATCCTTGTGTGGTGCCATAGTCTTCACCCTAGAATATCGCTGTCCCGACCAGCGAGATTTATTGTTTTAGAGTAGGGGTTTTGCACTGGCCAAACTTACTCCGTCTGTCTCTCCCCGCACCACTGCACCACTTAACCCGAAGGAGTAAAGAGGTCAAGGAACAGCAGCATTAAATAAATAAATAAAACATTTAAAAAAAAAAAAAGGAAAAGCATTCTCTGATAAAAGATTCCAAGTATACATCTACGTGTACCTTAAAAATAATTACCTAACTGGTGAAACTATATTTGTGAAGCATCATCTGACTGGTGAATTTGAGAAGTATGTAGCTACCTTGGGTGTTGAGGTCCATCCCCTTGTGTTCCATACCGACAGAGGACCTATTAAGTTCAATGTATGGGATACAGCTGGTCAGGAGAAACTTGGTGGACTGAGAAATGGCTATTATATCCAAGCTCTGTGCCATTATAATGTTTGATGTAATATCGAGAGTTACAAGAACGTGCGTAACTGGCATAGAGATCTGGTACGAGTGTGTGAGAACATCCCCATCGTGTTGTGTGGCAACAAGGTGGTTATTAAGGACAGAAAGGTTAAGGCAAAGTCAACCGTCTTCCGCCGAAAGAAGAATCTTCAGTACTATGACATTGCTGCCAAAAGTAACTACAACTTTGAAAAGCCCTTCCTCTGTCTTGCTAGAAAACTGATCGGAGACCCTACTTGGAGTTCGTCGCCATGCCTGCTCTTACCCCACCAGAGGTGGTCATGGATCCAGCGTTGGCAGCGCAGTACGAGCACGATCTAGAGGCTGCTCAGACAACTGCCCTCCCGGATGAACTTGATGACCTGTGAGAAAGTGAAGCTGGAGCCCAGAGTCAGAAGTCTAGTTTTATAGGCAACTGTCCTGTGATGTCGGTGGTGCGGGGTGTTTGCCACTTTATTATATAGCTAAGTAGAACATGTGCTTAATCTTTGGGGTGCTGAAGGAGATGAATGGGCTTCGGAGTGAATGTGGCAGTTGAAAAAAAAACAAACTTTTTTTTGGACCTGCATATTTGTGTTTTGGAACACAGTTGTTTCCTCCTTGAGTTTCAAATATAAGACTGCTACGGTCACATCACAATATTCAGTGGTGGAATCTTGTTTGTCACTGTCATTCCCATTCCTTTTCGTTTAGAATCAGAATAAAGTTGTATTTCAAATATCTTTTTAAAATTACCTAGAAATGAAGTTTATTTAATTGCTAGTTAGAGGAAAAATAAAAATTAGTTTAAATGCTCCCGTGCGGAATGGAGGAAAGAACATGGTGCCTCAGCGATGTGCGGTCCAGCCCCAGGGCCACCACTTGCCAGCCTCGGTTTCCCCCGAGGAAACGGGATGGAAACACCTACCTCGCTGGTGGCGGAGCCCGAGGGATACAAGGTGATGCGGTCAATACGTAGCCCATACAGTAAGTGCCCGCTTAATCTCGCCCTCTCAGCACCTACCAGAGGCGGGGGCTAAGTTTAATCACCGGAGCGCACGCCCACCCTTTCTGCGACCCGGCTGGGGCCAGCGGCTTCTCGCCAGCACCGCCTTCTCACCCGCGCAACCAATCAACATGAGGCTTGTAGGCCGGCGTCCCCCGATTGGCTGCCTCCCTGGCACCGCCCAGCGCCCCGGCGTCCGCGTCCGGCGGGGAGGCGGCGGCTTCCGGCCGGGGCGGTACGGTTGCCGCAGAGGCGCCTTGGACGCCGGGCCGCGTGTGTACTCTCGGGGGCGTGGCGGCGGGAAGAGCCGGGCGGCAGGCGCTGGCGGTCTCCGGGTGGCCGCGCCTCCCCTGGAGCCGGACTCTGCGGGCACGTGAGTGGGAGCGGAGCGGCGGGGAGAAGCCGACCCGGCCGGCGAGGTCCGGCTCGCGGCTGAAGGACCTCCTCGTCTCCACAGGCCCTGGAAGTACAAGCCTTGGTTGGTGTTTTGTTGTGGTATGTTTTCGTTTTCTCGGCGGGGGAGTGCGTGGGACTGATCTGCCCGAACTGCCGCCGACTGAAAAGTTTCCACACGTTGGGGGGCAGGGGAGGCGGGCGTTTGAGGAGACACGGTTCCCCTTATCCAGAGCTTCTCTGACCCCGTCCCTTTCCTTCACAGCCCTCTTCCCGCGCGGGCTCTACCTCACCCCTCACCTCCTGTACTCGACCCCTCTGGGGTTTCTCTCTTCCCCAGGAGGCCATGGATACCTCGACGCCTTTGCCTCCCGTAGCCCCCTCCCCGGCCTGCAACCCAGCCCCACGGACGATCCAGATCGAGTTCCCTCAGCATAGCTCGTTACTCCTGGAGGCCCTGAACCGCCACAGGCTGGAGGGAAAGTTCTGTGATGTGTCCCTCCTGGTGCAGGGCCGCGAACTTAGGGCCCACAAAGCGGTGTTGGCTGCCGCCTCTCCTTACTTCCACGACAAACTTCTTCTGGGGGATGCACCACGTCTCACCCTGCCCAGCGTCATCGAAGCCGACGCCTTCGAGGGGCTGCTCCAGCTCATTTATTCCGGGCACCTCCGTCTGCCACTGGATGCTCTCCCTGCCCACCTCCTTGTGGCCAGTGGTCTCCAGATGTGGCAAGTGGTAGATCAGTGCTCAGAGATCCTTAGAGAACTAGAAAACTCAGGTGGTGGGATTTCAACTCGGGGAGCGACCCCTTTCCACACACTTCTTTCCACCACATCCTCTCCAGGAGGCTGGTGTATCCGCTCTTCCCCTTTCCAGACTGTGGCTCAGTCTTCCGCTTCTACCCAGAGCCCCGTTGGAGGGGAGGGGAGTGAACTGGGAGATATGTTACAGCTTCAAGTTGAAGAAGAAGAGGAGGAGGAGGAGGAAGAAGAGGATGAGGAGGACCAGGGGTCAACAGCACCCTCTCAAACTCCTCAGCCTCAGAGAGGGTCAGGGGGTTTTCCCCGCCCTCCTGCATCCCACGCCCTGCCCACATCCACTACTCCTTGCAGGCTTCCAGAGGGCGAGAGTGCTCCACCTGAGCCTCCTGCCCCTCATACTGTACTGCCTCCCAAAATCTTCTACATTAAGCAGGAACCCTTTGAGCCCAAGGAGGAGATATCAGGAGGCGGAACTCAGCCTGGAGGAACAAAGGAGGAGACCAAAGTGTTTCCAGGAGGGGACACTGAAGAGAATGGAGAGCTAGGGTTCTTGCTGCCCTCAGGAGCAGGGCCAACATCTGGAGGAGGTGGTCCATCCTGGAAACCAGTGGATCTTCATGGGAATGAAATCCTGTCAGGGGGTGGGGGACCTGGGGGAGCAGGGCAAGCTGTGCATGGACCTGTGAAGCTAGGCGGGGCACCCCCTGCAGATGGAAAACGCTTTGGTTGTTTGTGTGGGAAGCGGTTTGCAGTGAAGCCAAAGCGTGACCGGCACATCATGCTGACCTTCAGCCTTCGGCCCTTTGGCTGTGGCATCTGCAACAAGCGCTTCAAGCTGAAGCACCATCTAACAGAGCATATGAAGACCCACGCTGGAGCCCTGCATGCCTGTCCTCACTGTGGCCGCCGGTTCCGAGTCCATGCCTGTTTCCTTCGCCACCGGGACCTGTGCAAGGGCCAGGGCTGGGCCACTGCTCATTGGACTTACAAGTGACTACTGAGGCCATACACGAATTTCCAGGACAAGGGAGCCACTGCTGCTGTTGGATACTTAGCCCTCACTACCATGGCACCCCAATCCTGTATCTTGTTAATTATGCCAAGAGGATAGCGATATTATGGACCTCTTGTTTTTGGGTGTGGGCTTCAACCTGACCGATTTGGAAACTCTGATTTCTCATCTCACTCCAGGTTTTGGCTAACTACCCTACAGGAAAGTGGTTTACAGGCCATACGTAAATCGATCAGTTGCCCATAATAGATATTCTTTTCATACAGGAAACTGGAATTCAGATTAGAAGCTTATTTGATGAGAGAGGAGTTAGCAAGAAAAATTATGATAAATATTTCATTCAGTCTCTGTGAGTAGTTAAGGGAGCTGGTCTCCATCTAGAGGTATGTTTGATTCAGAGTTCTAGTAATCCGGAGACTAAGCTCTAAGCTTTACTCTCCCTCATCATTGCTGAAATTATGTGAGTAGAGGTCTTCTTATATGCTTTTGTTAAAATTTTCCAGAAACCCTTCAGATTATAAATTGCTTTCTCACTAGTAGGTAATTTTGCAACACCTTTTTTGTTGTATGTTGTAGTTGAGCACTTTAACAGATGGAGCATTCCATGTGTCACTTAGACCCCTCTTTAATAGAGGATCTTAGTTCCCGGACCAGGGGTCTAACCTACGCCCCCTGCAGTGGAAGCACAGAGTCTTAACCACTGGACTGCCCGGGAAGTCCCCCTTGTCTACCTTTGACCACCACTGATCATCCATATTGATCACACTGACTGGAATGTGACCAGTGAACTCAAGAGATGGCCACTGACCTAAAATACTCTCAGGGTAGCGCCACCGCTCTGAAGAAGTGGCTATGGTCAGAGGGACTCAGGGCTGAGACGGCACATGCTGAAAACTAGAGAAATAACTGCACAGTGGGACCACACCCCCTCCCTTTCCATCCCTACCCACACTTGACAGCCCCTAGGTCGACACATAGAAGGATAGATGTTGGAATGGGGAGATTGTCGTAAGTTTCTTAATTTCTTCAAATAAACTTTGCCGTGAAAGCTAAGCTGACAGTGGACTGAATTGAGTCATTTATATGGGAGAGACGATGTGAGAACAGTTGCAAAGACTTGGACATATTCCTTATGTGGCTGGGTTATGTTGATGGGGGAAGAATCGGATAGTCTCACACTGCTGCAGAGGACACTGTCCTGGATGTCAGTGGGCCAGATTCTCAGCCCTGACCTGACCCTGAATAACTTCTGGTAAGTTGCCTTATTTTTCAGAGTCCGAACTGTTTTGTTTATTTTTTTATTTTTTATTTAAAAAAATTTTTTTGGTGGTGTGGTATGTACCTCCTAACTGGTTCTCTGTCTTCTTTTTTTTAAGGGGTTGTTCACATCTTTACCTATAATATTCCCTGACTTCATGTATTATGTTTATTGTTTGGTTTGTTCTACATTTATTGCAAAGCACTGTACTAGACCCTGACTTATACTCTACCCTCAGAGAGTTCACAGCTACTACCGAAGCTAGACATAATGACGTTGTGGTATGGTAAGTCCATGATGGGAGACAGTACAAGCTACTGTAGTGGCACAAAGGAAGCTGAGTAAAGACCTATGATGGGTCACCAGAGGTTTCACAAAGAACTCCATTGCCAGAGTGTGGCAGTGGGTGTGGGTGGCTGAATTGATGTGGAAATGGTGAACATGAGTTGAAGTCACAACTATAGAGCCAGGAGTGACAGCCTTTGCCAAAGCACACTCCTCAAAAGTTAATAGGTATGGAACCTAAAGGGGCTAAAAAATACGACTTTATGGCTGAGAAGGTGAGTTGTAGCTGGGATCTGTCAGCCTTTCTAAAGAGCCTTGCCATGATACCATCCCCACTGTAAGGACTGACCACATTGGATAAGGGGTCAGGGATGGAGGCTGCCAACCTTAGATCTACTACCATCCCACCCACCTGTCATTCTTTTGGCACACGTTCTGTAGCTGACTATATCTGTTGGCCAGGATCCTTGGGTTTCAAGCAGTGGAAACTGGCTCTGACTAACCTTATCAACACAGGAATCTGAAGGATGTGGGGTGGCTCCTGGAATGGAAGGAAGGGCTAAAAGACCAGCCTTTGGAAGGACAAGACCTGGGTCAGCTCCAGGAGTTCAGGGAACAGGAACTGGGGAATTTTTCCGGTCATATGTTTTGGGATGATGACCCAGTCAATCTTATTTCTTCTGTCACTCATCTGAAGATAAAATTTCCCAGGAGAGAACTCTGGGCCTCAGGGCCATCCTCTGACCAGAGCACCTTGATCATATGTTCCATTGAGGTGACAAATCCTGGAATCCTCAAGGGAAATTGAAGTTCTGGGACAGAAGAGTGGGGAATGGGTGCTGGCCAGCCCACAAGAACAGAGGCCCACCCATACAATCTCCATATGTTGCCCATCTTGGGATCCGTAAAGCCTCAGGTATACCTGGCACTTAATAGGTGTCCAAACTTAGGGCAGAATTGCTTCCTCCCTCTCCTTAATCCCCATAGCACTTTACTACTTCTGTAAAGCCAATTAAGACACCATGGTAGAAGTCTGGGTTTTCTTTCCAAGTTATTAGGATTATAGGGAAATTGAGTTCCATGATGAAAGATTTTGGTTTAAACAAACATGCACCTCTCTGCTTCTGTCCTTTCCTCCTTATAGTGGAAGAGATGTCCCTATTGTCCCAGGCTAGCCCCCTTCCCAGAGCCTTTGCTCTTTTAATTATCATTTCTGTCCTATATCTTCACTCTCTGTCTCTGTAGTTTCTCATTAGCATTTATTATGTTCATAGGGTTGTGAGAATTAATACATGTAAAATGCTTAGAACAGTGCCTTGTACTCAGTAAACTCAATAAATGTCAACTGTTATTATGAGTGAGAACAGTAGTTCCCCACACCTTTACAGGGATCGGTTCTCTCAGGGAAGGGTCACATATATAAAGGGAAAATATTTTCAACAAAAAGGGAAATGAAGCATACAGAACTCAGTAAGGATTAGATGTTATTGTTTTAATTATTACCTTTCTCATAAATGCTAGAGTTTTTCAGGGCCCTTTCCCCCATCTTCTAACTTGATACACTCCTGGGTGATTTTTATCCACTCTTCTGAGTTAAAGCATGCATTTATTTATTTACTTACTTACTTACGGCCGTGTTGGGTCTTCGTTGCTGTGCACAGGCTTTCTCTAGTTGTGGTGAGTGGGAGCTACTCTTCGTTGCGGTGCGCAGGCTTCTCATTGTGGTGGCTTCTCTTTGTTGCGGAGCACAGGCTCCAGGCACGCGGGCTGCAGTCGTTGTGGCATGCAGGCTCAGTCGTTGGTGCTCCTGAGCTCTAGAGCACAGGCTCAGTAGTTGTGGTGCACAGGCTTAGTTGCTTCGCGGCATGTGGGATCTTCCCGGACCAGGGCTTGAACCCGTGTCCCCTGCATTGGCAGGCGGATTCTTAACCACTGCACCACCAGGGAAGTCCCCTGAGTTAAAGCATTTAAATACTGATGACCCTTAGTTTTTTATCTCCAGTTTTCCTGACCCCCAGACCCACTTAGATTTCTTCCCTCTTTCCTGCCTTCCTTCAGCAATAAGTGTCTGCTGTGTACCAGGCACTGATGAAAAAAGCAGAAGGTATCACAGGGGATTGGGCCCTGGATTGTCACTTTAAGAGACAGATGTTTAAACCAGTTATGTAGGTATTTCATAGATATATCAAAAGGGAAAGGAAATAAAACAGGCAATAAGGGGGAGAGTAACAGAAAAGGAGGGCGTACTGTACACATTTATCTAGTATCCAAAGGAAAAGAAAGACCCAGACATGCAAAACAGGGCAAGGAAAGTGGTTCTAGTAAAGTGTTCAGCAGATGTAAAGGCCAAGGAAGAGAAAGGGAGGTATATTTGATGAGACCAGTGGACTTGGAGAGGAATGAGATGTTGTCTTAGTCTACTCTGGCATCTGTAACAATACCACAAACCGGGTGGCTTATAAACAATGGAAGTTTATTTCTCACAGTTCTGGAGGCTGAGAAGTCCAAGATGAAGCACCAGAAGATTCAGTGTCATGAAGACCTGCTGCCTGTCTCATAGACAGTCATCTTGCTGTATCTTCACATAGTGCAAAGAGAAAGTCAGCTCTCTGGAGTCTCTTTTATAAGGGCACTAATCCCATTCATGAGGTCTTCACCTTCCTGACCTAATCACCCCAAAGCCCCACCTCCTAGTAACATCACATTGGGGATTAGGATTTTAACATAATTTTGAGGGACATAAACATTCAGTTGATTGAAGAGGTGGGCTGGGCTATATAGAGCCTTGCACATCGTGATGAGGAATGTGGATTTTATTCTAACTGCAATGAGAAGAAGATAAAGAGTTTAAAGTAGGGGAGTAATGATCTTTTCACATTTTAAAGAGATTCCTATAGCTATAGATCGAATATTGGATCATTAAAGGGCAAGATTCTTGAAAGAAAAAAAAAGGGGGGGTGCCAAGAATGGGAGCAGGGAAACAAATTAGACTATTTCATTAGTGCAGACAAGAGGTGAGTAAATGCAGCAGATATGGAGAGAAGGAGACGGATTAAAACTGTTATTATAGGGGCTTCCCTGGTGGCGCAGTGGTTGGGAGTCCACCTGCCCGATGCAGGGGACACGGGTTCGTGCCCCGGTCCGGGAGGATCCCACATGCCGCGGGGTGGCTGGGCCCGTGGGCCATGGCCGCTGAGCCTGCGCGTCCGGAGCCTGTGCTCTGCAACGGGAGAGGCCACAACAGTGAGAGGCCCGCTTACCACAAAAAAAAAAAAAAAAAAATTATTATATTTTGAGGTAGGACTGACAGAACGTTTTAACAGATTAATATAGAGATTGTGGGAAAGTAAAAAATCAGGGATGACTTCTAGAGTTTTGGCTTGAGCAGTTGAATTGGAGGCCAGTTAATGAGTGGGAGACAGGAATAGAACTTGGGAGTGGATCAAGGGCAGACGCATGTATTGACCAGGGTTCTTCTAGACCAGGGGTTGGCAAACTTATTCTATAAAGGATAAGATAGTAAATATTAGGCTTTGCATGCTAAGAAGCAAAATCAAGGATATTATGTAGGTACATAAAAATTAAGGAAAACAAATTTCCATGATTACTTTGAATTTACTGACAAAATTCAAATTAAAATAATTGAGCACAAATTTTTGTAGTACAGGTCTGTTGCTTAATTGGGGTTCATACTTAGTGTTTCCTATCATTAAAATCAATTGCAAATGTTCATCTGTTAGTGCTGATCTATAATAAAATTTTATGTATTTCATCTTTGAAAATGTCTTCACACAGATAGTACTGCCAAATACTGGTATCAATCCCAAGAGCATATGATTTTAACTGAGCACATTCATCACTTGAAAGGCATTTATAGAATTCTGTAATTTATATTCTCTTCATACTCGCCTCTTATCACATCATTACATTGTAGATCAAGCACATCCAATTGAAGGTTAGGTGGAAGTGCCACAATTGCACAGTTAAATGAAATATAGAAATTTCCTTTGCACTTGCACTGAGGTCTGAAAAACATTGCTGGAACTGTAGTTTGAGCTCAGAATATGTATCTGTTGCAAATTTGTGTGGGAATGGAGATCTTGCTTCTTGTTCTTGACTCTACATGCAATTAAAACAACTTTAATGATTTTGCTGCAATGTATGTTTCCATATAAGCTCTGTTTTGCCTTGTAATTTTTTGGCTTGTAAGAAACGGTACCACGTCTGTAGCATGTCCACTGGCCAATGTATGGATGAACAAAATGTGGTATTTATATACAATGGAGTGTTACTCAACCTTAAAAAGGAAGGAAATTCTGACACATGCTCCAACATAGGTGAACCTTGAAGACATGCTAAGTGAAATAATCTAGGTACAAAAGGAAAAATGCTGTATGAGTCCGCTTATATGAGGGACTTAGAGCAGTCAAGTTCATAGAGACAGAAAGTATAATGGTGGTTGTCTAGGGGCTGGGGAGAGCAGGAAATGGGGAGTTATTGTTTAATAGGTACAGAGTTTCGGTGTGGAAAGATGAAAAAAGTTCTGCAGATGGATGGTGGTGATGGTTGCACAACAACATGAATTACTTAGTGCCACTGAACTGTACACTTAAAAATGGTTTAAAACATGCTTTAAATTGTAAATTTTGTTATGTATATTTAACCACAATAAAAAAATAAATGAACCACTAATGAGCTAATGGATCTAGGCGTTGAGCATCAGTGGCTGCTAATAGCACAAAAAAGAAACAAACAGACTTTATGTGCTTCTTATGGAAAACACCACCACCACCTATTAATTAGTCTGGCCAAAAATACTGAACTTGAATGTGATCAAGCCTCAAGATATAACTACCAATTCATAGAAGATGTAGAAGGCAGGGAAACATGTTAAACCATACCACAGTGATGCAATCAGCAAAACTGAGACTGTAAGAAATTCTGGGGAATGAATAACCAGTTTTCTTCAAAAAAAAAAAACTGCAAGGGGAAAAAAGCAATGGAAGGTAATCTGTAGTTTAAAAGATTTTAAAGGACATTAACCAATCATAATGCGTGGACCTTACTTGGATAAAATTTTTTTTTAAGATTTTTTTTAAATTTTATGACCTTTATGAGACAACTGACTGGACACCTGATGATATCAGGAGTTATTGTTAAAAATTTTAGTTGTGATAATGGTATTGTGAGTTAAGTTTAAAAAGAGGGGGAGCCCTTGTGTTTTCATGGCATTGGTTATTTATGGATAGATATATTTATGCATAGTTGTGGACTGAATAAAAATGCCAAATACATATATGAGCTCTAGAGAATTGTATTAATTATAATTTGAGTATTTGTATATAGTCACTTCTTTAAAAGATTGAGAAATAAATTTGGAAATAGTTATATACAGTAGGAACATCTAATCAGAAATTTTACATTAAACACTCTGGTTTGTGTTCTGGTCCAAGTTAATAAAACTTTCTACTTGAATCTTGAAAACAAAATAAGCAATTTCTTTCTGTATTGATTTAGAAAGATCTCCAGCATATATATTTTTAAAATTTATTTATTTTATTTATTTTTGGCTGCCTTGCGTCTTCATTGCTGCATGCGGGCTTTCTCTATTTGCGGCGAGCGGAGGCTACTCTTCGTTGCGGTGTGCGGGCTTCTCATTGCAGTGGCTTCTCTTATTGCAGAGCACGGGCTCTAGGTGCACGAGCTTCAGTAGTTGTGGCTCGCGGCCTCTAGATCAGGCTTAGTAGTTGTGACGCACGGGCTTAGTTGCTCCGCGGCATGTGGGATCTTCCTGGACCAGGGATCAAACCTGTGTCCCCTGCATTGGCAGGTGGATTCTTGACTGCTGCGCCACCACGGAAGTCCTCCAGCATATATTGTTGAGGGAAAAAAGCAAAGTGCAGAACGATATATATAACATGCTTTGTTTTATATGAGAGACAGTAAGAGTAGGGAGGAAATA
Source organism: Mesoplodon mirus (assembly GCF_964341445.2). Lineage (NCBI taxonomy): Eukaryota > Metazoa > Chordata > Mammalia > Artiodactyla > Ziphiidae > Mesoplodon > Mesoplodon mirus. Next base: position 66,595,958 of record NC_138988.1, read on the forward strand.
AGAAAAGTATATTTGCAAAAAGAAACACTACTGGGATAAACAAGAAACCAATAAAAATGGGAAAAGAAGTTGAGCTAAGGACAGAAACAAGACTATGTGTGCTTTAAGGCTCCTTTATGTATGTAATGGAATTATGTAATTCCACTAACTAAGCATGGCTTCTTGGAGAAATTGCTGATTCCATGTCTAGAAGCAGACATTCTTCAAAGAGCACCTGGGATACCTTTTCGTGTTAAGAAGCAAGAAAGCTTTAGAAGATAATGTCATGTCAAAAGGACACAGGAGTGTTGTATGAAAGGAGAGAAGGTTAGCACTCCCCTTGACAAGGATGGAAGAGGCCTTCAGGCCTAACAACACGCATACGGTTAAGGCATCGCCACTTACTTCATGGCGGCTAACCACTGTTTTTTTGCAGCTCTATTTACAATAGCCCAGAGATGGAAACAACCTAAGTGTCCATCATCGGATGAATGGATAAAGAAGATGTGGCACATATATACAATGGAATATTACTCAGCCATAAAAAGAAACGAAATTGAGCTATTTGTAATGAGGTGGATAGACCTAGAGTTTGTCATACAGAGTGAAGTAAGTCAGAAAGAGAAAGACAAATACCGTATGCTAACACATATATATGGAATTTAAGGAAAAAAATGTCATGAAGAACCTAGGGGTAAGACAGAAATAAAGACACAGACCTACTAGAGAATGGACTTGAGGATATGGGGAGGGGGAAGGGTAAGCTGTGACAAAGCGAGAGAGAGGCATGGACATGTATACACTACCAAAAGTAAAATAGATAGCTAGTGGGAAGCAGCCGCATAGCACAGGGAGATCAGCTCGGTGCTTTGTGACCACCTAGAGGGGTGGGATAGGGAGGGTGGGAGGGAGGGAGACTCAAGAGGGAAGAGATATGGGAACATATGTATATGTATAACTGATTCACTTTGTTATAAAGCAGAAACTAACACACCATTGTAGAGCAATTATGCTCCAATAAAGATGTAAAAAAAAAAAAAAAGACTTTTGAAAGCCTAGGTAAAATAAAGAGAAATTTGCAAAGAAAAAAAAAAGAAAAAAAAAGGACACAGGAGCCCATATGAAAGTGTCCCAACTGAACAAAGTTGTCACAATCTTAGCAACTAAAAGAATAATGATTGAGTTTAACACTGATTCAGTGAAATTCATGATGATACTCAAAATGAGAGTAAATCAAGAAGTCTCAATGGTTACTTTTGTTACCAAAAGTTACCATTTGGGGTAACTTTTAAAACATTTACTTTGAAAATTGGTAATTAAAGGGAAAATATTAAGCGTTATTTTGCTCTTCCAGTAAAAATTTATTTTAGGATAACCAAATAGTCCTAGTTAATGAAGAAGCCTTCACAGAATTCTTGTAAACAATGTGAAAGAAACAAAATAATTAGAAAAACATAGTTTCACAAACTCCAATGAAATTATTGATTCAGGCAAGGATTATCAACTGGTGTTAAAACCAATAGTTGAGGGACTTCCTTGGTGGTGCAGTGGATAAGAATCCGCCTGCAAGGGAACACGGGTTCGATCCCTGGTCCGGGAAGATCCCACATGCCATGGAGCAACTAAGCCCGCGAGCCGCAACTACTGAAGCTGGTGGCCTAGAGCCAGTGCTCCACAACAAGAGAAGCCACGGCAAGGAGAAGCCCACACATCACAATAAAGGCTAGCCCCTGCTCGCCACAACTAGAGAAAGCCCACGTGCAGCAACGAAGACCCAACATAGCCAAAAATAAATAAATTTTTTAAAAAAATCAATAGATGATTGATTGTTGTAAACATTCATATAGAGCCAAAGTAACACCACACCGATTACTTTCCAATCTGAAGAGGGAAAGCATTAACTGTAAATTGAGTCATCAATTTTAGCATCACTAGTGGTTGACCATATGTGTCCTCTAATGAAATGTAATATTCACAACAATATAATAATGATACGACTTTATTCTTTCTAGTACCTCATATTCTAGTTCAGGCGTCCCTCAGAGGATTTAATCCATTCTTAAAAACATGTTGGATAGTGAATTTTTAGGTAGTAGGAGTCTGTGCATCATTATTTTAAGTAGAAAAAAGTAATATATTCCCAGCACATCTAAAACCCCCAAGCAATTTCTTTCAGTACTCGAAACACTCTAAAATATATATATACACACATATATATAAAACAATCAACGAGGTTTTTCTGCTTAAGATAAAGCCTTTAAAACACCAACTATCTAATTGTTTAACACTTAATTAACTCACTAATGACTTTATTTGTGCAGTAACCCTATAGGGTACAAATCGTGTTTTCCTTTTAACTGTAACAAACGTGTACTGTAATGTAAATGAACAGTGAAATAATATGTTAAAGACACATAATGAAGGCAAATAACACTTAGCAATAATAAAATAAACAAGGCAAGTTTTTAAACATGATTACTGAAGATTGCAGTGCTTCCTGAGTGAGGTTTGGAGATTAGAAGGGGGATATGGAGACTGTAGTCACTGTTGGTGTCTAGGGGTGGAGGAAGGTGACAAAGAACGAGCTTCAGAAGAAATGAGTGAAACAGTAAATGTCTGAGGTTCATCCATGTCAGATCCAAGAAGCTGGTGGATAGTCTGCTTTCCTTGGCAATGGAGTCGTCAGAAGTGGATGACTGTGAATCAGCTTCTGAAAGTATTGACAAAGCATGACCAGAAACTCAAAATGTACAGGTGTTACATTCCCTTTGCTTGTGTTATGCAGCTTCTGATAACCCTAGACTGTGCTGGAGATTGCATTTTTGAATGTGATTTTTCTGCACTTGTCATGATCATGATCTCTTGTAATCAACAGCAACCATTCTTGTCTACATGATCTAAACTTTCCTTTAAAGATTTATTGTCAAGTATTAGTGGCTCTTTGTATTAGTCTTCTAGGGCTGCCATGACAAAATACCACAGGCTGTTGGCTTAAACAAGAGATATTTATTTTCTCACAGTTCTGGAGACTAAGTTCAAGATTAAGATGCCAGCAGGGGGCTTCCCTGGTGGCACAGTGGTTCAGAATCCGCCTGCCAACGCAGGGGACACGGGTTCGAGCCCTGGTCCAGGAAGATCCCTCATGCTGCAGAGCAACTAAGCCCATGCACCACAACTACTGAGCTTGCGCTCTAGAGCCCGTGAGCCACAACTACTGAGTCCCCGTGCCTCAACTACTGAAGCCTGCGTGCCTAGAGCCCGTGCTCCGCAACAAGAGAAGCCACCACAGTGAGAAGCCCGCGCACCACAACAAAGAGTAGCCCCCTCTCGCCGCAACTAGAGAAAGCCCACACAGCAACGAAGACCCAATGCAGCCAAAAATAATAAATAAACAAAATAAATACATTTATTAAAAAAAAAAAGATGCCAGCAGGTTTGGTTTCTCCTGAGGCCTCTCTCCTTAGCTTGCAGACTGCTGCCTTCTTACTGGGTCCTCACATGACCTTTCTCTGTGCACATGCACACTCCTGGTATCTCTATTCTTGCAAAGACACCCCTCATACTGAATTGGGGCTCCACCCTTAGGACCTCATTTACCCTTAATTACTTCTTTAAAGGCTTTATCTCCAAATACAGTCACATTGAGCATTAGAGTTTCAACATATGAATGGAGGAGGGCACAATTCAGTCCATAACACTCTTCTTCCTCCAGCTTAGTTCCTTCCAGCATTATTCCTTCCAACTGAATGTGTTTCTTGGAAGGAACATGGTAAAGTTTTCCAAATCAACATTTTAAATAATTTGTCTTTATTTTCTCACACACAGGAAATAGGATATTCATAGTAAATGGAAAGGTATAAATGGCCATATATCCTTTTATGCTTTCACCTCTTAATATACTTTATCACTCCCAATATACATGCTTCTAAGGGTTTTATGGTTTTAGCTTTCACTTTTAGGCCTTTGATCCATTTTGAGTTAATTTTTGTGTATTATGTGGGTTAAGGCTCCACAATCATCATTGTGCATGTAGATTGTCTAATGTCCTTTCATTTGAGCCTGAAGGGCTCCCTTAGCACTTCTTACAGAGCAGGTCTCCTAGCAGTTAACTCCGTCAGCTTTTGTTTATCTGGGAATGTCTTAATTTCTTCTATACTCTTGAAGGATAGTTTTGCTGGATATAGAATTCTTGGTTGACAGGTTTCCTCCACCCCCACCCCAGCACTTTATTTATTTATTTACTTGGCCACACCGCTCCCCCACCAGGGATTGAACCCAGGCCCACAGCACTGAAACACTGAATCCTAACCACTGGACCACCAGGGAACCCCCTTTTTTTTTTTCACCCCAGCACTTTAGTTATGTCATCCCACTGCCTTTTGGCCTCCATGGTTTCTGATTAAAAATAAGTTGTTAATACTTATTGGTAATCTCTTGCACATTATGATTCACTTCTCTCTCGCTGCTTTCAAGAGTCTCTTTATTTTTGGCTTTCAGCAGTTAGATTATACGTCTCAGTGTGGATCCCTTTGAGTTTTTCCTACTGGAAGTTCATTGAGCTTCTTGGATGTATATATTCATGTATTTTATCAAATCGGTGTGGGGGTGGGGGTTAGCCATTAATTCTTCAAATATTTTTCCTGCCCCTTTCTCTCTCTCCTCTCCTTCTTGGGACTCATATTATGCATATGTTGGTATGTCTGATGGTGTCTCACAGATCTCTTAGGCTCTGTTCATTTTTCTTCATCCTTTTTTTTTTCCTGCTCTTCATACTGGATACTTTCAGTTGGCCTATTTTCAAGTTCACTGATCTTTCCTGTGTCTGCTCAAATCAGCTATTGAAACCTTCTGGTGAATTTTTCATTTCAGTTTTTGTACTTTTCAACTCCAGAATTTCTGTTTGGTTTGTTGTCATTTATATCTCTTTATTGATATTCTTTTTCCCCCCATGAATGGGCCATACTTTCTTGTTTCTTTGCATGCTTCATAATTTTTTGTTGAAAACTGGATATCTTGAATATTATGGGGGGAAAAACAGAAACAAAAGGAAAGGAAAATTACTCTCTAGGTCTTTCCAGATTGGCTCTGGGTTGGGAAAACTCCTTCAGTGCTTAACCAGGCCATTTGCAACTCTTTTTTAGCCTGCACTTCCTACATCTGCGGCAGATGCTTTGTAAGTGATACCTGCCCTCTTCAAGATTTGCCCCCAAATTCCTCCTTGACTTCTAGGCTAATAATTTGGATCTTTTATTATGGCCCAACTGGGGAAATACTGACTCTACTTTGGGAGAAAATAAATTATTCACCAAAAGAGTTGCAGAATCCGGTTAATATGTACCAGTAGTAACTGGGAGAATGTACCAGGGGATGGGGATCTTGAGGGTGCTGGAACAAGGGCACTGGAATATAAGACCAGATAAGGAAGACATAGTAATATAAGGACACTCTTTTGTGATATAGGATTTAATATCCTGGCAAAGACACCTGGAACTGATCCTAGTACATCACTGAGAAAGCTCCTTAAAGCTTGGGAAAACAATACCCCATAGTGAGAGAGGTGGAGGTGCTGGAACTGCCTTGGAAAAGTTAAAATGTAGACATGCTAGGGACTTCCCTGGTGGTCCAGTGGTTAAGACTCCACACTTCCAATGCAGGGGGCCTGGGTTCGATCCTTGGTCAGGGAACTAGATCCCACATGCAGCAACTAAGAGCCTGCATGCTGCAACTAAAAGATCCTGCATGCTGCAATGAAGGTACCTCATGCCGCAACTAAAGATCCTGCATGCTGCAATGAAGATTCTGTGTGCCACAATTAAGGCCCAATGCAGCCAAATAAATAAATAAATAAATAAATAAATAAATAAATATTTTTTTAAAAAAGGAATAGAAGGAATTGTCTTTTAAAAAAAATGTAGACATGCTAGAATAAATTTACCTTAAAATCAAAGAACTCGTCAGTTGACTGTGTTCCCTGGGAGGCCAGAGGACACTCCCCTCAATAAAACAATAAGAAATCCTCTAGAGATGAGCACTGACATTGTTGAGAATATCAGTAGTAGCTGTTCTATGAAAGCTAGGATTCATCATAGAGGAGGCTGATATGGAACTGAAGTCCATAGTGTCAATGGAGATGATAGGATTTTGAAAGAGTAGAGGCCCTGACTTACTTGTCAGGGGCAAGGCAGACATAATTACCATAATAGGCAACAAAGCAAGAATGGCAGCTAGAGGGAAGAGACGGAGATCTGTGGCAATGGCTAATAGGCCAAGGTATTCCCAGTGCAAGGTAGATAGAAAGCCAGGTAGGATATTAACTCAACCTATATAATCAAAAAAAAAAAAAAAAAAAAAGATCAAGAGTGAATGGACCAAAGGCTGATGTTTGCTACTGAAAAGAAGAATCATATCCCTCACTCAGTTGCTAGACCAGAGCCAGTTCTCAGACCCAGAGAAGACTGAATTATCTTGAGGAAGGACTCTGTGACAGCACGGTAGAATTTCCTCTAATCCTAAAGGGACCTGTTGTACTTTACTAAGGGAACTGTACACAGGAAAAAAGAGGAACCACAAGATCTTTTGTGAGATGTGGGTTTTAGAATCCGGAATGACACTGGTATCAGGATACAAAAAGCAACATCATGGCCACCCTATTAAATGGTATAGGGAAGGTGGGTGATAAATGGAGTTCTGGTCCAAGTTTTTTTCACAGTAGGTCGTATGGGTCTGTGGAACAATCCTCTGGTAATATCCCTAATTCCCAAAAGCATAGTAAGAATGGATCTATTTAGACTCTGATAGAACCCTCCTAGTAGTTCCCTGATCTATGGAGTAAGAGCCATAATGGTAGGAAAAGACAAGTAAAAGCCCGCAAAACAGTCTCTCCTACCTCCACCAAGCCAAGATCAATTAGAAGTAGTTTTGCATCCTACACGGAATGGCAGATATTAATATCATCCTCAAATACTTAATGCAGTTGTTATATTTCCTTTTTTTTTTTTTCACCACTGTGGCTCCTGTAAAAACCAGATTGTTTATGGTGGATGGTGGTGGACTATTTGATAATCCAACATAGCCTCTGGCTCTTGGTATATGGCTTTTGATCTGGTAATTGTATTCTTTTCTATATCAGGAAGGAAGTTCAGAAACAGTTCACATTCACACAGAATGGACACCAGTGTACAGTCATGGTCTTTCCCAGGGCTACAACCTTGCACCCTCTCTTGCTCTCTGTCACAATATAGGCTAACATGACCTTGATCACCTGGATAGTCTCCAGAGTATTATACTGATCCACTATATTGAAAACATCTTAGACCAGGGAGCAAGAAGTAGCAAGTACCCTGGATGCTCCCATAAGACACAGGTATACCACAAGGTAAGAGTTAAACTATACACAGATTCAGGGGTATCTCATATTGGTGCAGAATTAGAAGTCCAATGCTTTTGGACATGATGCACCTTATTGCTGATGTGGATAAAGTTTCTGTGGTCTCAGTAGATCAAACCAGCTATAACATTCCCTTAAACCAAAGCCTAATCCACAGCAAGGCCCTAACTCTTCAATTCTATGAAGGCTGAAAGAGATGAGGAAGCTGCAGAAGAAAGTTTGAAGCTAGCAGAAGTTGGTTCATGCAGTTTAAGAAAAGAAGCCCTCTCCATGACACAAAAGTGCAAGGTGACGCAGGAAGTGCTGATGTAGAAGCTGCAGGAAGTTAGCCACAGGATCTAGCTAATTCTTAAAAGTGGCTATGCTAAACAACACATTTTCAATGCAGATGAAAAAGCCTTACATTGGAAGAAGATGCCATCTAGGACTTTCATAGCTAGAGAGGAGAAGTCAATGTCTGGCTTCAAAGCTTCAAAGGACAGGCTGACTGTCTTGTTAGGGGCTGATGCAGCTGGTGACTTTAAGTTGAAGCCAGTGCTCATTTGCCCTTCCAAAAGCCCTAGGGCCCTTAAGAATTATGCTAAATCTACTCTGCTTGTGCTCTATAAATGGAATGACAAAGCCTGGATGACAGCACTTTTGTTTACAACATGGTAAAGACAAATACTGTATGATATCACTTATATGTGGAATCTGAGAAATAAACTAGTGATTATACCAAAAAAAGAAACAGACTCACATATACAGAGAAAAAACTAGTGGTTACCAGTGGGGAGAGGGAAGGGGGTAGGGTCAAGATAGGGGTAGGGGATTAAGAGGTACAAAGTACTATTTATAAAATAAATAAGCTACAAAGATACATAGTACAACACAAGGAATATAGCCAATATTTTATAATAACTGTAAATGGAATATAACCTTTAAAAATTGGGAATCAGGGACTTCCCTGGTGGTCCAGCGGTTAAGACTCCATGCTCCCAATGCAGGGGGCCCGGGTTCCATCCCTGATAAGGGAACTAGATCCCGCATTCCACAACTAAAAAAAAAATATCCTGGATCCCGCAACAAAGATCCCACCTGCCACAACTAAGACCCAGCAGCAGCCAAATAAGTAAATAAATATATAAATAAAATATTTTTTAAAGAAATTGTGAATCACTATGTTGTATGCCCAAGACATGTAATATTGTACATCAACTATATACTTCAAAAAAAAAAGACCAGGGCTTCCCTGGTGGTGCAGTGGTTGAGAGTCCGCCTGCCGATGCAGGGGACACGGGTTCGTGCCCCGGTCCGGGAAGATCCCACATACCGCAGAGCGGCTGGGCTCGCAAGCCGTGGCCGCTGAGCCTGCGCGTCCGGAGCCTGTGCTCCGCAATGGGAGAGGCCACAACAGTGAGAGGCCCGCGTACCGCAAAAATAAATAAATAAATATATATATATATACACACACATATATATATATAGTATAGTGTAAACATAACTTTTTTTTCCTTTTTTTTTTTTTTTTTGGCCACACCCTGCGGCAGCCCCTTAGTTCCCCAACCAGGGATCAAACCCATGCCCTGCGGCAGCCACTTAGTTCCCCAACCAGGGATCAAACCCGTGCTCTCGAAGATGGTTATTTTGAGACTGCCATCTTCTTGGTCTGCTGGCTTTCTGAATAAAGTCGTATACCTTGCCTCAAAAACAACAACAACAAAAAAAAACCCCATGCCCTCTGCATTGGGAGTGTGAAGTCATACTGGACCACCAGGGAAGTCCCTGTAAATGTAACTTTTATATGCACTGGAAAAACAATAAGTTTGTGTAACTTGCTCTATTGCAGTATCCGCTTTTTTGAGGTGGTCTGGAACCAAACCTGCGATATTTCCGAGGTATGCCTGTATTAGTGGGGGGATCACCCACACCTTTGAAAAGTTCTGTGGTTGCTGTCCATTGTAGGCCAGTTATGCATGTAGGAGATGCCTGATTTCAATGAAAATGATGATATTCCATTGTAGCAGAGGCCAAGTGTAAGCACTTAATCATCACCCGTAAAGGGCATCACAGGTATTTCAGTAATCAGAACATTCTGGTCTGCAGAGATCTTTAGTGATACCTAATTGATCATGGTGTCCCTAGGAACAAAATAGATAATCAGCCTACTAGAATATTGCTTGATCTATATAAAAGGAAAAGCTCTAGGTCTGGTAGCCCAAAAACTTAACTTGAGAATGATGCCCTCTCGCCCGAACTGGCTTAAGTCAGTTCACAGACCCAGAGCCTTTTGAAAAGGCCAAGTTCCCTTGAGGAAGGACCTTGCACTGCTGCCACAAATAAACATCTTAATCTTCCTCCAAGCATTTCCCAAAGGGATCTATAGCCATTTACTAGATGACTGTACACTGGGGAAAAAGAAATATCCAGACCTGTGGTTATTTCCCTGGTTACTGGAAGTAAAATTGGATTAGATATATTTGGCAGCTGGATGAATCCCCACATTGCCTCTGCCCTATGGGATCATTATGGGTTCACTGTGGTAGGGAGGGCTAAGTGGAAGTCTCTGGAACTTCCACCCCTTGCCAAGATAGTGAACCAGAAGCAATACTGCATCCCTGGGGGAAATGCAGAGATTGATGCTCCCATTAAAGACCTGAAAGAGGGGCTTCCCTGGTGGCGCAGTGGTTGAGAGTCCGCCTGCCGATGCAGGGGACACGCACGGGTGCGTGCCCCGGTCCGGGAAGATCCCACCTGCCGCGGAGCGGCTGGGCCCGTGAGCCATGGCCGCTGAGCCTGTGAGTCCGGAGCCTGTGCTCCGCAACGGGAGAGGCCACAACAGTGAGAGGCCCACGTACTGAAAAAAAAAAAACAAAAAACCTGAAAGAATCAGGGGTCGTGATTCCTAACCCTCCCCACTTAACTCAGTTTGGCCTCTACAAAAGTCAAGTGGATCTTAGAAAAATTACTGTGGATGATCATAAACTTAATCTGATGGTTATTCTGACTTCAGTTACTGTCCATATATAATCTCTTTACTGTAGTATCTTTTACTGGACCTGTGACTCATCTAGAAATTGTGTGTCTGTATTTCAAATTTATAAAAATATGGAGCTTTAAAAATATCTTTAAAAAATAGGTTTCTAGCTTAGTTGCTTTGTGGTCTAAGCATATGGTTTTATATGATAATAACTTTGCAATTTTTTAAGACTTATTTTGTGTCCTAATACATAGTGAATTTTTGCCGTTTTTGCAAATGTCCCATGTGTACTAGACAGGAATGTAAATTCTCTAATTGTATGCAAGTTTGCTAATCTATGGTGTGCTAATATATTTCTTACTTTGCTTGATCTAGAAATTTCTGAGAGATATGTTAAAAATCTCCCATTGTCGTTAGAAATTATAAATGTCTCATAATTCTGTCCATTTTTGCTTTATATATATATAGACTGTATGATTTTGTGCATACAAATTAAGAATTATTAATTCTTCCTTATGAATTTTATCATCTGTGATTATGTAGAGATCCCCCTTCATTTCTTTCTTTCTTTCTTTTCTTTCTTTCCTTTCTTTCTTTCCTTCCTTCCTTCCTTCCTTCCTTCCTGCGCTGGGTCTCCGCAGCTGCGCGCGGGCTCCCTCCAGCTGCGGCGAGCGGGGGCCACCCCTCATTGCAATGTGCACGGGCCTCTCATCGCGTTGACCCCTCCCGCTGCAGAGCACGGGCTCTGGGCACGTGGGCCTCAGTAGCTGTGGCACGTGGGCTCAGTAGCTGTGGCCCACGGGCACCAGAGCGCAGGCTCAGCAGCTGTGGCGCACAGGCTCAGCCGCTCAGCGGCATGTGGGATCCTCCCGAACCAGGGATTGAACCTGCGTCCCCCGCATTGGCAGGCAGACTCCCAACCACTGCGCCACCAGGGAAGCCCCTCCCCTTCATTTCTAATAATGCTTTTTCTTTTGGTTAATTTTTGTCTGGTATGTCTTTTTCCATCAATTTATTTTCAACGTTTCTGTCTCTCTCTCTCTCTCTCTCTCTCTCTCTCTTTTTAATGTTTATTTATTTATTTATTTGGCTGTGCCAGGTCTTAGTTGCGGCATGCGGGGTGTTCGATGCCGCGTGTGGGATCTTTGTTGTATAGATCTTTGTTGCATAGATCTTTGTTGCATACGGGATCTTTAGTTGCGGCATGTGGGGTCTTTAGTTGTGGCATGTGAACTCTTAGTTGCAGCATGTGGGATGTAGTTCCCTGACCAGGGATTGAACCCAGGCCCCCTGCATTGGGGCGCGGAGTCTTAGCTACTGGACCACCAGGGAAATCCCACTATGTCTCTTTATTATTTATTTATTTATTTATTTTTAATAAATTTATTTATTTTTGGCTGCGTTGGGTCTTCGTTGCTGCAAGCGGACTTTCTCTAGTTGCTACTCTTTGTTGTGGTGCGTGGGCTTCTCATTGCAGTGGCTTCTCTTTGTTGCTGAACATGGACTCTAGGCACACGGGCTTCAGTAGTTGTGGCACGTAGGCTCAGTAGTTGTGGCTCGCGGGCTCTAGAGCACAGGCTCAGTAGTTGGGGCACACGGGCTTAGTTGCTCCACGGCATGTGTGATCTTCCCGGACAGGGGTCAAACCTGTGTCCCCTGCATTGGCAGGCGGATTCTTAACCACTGCGCCACCAGGGAAGTCCCTGCATTAGTTTCTTTATTGTGTCCCTTAAGCCCCTTCTAATTTTGAGCAGTCCCTTTTTTCATGACACTGATTAGCTGAATAGACAAGGCTGCTTGTCCTGTGAAATAGCCCACCTTCTGTTCTGGTCTGATTGCTTCCATGTGGTGGTGTTTAGCATGTTTCTCTTTCCTCTAGATTTCCTTTAAACTGCAAGTTAGATCCAAAGGCTTGATTAGATTTAAATCAAACTTTATTGGCTAGATCACATCACAGGTGATGCAATATTCATATCAGAAGACAGTAATATCTTACTGATACACCTGTTATATAAGTATTCTTGTACAAAGTTATATGCTAAGATTGTGTCCTTTGTTAATAGTTTGCTTCAGATTTTTTCTAGACGGAACTTCTGTTGATAGATTCCAGTGAGGATACAATAAGAAGAGACTGGGAAGAGTGTTGGAAAAACACATGCTGAAGATGGTGGACATATACATTTAACTTCTAACTAGGGACTTCCCTGGTGGTCCAGCGGGTAAGACTCCGCACTCCCAGTGCAGGGGGCCCGGGTTCTATCCCTGGTCGAGGAACTAGATCCCACATGCACACCACAACTAAGAAGTCCGCATGCTGCAACTAAGAGTCCGCATGCTGCAACTGAAAAAAACATGCCACAATGAAGATCCCAAGTACTGCAGCTATGACCCGGCAGAGCCTAAATAAATAAATAAATAAATAAAACAAAAAACCTTCTAACTAGCATGAGTTGAGACCACTTAGAATATGCCTCTGCACAGGTAGGAGAATTTTTCTAGGATATAAATCTAAAGAGTAGCACTGCTGGGTAGGAGGCAATTTCATCTTCAGCTTTTCCAAATTACTTGATACCAAATTACTCTCCAATTTGCCCATTTACACCTCCACCAGCAGCAGGTAGATATTTCTTTTTCCCAATGCTTGGTATTTTCAGATTTTTTTGTTTTACTTTTGCCAATATCATTATGTGAAATAATATCTCATTGTGGTTTTTAAAAAGTTATTACACACATCATGACATTTCGCCCCTAAATTCTTGAGTATTCATCTTATGAAAATAAGGACATTTCTTACTTAACCACAATATCACTATCACTAATAACATAATAATTCCTTACACCATCTAATACTAAGTGTGTATTCATATTTCTCCAACTGTCTAAAAAATCAGTAAGAATTTAGGTAAACCTGAACAGGAGTAGTCTGTATACTGGGGGTTTGTTCAACTCATCTTCATTCTCGAATGATGGTTTAGCTTAGTCTAATGGTCTAAGTTGCCAGATATTTCCTCCAAGACCTATGAAGATAGTAGTGCCCTGTCTTTCAGTTTCTGTAGTTGCTGTTGAGAAATTTTCTATTTGTCTGGGCTTCACTGCTTTGTGGAAAACATATGTTTTCTTTCTGCTTTCTTTTCAAATATTCCCCCAGTCTTTGAGTTCTTCAGTTTCTTTCTGATGTATCTGGGTGAGGATTTAGTGTATCTTGGGACTCATTTCCTGACACTGAGAATTTTTGACCAAAATCAGTTCTGGATGATGATCAACCATGATCTGTTCTCATCATGTCATTATCTGTTTTAAGAGCCTAAAATAGTGCCTGACATACATTAGGTGCTTATAAATAGTTGTTGAATGAATCTGTAAATAAATGAGCCTTTTTCTCCACTCCCTCTCATTCTCTCTATTCTCTCCTGCTCAAAATTTTTTCAGGCATTTGTTAGAACATTTCATTCTATCCACCATGCCTCTTCCTCTCTTTTACACATTTTTCATCTCATTATCTTTCTGGTCTACATTTTAGATACTTTTGTCAGATTTATCTTTCAATGCCCAATTCTAACTTCAGCTACTTCTAATCTTCTGTTTAACCCATCCATTGAGTTTATATTTGTCATTTGTAATCATTGATACCTGGCTAATCTTTTCTATAGCATTCTGTTTATTTCATGGTTTTGATTCTTTGTTTCTGTTTCTTTTTAATTTATTTAAAATTTTTTTATTTTTGGCTGCACTGGGTCTTCATTGCTGCATGCGAGCTTTCTCTAGTTGCGGTGAGCAGGGGCTACTCTTTGTTGCGGTGCGTGGGCTTCTCATTGCGGTGGCTTGTTGCGGAGCACAGGCTCTAGTTGCATGGGCTTCAGTACCTGTGGCGCGTGGGCTCAGTAGTTGTGGCTCGCAGGCTTAGTTGCTCCACGGCATGTGGGATCTTCCTGGACCAGGGCTCGAACCCGTGTCCCCTGCATTGGCAGGTGGATTCTTAACCACTGTGCCACCGGGGAAGCATGATTCTGTGTTTTATGACTAATCATTTTTAATCATACTTATAGCTTGAATCTTGTAATTCTATTGTCTGAAGTGCTTGAGGGTCTAATTCTGCTGTTTGTTATGTAGGCAAACTCTCATTCATTGTGGATTATTTCCTTGTGGGTTTTCTGATTTTGGATTGTGAGTTCATGTTGATGGCCTTGAGACAGACCTTCATAGGCTATTGTGAAGATCAGATAAATTAACTCATATGATGATGTGTCTCAAGACCAGGTGAGAATAAAATCACATTGAAAAGAATACATGAAAGGGCCAGAATGATCCACCAGGTCATGCCATGTAAAAATAAACAAACAAAACAAAAAACCCACCAGAGTGACATGCTTAAGCCATCAAACCCTGGCAAGAATCACACAAGGGAATAAAATCAAAAACTCTCTTCCATGCACCAGGCACTTTACTCATATTATCTTTAACCTTCATAACGACTGCAAGGTAGGTGATATTCCCATTTTATGGAGTAGAAACTGCAACAGGGTCATTAATTTATAGGTAATTGGGGAACCCCAGTTAAAACCCAGGTCTGGATGATTGTAAAGTTCATGCTCTTTCAAATTCACTCCATTATCCCTCAAAACTATTATTAGAAAAAAAGAATTATCATTTGGACTACGTATGTATTTTTTCCCAGTTTCAATTTTAATTCAGGCCAGTTACCCCCATGGATCATAAAAACGTGTTAAATAATTAATGAAAAGGGAAAAAGAATGCATAAAACTACAAAAGAATTGCATTTTAAGTAGAGAAATTTTAGTTTTCATTTTTTCATTTGTTTATGTACAAAAAAGGCAATTAGCTTACTTATGAGAAACCCCTAGAGCTCCCAGAATCGAATAAAAATGTATCTGAGCTGAGCATTCCAAATCCAGCAAAGCAAACAAGTGTAAATTTAATTCCTTAATAAGGAATTTGCAGATGTAGCCTTAACACTGACAATTTTGCATCAATAAACCGGGAAGCATTAAAGCCAATTGGTAGCAATAAGTTTCAGTGTTTGCTACCCAGGCCCAGATAGGCTGATGGGATGGGCCCACTAGGAACATTAGGTTCTGGGCCCACCCCTCCTGCCTGTCAAGCTCTTCTGAGGGTCATCTTCCAGGGAAGAGCCAGGGATGTTCAGGAATTACCAACTGTTTTAAATATTGTCAACATAAATTGCACCCAGCATTTGGAGTTAGGGAATCTGATTTTGATAAGGTAGACTCAATTCACTATTTAAAATATATGGTATGAGTTTATTTAAGGTGCAAGTCTGGGTCTCTTGATTTAATCAACAGTCCACCAAAAGTTGGTACTTGTCATTTGATATAAATTTAATATATAATCTTCATATCCCAGATTTGGCTGTAGGTTACATTTTATTATATGGACTTTAAACAGTTTAATGCTGTTAAATAATTAACTAAATAAAGTTAATCAACTTTGCAAATGTATCCACAGAAAATGGAAAGATGATTTTGTTAATGTATTTAACAAAAATAGATGATGCAAATAACTGGAGTCACTGGGAGATTAACTCTCTCCAGCTAATTGGTCAGATTTGCATTTTGGCTGTTTATTTTTGCCAGACTCTGTGAGAAGACCAACCACCATTACAAAAAAATACTGACATTATAAAACTATTTTATTTTTCTAAAACAGCCATGCCATATAATCTGGATTATTTCTTCTATGACAACTGTGTACTGACTTTAACAAAACAAATTAGATGATTTTAATACTATGACAGCAATACAAATAAAATATTTTAAAACTGAATTTTGTAATCGTCTCAACTAAAAAAAATCACCTTGGCTTCCTATTGAGTTAGAGCCCCTTAAAGATAAACCTTCTTCCTCTTTCAATTTCCACAGGCTACAGAGTGAATTATCCCAAATGAAAACCTTCTTTCCACATCTCTCTTAATAAAGCCACTACCAGCTGCATGAGGGCCGTCATCCCAGCTGCTTGCAGCCCGTGCGAGGTTGGGGTGGCGGCCCTCATAATTGTCTCTGCACAGGTCTCTGAGCTCTGACCCTAAGGTCAGGACTGTTAGGTTACAGGGGGTACACATGCCCCTGCACAAAAGCACTGTAGGCGCCTCTCTAGAAGGTAGTACTCTATACATATCCGCAATCATTGCCCAAGGATCCCAGCTCCCTGGATCCTGCCCAGTGTTGAGTATTTCCCTCCTTCTAACTTTTCTCTCTCTGATTGGTATAGTGGTTGTCTCACTGACATGAGTTTCTCATCACTTACTGCATTTATCATTTCTAGAAGTTCAATTTGGTTCTTTTTCAAACCTGCCATATTACTTTTTCTAGTTTCCTGTTTACTGCAGATATATTCAACCTATTTCTTTAAGATCATATACCTCGTTATTTTATAGTCTGTATCAGATAGTTTCAATATCTAAAGTCTTTACATGGGGCTGCCCCTAGGCCATAGGACACCTTTAAGCAAATTAGAAAAAGTGGCCCTCTTCAAGCATATTTTTGGAAAAATTAGAAGATTATCAGAAAACCTGACCAGCTGTCAGGGAGAGAACTTCCCAGCACTCTGGAGGCATACACATGCACCCACACTGTCACCCCCTCACACAG
The DNA here is from genome assembly GCF_964341445.2 of Mesoplodon mirus. Lineage (NCBI taxonomy): Eukaryota > Metazoa > Chordata > Mammalia > Artiodactyla > Ziphiidae > Mesoplodon > Mesoplodon mirus. Next base: position 66,612,909 of record NC_138988.1, read on the forward strand.
TCCCTGGGTGCTGGACACACAGCTGCTGATGGCCACGTACTCTGTGCTACCCTTGCCACCAGGTGTCAGATTTGGAGTCTAGCAGCCACAGAAATTGGGCTTCTAGGGCAGTGGGCTGGAGCCTAATTTCCTTGTGCCCCAAGTTTATCTTTGACTATATGCTGGTCATTATATTTGAAAAATCGTTTGTAGGGATAATTTGAGGGCGAGGATGAAGGTAATTTCCTCCATAGAGAATTTGTTTTGCTTCTTCCAGGAGCCTGGGTACATTGTCGGTACTAAGCTACCCAAAGTCAAGTATTGGGATACACTGGGTAACCCAGGCAAACAGAACCAGCTTGTCATTCTGGCAGGTTGGTCCACTTCTAGTTTACTCTCATCCTGGCTTATTGGGGGGAAGGCGTCTCCTGTTTGACTTCCCACCAGGGCAGGTCCTGGGCTGTGATGGAGACCCATTCATCTCAAGACGCCATCAAAAGGAAAGTTCAACCCTCCCCTAGTAGGCAAAGGTCCTTCCTTAGCGGGAGAGCAGCCTCTGGGCTCCTCCCTCTTTGGTTCTGGTGACCTGCAGAGTGATGCTGTCCCATCTTGTCAGTTCTTTACAGAGGATGTTTTCAACATTTTATCCAGCTAACTTAGTTGTTTTCAGCAGGAGGGTGGCTGGAGAGAGCTACCTTGCTATTACCTGAAAGAGAAGTCCTGTTGTTTTCATCTGCATTTCTTTGATTAGTTGTGAATCCCAGTATCTCTTCTGACACTGGTAGCAGTTCAAGTTTCCTTTTCTGTGACATATGCCCTCTTTTCTCATGGCCTCCTGCCTTTCTCTTGTTGATTTGCACGTGTTCCTTAAACACTGTAGGTATTAATTCCGTGCTCGTTTAATGTGATATCTTTTCGTAGTCTGCTCTCTATCCTGTCAGTACCTTGATATAATAATCAAGGTGTCCTTGATTAACAGAAATCCTGGATTTTGATGTGGGCAAATTTACTGTACTGTCCTCCTCTAGAAGGCTTGCAATGTGTCATTATCATCCTTCATGACTGTTGCTCAAACAGAGCCAGTTCTCCCAGCCTCCTTTGACCTGCACCAGGTAGAGGGGGGCCCCCCAAGCTTGCATTTTCACAGGATAAGTCTGCAGCGTCGGCTACCTCACCACATTGCTGCTTCATTTGTTAGCTTCCCATAAAAACCCCAATCCCTCACATGTGTTCCTGTTAAACCAGATACCCCCTCATCCTGCGCTTATGAAGTTAAGTTTTAGACCTTCAGGCAGAATACAGATCTCTATTATTTTTCATCCTGATTCAGCCCACCATTCCAGGCTGCTAGGTTATTTTTGGAGCCTGATTCTGTCATCCGGTGCTTTGGCTGTCCCAGTTTTGTGCCACCTGAAACTTTGATAAATATGTCATCCATTCCCATGTCCAAGTAACTGGTAAGAATGTGGAACATGAGGGGACTTAGGCCAGAGCTCTGGACCCTGTCCCTGGAGGTCTCTTTCAGGCAGATATTGATCAATTAATGATCACATTCCACCAAGAGTGACTGAGGAGCATTTAAATGCCTGAGCCTGGGCTAAGCGCTGGGAGTACAGAGGTGGCAAATGAAGTAAGTTCTTCACCCTCAGAGGGTTCACATTCTAGTGGGGGAGACAGATGCAATTAAATATGATATAGGGACTTCCCTGGTGGCCCAGCGGTTAAGACTCTGCGCTTCCAATGCAGAGGGTGCGGTTTGATCCCTGGTTAGGGAACAAAGATCCCACATGCCATGAGGCCAAAAATAAAATAAAATAAAGCCATTAAAAACAATGATATAGGGCCTCCCTGGTGGCGCAGTGGTTGAGAGTCCGCCTGCCGATGCAGGGGATACGGGTTCGTGCCCCGGTCTGGGAGGATCCCATATGCCGTGGAGCGGCTGGGCCCGTGAGCCATGGCCGCTGGGCCTGCGCATCCGGAGCCTGTGCTCCGCAACGGGAGAGGCCACAACAGTGAGAGGCCCGCATACCGCAAAAAGAAAAAAAAAAAAAAAAAAAAAAAAAAAAAAAAAAAAAAAAAAAACAATGATATAAATTCTAAAACACTTGTTCACTGCTTTTGTTTTTAGAAAGAACTCCCTCATGGACTATCTCTTTTGAGCCCTGTTTGGCATAGGCAGCCAACCGGGAGTAAATTTATTTAACCAAAAACTATCCTACGTTTCCCAAGTTCTCCATAAGGCTGTTAGGAAATTAGTCCAACGCTTTGCTAAAGTTCAGGTGTATACAGTACTAGTAGAAGTATTCCCACCAGGACAGAGACCTGTTCCTTGTGAATGCATGCAGTGCCTCTTTATAACTGATTATTATTTGTTCATAATCCACTGCCAGTTTCCTCTGTGGCACTTCCTCAAAGGTCTCCAAGGCAAGTTCCCTCATTCTGCTGGGATGTAATTCATCAGGGCCAGGAGATTCAAGACGACCTTACAGTCCTCACATCCTCACTGTTTATCTGAGGAGGGTATTTACCCTTCAGGCCAGCAATTCAAGGGAGCCTGGCAAAGCCCTCTTCAGGGTCCACTCCAGCCCCTCTGCTGCTGGGAGGTGGTAACACAGGGTTTCTCCAGCTGGGGGGTAGGGGTGGGGGGCTGTCCCTTTAGTGAATTATGAAATGCATTAAGCGGGTCGGGACCAGCATTTCCTTTTAAATAAAATGGAATGAATAGAATAGAAAGAATCAAGGGTACACATTTTATGAAATTTTCCTTTCAGTTATATATTATATGTATGTGCTCTGGATCTAAAATACATCCCTTACTGTGGATCTTAGTCCAAAAAGTTTGAAAGTTACTGGCATAGTTATTAAACTGGTCCTGTTGAGTCAGCGATGTGACTTTGGGCAAGTTAACCTAAGAGAATTTCCTCATTGATTAAACAAGATTGTAACCCCTATCTCCTTGGGTTGTTGTGAGGATTAAATGACATAAGAAGTGCAAATTACTTAGGTCAGCACCCGGAATGTAATGTGTCCAGAAGATGCTTCAAAGGTACGCGTGCATGGCCTCGTTCCTTTCTCATCCCCAGCGCTATTAATTTCACTTCCTACTTTTTATTTTCGGCAGTTTGGAGAAGAAAGTCTGTGGCTTTCTAGCAATCCTGGATTTTATAGATATTATCTCTGTCATCTCAGAGGGTTTCAGGGCTCATAAACCTGCTTCTCCCGCGGCTCGAGGCCGGCGCCGTCTGCAGTTTGTGCGCGGATCTGTTGGCCCCATACAACCCTCTGCCATCGAAGATCGGCCTCCCGGGCCCCTCTAGTTACGTGGGTGGGGGTGGGGATGAGGGTTTTGTTTTCAAAAGCAGGCTCTCCTTCCTTTCCCTCTGAGGGAAGGAAACCTTTCCCCTGCCTTGTCTTCCCAGCCTTGTAAACTTTCTCACGTCCGGGGTTCGAGGTGATTCTCCTCTTCCTTGCACCCCGGCTCCTTGGCCGAGGGGCCGAGGCGCGCTCACCCATCGCCCCGCCTCATTCTGGCGTCGCCCCCGCCGTTCTCGGGCCGAGGGTGCTGGGGCCATCTGCCCGCCTGAGTCTGGGGGGCCGCCCAGCTGGTAACCCCGTCTCTGGGCCCGGGTCCAAGGGGCGGGACAGGCAGACTGCGGAGCCCACCTCCTCCCAGGAGCAGGCACCTGGTTGGCTGCTCTATGGCCACGTGAAAGCACTGCAGGCCTGGCTCAATTCAATCCTCATTCCATCAGGCCTTCACGTCAAGTGCTGAGGATACGGAGATGATCAAGTATCGGTCCCTGCTTTCAAAAAGCTCCGTCTAGTCCTATGCCTTTAACGCCACCCCTCAAAATATTCTGTATCAAGCATCAGGTGTGGTGGGGAGAAACTCTAAGAAGGTTCTAACAGGGGAAATTAACCTATCTTAATAATAAAATTTAAAATCAAATATGTAATGAGTTTATAAAGTAAGGAACAGAATCAGGATCAAGGAAATTTGAGGGATGAAGCAAAGTTTGATTTTAAAAAAGACTTCCCATTTCAAGGGTTTTCCTCTTAAATTGTCTATAAAACAGGAACCATCCTCGTTTTTATTTTCAGATTACATATTTGGTGCCATGTGTCGAGAGGGTAGCAGGATACTGGGACATCACTCTGAGGCCGTGCTGAATGCAGCATCACACCAACAAAACCCTGGGTTATAAAGAAGTCCACTCCACTTGTGGAGACAGGTCCCTGAGTGACTGTGGGACGTTCCCCTCTCTCCACAGCTAGCAAAGAAACATCACTTAGAAAAAACTTTGCAATTGGTACATCAGTAGGCAATGAAATGGATACTTCTCAAATATTCCAAGGTTATACACCCTTTTCAGCAATCTCATTAGAACTAGGCTTTAATCTTTTTTTTTTAATTAATTAATTTTTGGCTGTGTTGGGTCTTTGTTACTGCACGCGAGCTTTCTCTAGTTGCAGCAAGCAGGGGCTACTCCTCGTTGCAGTGCAGGCTTCTCATTGCGGTGGCTTCTCTTGTTGCAGAGCACGGGCTCTAGGCGTGCGGGCTTCAGTAGTTGTGGCAGGTGGGCTCAGTAGTTGTGGCTCGTGGGCTCTAGAGCACAGTCTCAGTAGTTGTGGCGCACGGGCTTAGTTGCTCTGCAGCATGTGGGATCTTCCTGGACCAGGGATCGAACCTGTGTCCCCTGCGTTGGCAGGTGGATTCTTAACCACTGTGCCACCAGGGAAGTCCCTTTAATTTTTAAAAATGACTATTTGATTAGATAGAAACTATTTTTCCACAACCCTCCTTTAGCCAAAAATAGGTTATAAATTTTTTTAAACCTGTGCTTTACAAACCATGTGGACTTTGTGTGTCAAATTCAATTCCAAAAGAAATTGATGTTAAAAAAAAAAAAAAGAAAGTGATGTTATGGGAAGATCAGTTGAGCAGAGCCCTAACCCTGAAAACATTGCAGTTGAGTGTCCGGCCCATCTATGCGCAGTGAGAAGTGTATGTAAAACAAGCAGAAATGTTTGCTTCCATCATATGGTTTGAAGTACCTCTGACAATAGGAGGATGGGAGGAGATACGGGGCTCCTGCTGATGTTGGGGGTGACACTGCCAGCCCCCGCAGCATTTCTTCAGCTAGGGTTGGCTGAAAGAGACAGAAGGGAAAACGGGGTGGGGGGGTGACTCAACGCTTCGAAACGCTTCGATTTGGCATTCCTCAGTCTGGGAATGAGGACAGAGAAGGGGAAGAGCTGGGAGGTGGTGAGCAATTGCTGGGGTGACGATAGAGGCCAGCGAGGCAAACCTATGGAGGGAGGGTTGCATGCAGTCCAGGAGAGGGCCAGGCACCCTCCCTCTGCACCCCTCCCCCACCCAGTGCTGTGCAGGGGGCAGAGCTCAGGGAACAGCTCCTGCAGGTAGCAGGCAGCAGTGGTCCTCCTAGACATCACCTAGCAACTGCTCAGAACGAAGATGCAGGAGACAGCTGATTATTTCTCCCTCCCCTTCTCCTCCAGTTCATTCCATCAGCTGCATTAGACAGGATGCTAGCTAGTCCCTGTCATTGTGGAGCTACCTTCGTAAACTGATGACCCTGAACAAGTGAGCTGAAAGAATAGGGCACCCAACTTCTTTAGGGTGCCTTGGAAAACCTTTTTGAAAAAGTTATGTTTCAATTAACCTGAAATACATCCTGCCCCCCAAGCCATCTTCCTCCAGGTGCTATCCCTTTCCAGTGAGTCATTTCATCCTGGCATCACCATCTTTTGTCTGCACATCAAAATCTGACCTACTCTGGCCAAGGCCCCTTCTCTTTTGTTCAAGGCTGAGATTGCCTCACCCTACCATTCCCCAGAGCACACCACTTTTTGTGTCCCTGTCTAAGCAATCCTATGGAAAAGAGTTGGGGCAGACTTTTGCCATTCATTGGAGAACTGGGCACTGGCCTTAATGCCAAGCATAATGTAGGTGTCCTGCATGTAAGACCGCTTCTTCCTCCTGGAAGCTGGGGGATTGGATTTAGTCTGTGAGGACAAGTCTCTCATGGCTGCAGGAGGACATGCAATTTATTTTATGGATGGCTGCCTCAGTACCAAAGGTAGCCTGGTCTCTGAAAACCTTCAGCGTAGCCTTCAGGGCTTCCAGAGGTGCCCACAGGAGCTCGGGCCATTATAAATTGTTCTCTTCTAGCTCCTGCCCACCTGCTTTGGCAATGCTGTCCCCCCAACCCCCAGTCAAGCTTGTGTTGCTTCCAGGCATCTAGAGACCTGACACCCACTGCAGTGGCTGATTCCAGAAAGGCCATGGCTGTGTAACAGGAATGCTGTGATACAACTCCTTCCCCGCCTCCTCCATCTCCTCCTCCTGGAACGTGTGTGTGGGGGCGCTGCATCCGACACGGAGAGTTGGGTATAACAGGATCCTTGCTTTCATCAGGCAAGTGTGACTCAGTCTTACCCTCTAGCTCTACACATGCTTGCCGTCTGCACTCCCTCTGCCCCCGTTCTCTCCAGAACCGGCTCACATGCTTCCTTACCGTCCCTCCACTGATTAAACCTGTAGTGAGTGGGTTGATTGGTGCCCCACAAAAGATATGTCCACATCCCAACCCCAGGAACCTATGAAAGTTAACTGATTTAGAAAAAAAGGTGTTTGCAGATGTAATTAAGAATCTTGAGATCGTCCTGGATCATTGGGCGATCCCTAAATCCAATGGCGAGTGTCCTGAGAGACACATAAGGAGAGATACAGACAGAATAGAGGGCCCTGTGAAGAAGGAGGCAGAGAATGGAGCACTACAGCCACAAACCAAGGAACATCTGGAGCCTCCAGGTGCTGGAGGAGGCAAAGAGTGATCTCCTAGAGCCCTTGGAAGGAGCCCAGCCCTGCTGGTACCTTGGTTTTAGACATCTGGCCTCCAGAATTGTGAGGATAAATTCCTGCTGTTTTAAGCCACCAGCTGGTCGTCATTTGTCATGGTGGCCCCAGGGGACTAATACACCACCCTTGGACAAACCCAGTGTCCCATTCCTAGTCCCGCTCTTGAAACGGAACAGGACCCTATGGTCTATGCCCCCCATATCCTCAGCTTGCCTTTTGTTCGTGGAAAAACTTTTGCCAAAGAATAAGTTTAATCAGAGAAGTGAGACAATGCAAAAACAAAGGAAAACAGTCAAAGGAGACCAAATAATAATAGTTTAGTCATTAAGCATAGTCAAGGACTTATAATGCCTTCTTAAGGGCTACAGATAATATCCTGAGCCATATCCTGTGAGCTGTCTTACAGATACTGAAACCACCACCAGGTTGAAGAAGTTTGGCTGCGTTGGGTCTTCGTTGCTGTGCACGGGCTTTCTCTAGTTGCAGCTCGCAGGGGCTACTCTTCATTGCGGTACGCGGGCTTCTCATTGCAGTGGCTTCTCTTGTTGCGGAGCACGGGCTCTAGGGTGCATGGCCTTCAGTAGTTGCGGCACATGGGCTCAGTAGTTGTGGCACACGGGCTTAGTTGCTCTGCGGCATGTGGGATCTTCCCGGGCCAGGGATTGAACCCGTGTCCCCTGCATTGGCAGGAGGATTCTTAACCACTGCGCCACCAGGGAAGTCCATGGGTGGACTCCTTGATGGACCCTGAGAGTCCACTTTTGGCTGAAGGCTTTTCCACTCAGTTCTTAAGCCTTCTTCACAGTATAAATACGCTGATGGACAGTGACATGGGGCCGATCCCTGAAGGCTTTTCCACACTTGCCACACGTGCAAGGCTTTCCCCAGAGTGACTACTCAGAAGAACCAAGTGTTGGGAGCTTTTGTACCCATGGGGCTTCTCTCCGGTGTGAACTCTGCAGTGAATAGAGGTTACTGTGATATACACGGCAGCTCTTCCACACTTGTGGTGTGCACATGGCCTACTTGGGATGTGAACTCTGGTGTGTAATGAGATGTGACCCGTCTCTGAAATCTCTCCTGTATTCTTTATGTTCTATACAGCTTCTCTCTAGTGTGGACTCTTTGACCAACAATAACAGTGGCCTCCTGGGGACTTCTCTGGAGGTCCCTGGTTAAAACTTCTCCTTCCAATGCAGGCGGTGCAGGTTTGATCCCCGGTCGGGGAGCTAAGATTCCACATGCCTCACTGCCAAAAAAAACAACATAAAACAGAAGCAATATTGTAACACATTCGATAAAGTCTTTAAAGATGGTCCACATCAAAAAAATCTTTAGGGCTTCCCTGGTGGCGCAGTGGTTGAGAGTCCGTCTGCCGATGCAGGGGACACGGGTTCGTGCCCCAGTCCGGGAAGATCCCGCATGCCGCGGAGCGGCTGGGCCCGTGAGCCATGGCCGCTGAGCCTGCGCGTCCGGAGCCTGTGCTCCGCGGCGGGAGAGGCCGCGGCGGTGAGAGGCCCGCGTACCACCAAAAAAAAAAAAAAAATCTTTAAAAAAACAAACAGACAGTAACAGTGGCCTCCTGAGAAAAGGCCTCTCTGCACTCCTTACAGATGTATTCCTTCCCATTCTGTATGCTCACTGATGGGAAGAAAGGGCCTCACATCTCAGAAAGTTCTTCCATGCTTGTGACACCCATGGAGCTTTCTCTATTATGAAGCACTGATGAGCTTGAGCGGTGATTCTGATCCTTTCTTCACACCCTCGGCACTCAGACTTCTCCCCACATGGTGTAAGCTGGGGACTAGGGCTATGATTCTGCTACATTGCTCACACTCTTGGGCCTTCTCTCCACAGGGGACGGTCACAGCACTAGACTCGAAGAACTCCCCATACCTGCTGTGAGTGTGGGGTTTCCCTCTGGTGTGAGTGCCCTGATGTATGAGAACATGTATCTGTTTCTCAGCGCTTTCTCACACACCTTACATCTACGAGATTCTTTGCCAGTGGAATTCCTCCGGGCTACAGGAACAGGTGAGGGCAAACCTTTCTCCAGCGAGGATTCTCTGCCAGGCAGCAAGTTGTGACTTCCTGGTGGATCCCTTACTGCACGCACTATACTTGCAGGATCCTTTCTTCTAAGACCTTTTGTGGTTTCTTGGGATCCACGAGATTCTACAAAATTAGATCTCTGGAGCCTAGCCTTTGGGAGTCCTCACAATGCCTTCCCTCCATACTTCATGTCCTCAGAAAGGCCCTGCCTTATAGAGTTGATTCCTGGTTCTGCTCTCACCATCTGACAAATAACACATGACTTGATCCGCATCCTGAGCAAAAATTAACCTGAGAAGAACAGAATAATCAAGCGCAACAAAGAGAATGACAGCATCCAGCACTTATCTTCACAACCCTGAACAGTAAGGACCGGGAAGGGGACCAAAACAGAAACCTCCAAGAGCCAGCAGACAAAGAGTGTACTGGTGCTACGTGGAGAATAAAAGGGAGGGAACAAAAGACAGGACAAAACACTGGGGAAGAAACAGGGATGTAGGGCCCCAGCCAGAAAGGGGTGACAAAGCAAAGCAGCAGGTAAAGGGGAACGGCTGAGGGCCGAAGGTCTTTGGCGTCTTCACCACACACAGACTGACCAGGCGTTGGGCCACTGTCCCCTCTGTGCAGGCGACTCACCCAGGCGAGGGGAATGCACGGCGAGGTGTTAATGTGGAGGTGTCCATCAGATTCTCACGTAGTGGCTTAGGGACCAAGCGAAGACAAGGACTCATCTGAATCAGCGCTCCACCTCGGGTTCTTCAACATTGTAAATGGCACAAGGGAAGGAGCTGTAACAAGGTGGGGGGTGGGGGGCGCTAGCGGACTCCCCCCATCACCTGTGAGTGAGTCTTCTGTCCTCATCTGCCTGCAGTTGTGGTACCCAGGATGCTTCCCTTGTTCCAGGAGGATGATCAGATTAGGTTGGAAAAGTGAAATTCTGTTCATAGCACCGAAAACAGGAAAGGGGAGATAATAGACCAAAACCAGCCTTAACCCTTCTGTCAGTGGGAACCAGATATGGCTGGAGACACAAATGGAGAGCTTGCTGGGAAGCACAGACAGGCAGGATGACCATCTCAGGACAGAAGTAAAACTCCCACAGGCAGGGCCTTCAATACAAAGGCAGATGACCCAGGTGCCAGGGAGGTGAGGGTAGACTCAGAGCACAGGAAAGCTGCCCATTTCCAGTGAGGAAAACATCAGAACTGAATACTAAGGAGAAGCAGAAATAGCCCATTTTTCATCAAAAGGCACCATACAGCTTGCAAGGAATCAGAAACTAAAACCAACTAAATGGAAACCTTCAGACCACATCACTAACACATGGGTGGCAGCAATGACTTGGTTAGCAAGGAATGAACTGAGTCAGATCACATTCCCCAGATTCCCCATCACATCCTAATGGAGATTCCTCTCGGAGGGGTCAACACCTGTCCCCATGGGTGAAGGGTATGGTCACAACCTCACTCATCCTCAAAGATGATCCTGAAGATTTCTACCTCATCAGGAGAATAATCCCTGAGGGGCACAGAAAGATTCAGCAGGGTAAGGGGGAGGCTTTGAGTCTTGTGTTTATGTCTGATGAGCAAGAAGAGCTCTCCAACAAGAGGCCAGGGGTCAAGTCTAGGGAAACTCTTAGCAGGGAAGGGCATGGTCATGTCTGTGTGGTCAGCAAATGTCTGAGCAAAGGAAGTGCAAGAGGAAAATTCTACTTTCCTCCTCTACTCTCAATACTTCTGGTCACCAAGTGCATGTGGGGGAGGGGGCGTGGGGGCTGAGGACTGGGTGGAGTAGGGTGTTCCTACACCAAGCAGTTCTCACCCCACAATTTACTTCATTTCAGACACTCTCTACCTGGAGTGTCGGACCCCACAGGTCAAGGGCTTGGTCCCAGAAGACCGCCCCCATTTCTGACAACAATCTCAAGTCCAGGTTGTCTGTCATCTGGTTGTCTGACTGACCAGCTTTAAACCAGAGGTTCCCACGACCCCCTCTCAGGTTGGGTTAATTTGCTAGAGTGGTTCTCAGAACTCAGGAAAACAGTGTACTCACTCCGGCCAGTTTATGACAAAGGATATTAAAGGATACGAGTAAACAGCCAGATGAAGAGCGCTTCTGCCCTGTGTGGACCTTGGCTGTGCCACCCTCCTGGCATGCGGGCGCATTCCTTTTTTTTTTTTTTTTTTTTTAATTAATTTATTTATTTATTTTTGGCGGCCTTGAGTCTTCATTCCTTGGGCTTTCTCTAGTTGCGGTGAGCGGGGGCTACTCTTCGACGGGTTTCTCATTGCAGTGGCTTCTCTTGTTGCAGAGCATGGGCTCTAGGCACATGGGCGTCAGTAGTTGTGGCACACAGGCTCAGTAGTTCTGGCTCGCAGGCTCTAGAGTGCAGGCTCAGTAGTTGTGGCACACGGGCTTAGTTGCTCCATGGCATGTGGGGTCTTCCCAGACCAGGGAAGCCCTGGATGCATTCTTGTTCACCAGCCCCGAAGAGCTCATCAAATCTCATTGTCCAAGAGTTTTTTTTTGTGGTACGCGAGCCTCTCACTGTTGTGGCCTCTCCCATTGCGGAGCACAGGCTCTGGACACACAGGCTCAGTGGCCATGGCTCACGGGCCCAGCCGCTCCGCTGCATGTGGGATCTTCCCGGACCGGGGCACGAACCCGTGTCCCCTGCATCGGCAGGCGGACTCTCAACCACTGCGCCACCAGGGAAGCTCTGTCCAAGGGTTTTTTAATAGAGCCTAAAATCCAGCACCACCCCCTTCCCAGGGGTCGGAAGGTGGGACTGAAAGTTCCAGTCCTCCAATCACTTGGTCTTTCTGGTGTCCAGCCCCTTCCTGAGGCCATCTAGGGCCCCACCCTAAGTCACCTCATTAGCATAAACTCCAGTGTGCTCAAAAGGGGCTCCTTACGGCTAACAAAAGACACTGCTATCATTCAGGGAATTCCAGGGGTTTGGGGAACTCTGTGCCAGGAAATGGGGACAAAGACCAAATATATTTATCATACCACAGGAAGGAATGCAAACCTTGTTTGAGTGGCAAGGCAAGATCTTGGGAAAGAAGCAAACAGAAGCAGGCTTACCAGACCCAAGTGCTAGGGCTGGAGTGGCCATGACCAGAGGGCGGATACTTTGGGGTCACAACTGGCAGAAGCTAGGGCAAAAGTTTGAATTTGGACAAAAAAAAAAAGAGACAGTCCCCCTGCTTTGTGCCCAGACCAACTCCCATGACCAGGGAGGGACCACACACACAAGGTAGGAATATTTGCAAAGGGAGGAGTGTGCACAGCCCCGCAGTTCTGAACCTGCACCCAAATCCACTTCAGAAACCAGACTCTAAGAGTAATAATGCATCCCACCTCTCTCAAGTGGGAGAGTAAGCCAGGTAGTCTTCACTTTTAAGAATTTCAAAATCTACCCATGCGTACCCTAACCTTTTTTTTTTTTTTTGGCTGCACCAGGTCTTAGTTGCGGCAAACGGGATCTTTAGTTGAGGCATGTGGGAATCTAGTTCCCTGACCAGGGATTGAACCTGGACCCCCTGCATTGGGAGTGTGGCGTCTTAACCACTGGACCACCAGGGAAGTCCACCCTAACCATCTTAACTTGGGCTGCTAAACAAGTAAACAAAAGTATCATAAATGATAAATCTCCATTGGCCAAAAAGATACGGCATATCTATTGTGCATAGTGAAATACCACGCACTGTAAAGTAGATCTATATAGAAAGACTTGGAGATGTCTTCATGATGCAGGAAGTTGCTGTAAGTGGAACAAGGTTCAGCTTGATCCTTTTTAAAACGTATATTCATACATAAAATCTGGACAAATTTATTCTAAACTCTTGAAGGAAAGGATTGAGAGAGGTATTCACTTTCCACATTTTTTTTAACATAAAGAACCTGTATTACTTTCATAATCAAAAAAAGTTTTCTTTCAAATATTTTTATTATGGTAAAATATAAACATAAAGTGTATTCATTTTTTAAACAACAGCAGAGATTGATTTGTCACTCATGTTACATGAGGGCTGTAATTGGCTATGGCTTTGCTCCAATGCATCCAGGCCAAAAGAACAATCCCGAACAAGACTTTCTCATGGCTGAACCCAACCAGCAATCACTCTTTTTAAAAGGGTTGTGGCAAGATGTGTGTAACATAAAATATATCACTTTAATAATTTTTAAGTGTACAGTTCAGTGGCGTTAGGTACATGCACCCTGCTAGGGAACCATCACCACCATCCATCTCTCGTAGAACTTGCTTCATCTTCCCAAACTGAAACTCCATACTCATTAACCTTAACTCCTCATCCCTCTTTCCTCCTCGGCCCTGGCAACCACCATTCTACTTTCTGTCTCTAAGAACTTGATTCCTCTAGGTACCTCATATAAGTGGAATCAAACAGGATTTGTCCTTTTGTGATTGTATTATTTCATGAGCATAATGTCCTCAAAGTTCATCCATGTTGTAGCATGTGGCAGACTTTCCTTCATTTTAAGCCCAAGTAACATTCCATTGTGTGTGTATATATATATACAGTATATATATATACTCACTATATATATATATACACACACACCCACAATGTGATATCTATATATCTATATATATATATATCACAATATACATATATCGATATATACCACACTGTTTATCCAGTCATCCACTGAATATCTGGGTTGCTTCCACCTTTTGGCCATTGTGAATAATGCTGCTATGAATATGGGTGTGTAAATATCTACTGAAGTTTTCAGTTCTTTTGGGTATATACCAAGAAGTGGAATTGCTGGATCATATGGTAGTTCTATCTTTAATTTTTTAGAGGGACTGCCATAACATTTTCCATAGCAGCTGCACCAGCAATGCACAAGGTTCCAATTTCTCCTTAGCCTCACCAACACTTGTTATTTTCTGTTTTTTTCATAACTAGCCATCCTAATGGATGTTAAGCGGTATCTCACTGTGTTTTTTTTTTTTTTTTTTTTTTTTTTTTTTTTTTTTTTTTTTTTCTTTTTGCGGTATGCGGGCCTCTCACTGTTGTGGCCTTCCCCGTTGCGGAGCACAGGCTCCGGACGCGCAGGCCCAGCGGCCATGGCTCACGGGCCCAGCCGCTCCGCGGCATATGGGATCCTCCCAGACCGGGGCACGAACCCGTATCCCCTGCATCGGCAGGCGGACTCTCAACCACTGCGCCACCAGGGAGGCCCTCTCACTGTGGTTTTGATTTGCATTCCCCTAATGATTAGTGATGTTGGGCTTCTTTTCATGTGCTTATTAGTTATTTGCGTAACTTCTTTTAGAGAAATGTCTATTCAAGTCCTTTGCCCATTTTTTAATGGAGTTTTTTGCTGTTGTTGAATTGTAGGAGTACTTTATATGTTCTGGATACCTTTCAATTTTTAAAAACTTTCTTAAAAAGCTTTTTGCCTGGAAAATTTTTAAGATTCACGAAAGTATAAAGAGTAAACTGCAGCCATAAACATTCTGCCATTCTTGTTTCACCTGCTAGATCTTGATGACCCAGAATATCTCAAAAATATTTCATACAGTTGGATCAGGATCTGCAAGACTTTTTTTTGCGGTACGCGGGCCTCTCACTCTTGTGGCCTCTTCGGTTGCGGAGCACAGGCTCCGGATGCGCAGGCTCAGTGGCCATGGCTCACGGGCCCAGCCACTCCATGGCATATGGGATCTTCCCGGACCGGGGCACGAACCCGTGTCCCCTGCATCGGCAGGCGGACTCTCAACCACTGCGCCACCAAGGAAGCCCAGGATCTTGGAGATTTTTTAGCTCTTTATTTTGACATAGTGATAGATCTACAGGATATTAGATCTTTGTATCTGGAGTTAAAACAGCACACAGGCTGAATGCAAAAGGTGAGTACTTTTTAAGCAAAGGCATGCAGGAGAGCTGGTGTCTCTGAGCTCATCTCAGCCCTTCCCCAAAACCACTTATTTCACATACCAGAATGGGAAACTATAGGAGAGAGAATTTGTAGCCAGGAAGAATGACAAGGTCCATCACTTCATAATATTACAGTTATTTTGGTTTCACAGAAAACATCCTTGGGAAAACATTTCTATACAGGGTAGGCAGTGGAAATCACACTTCTACCAAAAATGAACTGTAACTATTAATGGGACAGATTTTTTAAAAAGTTTCCAATGTGATCAGAGTCACCTACTAACACCATTCTCTTCTTTCCTACTAACATAGACACATTGTATTCAGGGTGACAAAGTGCTCAGCTAAAAAGACCATGTCTCCCAGGCTTTCCTGCACCAGGGCTGGTTCCAGGATACAGTTCTGGCCAATGAAATGGAAACAGGAGTCACTGGACAGCTTGCAGAAAGCTCTGTAAAGCCTTTGAAGTGTGATACTTTGTTAGAAATGCAGAATCCTAAGGTAAATGCCAGCTCTTCACCTGAAAACTATCTACTTATGTGGCAGGAAGAAAAACCCATGTACTGGTCAGTATAGGTGTGGATAAGGAGACCCTGACATGTATGGTCTTTGATGTAACTTGGAAGACTGCAATGCAGACATTCTTATCCAAACAGGTTTTAACAGGCTACCACCTACCTTGCGGACCCCACTTATTAAGATCAAAGCCCCTTTTTTGAATTCTGTGATATAGTTTGATTTTCCACATACTTTCTTAGAGGGAAAAGATGTGTGACCAACTTGCAGAAATAGTCTTGTTGGCTTGCCAGATATATTTCTTGTTGTAAATCTGCATGCTGGTTAACTATAACAGCTTGGAAGTTACATAAATGTCCAACAATAGGGAATCAGTTAAGAACAAAATTCATTATAGAACATATGTAGAAGACGATGCAGGCATTAAAAAACATGACGTAAAAGAGCAGATACTGCCATGGGAAAAAGTTCACAATTGAGGACATTTTAAAAATCAGGTTATAAAACAGATGTACTAAATGATTCCAGCTATGTTTAAAAATATATATACTCAGGGGAAAAAAAAAACCTGGCAGAACCTTACTAAACATGGGATTTATGTCTCAGGGTGCAATTGGAGATTTGTGTTATTTTGTAATTTTATAAATTTATGTCTTTATTTTTCTGTATTTTCCACATTTTCTGTCATGAACAATAATTACTACTATAATTGGAAAATGAGAAGCAATGAGTTTTTAAAAAATTATCACTCAGATTACCTTAGGCAAGTTAATCAACCTCTCTGTACCAGTTTCTTCACCTATAAAATAGGGATAAAAGCATCTCCCCCTTAAGGTTACCAAGACAGGTAAACCCTCAGAACAGGCCCAGGCAGGTGGGAGTTGCTCAGTGAAGGTCAGCTATTAGCACGGAAATGAAAATAGCATAGTTTTGCAAACATAGGTGTGAGCCTAAGGGGCCAGGTTTATCTCACCTGTGGTGACCCCACTTGCCAAGCCAGCCTGAGAGGCCAGCACGCTATTCCCTCCTGTTCCAATGTGAACAAAAGGTAACAAAGACAGAAAAGGAAACTTAGAGCTGAGTTCACAAACTCACAAGTCTTGTGAGTTTTGAACTGGCAAAACTGGCACCAGGTAGGAAAGGTAAACGTGAGAGAAGCAGCTGGAATCGGACAAAAGGGTGGGGGGCTATGGCTCCCTGGAGAGGGGGGACTCCCCAGAAGTACTTCAATTCAACTTATTTTATTTATTTAATTTTTAAATTCAGATATAATTGATTTACAATGTTGTGTTATAATTCAACTTATTTTAAAACCCTGCACTGGCCTAACAGCCCATACCTACCCTGGAGCTGCCCTAATTTGTGCATTATTCACAGAAAAGAACAATTTAAAGTGGTCTGAACTTTACAGGTTTTTGCATAGGACACGCCAGTCAATGCTCCAGTTTCTTCAGGGTGTTTACAACTGGGTTTCAAATATTTCTCAGCCTTTGAGTGAGCTGTTGTTAAAGCAGACAGCAAATGAACAGTTTGCATCCTCACATAACATCAGTGGCCACAGCAACAACAGAAACCAATTGCATGACCAACCTGTGGGGAAAAAGGATTCCTGGGTTGCACAGTTCAGGGGACCAGGAGGCAAGTTAGTCTGACTGGTTCCATTCAGAAAGAATGACTGGGGAGGGAATTTAGAGTAGGAACTGATACTGGAGAAATGTGATCTGTCCTAGAATTCCAGGGACTATGTGATTTATTGTTGCAATGGGAATACTTCTTACTTCAGTCAGTGAAAGGGAATGCTATTAATAATTGCACCAGGCCATTGGGTCTTAACTGGAATTGCCTCAAGCAAATTGGGACATACGGCCACCTACTAAAATGGAAGTTGTCCCTAAGGTCTAGGGTAAATTCCAGCTCTTCACCTGAAAATTATCTATTTATGTGGCAGGAAGAAATCTCTTCAAACTGAGGCAGGAGGTAAATGGGCCCCAGGCTGAACAGCTGGAGTCTGACCCTATGGACAGATACTCCAAGACGAAGAGGAGGAGGGGCTAAGCCCTGCCCAGGGCTGGGCACATGTTTCTCATTCTCAAGGTCAAGGAGACCTTCCTGACTACACATGCACAGAAAGGCTCCTTGAAGGTCAAAAAGGGAGGGGGTGCCACCCCATAGTTGGTGATGTCAAGCTACCCATAGGCCTGTTCACTGGAATCCACCTTGGCTAAGAGGTGTGTGCACACACATGGGAGGACCCTTAGATAAATCAAATACGGACTCAGAATCAGGCAAAGCAAGATGAATGGCCAAAGGAAACCCTGAAGAAATGCCCCATATAAGTGATTCAAACTACTACGAGGGCGTGACTCTCTGAGCCCGCCTGTGTGTCGATCCACACGTACTCTTTTTCCTCCTAATAAACACTTTACTTGTTTCACTACTTTCCGTCTTTGTGGGAATTCATTTCTGCAAAGCCGAAGGGCCAGAGCCTTGTCACTGGTCACTGGTTTAGTGGCTAGGATTCAGCGCTCTCACTGCCGTGGCCTGACTTCAGTCTCTGGCTGGGAACTGAAATCCTGCTTCAAGCCGCTGCAGGCTGAGGCCACCTGAGATCAAAACGACTGTGTCCTAAGTAAGTAATTCAGAAGACCTATTTCAAGGGCTGACTACACAAGAGTTTGGGGTCGTCCTCTCTGGACATCCTGGACGAAACAAAAGGCAGCAGAGATGAGCTGATCTCTGACTCTCAACCCCCTGGTCCCTCCTGAGATTCCTGATACCACACCAGCCTGGGAAGGGGAGGGGAATCTGAGCAGAAGCTCTACATGGACTCAGCAGGGTCAGGGGCCATCCCACCAGCCACCTTCTGCTCCCCTTTCCTCACTAGACCCCAGGGGTTACGGGTCGGCCACTGGCTCAAAAGCCACTGGTGGGCTTCCCTGGTGGCGCAGTGGTTGGGAGTCCGCCTGCCGATGCAGGGGACGCGGGTTCGTGCCCTGGTCCGGGAGGATCCCGCATGCTGTGGAGTGGCTGGGCCCGTGAGCCATGGCCGCTGGGCCTGCGCGTCCGGAGCCTGTGCTCCACAGCGGGAGAGGCCACAGCAGTGAGAGGCCCGCGTACCGCAAAAAAAAAAAAAAAAAAAAAAAAAAAAAAAAAAAAGCCACTGGTGCATCAGTGACAGAAGAGGTTATGACTGCAGGCCTAAAGACGTGAATGGCTGGGATCAGCTGAGACAAATTTGATGTGTGTTCTACTTAACAAGAATCCTCCAGATGTGACAGATGGAAAATGGGATTCCATTACATCCCCATGTTCTGTTCGATAATTATCTTATTCAGCCTTTTTCCTTTTTTAAAAAATAAATTGATTTATTATTTTTGGCTGCGTTGGGTCTTTGTTGCTGTGTGTGGGCTTTCTCTAGCGAAGACCGGGGGGCTACTCTTCCTTGTGGTGTATGGGCTTCTCATTGCAGTGGCTTCTCTTGTTGCGGAGCATGGGCTCCAGGTGCATGGGCTTAGTTGCTCCGCAGCATGTGGGATCTTCCCCAGCCAGGGTTTGAACCCGTGTCGCCTGCATTGGCAGGCGGATTCTTAACTACTGCACCACCAGGGAAGTCCTAAGACTATTGTTAAGGAGTCTTTCAAGACTCCTGGACTTCAGAGATTATTACTACATCTTGGGAAAGTGACCTTTAACTTTTAAAGTCTTTAATTCTGATTGGTTACTTAATAATTTGTAGTCCTGGTAGTACTATTTAAATATATTAGCAACCTCTTCTACTCATAAGACCATGGAGGCAAAAATGAATAAAAACAATGACTTTATTGGATTTAGTTTTTAAACAGAAGTCTAATCAGTTTAAGTTTAATGTTTAGGTTAACCTTATCAGCAATAAAGCTCCAACTGTTTAAATGTCTGGTGGTTGAAGTTATCCTTTTGCCTTTAGGAAACCCGTGGAGAGGCAGGACCAAGCTGTCTCAGATCGTCTGGAGCTCATCAATCCTGCACTAGGGCCAGGGCCCGATTCCTCAGCAACCAGGAGAGCCTAGAACAGGTGTGAGCTCTTGGTCCTCCAAGCAGCCAGGGAAGGTCTTCATCTTCAAAGGACAAAAGAGCCACTCCTGTTGAGAGAACTTTCCAGTCCTCTTCCCGTTCCCCTGGATGAGAATTCACTATGGCTTCACCAAGAGGACACAGGTGAGGAGGAGGGTTGGAGGTCTCAGCACCATCACCCAGACACCTTTTCTCAGTCCAATGTCAGAATAGGGGCCACTGGATTCAGAGTGCTGCTTATTTGAACACGAAGGTTCTGAGAATTTGGGGGTTCTAGATCCAAGTCCCGTTCTCTACTCTGCTTCCATTTCCAAAGGAAGATGAGATGCAAATTCTAAGTAGAGCACATGGGACTTCCCTGGTGACGCAGTGGTTAAGGATCCACCTGCCAGTGCAGGGGACACAGGTTCAAGCCCTGGTCCGGGAAGATCCCATATGCTGCGGAGCAACTAAGCCCGTGTGCCACAACTACTGAGCCTGCGCTCTAGAGCCCACGAGCCACAACTACTGAGCCCGCGTGCCACAACTACTGCAGCCCGCGTGCCTGGAGCCTGTGCTCCAGAACAAAGAGAACTCACTGCAATGAGAAGCCCACGCACCACAACAAAGAGTAGCCCCCACTCACTGCAACTAGAGAAAGCTCGTGCACAGCAACGAAGACCCAACGCAGCCAAAAAATAAATAAATTTATTAAAAAAAAAATAGAGCACATAAAAACTGTCAATGCTACACTCTGCTCATTTAGAAATCCTAAGTCCATTGGGCCCTGATGAAGGTGGAAAGATAATCATCTTGAGCCTTCCTTCACAGGAACCTTGAACCAGAATGAGACCAGAGAGAAAAAGGCTGGATAATCACTGGCAATAGTAAAATCAACCTGGAAGAGCCTATATTCTTAATAATGGAACTCACAAGCCTTTGGAACTATTTACAGGTAATTATCAGTACAAGTTGAAGGCAGGGCAGGTCGGTGGCCCCAAGGCCTTCCTGCACTCACCCATCTGACTCTGGTTCTTTGTCCAGCCCAGATACACAGGTTTCCCCTTTTTCCAAATGGCTTAGCACCTCAGGCTTATAAACTGCAAATCCTATTTATGGGCAAGGAAAGGGGTCAGCATTTCAAGAAATCAGGGTATCAGGGCAACTCTGCTGGGGGCCCCAGTTAAGCTATCCTCCTCTTTGTCCCTGCCCCTTGGCTCCTTCCCTCAGGCTCTAGATACTCATTTCCTTCCTTCTTTCCTTTCTCCCCAGGACTAGCTGAAGACTTCCCAGGTTTCTGCTTTCTTGCAGTCCACTCTCACCTAAAAAAGCTTCTAAGATAAAGGTTTTCTGCTGGTCACTACGGAAATACAGACAATGGGCAGGTAAAGCCTCGTCTATACGGTTGACCCTTGAACACAGGGTTAGGGGTGCCAATCCTCTGAGTTGTCAAAAAATCCACCTATAACTTTACAGTGGGGCTGCCATACCCACGGTTCCGCATCTGTGTATTCAACCAACTAAGGATAGAGTAGTACTGCAGGACATATTTAGGGAAAGAATCAGTTTGTAAGTGGACCTGTTCAAACCCATGTTGTTCAAGGGCCCACTGTATTTCTGGTTTTCCTTTTTAGATGCTATCCTGGGAATCTTTCACCCCACTTTCATATCAAGGACAGAGTTCAACTCTATCCATTCTTTACTTTTTCCAACACTTGGGGTAGGGGACCCCTTTTCTTTTTTTTTTCTTTTTGGCTGTGTTGGGTCTTTGTTGCTGTGCGCAGGCTTTCTCTAGTTGCGGTGAGCGGGGACTACTCTTCGTTGCGGTGCACAGGCTTCTCATTGCGGTGGCTTCTCTTGTTGCCGAGCACGGGCTCTAGGCACGCGGGCTTCAGTAGTTGTGGCTCATGGGCTCTAGAGCGCAGGCTCAGTAGTTGTGGCACACAGGCTTAGGTGCTCCGTGGCATGTGGGATCTTCCTGGACCAGGGCTCGAACCTGTGTCCCCTGCATTGGCAGGCAGATTCTTAACCACTGTGCCACCAGGGAAGCCCAGGGACTCCTTTTCTACAAAGTATGAGAGGCTGGCAAAGGAGTCCTCCACGTTAATGATCCCCCAGTTTAATCTAATTAAATCATTCTGTTACATGATTACAGTGACAAAAGGAACTAAGGACTCATTTCTTTTTTCTTTTTTTTTTGGCTGCACCACGTGGCATGCAGGATCTTAGTTTCTTAGTTCCCAGACCAGGGATCCCTTGCCTCCTGCAGTGGAAGCACTGAGTCCTAACCAGTGGACCGCCAGGGAATTCCCAGGACTCATTTCTTATATTTGGGGAAGTCGGAGAAATACGCTGTCTCTGGGGTCAGAATATTCTGAGGCCTGGAAAGCAGTGTTGTCCTGGTGAGCACATCTTTTTTGTGTGTCTGGGATGACATGAAAGACAATAGCAGTGGGCAGCCACCCTAGAAACCTACCAGTTGGTCCCAGGCCTGGGATCCTGCTTATAGAGAACTCCAGGTATGAGAAAGGCAGTAACTGAGAATGCTGAAAAACTGCCCACTTTTAACAGATACGAATCGGGCAACATGAGTCTACGAGTAGAAATATCTTTCCTCAGGGCCCAGGAGCACCTCAAGGCTCTCTCTCTGTCCATGGGGTGGGGGGAATCAGGAACTGCACGGCTCCACCAGAGCAGCACTCTCACCAGAAGAGTGCCATACCAATGAGGGACACAGGCAAATTTCAAGCCTTTTGCCTGACATAAAAATAAATAATGCAGGGACTTCCCTGGTGGTTCAGTGGTTAAGATTTTGCCTTGCAATGCAGAGGGTGAGGGTTCGATCTCTGGTTGGGGAGCTAAGATCCCACATGCCTCGTGGCCAAAAAACCAAAACATAAAAAAAGAAGCAATATTGTAACAAATTCAATAAAGATGTTAAAAATGGTCCACATCAAAAATAAATAATGCAAAGAAAAAATAAAGAAATACTGACTAAAAAAACAAATACTAAAAAACCCATAAAACCAAAACCAAAACCAAATACAAACAAAGAAATTAGAAACTTGAGCTCAGGGGACTTCCCTGGCGATCCTGGGGTTGGGACTCCGCGCTTACAGGGGTTAGGCACAGGTTCGATCCCTGGTCGGGAAACTAAGATCCCGCAAGCTACGTACAAACGCGGCCAAAAAAAGAAAAAGAAAAAACCTTGAACTCACAGGTCTACTTGGACAAATTCTGGAAGCTCTCCAGTCCCTGAAACGTTTCACAACACACGAGACGGGGAGTGCAGAGGAAGACCCAGTGAGAAACAAAGTGCAGTTAAGCCTTCCAGTCAGACCGACTGTGGGTCGCAGGAAAGCCCTTACTCAGTGCGATAACGGTTCCATAATTCTTTAGCATTCCGTCCGCGTAGAGAGCCTTCCGAGGAGGGTCCAGGCGCTTCCACTCTTCGTATCTGAAGCCCACGCCCACATCCTCCAAGGTCACCGGCTCTTGGAACTGAAGGTTTGTCCACTATGGCCCGGGGTCATCCTATCACCTGCTTCGCCAAGAGAAGTGGGGGATGGACGGGCCTGAGAAAAGGCGATCGGGGGGCACCGAGTGGGGGCAGAGCCCCGACGACCCCAAGCACGGGGCGATGCACGGCCGGCGTCGACCCCCGCCAGGGGCTTGGGACCCGCACCCACTGTCACCTCGGGCGCTGGCGGCATGGCAAGTTGAGGTCAAGGGGAGCACAGGTGGATAGAGTGCAGCTAGTCCGCCCTCCACAGCACGATTTCGACCGATTCCCTTCTAGCGGCAAAACTACGAGCCACCAGCGGACCTGGAGTCTGAAGGAGCCTCAGACCCCGCCCCCAGCCGACTTCCGGTCCTCTCTAGGCTGTGCGGAGGACCCTGCGTCTCTGTGGGCGGCTCCCTGGGACGCCTGGGTACCCCGGGTCAGGGCTTTTACCGTAAACATGCGACCCGGGGTTAGGATGCGCAGGAACGCTGCTTCGAGGCTTAGTCTAATCACTCTTCAGATTTTATGTGAGTCATCTTTCAAGATACTTTTACCCACTGTATTTCCCATTGGACATCTAAAAATTAATAATAAATAGGGGGAAAAAAGCAATGGTACTCCTAATATACGGAAATAACGAGTTAACATGTTAGTGAATTTTACTCTGATGATTTTCTACACATAGTTTGATATTTTTGTGTTTTTGTCGTCTCCAGTTTTTCCACTTAATTCTTTCACGGAAGCACTCCCCTCCCCACCCCCGTACTGTGGTGCGCATTGGAATAGTCCATTAAGTGGATTATCATCCTTTATTTACTCGTTCGATGTCAAATCACCTGGATTGTGCCTGGGAATACCTGCCTTCCTTAGAATGGCGGCGCCGAGTTGTGTCTTTGCCTATCCTCTGGGAAGTGCTGAAGCTCGTCCTTGTGTTTTCTCTCCAAACAGCTCTTGAGGATGGTGCTGGTTCATTACACAGCCCCCCTTTAATCAAAGGAGGACCTTCTTATGATCTCGCTTTCCAGAGGAGTTTAACTTTTTAGAGCAATTTGTTAGTTTTTGGCCTATGGACCCTTCGAGTTTTGAATTTGAGTGGTGTTGGCTGCTAGAAAGCTTATAACAAATCTTTCCGGTCAAGGATATATGACTTTAGCACATGTATTATTTGGATTGCTAACCCTACTCTTGGCCCCCGCCCACTTTGCTATCTTTGTTTTCCATCCCTTTGCCTTATATTTCTTGTTTGTTTTAAACATATTTTATCTTGTTCTTTGGTTTAGGCCTCTGTAAGCCATCTTAAATCCTTTTTTGGAACAAGGTGGTGTATAAAATCATAAATAAAATTGCTCAACAATTTCCCTACTGTTGAAATAAACTGTCCTAATACTTAGCTCTTTGAAATTTTGTCACAGATGAGCATTTTTGACCATAAAGTGCTTTTTCTATTTAGATTTTTTTTAAAGCCAAAGTCCTAGAAAATACTGGATCAAGAGAAAGGATATTCAATGAGTATTTCTTGAGGCTTGTGGATGCTGTGGAATACAGAGATGATGGGGGTGGGAGGGACAGCTAACATTTATTGAGGGTTTACTCCATGCCACGTACTTGCTAAACCCTTCACGTGAGTCTACTCTCAAAATTCTTTTTTTTTTTTTTAATTTAAAAAAATGTATTGTTGGCTGCGTTGGATCTTCGTTGATGCGCACGTGCTTTTTTTTTTCTTTCTTTCTAGTTGCGGCGATCGGGGACTACTCTTCTTTGCGGTGCGGGGGCTTCTCATTGCGGTGGCTTCTCTTGTTGCGGAGCACGGGCTCTAGGCCGCAGGCTTCAGTAGTGGCACGCAGGCTCAGTAGTTGTGGCACGTGGGTTTAGTTGCTCCGCGGCACATGGGATCTTCCCGGACCAGAGATCAAACCCGTGTCCCCTGCATTAGCCGGCGGATTCCTAACCACTGCGCCACCAGGGAAGTCCCCGTGCATTCTTATAAAAGTTAAATAACCACAAAAAACAGGGCCCAGTGAAAGAGTTCCCAGTAATGAGGGCTATCACAGATTGGGGAAGGACAAACACTGTGAGATGAAGGTAGTCGGCTGCCAAGGAGGCATATATACTAGGGACACATCTGAGAGGAAAAAGGACTATTTGCAGTTGTTTATGTTTAATTTTCAATTAATTAAAGTTGTAAATTTACAAACAAATTTTCTTAAGTTTAACTTACTTTAATGTTCTGTTTAGAAATCTTGTATTTTTTGTATAAAAATAAGAGCAATAACTTGTTCCTTGATTAATTTTCAGTTAGCCCATGGGTTTGACATACTAGATTTGCTTGAACATTACTCATGCCATTTACAAAGTTAATTAAATTCTCTTAAATATTTAAACTACATTTACAAATTTAATATACTTGCTTTTTTTCAAGCACTTCAAATGCCTCGTAGACAGATTTAAAAGTCAAACAAGAAAAAAATCTTAAGCATGTAAATAACTCTCCTAAACCTAATAATTCGAGCTTCTAAATGTGGCACATTAAGTTGTCTTCAAGATATCCATACCATTTACAAATGTAATCAAATTATCTTATACTTTTCAAGCTTCAAATCACAAGTCTAGAATAAATTACACAATTCAATTTGAAATCACAAGATTAGGGTGGGGGGGAGGGATAGACTGGGAGTTTGGGATTGACATATACACACTGCTATATTTAAAATAGATAACTATGGGCTTCCCTGGTGGCGCAGTGGTTAAGAGTCCGCCTGCCGATGCAGGGGACACGGGTTCATGCCCCTGTCCAGGAAGATCCCACATGCCACGGAGCGTCTGGGCCCGTGAGCCATGGCCGCTGAGCCTGCGCGTCTGGAGCCTGTGCTCCGCAACGGGAGAGGCCACAACAGTGAGAGGCCTGCGTACCGCAAAAAAAAAAAAAATAATAATAATAATAAAATAAAATAAAATAGATAACTAATACGGACCTACTGTATAGCACAGGGAACCCTGCTCAATATTCTGTAATAACTTAAATGGAAAAAGAATTTGAAAAAGAATAGATACATGTATATGTATAATTGAATCACTTTGTTGTACACCTGAAACTAACACAATATTGTTAATCAACTATATTCCAATATAAAATAAAATTTAAAAAAAAAGATGGGGCTTCTCTGGTGGCTCAGTGGTTAAGAATCTGGCTGTCAATGAAGGGGACATGGGTTCGAGCCCTGGTCTGGGAAGATCCCACATGCTGCGGAGCAGCTAAGCCCGTGAGTCACAACTACTGAGCCCGCGCACCACAGCAACTGAGCCCATGTGCCACAACTACTGAAGACCGTGCACCTAGAACCGGTGCTCCGCAACAAGAGAAGCCACTTCAATGAGAAGCCCACGCACCGCAGCAAAGAGTAACCCCTGCTCGCCGCAAATAGAGAAAGCCCACGCACAACAACGAATACCCAACGCAGCCAAAAAAAAAAAAAAGACAGCCGGGACATGGAAGCAACCTAAGTGTCCATCGACAGATGAATGGATAAAGAAGATGTGTCACATGTATGCAATGGAATATTACTCAGCCATAAAAAGAAACGAAATTGAACTATTTATAGCGAGGTAGATGGACCTAGAGTCTGTCATACAGAGTGAAGTAAGTCAGAAAGAGAAAAATACCATATGCTAACACATATATATGGAATCTAAAAAAAAAAAAAGGTTCTGATGAACCTACGGGCAGGACAGGAATAAAGCCGCAGATGTAGAGAATGGACTTGAGGACATGGGGAGGGGAAAGGGTAATCTGGGACGAAGTGAGAGAGTGGCATGGACATATATATACACTACCAAATGTAAAATAGATAGCTAGTGGGAAGCAGCCACGTAACACAGGGAGATCAGCTCGGTGCTTTGTGACCACCTACAGGGGTAGGATAGGGAGGGTGGGAGGGAGACGCAAAAGGGAGGGGATATGGGGATATATGTATACATATAGCTGATTCACTTTGTTATACAGCAGAAACTAACACAACATTATAAAGCAATTATACTCCAATAAAGATGTTAAAAAAAAGAGGGACTTCCCTGGTGGTCCAGTGGTTAAGACTCTGCACTCCCAATGCAGGGGGTGCAGGTTCGATCCCTGGTCAGGGAACTAGATCCCACATGCCACAACTAAAAGATCCTGCATGCTGCAACTAAGACCCGGCACAGCCAAATAAATAAATATTAAAAAAAAGAAAGTCAGTAGTTTGACGAGCAAAAAAAAAAAAAGAAATCACAAGATTAATTTGTCAGATCCTCTAATATGTCCAATTTTCTTTAAAATTATAGACACATTAAAAAACAAACACACAGAGACTATCTCAACCTTCCAAAATCTTTTCCCTAACCATTGCATAAATGAAGTAACGTTATGGGTTGTTTTTAGTCATTTCTATATTTCTTCCCAAGGTGATAGAATAAAATACTTTCTGTTCATATTTTTCTTGCCATAATTCTACAACCATCTTCCTGATTTACCCCTACAACTAGAGAAAGGTCAGATAATTACCTTCTAACTGTAAACTTAGATTTAAAGAAAACTAATACAGTATATTTACTACTTTATATTATTTATCTATGCAAGGGAAAAATGAATACTTAAGATAGAGTGAATGATGCAACTATACTTAAGATAGAGTGAATGATGCAACTATTACTTGATACTATTATGTTCTCCTTCTTTAGTATACTATTTTCTTTTACCTATACTTATTTTGCTTCGTCCATAAAATGGGCATAATAATTTCTATCTTAGAGAGCTGTACAGCCAAATTGAGATGTCTGTCATAAGCATAATATCTCAACACATATTCATTTCTTCCTTTCTCCTTTCCTCGTGTCACAACCTTTCCCCAAAACTCAGATAAATGTTGAGAAATTCCAGGGTCTCTTCTTTTTCCAAATGCAAGGCAGGGGTGCATGTGCATGTTTGGGAAGCAGTTTTGTAAAAGGGAAGAAAAACATCTTTCTCCAGGGAGGCACACCTCTCCTTACTGTGATCACTCCAGTGTCCACAGTTGGGCTGTTGTTTAAAAATAAATAAATAATTAATTAATTATTTTGGCTGTGTTGGGTCTTCGTTGCTGTGCGCGGGCTTTCTCTAGTTGCGGTGAGCAGGGGCTACTCTTCATTGTGGTGCGCGGGCTTCTCATTGTCGTGGCTTCTCTTGTTGCGGAATACAGGCTCTAGGTGCGCAGGCTTCAGTAGTTGTGGCACGTGGGCTCAGTAGTTGTGGCTTGCGGGCTCTAGAGCTCAGGCTCAGTAGTTATGGTGCACGGGCTTAGTTACTCTGCAACATGTGGTATCTTCCCGTGTCCCTTTCATTGGCAGGCAGATTCCTAACCACTGTGCCACCAGGAAAGCCCCACAGTTGCGTTTTGAGATGATTGACTGCTTTTATTTATTTTTGTTAATTTTAAAAACAGATTTATTTATTTATTTATTTTGGCTCTGCACGTCTTCATTGTAGCACGTGTAGCACATGGATCTTCATTGCGGCATGCCTGTGGAATCTACTTCCCTGACTAGGGATCGAACCCAGGTCCTCTGCATTGGGAGCGCTGAGTCTTACGCAGTAGACCACCAGGGAAGTCCCTTGGCTGCTTTTTCTTTTTTTAGCCAAATTTTTTAAAATATATATATATTTTAATTTTTCATTTATTTTTTTGGCTGCATTGGGTCTTCATTGCTGTGTGAAGGCTTTCTCTAGTTGCTGCGAGCAGAGTGTTCTCTTCCTTGCAGTGTGCGGCTTCTTGTTGCGGTGGCTTCTCTTGTTGCGGCACACGGTTTCAGTAGGTGCGGTGTGTGGGCTCAGTAGTTGCGATGCTTGGGCTCTAGGGCACGTGGGCTTCAGTAGTTGTGGTGCATGGGCTTAGTTGCCCCTCAACATGTGGGATCTTCCTGGACCAGGGATCGAACATGTGTCCCCTGCATTGGCAGGCAGATTCTTAACCACTGTGCCACCAGGGAAGTCTTACTGCTTTTAAAAATAGAAATAGTGTGTATACTTGTGTTTTTGGATTAAAGGATTGTTAAGATCCTAAGAAAAACGTTTTAAGAAGATATACTTATTTGATTGATATTTAAATCAAATCGGTTTAGAGCAATCTAGTTTCTCAAAGAAAAGAAAAATTAGCCAATCAATCAGTCAATAATTTGTGATAAGATTGATTGCATTCGTGATCCCAATTTTTGACCTCTATCTGTATCCACATTCTTTGCCCTGTGACTTTATAATGCCTCTCAAAACAGACGTAGAGGGAAGTCCCCTGGCGGTCCAGTGGTTAAGACTCCGTGCTGCCAGTGCAGGAAGCACGGGTTCCATCCCTGATTGGGGAACTAAGATCCTGCATGCCACGCAGTGCGGTCCAAAAAAAAAAAAAAAAAAGGATGTGAGCCCATTTCCCTGCCCCTTACATCTGACTTGGCCAGGTACTTGGTGTCGCCAAATAGGATGTTAGCAGGCTGGAGGCCTGCAGAAGATTAAACAAGTGCTTTTGTGTTCGCATTTCCTCTCTTACTTTTCTGCAGTTGCTTCAAGAAGATGCTAGTCTTGCTTGAGGACATGTCTTGGTTGCTGGGGGGATGTGAGAAAGACACATGGAAGAGAGTCCAGTTGTCTACAAGTCATTACTAGACCAGCCAGCCACCAGCTAGACCCATTGACTAACTGAAGATTCATTAGTGAGCTCAATCTAAATCAACAAAACTGCTCAGTTGACCATTGGTTGTGAGAAATTATCTACAATTATCGTTTTATTTATTTATTTATTTTTAGACTTTTTTTTTTGGTTGCATCGGGTCTTTAGTTGCGGCACGTGGGCTCCTCAGTTGTGGCATGTGAACTCTTAGTTGCAGCATGCAGGTGGGATCTAGTTCCTTGACAAGGTACAAACCCCGGGCCCTCTGCATTGGGAGCGCAGACTCTTAACCACTGCACCACCAGGGAAGCCCCTACAATTATTGTTTTAAATCACTAAGGTCTGGAGTTGTTACGCAGTAATGAAACCACACAACTCATCTCAGGACTTAACAAAGCTCAGGTTCTTTATGCCGTGGCACTGAAAGAATTTGGTGAGGGACAAAGTGATAGGTAAGAAGTGGATTTATTAGTATAGACACTTGAGAAGGATATAAGCAGGTGGGTCAGAGGAGTCTGCCCTGAAAACTAAGTGGACTACATTTTTGCAATCAAAGGACAAGTGGGGAGAGAGAGAAGCCCACCTTCCTTCTCTTTCTTTGTAAAGATGTTGCAGGAAAATGGGGCATGAGAGAAGGATATAAGCAGGTGGGTCAGAGGAGTCTGCCCTGAAACTAAGTGGACTACATTTTTG